>NW_025920190.1:0-718470 GCF_902686445.1 Sciurus carolinensis | reverse complement strand
AAGGACTCCTGAGATGCGAAAGGCGAGGTCCTGGAAATGCCCAAGGAACAGGCATCTCCTTGGCTGCTCTGAAAGGAATTCGAGGGTCACTAAAGACAATGACCCAGAGGACCCTGAGACAATCTCCTGAGGCTGCTCTGAGAAGGGAATTGAGGGTCCTAGAGACAATGACCAGAGCTCAGACAGGCATCTCCCTGAGGCTGCTCTGAGAAGGGAATTCGAGGTTACTAGAGACAATGACCCAGAGACCCAAAGAGGCATCTCCTGAGGCTGTCTGAGAAGGCATCGAGGGTCACTAGAGACAAGACCCGAGGATCCCAAGACGGCATCTCCCTGAGGCTGCTCTGAGGAGAATTTGTGGGTCACAAGAGACAATGACCCCGAGGATCCTCAAGACAGGCATCTCCATGAGGCTGCTCTGAAGGGACTTCGAGCGTCTATAGAGACAATGACCCAGAGGACCCCTTAGAAACCATGTCACTGAGCCTGCTCTGAGAAGGTGTTCGAGGGTCACTAGGGAAAATGAACCAGATGACCCCCTAGACTTTAATCTCCCTGAGGCTGCTCTCAGAAGGGAATTCGAGGATCACTAGAGACAATGACCCAGATGAACCCTGAGACAGGCCATCTCCCTGAGGCTGCTCTGAAAAGAGAATTCCAGGGTCACAACAGACATGACCCAGAGGATCCCCGAGACAGACATCTCCCTGAGGATGCTCTGAGAAGAGAATTTGAGGGTCACTAGAGACAATGACCCAGAGGACCCCGGGGATAGGCATCTCCCTGAGGCTGCTCTGAGTAGGGAATTCGAGGGTCACTAGAGACAATGACCCAGAGGACGCCCAAGACAGGCATCTCCCTGAGCCTGCTCTGTGAAGGGAATGTGAGGGTCACTAGAGACAATGACCCAGAGGACGCCCAAGACAGGCATCTCCCTGAGGCTGCTCTGAGAAGGGAATTCGAGGGTCACTAGAGACAATGACCCAGAGGACGCCCAAGACAGGCATCTCCCTGAGGCTGCTCTGAGAAGGGAATTCGAGGGTCACTAGAGACAATGACCCAGAGGACGCCCAAGACAGGCATCTCCCTGAGTCTGCTCTGAGAAGGGAGTTCGAGGATCACTACAGACAATGACCCAGATGACCCCTGAGACAGGAATCTCCCTGAGGTTGTTCTGAGGAGGGAGTTCGAGAGTCACTGGATTAAATGTCTCAGAGGACCCCCAAGACATGCATCTCCCTGAGGCGGCTCTGAGAAGGGAACTGGAGGGTCACTAGAGACAATGACCTAGAGGATCCCAAAGACAGGTATCTCCCTGAGGCTGCTCTGAGAAAGGAATTCGAGGGTCTCTAGAGACAATGATCCAGAGGATCCCCAAGACAAGCATCTCTTTGAGGCTGCTCTGAGAAGGGAATTGAGGGTTCCTAGAGACAATGACCGATGGGATCCCCAAGACAGGCATCTCCCTGAGGCTGCTCTGAGAAGGGAGGTCGAGGGTCACTAGAGAAAATGACCCATAGAACCCCGAGACATGCATCCCCTGAGGCTGCTCTGAGAAGGGAGTTCGAGTGTCACCAGAGACAATGACCCAGAGGACCCCAAGACAAGCCATGTCCCTGAGGCTTCTCTGAGAAGGATTTCGCGGGTCACTAGAGACAATGACGAAGAGGATCCACAAGACAGGCATCTCCATGAGGCTGCTCTGAAGGGACTTCGAGCGTCTATAGAGACAATGACCCAGAGGACCCCTTAGAAACCATGTCACTGAGCCTGCTCTGAGAAGGTGTTCGAGGGTCACTAGGAAAATGGAACCAGATGACCCCCTAGACTTTAATCTCCCTGAGGCTGCTCTCAGAAGGGAATTCCAGGATCACTAGAGACAATGACCCAGATGAACCCTGAGACAGGCCATCTCCCTGAGGCTGCTCTGAAAAGGGAATTCGAGGGTCACAACAGACATGACCCAGAGGAACCCCGAGACAGACATCTCCCTGAGGATGCTCTGAGAAGGGAATTTGAGGGTCACTAGAGACAATGAAGCAGAGGACCCCGGGGATAGGCATCTCCCTGAGGCTGCTCTGAGAAGCGAATTCGAGGGTCATTAGAGACAATGACCCAGAGGACGCCCAAGACAGGCATCTCCCTGAGCCTGCTCTGTGAAGGGAATGTGAGGGTCAATAGAGACAATGACCCAGAGGACGCCCAAGACAGGCATCTCCCTGAGCCTGCTCTGTGATGGGAATTCGAGGGTCACTAGAGACAATGACCCAGAGGACGCCCAAGACAGGCATCTCCCTGAGGCAGCTCTGAGAAGGGAATTCGAGGGTCACTAGAGACAATGACCCAGAGGATCCCAAGACAGGCATCTCCCTGAGGCTGCTCTGAGAATGGAATTCGAAGGACACTAGAGACAATGACCCAGAAGTCCCCAGGGATATGCATCTCCCTGAGGCTGCTCTGAGAAGGGAACTCGAGGGTAACTAGAGACAATGTCACAGAGGACGCCCAAGACAGGCATCTCCCTGAGGCTGCTCTGAGAAGGGAATTCGAAGGTCACTAGAGACAATGACCCATAGGATCCACAAGACAAGCATTTCCCTGAGGTTACTCTGAGAAGGGAATTCGAGGTTCACTAGGGACAATGACCCAGAGGACCCCCAACACAAGCCATGTTCCTGAGGCTGCTCTGAGAAGGAAATTCGAGGTTCACTAGAGACAATGAGCCAGAGGATCCCCAAGACAGGCATCTCCCTGAGGCTGGTCTGAGAAGAAAATTCTAGGGTCAGTAGAGAAAATGACCCAGAGGACCCCCGAGACAGGCATCTCCCTGAGGCTGCTCTGAGAAGGGAGTTCGAGGGTCACTAGACACAATGACACAGAAGACGCCCAAGAAAGGCATCTCTCTGAGGCTGATCTGAGTAGGGAATTCGAAGGTCACTAGAAACAATGACCCAGAGGATGCCCATGAGAGGTATCTCCCTGAGGCTGCTCTGAGAAGGGAATTAGAGGGTCACTAGAGACAATGACCGAGAGCATCCCCAAGACAGGCATCTCCCTGAGGCTTCACTGAGAAGGGAATTCTAAGGTCACTAGAGACAATGACCCATAGGATCCCCAAGACAAGCATCTCCCTGAGGGTGCTCTGAGAAGGAAATTCGCGGGTCACTAGGAACAATGACCCAGAGGACCCCCAAGACAAGCCATGTCCTTGAGTCCTCTCTCAGAAGGAAATTCGCGGGTCAGGAGAGAAAATGACCCAGAGCACCCACAAGTGAGGCATCTCCCTGAGGCTGCTCTGGGAAGGGAATTCGAGGGTCAGTAGAGACAATGACCAAGAGGTTCCCCAGGACAGGAATCTCCATGAGGCTGCTCTGAAGGGAGTTCGAGGGTCTCTAGAGACAATGACCGAGAGGACCCACAAGAGAGGCATCTCCCTGAGGCTGCTTTGAGAAGGGTATTCGAGTGTCACTAGAGACAATGACCAAAGGATCCCCAAGACAGGCATCTCCCTGAAACTGCTCTGAAAATGGAATTCGAGGGTCACTAGGGATAATTGCCCACAGGACCCCTAACAGGCATCTTCCTGACACTGTTCTGAGAAGGGAATTCGAGGGTCACCTGAGACAATGACCCAGAGGATCCCCGAGACAGGCATCTCCCTGGGCCTGCTCTGAGAAAGGAATTCGAGGGTCACTACACACAATGACCCAGAGGACCCCTGAGACAGGTATCTCCCAGAGGCTGCTCTGAGAAGGGAATTCGAGGGTCTCTAGAGACAATGACCCAGAGGATCCCCAAGACAGGCATCTCCTTGAGGCTCCTCTGAGAAGGGAGTTCGAGGTTCACTAGAGACAATGAACCAGAGGACCCCCGAGAAAGGCATCTCCCTGAGTCTGCTGTGAGAAGGGAGTTCGAGGATCACTACAGACAATGACCCAGATGACCCCTGAGACAGGAATCTCCCTGAGGTTGTTCTGAGGAGGGAGTTCGAGAGTCACTGGATTAAATGTCTCAGAGAACCCCCAAGACATGCATCTCCCTGAGGCGGCTCTGAGAAGGGAACTGGAGGGTCACTAGAGACAATGACCTAGAGGATCCCAAAGACAGGTATCTCCCTGAGGCTGCTCTGAGAAAGGAATTCGAGGGTCTCTAGAGACAATGATCCAGAGGATCCCCAAGACAAGCATCTCTTTGAGGCTGCTCTGAGAAGGGAATTTGAGGGTTCCTAGAGACAATGACCGATGGGATCCCCAAGACAGGCATCTCCCTGAGGCTGCTCTGAGAAGGGAGTTCGAGGGTCACTAGAGAAAATGACCCATAAGAACCCCGAGACATGCATCTCCCTGAGGCTGCTCTGAGAAGGGAGTTCAAGGGTCACTAGAGACAATGACCCAGATGAACCCCGAGACAGGCCATCTCCGTGACGCTGCTCTGAGAAGGGAATTCGAGTGTCACCAGAGACAATGACCCAGAGGACCCCCAAGACAAGCCATGTCCCTGAGGCTTCTCTGAGAAGGGATTTCGCGGGTCACTAGAGACATGACGAAGAGGATCCGCAAGACAGGCATCTCCATGAGGCTGCTCTGAAGGGACTTCGAGCGTCTATAGAGACAATGACCCAGAGGACCCCTTAGAAACCATGTCACTGAGCCTGCTCTGAGAAGGTGTTCGAGGGTCACTAGGGAAAATGAACCAGATGACCCCCTAGACTTTAATCTCCCTGAGGCTGCTCTCAGAAGGGAATTCGAGGATCACTAGAGACAATGACCCAGATGAACCCTGAGACAGGCCATCTCCCTGAGGCTGCTCTGAAAAGAGAATTCCAGGGTCACAACAGACATGACCCAGAGGATCCCCGAGACAGACATCTCCCTGAGGATGCTCTGAGAAGGGAATTTGAGGGTCACTAGACACAATGACCCAGAGGACCCCGGGGATAGGCATCTCCCTGAGGCTGCTCTGAGAAGCGAATTCGAGGGTCACTAGAGACAATGACCCAGAGGACGCCCAAGACAGGCATCTCCCTGAGGCTGCTCTGTGAAGGGAATGTGAGGGTCAATAGAGACAATGACCCAGAGGACGCCCAAGACAGGCATCTCCCTGAGGCTGCTCTGAGAAGGGAATTCGAGGGTCACTAGAGACAATGACCCAGAGGACGCCCAAGACAGGCATCTCCCTGAGGCAGCTCTGAGAAGGGAATTCGAGGGTCACTAGAGACAATGACCCAGAGGACGCCCAAGACAGGCATCTCCCTGAGTCTGCTGTGAGAAGGGAGTTCGAGGATCACTACAGACAATGACCCAGATGACCCCTGAGACAGGAATCTCCCTGAGGTTGTTCTGAGGAGGGAGTTCGAGAGTCACTGGATTAAATGTCTCAGAGGACCCCCAAGACATGCATCTCCCTGAGGCGGCTCTGAGAAGGGAACTGGAGGGTCACTAGAGACAATGACCTAGAGGATCCCAAAGACAGGTATCTCCCTGAGGCTGCTCTGAGAAAGGAATTCGAGGGTCTCTAGAGACAATGATCCAGAGGATCCCCAAGACAAGCATCTCTTTGAGGCTGCTCTGAGAAGGGAATTTGAGGGTTCCTAGAGACAATGACCGATGGGATCCCCAAGACAGGCATCTCCCTGAGGCTGCTCTGAGAAGGGAGGTCGAGGGTCACTAGAGAAAATGACCCATAAGAACCCCGAGACATGCATCTCCCTGAGGCTGCTCTGAGAAGGGAGTTCGAGTGTCACCAGAGACAATGACCCAGAGGACCCCCAAGACAAGCCATGTCCCTGAGGCTTCTCTGAGAAGGGATTTCGCGGGTCACTAGAGACAATGACGAAGAGGATCCACAAGACAGGCATCTCCATGAGGCTGCTCTGAAGGGACTTCGAGCGTCTATAGAGACAATGACCCAGAGGACCCCTTAGAAACCATGTCACTGAGCCTGCTCTGAGAAGGTGTTCGAGGGTCACTAGGGAAAATGAACCAGATGACCCCCTAGACTTTAATCTCCCTGAGGCTGCTCTCAGAAGGGAATTCCAGGATCACTAGAGACAATGACCCAGATGAACCCTGAGACAGGCCATCTCCCTGAGGCTGCTCTGAAAAGGGAATTCGAGGGTCACAACAGACATGACCCAGAGGAACCCCGAGACAGACATCTCCCTGAGGATGCTCTGAGAAGGGAATTGAGGGTCACTAGAGACAATGAAGCAGAGGACCCCGGGGATAGGCATCTCCCTGAGGCTGCTCTGAGAAGCGAATTCGAGGGTCATTAGAGACAATGACCCAGAGGACGCCCAAGACAGGCATCTCCCTGAGCCTGCTCTGTGAAGGGAATGTGAGGGTCAATAGAGACAATGACCCAGAGGACGCCCAAGACAGGCATCTCCCTGAGCCTGCTCTGTGATGGGAATTCGAGGGTCACTAGAGACAATGACCCAGAGGACGCCCAAGACAGGCATCTCCCTGAGGCAGCTCTGAGAAGGGAATTCGAGGGTCACTAGAGACAATGACCCAGAGGATCCCAAGACAGGCATCTCCCTGAGGCTGCTCTGAGAATGGAATTCGAAGGACACTAGAGACAATGACCCAGAAGTCCCCAGGGATATGCATCTCCCTGAGGCTGCTCTGAGAAGGGAACTCGAGGGTAACTAGAGACAATGTCACAGAGGACGCCCAAGACAGGCATCTCCCTGAGGCTGCTCTGAGAAGGGAATTCGAAGGTCACTAGAGACAATGACCCATAGGATCCACAAGACAAGCATTTCCCTGAGGTTACTCTGAGAAGGGAATTCGAGGTTCACTAGGGACAATGACCCAGAGGACCCCCAACACAAGCCATGTTCCTGAGGCTGCTCTGAGAAGGAAATTCGAGGTTCACTAGAGACAATGAGCCAGAGGATCCCCAAGACAGGCATCTCCCTGAGGCTGGTCTGAGAAGAAAATTCTAGGGTCAGTAGAGAAAATGACCCAGAGGACCCCCGAGACAGGCATCTCCCTGAGGCTGCTCTGAGAAGGGAGTTCGAGGGTCACTAGACACAATTACCCAGAAGACGCCCAAGACAGGCATCTCCCTGATGCGACTCTGAGAAAGGAATTCGAGGGTCACTAGAAACAATGACCCAGAGGATGCCCATGAGAGGTATCTCCCTGAGGCTGCTCTGAGAAGGGAATTAGAGGGTCACTAGAGACAATGACCGAGAGCATCCCCAAGACAGGCATCTCCCTGAGGTTTCACTGAGAAGGGAATTCTAAGGTCACTAGAGACAATTACCCATAGGATCCCCAAGACAGGCATCTCCCTGAGGGTGCTCTGAGAAGGAAATTCGCGGGTCACTAGGAACAATGACCCAGAGGACCCCCAAGACAAGCCATGTCCTTGAGTCCTCTCTCAGAAGGAAATTCGCGGGTCAGGAGAGAAAATGACCCAGAGCACCCACAAGTGAGGCATCTCCCTGAGGCTGCTCTGGGAAGGGAATTCGAGGGTCAGTAGAGACAATGACCAAGAGGTTCCCCAGGACAGGAATCTCCATGAGGCTGCTCTGAAGGGAGTTCGAGGGTCTCTAGAGACAATGACCGAGAGGACCCACAAGAGAGGCATCTCCCTGAGGCTGCTTTGAGAAGGGTATTCGAGTGTCACTAGAGACAATGACGCAGATGAACCCCAAGACAGGCATCTCACTGAGGCTGCTCTGAGAAGGGAATTCGAGGGTCACTAGAGACAATGACGTAGAGGATCCCCAAGAGAGGCATTTCCCTGAGGCTGCTCTGAAAGGAGTTCGAGGGTCACTAGAGTCATAGACCCAGAGCATCCCCAAGAGAGGAATCTCCCTGAGGCTGCTCTGAGAAGAGAATTCGAGCATCACTAGAGACAATGACCCAGAGGACCCCCAAGACAGGCAACTCCCTGAGTCTCGTCTGAGAAGGGAATTCGAGGGTCACTAGAGGAAATGACCCAAAAGAACCCGGGCATAGGCATCTCCCTGAGGCTGCTCTGCGAAGGGAATTCGAAGAACACTAGAGACAATGACACAGAGGACGCAAGACAGGCATCTCCCTGAGGCTGCTCTGAGAAGTGAACTCGAGGGTCACTAGAGACAATGACACAGAGGACGCACAAGACAGGCATCTCCCTGAGGCTGCTCTGAGAAGGGAATTCGAGGGTCACTAGAGACAATGACCGAGAGGATCCCCAAGACAGGCATCTCCCTGAGGCTGCTCTGCGAAGGGAATTCGAAGGACACTAGAGACAATGACACAGAGGACCCCAGAGACAGGCATCTCATTGAGGCTGCTCTGAGAAGGGAATTCGAGGGTCACTAGAGACAATGACCCATAGGATCCACAAGACAGGCATCTCCCTGAGGCTGGTCTCAGAAGAAAATTCTAGAGTCACTAGAGACAATGACCCAGAGGACCCCCGAGAAAGGCATCTCCCTGAGTCTGGTCTGAGCTGGGAGTTCTAGGGTCACTAGAGAAAATGACCCAGAGGACCCCCGAGACAGGCATCTCCCTGAGGCTGCTCTGAGAAGGGAGTTCGAGGGTCAGTAGAGAAAATGTGTCAGAGGACCCCGAGACAGGCCTCTCCCTGAGACTGCTGTGAGAAGTGAGTTCGAGGGTCACTAGAGACAATGACCCAGAGGACCCCCAAGACAGGCATCTATTCTGAGGCTGCTCTGAGAAGGGAGTTCGAGGGTCACCAGAGAAAATGACCCAGAGGACTCCCGACACAGGCACTCCCTGAGGCTGCTCTGAAAAGTGAGTTCGATGGTCACTAGAGACAATGACCCAGAGGATCCCTAAGACAGGCATCTCCCTGAGGCATCTCTGAGAAGAAAACTCGAGGGTCACTAGAGACAATTACCCAGAAGACGCCCAAGACAGGCAACTCCCTGATGCGACTCTGAGAAAGGAATTCGAGAGTCACTAGAGACAATGACCCAGAGCATGCCCATGAGAGGCATCTCTCTGAGGCTGCTCTGAGAAGGGAATTAGAGGGTCACTAGAGACAATGACCGAGAGCATCCCCAAGACAGGCATCTCCCTGAGGCTTCACTGAGAAGGGAATTCTACGGTCACTAGAGACAATTACCCATAGGATCCCCAAGAAAGGCATCTCCCTGAAGGTGCTCTGAGAAGGAAATTCGCAGGTCACTAGGGACAATGACCCAGAGGACCCCCAAGACAAGCCATGTCCTTGAGTCCTCTCTCAGAAGGAAATTTGCGGGTCACTAGAGACAATGACTCAGAGGACCCCCAAGTGAGGCATCTCCCTGAGGCTGCTCTGGGAAGGGAATTCGAGGGTCACTAGTGACAATGACCCAGAGGACCCTGGTGATAGGCATCTCCCTGAGGCTGCTCTGAGAAGGGAATTTGAGGGTCAGAAGAGACAATGACCCAGAGAACCCCCATGACAGGAATATCCCTGAGGCTGATCTGAGAAGGGAATTTGAGTGTCACTAGAGACAATGAGCCAGAGGATCCCCAAGACAGGCATCTCCCTGAGGCTTCCCTGAGAAAGGAATTCGAAGGTCATTAGAGACAATAACCCATAGGATCCCCAAGACAGCCATCTGACTGAGCTACTCTGAGAAGGGAATTCGAGGGTCACTAGGGACAATGATCCAGAGGACTCCCAGACAATCCATGTCCCTGAGGCTGCTCTGAGAAGGGAATTCGCGGGTCACTAGAGACAATGACCCAGAGGACCCCCAAGAGAGGCATCTCCCAGAGGGTGCTCTGAGAGGGGAATTCGAGGGTCACTAGAGACAATGACCCACAGGACCCCCGAGACAGGCATCTCCCTGAGGCTGCTCTGAGAAGGGAGTTGGAGGGTCACTAGAGACAATGACCCAGAGGACCCCTGAGAGAGGCATCTCCCTGAGACTGCTCAGAGAAGGGAGTTGGAGGGTCACTAGAGACAATGACCCATAGGATCCCCAAGACAGGCATCTCCCTGAGGCTGGTCTGAGAAGGGAATTCGCGGGTCACTAGAGACAATGACCCAGAAGACCCCCAAGAGAGGCATCCCCCTGAGGCAGCTCTGAGAAGGGAGTTCGAGGGTCACTAGAGAAAATGACTCAGAGGAACCCGAGACAGGCATCTCCCTGAGGCTGCTCTGAGAAGGGAATTCGAGGGTCATTAGAGACAATGACCCACAGGACACCGGGGATAGGCAACTCCCTGAGGCTGCTCTTAGAAGGGAATTCGTGGGTCAGTAGAGACAATGACCCAGAGAACGCCCAAGAAGGGCATCTCCCTGGGACTGCTCTGAGAAGGGAGTTCGAGGGTCAGTAGAGAGAAGGACTCAGAGGACCCCCGAGACAGGCATCTCCCTGAGGCTGCTCTGAGAAGGGAATTCGAAGGTCACTAGAGACAATGACCCAGAGGTACCCGGGGATAGGTATCGCCCTGAGGCTGCTCTCTGAAGAGATCTCGAGGGTCACTAGAGACAATTACCCAGAAGTTGTCTAAGACAGGCATCTCCCTGATGCTGCTCTGAGAAGGTAATTCGCGGGTTACTAGAGGCAATGACACAGAGGACCTCCAAGAGTGGCATCTCTCTGAGGCTGCTCTGTGAAGAGATCTCGAGGGTCACTAGATACAATGACCCACAGGAACCACGAGACAGGCATTTCCCTGAGGCTGCTCTGAGAAGGGAATTCGAGGGTCATTAGAGACAATGACCCAGAGTACCCTGAGAGAGGCATCTCCCTGAGGCTGCTCAGAGAAGGGAGTTCGAGGGTCTCTAGAGACAATGACCCAGAGAACCACCGAGACAGGCATCTCCCTGAGGCTGCTCTGAGAAGGAAATTCGAGGGTCACTAGAAAAAATGACCCAGAGGACCCCCAAGACAGGCCATGTCCCTGACTTGCTCTGAGAAGGGAATTCGAAGGTCACTACAGACAATATCCTAGAGGTCCCGGAGGATAGGCATCTCCCTGAGACTGCTCTGAGAAGGGAGTTTGAGGGTCACTAGAGACAATTACCCAGAAGAGCCCAAGACAGGCATCACCCTGAGGCTGCTCTGAAAAGGGAATTCGAGTGTCACTAGGGACAATAACCCAGAGTAACTCCAAGACAGGCATCTCCCTGAGTCTACTGTGAGAAGGGAATTCTAGGGTCACTAGAGACAATGACCCACAGGACCCCGGGGATAGGCATCTCCCTGAAGCTGCTCTGAGAAGGGAATTCGAGGGTCACTAGAGAAAATCACCCAAGGACGCCCAAGTCACGCAACTCGCTGAAGCTGCTCTGAGAAAGGAATTCGAGAGTCACTAGAGACAATGACACAGAGGAGGCCTAAGACAGGCATCTTCCTGAGGCTGCTCTGAGAAGGGAGTTTGAGGGTCACTAGAGAGAATGAACCAGAGGACCCCCGAGACAGGCATCTCCATGAGGTTGCTCTAAGAATGGAGTACGAGGGTCACTAGAGACAATGACACAGAGGACCACCGAGACAGGCATCTCCCTGAGTCTGCACTGAGAAGGGAATTCGAGGGTCACTAGAGACAATGACCCAGAGGACCACCAAGACAGGCATCTCCCTGAGGCTTCCCTGAGAAGGGAATTCGAGGGTCACACAGACAATGACCCAGAGGACGCCAAAGTCACGCAACTCTCTGAGGCTGCTCTGAGAAGGGAGTTTGAGGGTCACTAGTGAGAATGAACCAGAGGACCCCCGAGACAGGCATCTCCATGAGGTTGCTCTGAGAAGGGAGTTCGAGGGTCACTAGAGACAATGACTCAGAGGACCCCCGAGACAGGAATCTCCCTGAGGCTGCTCTGAGAAGGGAATTCGAGGGTCACTAGTGACAATGACCCAGAGGACCCCTGAGAAATGCATCTCACTGAGGCTGCTCTGAGAAGGGAATTCGAGGGTCACTAGAGACAATGACCCAGAGGACCCCCGAGACAGGCATCTCCCTGAGGCTGCTCTGAGTAGGGAATTCGAGGGTCACTAGTGACAATGACCCAGAGGACCCCCTAGACAGGCATCTCCCTGAGGCTGCTCTGAGAAGGGAACTCTAGGGTCACTAGAGACAATGACCCGGAGGATGCCCAAGTCAAGCATCTCCCTGAGGCTGCTCTGAGAAGGGAATTCGAGGGTCACTAGGGACAATAAAGCAGAGGACCCCCAAGACAGGCATCTCACTGAAGCTGCTCTGAGAAGGGAATTCGAGGGTCACTAGAGACAATGACCCACAGGACCCGGGGATAGGCATCTCCCTGTGGGTGTTCTGAGAAGGTAATTCCAGGGCCACTAAAGACAATGACACAGAGGACGCCCAAGACAGGCATCTCCCTGAGGCTGCTCTGAGAAGGGAGTTTGAGGGTCACTAGAGACAATGACGCAGAGGACCCCGAGACAGGCTTCTCCCTGAGGCTGCTCTGAGAAGGGAATTCGAGGGTCACTAGAGACAATGAACCAAAAGTCCCCCAACACAGGCCATGTCTCTGAGGCTGCTCTGAGAAGGGAATTCGCGGGTCACTAGTTACAATGACCCAGAAGTTCCCCAACACATGCCATGTCTCTGAGGCTGCTCTGAGAAGGGAATTTGCGGGTCACTAGAGACAATGACCCAGAGGAAGCCCAACAGAGGCATCTCCCTGAGGCTGCTCTGAGAAGGAAATTCGTGGGTCACTAGAGAAAATGATCCAGAGGAACCCCCAGACAGGCCATGTCTCTTAGCATGCTCTGAGAAGGGAATTTGAAGGTCACTAGAGACAATGACCCAGAATTCCCCGGGGATAGGCATCTCCCTGAGGCTGCTCTGAGAAGGAAACTCAAGGGTCACTAGAGACAATTAACCAGAACACACAAAAGACAGTCATCTCCCTGAGGCTGCTCTGAGAAGGGAATTCGAGGTTCACTAGGACAATAACTCAGAGAACCCCCAAGACAGGCATCTCACTGAGGCTGCTATGAGAAGGGAATTGGAGGGACACTAGAGACAATGACCCACAGGACCCCAGGGATAGGCATGTCCCTGAGGCTGCTCTGAGAAAGGAATTCGAGGACCACTAGAGACTATGACCCAGAGGACCCGCGAGACAGGCATCTCCCTGAGGCTGCTATGAGAAGGGAATTCGAGAGTCACTAGAGACAATGACCCAGAGGACGCCCAAGACAGGCATCTCCCTGAGGCTGCTCTGAGAAGGGAGTTTGAGGGTCACTAGAGACAATGACGCAGAGGACCACCGAGACAGGCATCTCCCTGAGGCTGCTCTGAAAAGGGAGTTCGAGGTTCACTAGAGACAATGACCCAGAGGACCCCCAAGACAGGCATCTCCCTAAGGCTGCTCTGAGAAGGGAACTCGAGAGTCACTAGAGACAATGACCCAGAGGACGCCCAAGACAGGCATCTCCCTGAGGCTGCTCTGAGAAGGGAATTCGAGAGTCACTAGAGACAATGACCTAGAGGACCCCCGAGACAGGCATCTCCCTGAGGCTTCTCTGAGAAGGGAATTCGAGGGTCACTGGGGACAATAACCCACAGGACCCCCAAGACAGGCATCTCACTGAGGCTGCTCTGAGAAGGGAATTCGAGGACCACTAAAGACAATGACCCAGAGGACCCCAGAGACAGGCATCTCCCTGAGGCTGCTCTGAGAAGGGAGTTTGAGGGTCACTAGAGACAATGACGCAGCGGACACCCGAGACAGGCATCTCCCTGAGGCTGCTCTGAGAAGGGAGTTCGAGGGTCACTAGAGACAATGACCCAGAGGATCCCCGAGACAGGCATCTCCCTGAGGCTGCTCTGAAAAGGGAATTCGAGGGTCACTAGTGACAATTACCCAGAGGATCCCCGAGACAGGCATCTCCCTGAGGCTGCTCTGAGAAGGGATCTCGAGGGTCACTAGAGACAATGACCCAGAGGATGCCCAAGTCAGGCATCTCCCTGAGGCTGCTCTGAGAAGGGAATTCGAGGGACACTAGAGACACTGACCCAGAGGACACCCAAGATAGGCCATGTCACAGAGGCTGCTCTGAGAAGGGAATTCGAGCGTCACTAGAGACCATGACCCAGAGTACCTCCAAGACAGGCCATGTCCCTGAGGCTGCACTGAGTACGGAATTCAAGGGTCACTAGAAACAATGTCCCAGAGGACCCCTGAGACAGGCCATCTCCCTGAGGCTACTCTGAGAAGGGAATTCCAGGGTCACTAGAGACAAGGACCCAGAGGACACCCAAGACAGGCCATCTCTTGAGGATGCTCTGAATAGGGAATTCGAGGGTCACTAGACACAATGACCCACAGGACCCCCAAGACAGGCCATCTCCCTGAGGGTGCTCTGAGAAGGGAATTCGAGGGTCACTAGAGACAATGACCCAGAGGACCCTTGAGACAGGCATCTCCCTGAGGCTGCTCTGAGAAGGGAATTCGAGTGTCACTAGAGACAATGACCCAGAGGACCCTCGAGACAGGCATCTCACTGAGGCGGCTCTGAGAAGGGTGTTCGAGGGTCACTAGAGACAATGACCCAGAGGAACCCCAAGACAGGCATCTCCCTGAGGCTGCTCTGAGAAAGGAGTTTGAGGGTCACTAGAGAGAATGTCCCAGAGGAACACGAGACAGGCATCTCCATGAGGTTGCTCTGAGAAGGGAGTTCGAGGGTCACTAGAGACAATGACCCAGAGGACCCCCGAGACAGGCATCTCCCTGAGTCTGCTCTCAGAAGGGAATTCGAGGGTCACTAGTGACAATGACCCAGAGGACCCCCGAGACAGGCATCTCCCTGAGGCTACTCTGAGTAGGGAATTCGAGGGTCACTAGAGACAATGACCCAGAGGACCCTAGAGACAGGCATCTCGATGAGGCTGCTCTGAGATGGGAATTCGAGGTTCACTAGAGACAATGACCCAGAGGACCCCCAAAACAGGCATCACCCTGAGGCGGCTCTGAGAAGGGAATTCGAGGGTCATTAGAGACAATGACGCAGAGGACCCCCGAGACAGGCATCTGCCTGAGGCTACTCTGAGAAGGGAACTCGAGGGTCACTAGAGACAATTAATCAGAAGACACACAAGACAGGCATCTCCCTGAGGCTGCTCTGAGAAGGGAACTCGAGGGTCACTAGGGACAGTAACCCAGAGGACCCCCGAGACAGGCATCTCCCTGAGGCTGCTCTGAGAAGGGAATTCGAGTGTCACTAGAGACAATGACCCAGAGGACCCTCGAGACAGGCATCTCACTGAGGCGGCTCTGAGAAGTGAGTTCGAGGGTCACTAGAGACAATGACCTATAGGACCCCCGAGTCAGGCATCTCCCTGAGGCTGCTCTGAGAAGGGATCTCGAGGGTCACTAGAGACAATGACCCAGAGGACGCCCAAGTCAGGCATCTCCCTGAGGCTGCTCTGAGAAGGGAGCTCCTGCATCCAGAGACATAAGCAAGCCAGGCGTCCCCCAGGCTGCTCTGAGGAGGCAGCTCAGGGCGTCCCCAGAGACGTGACCACGAGGGTGCCCTCGCCGGTCGTCCTCCCTGCTGCTCTGAGGAGGGAGCTCTGCGCCTCCTTGTGGGGTTACCCACCATGTCCCTGAGTCAGGGTCTCCTGGGTGGGTACTGAGGAGGAATCCCGCCGCTAAACCCTGGAGGAGGAGGCATGGAAGATGGCGGTGAGGCCACGCCCCTGCCTGTCACGCCCCTCTGTCCACGCCCCTCCTGGCCACGCCCCGCGCATTATGCCGCTCCCAGGCTCCCTTCCTCCACCTCAGCTGTTAGGGAATGAAATCTGTTCCCACTGCTTTAACTAGGTCTCGCTGTGTTCTCTGCGGCATCACAAGGAGTGGAATCTCAGGAGAGGGAAAAGGGAGTCCAGGAGACCACCTCCCTGAGCCCCCAGCCCTGGCCATCACCGCTGCAGCCAGGAGCCAGGCGAACACGCGCAGTCACAGGAGAACGCCCCCCACCCCTCAGCACTTCCCTCTGGCGCCCCAGCGCAGAAGTCCAGGAACGGACCGCGCAGAGGTTCCTGGGAAGTGTAGGCTTTGAGACAGTGACTTAGCCAGCGACTGCCTCATTTTAGAATCATGGGTTTTAAGAAAAACTTAAATCCCAGCCCACAGTGACCGCTGTAGGGGGTTAGCAGGACCTGAGCTCAGAGCAAGCCCCCGGCAGCCTCTGGGAGCTGCAGGCTGCACCCACCTGCCCTGACGCATTCTACATAAATCAGTCTGTCCTGCCTGTCCAGCTCTGACTGTGGATGCCTGTGGGAGATGCAGGCTGCACTTTCATTCAGAGTTCCCAGGAATTCTGGAAAATGTAATCTGGTGCTCTGCCTATACAACCCTTGCCCTGCAGGACCCTGGGAGCTATGTGCCATCTGCTGACCCAGGCACCGTGGAGGACCCTGCCTGTGAAGTCTGGTGTTCTACCCACACAGCTTTTGCCACGGTGGACCACAGGCGCTGTGTGCCACATTCTGGCCCAGATACCCTGGAGAGCCCAGCAGTGGAGTCTGGTGTTCTACCCATGCAGTCCTCATCCCAGAAGCCTAGGGGGCTGCAAGTAGCACATTCACTCTCATACACTCAGGATTCTGGGTAGTGCAGTCCAGTATTCCACAATGCAGCCCTGCTGCAGAGGTCTCTGTGAGCTGCAGGCTACACAGTCACCCAGGCACCCCTAGGGATTCTGGACAGTGTAGTCTGGTTTTCTGCCCATTCAGCCCTCACTGCAGAGGATTCTGGGAGCTGCAGGGCCCCAAGGATCATGGGCCTTGTAGCCTGGTGCTATGTTCCACACTACTGTGGCTACTTAGAGCGCTAAGGCCCCAGGAATTCTGGGTATTGCAGTCAATTCTACTCAGGCAGCACTGACCTCAGAGCTCTCTGAGAGCTATGGGCCATTAATTATTCTGGGTAGTGCAGTCCATCCTACCTAAGTGGACCTCACCATCAAAGTTCCCAGGATCTGCACACCACAAGCCTGCCTGGGCACCTCTGAGGAGTCCAGGTAGTGCAATATAAAGCTTGCCCAGGCAGCCCTCAACAGGAAGGTGTCTGGGAGCTGCAGGCCCCCAGGGATTCTGGGTAGTGTAGTTTTGCCTTCTGCCTCCACAGCCTTCAATGTGGAGGCCTCTGAGTTGTAGGCCACATAGGTACCTGGGCACCTCCAAGAATTCTAGGTAGTGTAGATCAGTTCTCTACCCAGCAGCCCTCACTACTGCAGGCCCTGGGAGCTGCAGTTCCCCCTGAGGATTCTGAATAATGTAGTTCAGTGTTTTGCCTGCATGCACCTACTGCAAGGGCCATGAGAATTCAGGCCACATGTTAGCCTTGGTACTAAAGACCTCACTGTGGAGGCCTCTGGGAACTGCAGGCAACACATGCACCAGGGTGTCCTTGGGAATTGTAGGTAGTGTAGTCGGACCTTCATAATGCATAATCCTCACTTAGGAGACGTCTGGGAATTGTAGGCTTCACACTCATCTGGGCAACATCCCCCACCAAAGATTCTGGATAGTGTAGTTAATCTCTCAGTCCAATAGTCCTTGAAACAGAAGGTTCTGTTTTTTGACCTATGCTGTCTTCACTGAAGAGAGCTCTGGTAACTGCAGGCCCTGAAGGATTCTGGGTGGCGCAGTCCATCATAACCATTGTAGCTCTCACCCAGAGGCTCCTAGAGCTGCTTGCCGCATTTTCATGAGCCAAGGACTCGAGGCTGTGTAGTCCAGCATTCTTCTGCTCAGCACTCACCACGAAGGTCCCTGGAAGCTTTGGGTCACATGCTTGCCTTGGTACACTGAGGGTTCTGGAAAACATATACCAGCCACAGCCTGCCCAGACAAGGATTCTCCACAAAGGCCTCTGAGAACTGCAGGACACAAGTTGCCAGGGACCCCAAGAATTCTGGGTAGTAGTTGTTCTGCCCATGCAGTTCTCACCTCAGAGGCTCCTGAGAACTGTTTGCCTCTGAGGATTCTGGGTAGTGTAGTCCAGCATTCTGCCCACACAACCCTCAGTGTATGACCCACTGGAGTTGCAGGCCACAAGCTGGCCCTCGTACCCTGAGGATACTGCCCATGCAGCCATCACCACTGCAGGACTTGCCAGAGGGCCCACGCCACTGTGAACAGACTCACTCAGAAAACCCCAGCCTCATCAGGTTTCTTCTAAAAACCTGTAGTCCTGTAATAGAAAGATGTCTTTAACATAGTCACAACTGAAAATGATCAAAAGCCCAAATAATACACAGATTTCTCCAGCTATTTCAAATAAATTTTAGAGTTAGACACAAACAAATCATGTTCAAACTAGAAACATCCATTGCATCTGATCAATATGTCTTAAGTTTTCATTTTCTTGTCACATACTTTTTGACAAAAGTAGTTAATTTATACTGCAGATCTCCAAGGCTGTGTTTTGCTTCTTTGTTTTGTTTTATCCCACAGAGCCTGAAATTGAGGCCAGGTCCTCACACATACTAGGCAAAACTCTACCTGACCTATAATTCCAAACACAAGGTTCTTCTTGTAACAGACACAAGTGCAATATTTACACTAAAGTAACTTTGAATTTTAACATGACTTCTCAATATTTTTCAAGTAAAAACTGTAAGAAAAATTATTTATTAAAACATGAATAAAAGCAAGCAATGAGGTGCACATTAACCCTTTCCCTTGAGTCCCATGGAGACTCCAGGCACTGGGTCCTCCCTGCACTATCTTGAAGGGGCATCTGTGTCCTTGGATTTCTCCCCCAAAATACACCCAAGTCACACAAAATGCATTGACATGTCATGATGATGAGCAGCCAAAACCTCAGTACGTAATACTGTTGTAAAATAAGTTCTGCTAAAACCTTACCTGAGAAGGTAAAGAACAAGGCAGAACTTCTTTCCCAGCACACCAGGCAGTGCACAGGAAGCTGCTTCTTCATGTTTTCCTCACAGGGTCCTCAGTCATCCCGAATCCACAGTGGAGTCTCCATGTAGGTGCAAAGGAGAAGGAAGCTCTGGTCCTCATCATAGAAATATTCCCTAGGTGTGCCCAGGCCATGGTGTCTCCCTAGGTGGTTCCCAGGATAAGGAAGCTCTGCTCCTCACCTTAGACAAAGCCCCCAGGTGTCCCCAGCTGTAGAACTTCCCAGGTGGGCCCTACATGAAGGAAGCTTTCAGACGACACAGAACACGGACCCCCAAAAGCAGGTGGTCAGATAAAGTTGTTCTGAGTGCCTCCTGCTGGCCGCTGTGGGCAGTACAGAGCTGCCTCTGCACTCCCTTGTGCTAGTCAGAGTGAAGCTCTGAAATTCATAGTTCTGATTATTCCAGGTCACAATTTTGAAAATTAAAAAGGAGTAAAGCCCACCATCCTATGTCTTGGTCAGAATGGATGGAGATAGCAAGCAGCAAAGTACACGGCCCACAGACAAAATCCCATTGATTTCCGATATATCAGCAATCATGTAGAGGAAGCAGTAGAATTTGTAAAGTGGCACACGAAAATTTTTAAAGCATTAACATTTAAAATAGCAACCCCAAAATTGAAGTACTTGCATGTAAATCTTAAAGTACAACCATACTTTCAGAAAATCTTTAAAAAGTAGAAAGAAATCAAATCAAGTATAAATAAATGCAGACATATTCCTTGTTTAAGACTCAATATAGTTAAGATAAAATTATCTCAAATCTGATCTGCAGATTTATTACATTCCCAGTGAAATTCCCAGAAAGCTGTTTCTAAACCTAGACTAGATAGCACCAACTCCAAAAGAACACACTTCAAGAAGGAACACATCTGGACACTAGAACCTGTCAAAATATCCATAGACTTTCATTTAAAATGTGAAACTGTAAAACTCTAGAAGACGTGCATGACCATGTATCATGAGATTTTAAATACAGCCCCCAAACAAATCCAAGAAAGGAAAAAACTGAAAATGTGGATTGTATTAAATTAATCTGTAAAAAATCATATTAAGGATATGGAAGACAAGAGACAGACTGGGTGAAACATTCAGAAAGTGTATGTCTAAAAGAGACTTGTGTCCAAGTAAGACACTCAACAATAAGACAACCCAAAGGGTAAAGATCTGAACAGACAACTCACAGGAAAGATACGAGATGGCAAAAAGCAGAAATGATTCTTAGCATCACCTGCATGCGGGAAGCACAAACTAAAACCCTGACTGCACTGCACACCTCCTGAGCTGCGAGGTCCTTCCTTAAGCAGCATCCACCGCGGGGAGGGTGAGCAGCCACAGGCGCTCTCGTGCATTGCTGGTGGAGCACACAACAGCTCACCATCTTCAAAACGCTGGCCATCTTCCCAGAAGTTAGACATGGTGTCACCACGTGATCCTAAGAGTATAGACAACTGCCTCAAAAATGTATCTCTAGATGACAGCATGCTATTGCGTACAGTAGTTCTGTTCTCAATGGCCCAATACCTTAAGGAATCAGGATGTGCTTCAACAGGTGAATGAACAGCAGAACTGCCATGCGACCACGCCATGGAGGCCCTGAGGCTCTGAGCTCCCCCAGGCCTCTGCTCTGGTCCCCACCTGGACTGCCTGGCCTGCTCTTACCTTTGCACACCTCGCAGAGGGAAAGTGGGTTCTGTATGGAAACACCTGTAGATGCAGCTCCTGCCTAAGGAAAGAGATTAAAAAGTTGTACATGCAGGTGATAAACTCAGGAAAATGCAGGCTCAACAACCCAGGCCTGCATCTTTGCCCATAGGAGCCTCCTGGGGAAGGACAGACAGACATAGAGGCAACTCCAGGAGCTCCACAGACTCGCACCTAGGGGAGAACCTGGAGAATCTGGAGGAGGCTGCCATTAGGGCCCCTGTCACCCACCTTTGATTAGCTTGGAGGACCATAGCTTCAGCTTCATACCCCCATCCCGACTTTTAATTTCAGCTCCTTCCACAGGTTGCAACTGTGTACTGAGCTTGGATTCTGTTAATAAGCTTGTTTGGTGTTGCAGAGAGAGCTGTGCTGTTCCTAGTCCTGATGCATAACCCCGGAAATTCACTGTTCTAGTTATTCAACCTAAGTTCGCACATTTAAGCTAAAACAGAGCCCACCATTCCACGCCTTGATCTGAAAGGATGGTGACATGGTTTGAATATTTGCCATCCATATTTCATGTCCCCAAAGTCCTGGAGCCCAGAAAGCCCAAGGCTGTACAAACCAACCACCCTGCACATCTCTTCCAGCTCCCTCACCATCCAGTTTGTAACAGCCAAGTTGTCTCTTTTAAACCCAGCAGGGATGGTCCCTTAGAAAGGCACAGAAGAGGACACTCCATTTGGTCATGGCATCTCACCTGTGCCCACTGGACCACTGGCCCTTTAAGAGAGAGAGTGTAGAACAGACTGGGGGCCATGCCCTCTTCTCAGGAGGGTGGAGAGGAAGCGGGGTTGACTGTCAGAGTGGAGGCCTCTGCCCATGGGTCTGAGCACAGGAGCCAAGGAAGGGCCTCCGGCCTCCAGTCACATGACCTCTGGCCACTGCACAGGTACCCCTTTCTAGGAGGTCCAGTCACAGTTTTGGGTCAGCTCCAGGGACTTTAGTCCATTTTCCCCAAAATGGACATAATGAAGCTGGATGATGCAGTTCCAGAATTCTGGAACTTGCAGGACTGAGCCCACTGCCTGTCCAGCATAGGAAGCACAATGACCTGGAGGTCTTCACCCAGTCCTTGCCTCTGATGGACCAGCTCCTCACAACTTGGTCCTACTATCTATAGGAAAGGCCACAGGCTGAGGCTGGGATGGGGCCATGCTCTGCATGTTTCTTGGGAGGGCTGAGCTGCCATACCTTGTAGCAGCCCAAGACACAGCACACTTCTGCCCTGACTCTGTGGAAGCCTTCCTGGCGGGGGACGCAGGGGCCTAGTCCTGCTGTGGCGGGCAGGCAGATGGCAGTTCCCCCAACTCCACACACCATGCTGAGCTCAGGGAACCTAGAAGGTCAGGACCAGCAGCCCCCTCCTCCTCCAGGTTGAGGATTACCTGGGGCACGCCAGGCCATAGGTGAGCTGTGTGATGGCCTCCCAGAGGCTGGATCTTCAGACTCCTTGCAGGGTGTTGACACAGTCCTGGGTCAACTGTGGGCTGGCTCTATGGACTCCTACCCAGGTCTGGAACTGAGCATAGGGAGGAGGGAAGGGCTCAGGATGTAGGTTTAGGACTCTCTCCAAGGGAAGCAGCCTCTTTCTCAGCACAGCCTTCCTCTTCCTCCATCTGCTCCCCTGGGGAGCAGACCCCACCCCTGTCAGGATCTGAATGCCCCTGGAAGCTGCCATGGTCCTGCAGGGAAGGGGCTGTTCCTGCACCTGGGATGACACAGCCCAGAGCCAATCACAGCCCCAGCCTGCTCAGCCTCGGTCCTCAGCTGCCCCAGGTTCATGACACTCCTATCCACTGCCTTGGGGAAGAGGGGTACATCGCCAGGAGCCCAGTGCCCACTTTTGAGCTAAAGATTATATTTTTGGAAAAGTCTCAAAAACAGGGCTTCCTTTTGAGAGGGAAGAGCTTCTGTACCATGAACTGGAGACAGTCTAAAGGGTTGTCCATATCCTCAGCTCAGGACCTCATGGGAATCAACTCCTTGTAAGATGTAAACCTGGAAAATCTAGTCCTGGCTCTGGAGAAAAATCCAGGGTTTGAAGAAGAGTTGGATCAGAATGGGGATGCCCTGGTCTCCTGGAAAGTGACCACTCCCTCCTTCCTGTTCGCTCCTGGCTTCTCTCGTGATCTCCTCCTCTGCAGCCTCAGAGTTAAAAGCAAGACAGGAATGTGTGTGTACATGTATGCTTGTGTATGCACGTGTGTCACGGGCATGTGTCTGTCTGTGGTGGGTGGAGGGTTGTCTGCACATGTGTACACACACTTGTGTGTGTTTGTGGGATGCCAGTCAGGGAAAGACTGCACCCCCTTCCTCCAGGGGAATCTGAGATCCTCACCTTTCCTCTGTTATAGAAATCATGCTCAGCAAGAGACCAAGCACCACTGGGAGGGCAGGAGAACTCAGATTTATCTATGCCAGCAGGCCCAGAGGAGCTAGTGCTCTGAAGTTCTGGGCCCTGAGCTAAGGTTATGTGGGGTTTTTACAGGAGATTTGACATCATTTCTTAACCGTTATGACATTGGTGGGTTTGAATTCTTGGCCTACATGACCAAGGACCATGTACAGGGAATTTATGATAAGTAGTTCACAATAAACACCTACAAGTGTTATCATGAAGTGGCCTTTACCACAGGCAGCAGGACTCAAGATGACTTGAGTTTACCTCCCTAAGAGCTATATTTCTAAGAACTAAGCCTACTAAGTAATACTTTAGACAATACTTCACTGACCTAGCTACATTTCTACAGAGTTCTAATCAAGTCTGGTTTTCCATTACACCAGACTCTCAGGGCTTTGCACCACACTCTGGGTCTCAAGTATGTTCTGTGAGCATCTGCTCAGGTCCATAATGCAAAAGAAGGATCAGTGGAGGGTGAGGCTGCCTGCATAGCTTGGGTTATCCCTGGGGTGACCAGCAGCTGCACGAAGAAGGAGAAGGGAAGTATGCAGGGTTCAGAGTGGGCCAGATACAGACAATGGACCAGAGCATGGTTAACCCCTGTCCTGTGGGATGCAAGGCCATGGGAAACAGTGACAAAGACACCAGGGAGGTCCACCTGGCACAGGGGTTGGACAGTACCAGAATGCCAAGGAAAGGTGACAGGGTCCAGGTGCAGCCCTTGACAAAATGCCCACAGGGACCCTTGAGTCACTTGGAGCACTGGTGGCTGGGAGGAAATCGAATACCCCAGGAGGATGGCAGGAGCCACAGGCCAAAGTACTCATCCAGTAAGGTGGCAGGACCAGAGGAGAGGTGGGCATCTAAGCAAGCCACCATCCCCATGGCTGTGAAACACGGCACTGGCCCAGGAGCAGTGCCAGTGAGGCTCTCAGGGAATCAGCAGAGAGCGGCAGCAGCACAGGTCTTCGTGGTGGTTGGTTGTCTGTTTTCTACAAGAGAGATGTGAAAAGGTTTTGAGGCAGGGTGCTAGGGAGAGCAGGAAGCAGGGTGTTCTGTGGGCAGCTTGGGTGGGAGCAGGGGTGTGCATCTGGGTGGTGGCAGAAAAAGGCGGGGAAACCTCTGGCCTGCATTTCCCACAAACCCCATGGAAGGAGGGTGTCCAAGCCAAGTAGGCCAGCACAGTGTCTGGCATATCTTGCAGCGTCACGATCACAGTTGTCTTTGCAGGAACATGGCACAGAGAGACCCTCTTCCCTTGAGACAACACTGTTCCACCTTACCCAGGAGACACTCTGGGATTAGAAATTGGATAAAGAAAATCCACAAACCAGTTACACACCAGTGTGCCAGGTGGGGGAGGCATTTTCTTTTTACACATAGCATAAAAAGTGAACAGTCCCAACAGATCATGGACTAGATTCCCAGACCATTTCCTTTCCCATAACCCGAATGTGCTACCTGTTCACAGTGCAGTTGGGGAATCTGCTGAGCAAGCCCAGTGCCTAGTCTAGGGAGTTGATATCAGAACCCTCCCTATGACCTCTGGAGGGAGAGGCTTTGGTAGAGCCTGTACTACAGAGTTGAATGTGTTTTGCTCAATGAAATAATCCGGTTGGTATGGGGTCAAGGCCAATCTTAGAATGGATGGCCTGAAACTACTCATAGGCTGGACTGCAACATGGTTTAACAGAATGAATGTTGATTCAGTCCAGGGGGAGATCATTGGAAAGTCACTTTGGCTTTTCTTGACAGTCCAGGATGCCAGGCTATTGGCACCATGCATCAACCAGGAATCCTAGACACCTGACCCAGTAAACAACAGAGAGAACTTATTTTACCACCCCCATGGAGGTCTGAGAGTCCCAGAATTTTAATGAACACTGCAAGTGCGTAACCAAGAATGTGAACTAACTTCTCAAAGTTTATTAGAATTTTCTTTCCTCTATTGGTTTATTCTTTTTTTTTTTTTTTTTTTTTTGGTACAGGGATTGAACCCAAAGGTGCTTAACTACTGAGCAACATCTCGGCCTTTTTTAAAATTTTTATTTTGAGACAGGTTCTCATTAGGTGCCTGACAGCCTCACTAAGTTGCTGAGGCAGGCTTCAAACCTGCAATCTTACTGCCTCAGCCTCCTGAGCCACTGGCACCTCACCTGGCAGGAGAATCATCAAAATTATTTATGCACTAAAAATAAAGAAAGGTACTAGGGTAAGTAGCCCCACAATAGTCCATACAATTGCTCTCTAGATGTTTAGCATGATTACAACAAGAATGCTTGGTTTTCTTTCTCCTGAGACACATGATAATTCTCTAATTCCCTTCTTTATATTCATATAAAAATTACTCTCAGGCAAATAAAGTCTTTGTCAAAATTTTACAAGGTTTCCTAAGGGCCAATGAATAAGAAATACTGAAGTCTGACTGTCACAGAACCTGCAGGTTTGGTTACACGTGGCTGCCACCATTTTGAGACAACAGCCAGGCCCTGTAGGACCCCTGGCTGGACAGACTGAGCGCTGTCTCCAGGATCCCCAGCCTGACTGATCACTCCCTGCCTCTGGGGCCCTCACATAGACTGACTGCTCCCTGCCACCAGGACCCCAGACTGACTGACTGCGCCCTATCAACAAGATCCCCAGACCAACTGATTGCACCCGGCCTCCAGGATCCTGCAAACAGACCAACCACACCCCACCTCCAGGACCCCTGCCTGACCAACCGCATTCTGCCTCCAGGACCTTCAGCTGACCACACCCACACCCCAAGCTGCAGCTCCCCATTTGCCAACACATTTTGAAGCCAGAGTGGCCTTCTTGGATTATCCTGGAAGCTGTATCTCCCATCTTTAGGTGGGGCAAATCCCATCCTGAGAGGCCTGCTGGAGACTGGAAACTCATTGTCAGGTACCTCTCATGCATCAGGCTACTGAAGACTGGGAGGTTTGAATACTATATGACTGTTATAGTATAGATTTTTATTCTTCTCCTTATTGAACAATTTTAAGTTTTTATTTCTTTACTTTTCTTGCTCTATTTTCCTTTTGTTTACCTGTTCCCTCAGAGTCTTTCTCCCTTTTCTCATGCTAACAACTAACTTCTTTTGATTATACTTTCACTCTTTCTACAATCTAGAACTTCTATATATTCTTTTCTTACCCCATTGACAGCTACATCCTACACCCCTCTGCATCCTCTTTGTCCTCCATTAGAAACTGCAGACCTTATTGCGAATCTGTTTGTTATACTGAAGATAATAATAGAATTTATTCTGTTTATTATGACAATATTGCTAATGTCCTTATAGAGGCTATTTGATCTAGGATTGCATACTGTCTGAACTGGGCACTGCTAATATTGAGCTCCCCCTTAAAGAAAGAATTTTGGAAACCTATAGGGTCACTATAAGCCTATAGGGGGGAAACTGCAATACCCCAGATACACACTGCTAGAGGGTAAGATACATAAACAACATGAAAAAACAAGAGAAGAAAATGATCCCAAAAAAACTTAGATTCTATATTAATAGAATCCAGTGATGGTATGGTAGAAGAAATGTCAGAAAAGGACTTCAGATTATATATGATTAAGATGATTCATGAAGCAAAGGATGAGATAAGACAGTAGTTGAAAGAAAAACTGCAGGAAGCAAAAGATCATTTCAACAAAGAGAGAGAGATTCTCAAAAAAAAAAAAAAAAAAAAAAAAAAAAAAAAAAGGAAATGAAGGAAACAATAAACCAAAGAAAAAACTCAATTGAAAGCATCACCAAAAGACTAGACCACTTGGAAGACAGAACCTCAGACAATGAAGAAAAAATATTTAATCTTGAAAAAAGTTGCCCAAACAGAGAAGATGGTAAGAAATCATGAACAGAATCTCCAAGAACTACGGAACATCATGAAAAAAACAAATTTAAGAATTATCGGGATTGAGGAAGGCACAGAGATACAAACCAAAGGAATGAACAACCTATTCAATGAAATAATATCAGAAAATTTCCCAAACCTGAAGAATGAAATGGAAAATCAAATACAAGAGGCTTACAGAACACCAAATGCACAAAATCACAACAGATCCACACCAAGGCACATTATAATGAAAATGCCTAACATATAAAATAAAGATAGGATTTTGAAGGCCACGTGAGAAAAGCATCAGATAACATATATGGGGAGACCAATACGGATATCAGCAGATTTCTCAGCCCAGACTCTAAAAGCTAGAAGGGCCTGGAACAACGTATTTCAAGCTCTTAAAGAACATAGTTGCCAACCAAGAATCCTATACCCAGCAAAACTAACCTTCAGATTTGAAAACAAAATCCTTCCATGATAAACAAAAGTTAAAAGAATTTACAAGTAGAAAGCCTGTACTACAGAACATTCTCAGAAAAATATTTCATGAGGAGGAAATTAAAAACAACAATGTAGGTCAGCAAAGGGAAGAACTACCTTAAAGAAAAATCCATGCAAAGGAGAAACGAAGCCAAGTTAAAAACCAAAAATAAGCCCAAGTGATTGGGAATACAAATCATATCTCAATAATAACCCTGAACATTAATGGGCTAAACTCATCAATCAAAAGACATAGACTGGCAGATTGGATTAAAAAGAAAGACCCAACAATATGCTGCCTTCAAGAGACTCATCTCATAGAAAAAAAATCCAAAAACTAAAGGTGAAAGGATGGGAAAAAACCTACCAGGCACACGGACTCAGTAAAAAAGCGGGGGTTTCCATCCTTATTTCAGATAAAGTGGACTTCAAGCCAAAGTTAGTCAGAAGGGATAAAGAAGGACATTTCATACTGCTTAAGGGAAGCATAAATCAGGAAGACATAATGATAGTAAATATTTATGCCCCAAACAATGGTGCATCCATGTACATCAAACAAATCCTTCTCAATTCCAGGAATCAAATAGACCACAACACAATAATTCTGGGTGACTTTAACACACCGCTGTCACCACTGGATAGATCTTCCAAACAAAAACTAAACAGAAACCATAGAACTCAACAACACAATCAATAACATAGACTTAACAGACATATATAGAATATTCCATCCATCGACGAGCGAATTCACTTTCTTCTCAGCAGCACATGGAACCTTCTCGAAAATAGACCACAGGTTATGCCACAAAGCAGCCCTTAGGAAATGAAAAAAAAGAGATACTACCTTGTGTTCTATCAGATCATAATGGACTGAGAGTAGAAATCAATGACAAAATAAAAAAGAGAAATTACTCCAACACATGGAGACTAAATAATATGATATTGAATGAAACATGGATAACAGAAAACATCAGGGAGGAGATAAAAAAATTCTTAGAGGTCAATGAGAACAATGATACAACATATCAAAATCTCTGGGACACTATGAAAACTGTACTAAGAGGAAAATTCATGGCATGGAGCACATTCCAGAAAAGAATGAAAAGTCAACAACTAAATGACCTAACATTACAGCTTAAAGCACTAGGAAAAGAAGAACAGAACAACACCAAAAGTAGTAGAAGACAGGAAATAATTAAAATCAGAGCTGAAATCAATGAAATTGAAACAAAAGAAACAATTCAAAAAATTGACAAAACAAAAAGTTGGTTCTTTGAGAAAGTAAACAAAATAGACAAACCTTAGCCACACTAACAAAGAGGAGAGAGAAAACTCAAATTACTAAAATTCGTGATGAAAAAGGAAATATCATGACAGACACCACTGAGATACATAACATAAATAGAAGTTACTTTGAAAATCTATATTCCAACAAAATAGAAAATACCGAAAACATCAAATATCTAGAGACATATGCTCCTCCCAAACTGAACCAAGAGGACATATACAATTTAAACAGACCAATATCAAGCAATGAAATAGAAGAAGCCATTAAAAACCTACCATCCAAGAAAAGCCCAGGACCAGATGGATTCTCAGTCGAGTTCTACAAGACCTTCAAAGAAGAACTCATTCCAATACTTCTCAAAGTATTCCAGGAAATAGAAAAGGAGGGTACCCTACTGAACTCATTCTATGAAGCTAATATCACCCTTATACCCAAAACAGGCAAAGACACATCAAGGAAAGAAAATTTCAGACCAATATCCTTGATGAATATAGATGCAAAGACCCTTAACAAAATACTGGCAAACTGTATCCAAAAACATATCAAGAATATTGTGCACCACAATCAAGTGGGGTTCGTCCCTTGAATGCAAGGATGGTTTAACATCCGTAAATCAATAAACATAATCCATCATGTCAATAGACTTAAGGATAAGAATCATATGGTTCTTTCAATTGACGCAGAAAAAGCATTTGACAAAATACAACACCCCTTCATGCTCAAAACACTAGAAAAAAATAGGGATAGTAGGAACATACCTGAACATTGTAAAGGCTATTTATGCTAAGCCCATGGCCAACATCATTCTTAATGGAGAAAAACTGAAAGCATTCCCTTTAAAAACAGGAACAAGACAGGGATGTCCTCTTTCACCACTTCTATTCAACATTGTCCTCGAAACTCTAGCCAGAGCAATTAGACAGACTAAAGAAATTAAAGGGATACAAATAGGAAAAGAGGAACTTAAGCTGTCACTATTTGCTGATGACATGATTCTCTACTTAGAGGATCCAAAAAACTCCACCAGAAAACTTCTAGACCTCATCAATGAATTCAGCAAAATAGCAGATATAAAATCAACACATATAAATCTAAAGCATTTTTATTCATAAGCGATGATACATCTGAAAGGGAAATGAGGAAAACAACCCCATTTACAATAGCCTCAAAAAAAAATACTTGGGAATAAATCTAACCAAAGACGTGAAATATCTCTACAATGAAAACTATAGAACACTAAAGAAAGAAATTGAAAAAGACCTTAGAAGATGGAAAGATTGCCCATGTTCTTGGATAGGCAGAATTAATATTATCAAAATGGCCATACTTCTAAAGGTGCTATACAGATTTAATGCAATTCCAATTAAAATCCCTATGACATTTCTCATAGAAACAGAAAAAGGAATCATGAAATTCATCTGGAAGAACAAAAGACCCAGAATAGCCAAAGCAATCCTGGGCAGGAAGAGTGATGCAGGAGGTATCACAATACGAGATATTAAACTCTACTATAGGGCAACAGTAACAAAAACAGCATGGTACTGGCACCAAAATAGACAGGATAGAAGACAAGGAGACATACCCACATAAGTACAGTAACCTCATACTAGACAAGGGTGCCAAAAACTTACAATGGAGAAAAGATAGCCTCTTTAACAAATGGTGCTGGGGAAACTGGAAATTCATATGCAGTAAAATGAAGCTAAACCCCAATCTCTCACCCTGTACAAAACTCAACTCAAAATGGATCAAGGATCTAGAAATTAGACCTGAGACCCTTCACCAAATAGAAGAAAAAGTAGGCCCGAATCTCCATCATGTTGGCATAGGACCAGGTATCTGTAACAAGACCCCCATAGTGCAAGAAATAAAAGCAAGAATCAAAAAATGGGGTAGATTCAAACTAAAAAGTTTTTTCTCAGCAAAGGAAACAATCATCAATGTGAAAGGGAGCCTACAGAGTGGGAGAAAATCTTTTCCACACACACTTCAGACAGAGCACTCATCTATAAAGTTTATAAAGAACCTACAAACTTTACACCAAAAATACAAAGAAGCCAATCAATAAATGGGCTAAGGAAATGGGCAGACACTTCATGGAAGAAGATATACAGGTGATCAACAAATATATGAAAAAGTGCTTATCATTCCTAGTAATTAGAGAAATGCAAATTAAAACCACCCTACGATTTCATCTAACTCCAATTAGAATGTCTATTATCAAGAACACAAGCAATAATAAGTGTTGGTGTGGATGTGGGGGAAAAGGCACACTCATACATTGCTGGTGGAGTTGCAAATTGGTACAGCCACTCTAGAAAGCAGTATGGAGATTCCTCAGAAAATCTGGAATGGATCCACCATTTGACCCAGCTATCCCACTCCTCGGTTTATACCCAAAGAACTTAAAATCAGCATACTACAGTGATGCAGCCACATCAGTGTTCATAGCGGATCAATTCACAGTAACTAGATTGTGGAACCAACCTAGATGCCCTTCAATTGACGAATGGATAAAGAAACTGTGGTGTATATACTCAATGGAATATTACTCAGCCATAAAGAAGAATAAAATTATGGCGTTTGCTGGTAAATGGATGAAGTTGGAAAATATCATGCTAAGTGAAATAAGCCAAGTCCTAAAAACCAAAGGCTCAATGTTTTCTCTGATAAGTGCATGACAATATATGATGGGGGGTGGTGGGGGGAAGAGAAGAATGAAGGAACTTTGGATGGTGTAGAGGAAAAAGGGGTGGGAGAGGTGGGGATGGAAAAACAGTAGAATGAAACAGACAGTGTTACCCTGTATATATGTGTGATTACATGAATGGTGTGAATATACATTGTGTACAACCATAGAAATGAAAAGCTGTACCCCATTTGTGTACAATGAATCAAAATGTGTCTGTAAAATAAAAAAAATATTTTAATAAAAATTTTTAAAAAAATACTGAAGTCCAATGAATAACTTGAACAAGGAACCCTTGGATGAGGGATGGTTTCAAATGGAATCACTTCTGAATTTTGTCCAAGTAGTGGTACATATTTTTTTCCAAACAGCATACATTTGTGAGGGAAAACAGTTATTCTCATATATATGGTAATTTCTTTGGGATTGTCTTAGCCATGAGTGGCATAAAATGCTGGATTCCTGCTGCTGGCTCCACTGAGCTCCCTTGAATTTGCACTGCAGTAGAAGCCACAGCCCCACATAAACCGTCGTACACAGTTGTAATCCCAGCAACTTGGGTAGCTGAGGCAGGAGGATAGCAAGTTCAAGGCCAGCCTCGGCAACTTAGCAAGACCCTGTCACTGGGCTTGGAAAGACCCAACTCCCCCATGCTAGTTGGGACTCTCCTCTTCTTGGAAATATCAGGAAATTAGGAGGTGCAGGCAAGAGGGCGAGCAGGACTGCAGGAGAGACTGGTAGGTTCTGAGGAGGTAGGAGGAAGGAAGGAGAGGGTAAGCTGTCAGGATGCCCTTGTACACACTGAGAAGAGTCTTCGGTAGCTGCTCAAGGACTAAGGTGAAGAAGGTGGGGTGGTAGAAGGAGCAGACCAGCCAGGGCTGCAATAGTGACCTGGAGATGTTAGGGAGGATCCTCCAAAATCAGCATGTAACCTTTCTTAGGCTGGCCTCACAGACACACCTGAACCTCAGTCCTGCCCCAGAGTTGGGAATCCTAGCAGATCTCAGCTAGGTCTGTCAAAAATACCACCAGGAACAGGAAACTAAGTGATTTACTTTCATCTGGAAGCATTAATCAGGGTGCACGATTTTGCAACACCTGCCAAACACATTCCATAGCCAGGTGACTTCAGCATTGACTCACTCACATTTCTGGAGGCTGGAGTCTGACAGCCAGTGTGGTCAGGGCTGGTGCCCTCAGAGACCTCTCTCTGAGCTTGCAGATGGCCTTTCTCCCTGTGTCCTTACAGTGATACTTCTGGAAGTCTGTATCCTGACTTCCTCAGCTGTGAGGACACTGCTCACATCTGATTAGGGCCACAAGATGGCCTCATTTAACTTAATAATCCCTGCAAAGACCTTGTATCCAAATATGGTCACATTCTGAGCTACTGAGTTAGGACTTCAAAATAAGGACTGTGAGGGGCTAGGAGTCAGCCTGTCACACAGACTGGGTTCATTCCTCTCCAAACATCAGGCCACTGTGAGAAGTTAAATGATACAAGTCCTGTGAAAAACTGCTTAATCAATATCAATTTAGTCAGGCCATTTTCATCTATATCAATCCTTTGAGGACAGTTCAATCAATACCAATTCAATAAGGCCAATTCAATCTATACCAATCTGGTAAGGCCACTTTAATCAATACCAATTCAGTAAGGTCATTTTAATCTATACCATCCTGTGAAGACTTTTTAATCAACACCAATCCTATGAGAAAGTCCAATTGACATTAGTCCTTTCATCCAAGCAAAGCAGGGAGGCCTTTGACCCTGTACCTGTTGGTTGAAATCTTCTGCTCCAACTTCTCAGGATAACTCCAACATATGTTCAATTACTATGTGACAATTAGCAAAAAAAAAAAAAAAAACTTTTATAAATTAAATGAAAAACATTTAAGACATTAAGACAGACTTAAGGAGAAAAAATTCTTCCCCAGGAAAGGAAAGAAAATCCTAAATAGCGGTAGTGTCCTTGACTGATTCTACCCTCTGAAAACCTGCCTCCTACACTGCAGCAGCTGGACAGATGGTCCCTAAAGGAAGGAGCCAGGTCTGGATCACACCCTGGCTGGCTCATGGCTGGCAGAGGGTGCTGTGACTGACCAGGCCTGGCTAGGACGCCTCCTCTCTCAGTTTTGTCTCCCTGGTACAAAGGGTGGGCTGGCTGGGGCTCCTTTCACCGGGAGCACTCAGGAATCCCACTTCCTTATGCAATGGTGGTACTTTGCAAACAGCATGTCTCTCTGACTTGCTGTATGTAGTCCACAAAGTGAAATAATTCTCCTCTCTCCCCATTCTTCCTCCTACTTAACTCGTTTCACCTTCTCTTTCTTCTCATCCTCTTCTTCCTCTTTCCCTCCTTTTTCCCCCTTCTTTCCTCCTCTTCCTTATCCCTGCCTCCTCCTCTCCCTCCACACCATTCCTTTTCTCTTACAGGTGAAATAAGAGGAAGAAACCATTCTGCTGGGGTTCTGTGACTATGGACACCAGACATCACCCTGGGATTGCTTTTGACCTCTGGTCACTTCTTACAGGAGATGTTCCAGGCACACCTATAAAACTGGCATTGACAAGAGCACCTGCTGTCAGTGCTCAGCTCTGCAGGAGAATCAGGAGAATGGTGCTCTGCCTCTAGGCAAAGCAATGTCTTCCAGCAACTTCTTCAGGTCCTGCTCCCAAGCTCTGAGGCTGGCTGGTGTCCCCACACCCTTGCTTTCAAGGAACTAGGGTACCCATCCCCGCTGTTGAGAGGCTGGTGTCCTTATGCCACTTAACTGCAGTATCCTTAGCATAGAGGACCTGTTGCTGCTGGCTGAGAACTTGACATGGCCTTGAGCCCACAGGTCCTGGGTACCCAGCACACCATTCCCCTGCTTCTTCCCTGTTCCACCCTCTGACAGGCAGCCTCTACACTGAGGATGCCATGGGGCTGGCAACATGCAGCACGCTCTACAGGGCTGTCCTTCTGTCCTCCACATCCCTTCCACCCACCCTCATGAAGAAAAGTGGCTGCAAGTGGACCATTGTTGGTTCCATGTACTGCTACACGGCCTTCTCCCTGGGAAAACTTCATGCCAGCTGGTACCAGCCCTTCAAGCCTACCCACCTCCTGCACTTGAAGGACCCACGTTGGCACCTTCACTGCTGTCATCTGTACTTGGTTCCCTTCACTTTCTGCAGGAGGACTGATTGGCAGCCTCCTCCCCACTTTCCCACCAGGATATCCATGCCTTCCCTGCTGGATCCCTCTCTCCTCCTGACTCCCAGTGCTAAGCTCTTCCTGGGATCTGTCCAAGGCCCTCAACTTCCCTTGAAAATAATGGACTCTCATGGCTCCAGTAATGGCATAGAGAACCTAAAACATTTGAGGAGGGTGAGTCTCAGGGAGGTGTGGCCAGGATGTGACTGATGACATCAAGGGATGCAGGTGCCATGAGCTTGTCTCTCTTGCAAGGACACCCTGATTTCTAACTCCATATTGTTGGGGCTGGGGGTGGCCCCCTGTGGTCTGCGCAGTGCACCTACCTCACAGTTGTGGGGAACACACAAGCACAGGAAGTGGGCAAGGTTGGCAGGGATGTGGTGAACCTATACTTTGGCATCCTCCTTCTCATATTCCAGTCATCTGGTGTGTGGGGCAACTTGATCTCTCTCTCAGGAGGGCTGATAGCACACATGCACTTGTAATTATTCCCAAGGGGAGGCTTTCAGCCTGCCAGAGCTTCAGTCAGGAGGACCCTGCTACTCCAAGGATAGTTCCCCCTCCAGGGGAACATGGGCACATGGAGTCATGGCTTGCATTTGAGGCTAAGAACAGGTTTGCTTGAGTGTTTCCTTATGGAATTAACCCACTGAGCAGCTTTTCAAAGTTCTGTGCTCAACCCCTTGCTATTACAAGGGGAGCACTCACGGCGGGGCCCTCCTTCACCTGCCTTATGTGACCTTGCCCTGCCATGATGTGAACAGGCATGCATTGCACACCAGAATTGATGGTCTAAGTCTGGCCGGAGGAGATTGGTCCTTCAGTTCTCACAGAGCCCTGCCCCAGGTGAAAGGCTCTGATCTGCTGCTGCTGTCAGGGTTGATTCTCTCCTGCAGCCTGGCCCAGCATCTTGCTCTCCCAGGTGGAGTCCGCCTTTGGGAAGTTCTGTTGCCACACTCTTCTGTTCCTTCACTGGCATCATCACCAGCTGCATGCATCCCCACAGGGAAACCACAGGATCTCAAGTGCTGCTGTTGCTCCTTCTTACTGTTCCACAGCAGTGAGGGTTGTCTGTGCAGCTGGGTAAGTGGAGAAGCAGGGCTCACTGGACATTCAGGCCCAGGGCACATGCATCCTCAAGACCTGGCAGGGTTTCTGTACTGCCTGGTGCCCTCAGCTACTGCTGCCTTCTATTGCCTGTGCTGCATGTCTTGCCAGCCCAGATGCTACTGCAAGGTTGATGTTATAAGTTTGATCATGATCATCAAACACTGAATATGTCATTTCAGGAGAGTAGCATAACCAGTAGCCAGGCCCCATTCCATGTCTGTGCTTCTCTGGGTCTTGGAAGAAAGCTGATTTGATTCTCTACCTCCCAGATGAGGGGTCTTGAGATCAAGTCTGCAGATGGTGTGCCTAAGGGTGAGCGTGCCCTGGGATTCTTGTCAAACACAGCCAGGTCTTTCCATGTCCTGCCTCAGAGGCTCCACCACCCTGCCCTGCTGCTTATGTTCAGGCACCCACATTCTATTACCAATGCTCTCATGGGTTATTTGCTCCTGACTCGAGAGAGACCACCCCAAAGGAGCACCTCAAGTCCTGCAGGGCCAACAACTGCCTGCTGGCCACAGCACCCAACGGCACCCACTACTTCTCCCAGGAGCTGATCTACATGCTGCTGGGCATCTGCACAGGTATGTGCCCCAGAGCAGAGTCCCAGGAAAAGCCAATGCCAGCCTCTTCCTGGGTTGAAGAGAATCATCCCTAACTCCTAAGTCCTGCCCTGTGTGGACTTGGGTGGTCCTCAGGGACTTTTCTTAGGAAAAATGACATCCAAATCTCTTCACATCTCCAGAGTCCCATGAAGTAGCCATCAACCACATGTGGTTATTTGCATTCTAACTAATTAAAACCAAAAGTCTAAGTCTCCCCAGTCACACTTCACAAGCTCAATGTCCATACAGGACTAGCAGCTACCGTAACAGACACCATCCAGGAAACCAGGGCATTGTGGGTCAATTCTGCCCAAGTGATCCTGAAAGGTCAGACTCCCTGAAAAATCGTCATTTCCTCTGAGGCTTTATTTGACCCTGTTGGTCCCGATGAGGTCTGTGGCTCTCCATCACTGTCACCTACCTGCTGAGGATGCACAAACTTTATACATTCACGAATAAGTCGTTGCCAAAAGAAATGACTTTTGTCAGAGATTCATCTTAATGAAAAAGTTCATACAGATAGCTTTCTACAAGAATTTATGCGTATTCATAGATTTATTACTACTTTGAAGAGGTTACTGTTAGACATTTCTAAAAACCATTCTGAAAGGTATTTAAATGTATCCTGTGTCATTCTTGAATTTTGGGATTCATAAAGGCCTTGGGATATATCCTTAAAGACCTAAGGTCTAACAGATCAGATTGGGTGGAACTGAGTCCACGCTGTGGAAATGGAAGGTCAGGAAGTTCAGCACGTGGGATGGAGTGTCATCCTCTTGCTGAGACAGGCTGTCTCTTACTCAGGCACCCTCGAGCTTCCCGTCAGGGGTGCTAAGCACATGCAGAAACACTCACCTAAGGGGACAGAGCTGGGTGCTCCAGCTGTGATGCAAGAGGTTGCTGACAGCTCACACTGTCAAGTGCTCACAAGACTCTAGGCAGAGAACAATAAGGCACCTCCAAGTAACCTTTGAGTGTGAAGAAGATATGGAGGCCCATTCCACTCACCAGAATGTGACAGGACAAGAGCTCTTCAGCACTCTTACGTGATGCTCCTGGGATCCAGCTCTGTGGAAGCTCCCAAGGGGGCTGTACCCCTGCTTGGACTGGACCAGGAAGAGGCACTGAGGGCAGAGGAAGAGGTAACAGAAGGGCAGGGACAGGTCTGACTGGAGGGACATGGGGGGGTGTCAGGAGGCAGGTGGTGAGACAGGTGGTCAGATCAGTCAAGGCCACTATGAAAGACAAGAGGGCCTGGACAAAAACAGATCTGTTTCCTGGGAAGATTCTCACACCTGCCTGATTTGGAGGTACAGGGAAGCTGGGTGATGACCAGTCAGCAGGGAGTCATAACCCAGAGTAGCAGTAGAGGGTGTGGGCAACATTGGGGCAGTGAAGACAAGACCAGTGGGATGCATCCTCAGACACAGGGTGTGGGGAGGAATAGTCAAAGTCAGTCAGCCTGGAAGGCATTTGACTTGATGGGGCAGCATGACCCTTCAGAGAGTATGGTGGACTGGATGCAGGGGTGGTTGTGAGGGCATATTTAGAGGTCAAGGTAGAAATCACAGGAGGAGATGAGATTTAGGGAGGAAGAAGTTGGAACAACTTTAGGGAGAACCGGACACAGGGAGGATATGATGTGTGAGAGTCTTCATGTGGCTCTTCAGAGTGTTGAAGAGTGTTGAGTGTTGAGTGTCGGGCCTCTCAGTGAGGAGGAAACGTACCAGAGACTCAGTGCAGACACTCTCCATGCCACAGGCCTCACCGAGGACATGCCGTGTCAGAGGCTTTGGTGAGGATGTCTGATCACTGCTGCAGGCCTCGGGTAGGATACTTCATTGGTGAGAGGCCTCAGTGAGCTTCCTCTACGTGTCGGAGGACTCCGAGTGGAGATTTTGTATGTTAGAGGCCTCACTCACAATGTCATATGAGTAGTAACATCCTTAGCAAATACACTTTGTGGGTTTTAGAGGCCTCGGTGAGGATACTGAACGTGTTACAGGCCTAAGTGAGTTTATTCTATGTCTTGAAGATCTCTGTGAGAAAACTAATGTGTCAGAGGTCTCCGTGAGGATTCTACCAGTGCCAGGGTCTTCACTGAGGACACTGTGTACATTAGAGTCCTCAGGGAAGACATCACATCAGTGTCAAAGGCCTCAGGGTGGACATGAAATGATTGTCAAGTGATTGTGTGGCCACTCTATGTGCTACAGGGCTCATGATGGATACAGAATGTGCCAGAGTCCTCAGTGAGGGTATTATTGTGTTCAAAGACTTGGTGTGTATATTAAAATGGTGACAGTCCTCAGTTGAGTATGCTACAGGGGTCAGAGACCACAGTGACACACGCTTGAATGTAGCAGAGGACTCAGGGTCGGTGTTAGCTTTTGATTAGATGCCTCATTCATTTTCTGTATGACTCTTAGAGGTCTTCTTCAGTGAGGATATTACCTGTGTCAGCAAGCTCTGTCAGATAGTTAAGAGTTAGTTAGGGTCTGGGGCCTCCCTGAGGATATTTTATTAGTTTCACAGTCCTGAGTGGGGGCATTATATATTTCAGTGTCCCCAGTAAGCATAGCATATATTATTGTTTGAGGTCCCAGTGAACATATTAGTATTAAAGAATTCATAGACGATATATGATTGTCAGAGGCCTACATGAAGAATTATATTGGTATTTAGGGCCACAGTGTGGATATTTATGTGGGTGTTCAAGGTCACTCTATGGAGATTATATTAGTATTAGGGGCCTCTTATAGATGTATTAATATTAATACATTGTATTTGCAGTAGAGTATACATACAAATAATAGTATTATAGGACACTCTATGGACATTATTCCAGAGTACACATCTTGGATATTAGTGGAAGCAGTGGTCACTGTGAATTTCTTTTTTTTACAGGAAGACTTCCCTCTGTGTGACCCCTGAGATCTCCCTCTGCACTGAAAGCACAGATAGAAAGCTTTCACCCACTGTGCAGTGCAGAGATGGTTCCTCTGGTTGTCTGATGTGAGGTGAGATCCAGTCCTCCCAGGAAGTGATGTCTCCGTCCTGGACATTGCGGGGTTGGGGTAGGGGCTGCTGGGATGCAGCAGAGGATGATGCAGTCCAGCAGTGCACATGTCCCCCTCCTAGCATTCCTGAAAAACAAATGAAGTTCAGTACTATACTCAATTATCCAGTGCCATGCTATAGCTTTGTAAATTCAAATAGAAATAAACCCCACTACCCATGGTTTTTAAAAAAATAGTGATGGAACACATTTTTGAAACTATGCTGAATAAAATAAATATAGACAAATTCTGAGGCCCTAGGTGCAGTCCCCAGCACCACTCAAAAAGTTAAATTTTCTACTGTGTGAAAAAACTTATTTAGAAAACAAAAAGATAAGTCATAGGTGGATATAACTTACAGAACATATTTTTGTGAAAGAATTTTTATTCAACATATACAAAGAATTCTAATAAACCAAAAACTAAACACCCAAACAAAAATGGGTAAATACCTACTATAGGACCAAAGAAAACATAGAGATGGCAGTTACATAAAATGATGCTCTAAAATCACATATCATCAGGGAATCACAAATTAAAACAATAATGAGACAGCATGGCACAGCGATTTCAACTGCTCAGCTTTAAAAGAACAACAATATGTCCACAGCTAGAGGATGCAGGACACTAGCACTCTCATTCATGGCCGGTAGAACACATGGCACAGTCACTTCAGAAGACAGTATGCCAGTTTTCACCAAAGCGAAATAAGTCTGATCTATGACTTGGCAATTGCACCCCTAAATATCTGCATTTAGACAAGTGCTTTGAAAATTTTTTTCCAATCGAAATTTGCATATAACTATGCACAGAAGCTGTGCTGACACTGACCAGATGAGAAATTAGAATGTCCTTCAATAGCTGAATGTATATCCAAAGTTGGGTACATCCATTCAACAGAATATATTCAGCAATATAGAGTAGAAAGGAATACCTAAGATACAGATGAATCCTGTCTCAATTTGTTCAGTGAAATAAGCCAGGCTGAAGAGGCTACACACTGTATACTCACTTTTACGACATTCTAGAAAAGGTAAAGGTACTAAGATGACAAGCAGGGGGTTGGGGGTTGAGGTGTGGCACTTTAATGAAGGTTACCTTATATTATGTACTTGAGAAAACATATGGAAATCACAATCTACTCAAATTTGTTTACATTATTTAGGTTGGTAATACCCAAGGATGGAATGCAGAACATGAGAAAGAATCTAACTTTATTACAAGTGAATGGATACATCTACTTTTGGTGGGCAAAAGGTATAGCTATAGGTCGTTTGGAAATGAGAAGGATGGAAAAGAGCCCCTATAAAGGCTTTTTAAGGGAACCTGGTCCTACAATCTGCCATAGGACATGGCTAGAAGAAACCAACTATGAAGAACGTCATACTTACCAGTGCCTTGGTCTTGGACTTTTCATTATTCAAAGGTGTAGATAACAAATTACTGTTATTTATAAATCATCCAGCTCAAAGTATTTTGTTATAGTAGCCCAAGGAAACTAAAACACTGATTTGTTATAAAGGGTAGACACGAACACTGAGATGAGGACATGCGCAGGGTGAGGCCCAGGAGGGTCCCAGGGCAGGAGCCTCTATCTACCTAAAACTGGGCTATACTACTCTTTTTGCACATGGATGCTTTTGACCACTCAAAAGCTCCCTAAACCACTCCTTTTAGAGACTTTTTGTGGAGTCTTAATCATGTAGGCATGATGGATTATTAACTCAATCCCCAGATTCTTTTCCCCAGAAGATGGGATGTTGAAAGTTCCAAGCTTCTAATCCTGACTTGGTCTTTCTCATGACCATCCTCCATCCTGAAGCTGTCCAAGAACCCACCAAGAGGCCTTATAAAAACAAAAAAATAATTTCTATCAACCAGGAGATTCCAAAGAATTTGGGAGCTCTGCGTAAGGAACAAGGTCAAAGGACAAATGTTAGAATAAAAGATGTTCCGAGCACCACTATCAGTAAGTATGAGGATCTGGGGAGCTCTGCGCCAGGGGGCAGAGGCCAAATATGCATTTCTTACGTCAAAACTGTAATCTGGAAAATAATGAGTTAATTGTGCATAATGAAACAATGAATTAATTAGAAAGCAGATGTCAGGGATGAGGCTTCTCACTGCTGGGGGTAGACATTGCAGATAAGCAAGGCATAAGGCTAGAATGATCTGTGTCATGATGAATCAGAGTCCACTGACTGCAGGTCAATATAAACTCACATTTATCTTAGTACAAACACAGATGGTTCCACATAAAATAGTTACAATTAGGTGAGTGTGTGGGTATGTGTACAGATTAGAACACACACACACTTCTTTGCATTGTCAATTTGAGGTTCAATATGCAATGGGCACATGTAGCTGCCAAATAAAAGTTTCTTGCTTGTTTTGTGTTTTGTACTGAAGAATGAACCCGGGGTCACTTAACCAAGGCTGCTCTGAGGAGACAGGAGCTCTGGGCATCCCTCTAGAAGTGACCCACACGACTGCCCTGGCCAGGAGTCTCCCTGAGGCTGCTCTGAGGGGAAGGGAACTCTGGGGGTCCCTCTAGACCTGACCCAAAGTGTCCCCAGGCCAGGAGTCTGCCTGAGGCTGCTCTGAGGGGAAGGGAGCTCTGATCACCTCCTTGTGGGGTGACCCACAGTGTCCCAGAGCCAGGGCTCCACCCGGTTGGACTTGAGGCCAAAGCTGATGTCCTCACCCTGAAGGGGACCAACAGATGTCCAAGTTAGTGTCTCGAGGCCCCGCCCCCTGTTGGCCACCCAGCACAGGTCGCTGCTCAGGGCTTGGAGGTGGTGCTGCTCCTGGCCTTCCTGGTGAATCTCTGCGCTTACCCCTCCACCCTCAGCTGTTAATGAGTGAAATTTGTTCCCATCATTTTAATTAAGACTGTTTATTCCAGAGGTTTGTGGGCAATGTAGTCCAGTGCTTTGCCCACCCACCTCAGTGGATGCTGGATGCTGCCCACCAGGGTAACTGCTGGTCTCCTGCTTGCCCTGGTACCCCGCGGATTCTTGGTACTGTCATCCAGTACCAATGTAGCCCTGGCCAGAGAAGCTTCTGGGAACTGCAGGCTGCAGTTTCACTCAGACACCACCAGGGATTCTGAGCAATGTGGTCCAACTTTCAGCCTATGCAGTCCTCAATTGTAGGCTGCTGATAGTTGTAGCCTAGTCAGCCCTCCCCGGGGAATTCTAGGGACTGTAGTTCAGTTCTCTGCCCCAGTCCTCATTGCCGAGGTCCTGGGTGTTATGGGGCGCAACTTAAGAACAGACCTATCACCAATGAGAAGCCCAAATTTGAGAGTCTTTATTAGGTAGGCCAGCTGACTGTCTCACACAATGCCCCAAAAATGGCTATTGGGAGAACAGCCCCAACCATAGGGTTGTAGGGGTTTTATACCATAAGTCAGTACATCAATCATAAGTGTTTGTTGCTATGATTTAAAATTACAAACTAACATGATGAGACCTAAAATCATTAGCAGAAGGGAGAAGTGGGTCAAAATGACCTTACTTAGGTACAAATTAAAGAATGGTTACTAATATCTAGACAATCACTATTGACACCACTGTTGACATGGTACATTGTTTAGGAGAATAGGAATCAAAAAGAGCAATTTTTCATTATACAAGAATTGCCATTTTGTGTTGCCAAACATGTCATGCTAAGCAACTCTTGACAGGTACAGAGGTCTGGTGTTCCCATGGGAGAAGCATTTCCGACATAACATGGAGTCTCAAGGTAAAATGAAGCCTCTTTAGTCATTGCCCACATAGCCTGGCCTATAACATTTCCATGGAGTCAAATATGTCAAACCGTCATACTGGGCAGGGTCTCCCCTTAGAATTCTGTGTGATGCAGTCTGGTGTTCTGCCCCCACACCTTGCCAGGAGGAAAATACAAGCTGCAGATTTCATGCAGATTCTAGATATAGTCCAGTGCTCTATGAATGCAGCTGTCATCACAGAAACCTGTGGGAATGACAGACTGCACATTTGCCCCAGCATCCCCATGGATTCTGGGCAGTGTAGTCCAGGGTTCTACCAACTCAGCTATCATCAGGGAGTCCCATAGGAGCTATGGACTATTCATCACATGGGCATGACTAGGAATTCTGGGAAGATGGTCTGTTTTACTCACACAGCCCTCATAGCAGAGGCCTCTGGGAACAGTAGGTCCTGGAGGATTCTGGGTAGTCAGTCCATCTTACTTATACAGCCCTCACCCCAGAGGCTCCTGGAGCTGCATGCTTTATGCTCACTCAATCACCCCTGAGGATTCTGGGCAGTGTAATCTGGCATTCTAGTGCTCAAGCATCACCACAAAGAACCCTGGAAACTACAGGCCTCAAGATTACCCGGATATCCTGAGGAGTCTGTGTAGTGCAGCCCAATGAAGGCTTCTCCAGCCATTTCCAGAAAGGCTTCTGGGAACTAGAGGTTACACATTTTCTCAGGAAGCCCCCAGGAATTCTGGGTAGTACAGCTGTTTAGCCCACACAGCCCTCATTGCAGGGCCTCCTGGAAGATGTGGTCCTCTGAAGATCCTGGGGTAGTGCAGTCCAGCATACTGCCCACTCAACCCTCACTTTTGGATATACAGGAGCCACATGCCCATGATGTCCCTGATACCCCAAAGATTCTGGGTAGTATGGCCTGGAGGTTGCCCACACAGCCATCAACCCTGGTGGTCTCTCCTAGAAGCCCCACACCACTGTGAACAGAAAACCCTAACATCATCTGGTTTCTTCTGTAAAAATTTTAGTTATGTAATGGAAAGAACACTTTTATATAGCCACAATATTTTTATCATTTATCATTTTTATTATTCTTGAAAGTGATCAAGAATAATTCCTTAGTATCAAATGCCCAATGAACACACAGATTTCTCCTTCAAATCAATTTCAGTTACATATAAACAAATCAGGTTCAAACTAGGAGCATCCATCACATTTGATTAATACATCTTAAGTCCTCTTCCATTTTCTTGTCATCTATTAACAAAAGTAGGTAATTTATACTGTAGAATTTCCCAGTCTGTGTTTTGTTCTTTTGTTTTACTTTTTCCTGCAGTGCCGAGGACTGAGTCCAGATAATCACACATTATAGGCATCACTCCACTGCTGACCTACAACCCCCACCCATAAGATTCTTCTTTTAACAGACATAAATACAATTTTACACTTAATTTGAGTTTTTAATATATCAACTTTTAATAGTTTAAGCATTTTAAAACTATAAGAAAAATGACTCACTAAAATACAAATGAAAGGGCTGGGGTTGTGGCTCAGTGGCAGAGCATTTGCCTGGCACGTGTGAGGCCCTAGGTTTGATCCTTAGCACCATATATAAAATAATTAATTAATTAATTAATTAAAGGTCCACTAACAACTAAAAAAATTAAAAATTAAAAATATTTAAAAATCGTAAAAAACTACAAATAAAAGCAAACAACGAGGTGCACATTGCCCCTTCCCCTCAGACCCAGTGTAGCTCCATGCCCTCCCTGCCTATCCCTCACCATCCTGATGCTATGTCTATGTTTCTCCTTTCTGTATCCTGAGATGTCTTCCCAGAAACATACCCAACCCATAAAAAATACTTCTGCATGACATGATGGTGATAATCAGTCAGTCTCAATAAGGGTCACTCTTGTAAAGTGAAGTCCTGCTGAAATATTATCTAAGCAAATGAAGAATATGGCAGAGCTTCTTCCTTGATACTTGGGGCTGTGAGCAGGAATCTTTTCCCTCACTCTTCCGCACCTTCTCATTACATGGAATTCAGACAAACTGAAGCTGTGGAGACAACTACACAGGTGGTGCCAAGGAGAAGGAAGCTCTGTTCTTCACCACAGACATGGTCCCTGTTGTAGTCGGCTTTTTCACTGTTGTGACTAAATGATCCAATCATAAAAACTGTAGAGGAAAAGTTTATTTAAAGGCTCATGGTTTCAGAGGTCTCAGTCCACAGAAGTCCAGCACCATTCCTTGGGGCTCCAGATAAGGCTGAATATCATGGTGGAAGAGTGTGGCAGAGGGAAGCAGCTCACATCATCAGGAAGCAGAGAGAGAGTCCACTAGCCAGATACAAACATATATCCAAAGTCACACCCCAATTCCCACATCCTTTAGCCACACCCACTATTTCAGTTACCACTCAGTTAATCCCTATCAGGGGATGAAATCACTGATTGGGTTAGGACTCTTACAACCCAATCATTTCTCCTCTGAACCTTCTTGCATTGTCTAACACATGTGCTTCTGGGGGACACCTCACATCCAAACCATAACAGTCCCCAAACATGCCAAAGCTGTTTCATCTCTCCAGGTGGGTCCTAAGGAGAAGGAGACTGGTACTGCAAAGAAGGCCTCCAGGTGTCCCCAAGCCACAATATCTCCCTGGGTGAGTTCTGAGTATAAAACTCACCATGGACAAAGGCCATCTGCCCACTGAAGGCAGGCACTTCTTGGGGGGTCAAAGACACTGGCTCTGAGCACCCCCTGCTAGTAACTCTGGGCAGTGCAGGGTGCACCATACTCACTGTGGTAGTACCCATGAAGCTCTAAAATTCATTGTTCTTATTATTCCATGACATGATTTGGAAATCAAACAGAAATAGAGTCCACTATCACATGCTTTGGTAAGAATAGATGGAGATAATAAGAAACAAAGTACATACCAACAGAAAAGTCCATTGATTTCCTATATATCAGCAATAACATATTGGAAACAGCAGAATTTGAAAACTGGAATAAAAAAAATTTAAAAGGCATTTCCATTTAAAATATCATCACCCCCAAATTGAAGTCCTTAATCATAATCCTTTAAGTACAGCCAGGTATGAGCCTGTAATCTCAGACACTTAGGAGGCTGAGACAAGAGTATCCTAAGTTTGAGGTCTGCCTAGGAAGCTTAGCAAGACCCTGTCTAAAAATGAAAAATAAAAAAGGGCTGGGATGAAATTATCTCAAACTTGCTCTGCCAAATTCCCAGTTTCTAAACCTAGTATCAATGACATTGACTGCAGAAGGACAAACTTGAGGAACGCACACATCTGGACACCAACACCTGTCAGGGAGTCAAGCAGGGAAGAAAACACGATGCTGGTGAGGAAGTAGACAGGTGGGGAAAACAGAGAACCCAAAACACACCCAGCACGTGTACTCAACTGATCTGGCCAAAAGTGAAAGGCCTTGGATGATGAGAGCATCTGCTACACGGATAGTGTTGGAACAGCTGGAGATCGTGCAGGAGAAGCGGACACAAGCAAGCTTTATGAGGTTCACAAAACATCCCAAATAGCCCAGAGATTCACATTTAAAAGGCAAAACTGTAAAAGCTGTAGAAAAAAACATGACATGTTTCATGATGTTTTTAAATAAGCTCCTAAACAAATCCATGAAAGAACAAATGGATAATGTAGATTTAATTAAAGTTTAAAATGTTTACTCTTAAAAACTCACTCTCAGGAAACAAAACAATCAGCTACAAACCAGGAAAACACATCTCAAACAGAATTGTATCTTAAATATAGTAGAAACTCAACAATAAGAAATTGATCCAATCAAAACCGGGTAAAGATCTAAAAAGATATCTCACCAAAGAAAATATACAGACAATAAAGAAACATAAAAATGCTCTTGGTATCAATCTTCACAAGGAAAAAATAAGTTGTGGTAGCACTTCTTTTATATCAAAAGGATAAAAAATGTTTAATGCAATATCACCTAGAGGCTATGAAACAACAGGAACATTAACTCATTGTTGGGGGATGGCATATCAGTTTACTGCTTTAAAAAAGTTTGACAGGTTTTTTTCCAAGTTTAAACATGATCTCACCATATGATCCAAGAAGATACTAAGAATTTAGACCTTGAAAACATGTCTAAACAACAGCATGCCATGACATACAGCAGTTCTATTTACAATGGTCAAATATCTTAAGAAATCAAGATGGCCTTCAACAGGTGAATAAATAAGAGAACTGCATTACAACCAAGCTCTAGTCCACACCTGGGTCTCCTGGCTGGGCCATGCCTGGTGCACAGAGAGGGTTCTGCATGGAACCACCTGTAGATATAGATGGTAAACTCAGGAGAACACAGAGGCAAAAGCCTCTTGACCCACAGGAGCCTCCCTAGAAGGATAGCCAGACCTGAGGTAATTTCAGTAGCCCTACAGGGTTATACCTGCCAGGAAGAAACTGGATGGTGATTCCTATGACCCACCACTCATTAGCAGGGAGGACCTTATACTATATCTTCTTTCCCCAAAGCAACTCTATCTCTTTCCACAGGCAGCAACTCTATCCTGAGTCTGGATGTTGTTAGTTTGTTCATTGTTACTGAGAGAACTATGCCACTGTCTATAACCTCTGAAATTCAGTGTTCTGATTATTCCATGCCATAATTTTGGATATTCAAACCACAACAGAGCCCACCATGCCATGCCTTAATCTAAACCAAGTTGTGGTTTGAATGGTTGTCTTTCAGAATCCATGTGTTGGAAGTCTACTCCCCAAAGTCATATGTTGAAGATATTTGGAAGGGGGCCTTTGAGAAGTGACTGAGTCATGAAAAATACATTCATGAATTAAGAAATCAGTGTGTCATCCAGGGAGTGGCCCTACTCTTAAAGCAAGTGTTCTTTAGTACACTTGGCCTCACCAAGGCTAACAATGCCTCAGGACTCTGTACAGAGGATTCACCAGCAAGAAGGCCCTCACAGACACAGCCCCTCAACCTTGGACTTCCTGGCCTCCAGAACAGTCAAATACATTTATTTTCTTTATGGATTATTCAGTCTAGGTATTCGATTTTAGCAACAGAGAACAGATGGAGACAGATGGAAATAAAAGGAAGCAAAGTAGATGGCCAATAGACATAAGTCAATTGATGTCAACAATATGAAAATAATTAGAATTTGAAATTTTAAAATACTATTTACAACAGCACTTCCAAAACTAAAGTACTGAAGTATAAGTTTATTAAAATACATACAAATGTGCATTCAGAAAACCCTGAAACATGGTTTCAAGAGATCACAAGAAATATAAATAAATGTAGAGATTGCAGGAACAATACGATCATTATTGTTAGGCTGAGAATTCTTTCTAACTTGACTGATAGATTCAGTAAAATCTCAATCAAATTCCCACTTAAGTCACTAACAAAAAAACATTATAAACTCTTTCCTAACCTAGATAAGATGAAAAGTTAAAGGACCTAGACTCTGCTTCTGAGCACTTATAAAGCTATAGTAAGAGAGTATGATACTGGAGGAGGAATACTTCAACAGACAAATATAACGGAGTCCCAAATAGACCTACATGAATATTGTCAATTTATCTTGTCAAAGGGACAAAGGCAATTCAATAGAGAAAAGCTTGTTGCAAAAATGGCTACAGAACAACTATGAGAAAAATGAATGATTAGAATTCATATGGAAAAAATGAACATACGCACAAACTTAATGGCTTACCCCAAAAGTCACTCAAGATAGACCATAAACTTAAGTTTCCAAGTACAAAACATCTGCACAGCCTGCTCTCCTGGATTTAGACACAGAAACACACATAGGGAAATGCTCTGGGGAGGCTGGAGCTCACCTGCCACAGAGAGAGAAGCCACAGAAGCGGAACGAGGCCTGGAACACTCTTCCCAGGATGCAGGCCTGCTGACGCTGTCCTTCCGGAACTCTGACTTCAGAGCTGTGAGACAGCGAATCTCTGATTCTAAGCTACCCAGTTTGTGGTACTTGTTAGGGCAAACCTGGGAGAATACAGGCATGCTCTGCTCTACGCCCCTCTCTCCAGACCAAAGCTGCTCTCCAAATGCACCCCACATGGTGGAACCCGGACTCCTCGCAGGTCACAGCCTATGCTGTGTGGTCATTTCCCTCCCTGTCTGAGAGCTGTAGTCTCAGCTTTCAACCTCCTAGGACAGTGTGAGAGTGAGGACAATGGCAAGACTCTGGCCTCCTGAAAGCTGGTCTCTGAGCTTCTACCCTGCTGTTCCTGGAGCTTAAAACGTCTAGGGCTGGACAAAACCCACCCTTCGCATTTCCTCCAACCCCATCTCCCAGTCATGCACAGTTTGAAACAGCACAGGTATCCTTTTTCATTTCAGTAGGGATGGTTCCTTAGGCAGGCACAGAAAGAGGGTGCTTCACCTAGTCATGGCATCTCACCTGTGTCCACTGAGTCCAGGATGGTCCTTTAAGGAAATGAGGGTAGAACACACTGGGGGTCTACATCCCTCTCCTAAGAGCTATAAAGCTATAAATGGTTTGTGTGAGTTGGTTATCAGGATTCTGAGGGTGGAGGTCCCTCTCCACAAGGGCTGAGCACAAGGAAAGAGAAGGGGCCCAATCCTCAGTCCAGGCCTTTACAGGAGGTCCAGTCCCGTCAAAGTCAACTTCAGTTACTTGAGCCATTTTCCCCACAATGAACATGGTGTAGCTGGTAAAGTCAAGATTCTGAAACTTTCAGAACTGAGCCCAAGGCATGCCGGGAATAGGAGGGGGAAAGTGACCTGGAAGTCCTCATGCAGTCCACGCCTCCGACTATGACCAGCTCTCTCACAGGCACCTCCTTGCAGGTAGCCAGGTCCTACTAAGCCACAGAAAAGGCCACAGACCAAGGCAGGGAGGATCCAGGACTCTGTGTGTTTCCTGGGAAGGCTAATGGGTACCCACCACCCCAATAACAGCCTAGGGCACGGCTGTCACTGCAGCTTCCCTCTGGGTCTGGATGAGATGTACAAGGACCCAGTTCCACAACTCCAAGTTTCCTGCTGGAAGCACGTCCTGAGCTCAGGGCCTCTGGAAGGCCACTGCAGTGCCCTCCTCCTCCTATTCCAGAATGGCATCAGATATCCTGGTGAACTTTCTGAGTGACCCACACAGCAGAAAGCTGTTTTCTGTGATGTAGAACAGGTACAAATGATTATTCTACAAGTCAGTCGTATCAGGAGCCTTTCTCAGGTGGTGTCAGCTCTGCATACCCCACCATTATGTTCAGCCTCTTCAGTCTACTGCAGTTATCCTCTGAGCCAGGGACACTGTCAACTCTTCAACACTAAAACATACTGGCCTAAAGAATATATGTAATAATAGTCAAGACTGCTTCAATCTAGTGGTAACTCCCTGAAATATATGAGGCCACACAGAAATACAACTAAAGTGAACGTGTATCAGAGGCCACTTCAGTGGACAGGGACCCACTGACAACTGCAGAACTGACAGATGGTAACTTGGTACAAATGCCCGCTCTAAGAGGCTTGACCAAAAATCTAGCATGGGTCCAGCAGCATACAACTGCATTCCCAGCAACACCTCACCTGCACTACTTCTATTAAAAAGCTGTCCTGAGGAAAACTCACTGCTTCCAGCAAAATTTACTCTATCCAAACCGAAACCTGGTGATAGGCCCCTGACCTTCCTGTCTTGAAGCATTTACCAAAAAGAGTTTAAAATGGAAAATATGCATCTCTTGCTATTCAAAGGGCCTCTCTCAGAACCTGAGAGCAAAACCTAAGTAACATAATCATCAAACAGGAAAAAGCCCATCTCAGCCACTGAAGAAAGACAGAATCCTTACTACGACAAATGCCACACACACTGCTAATCTAATCACGTGTATACTGACCAAACCTTTGTCCTTTTCCATTTCACTGAATTTCTAGATAAAATTTCCCCTACCCCATTATCTCTTTAAAAAGTGCAAATCATCTCTGCATAAATAATAATAGAGCTCAGGTCTCTCCTTTACTGTCAGTAGTTACTACATAAAATCTGTTTACACCCCTTTAAGTGATGCCTGGATGTATTTATCATCGCCATCACCAGAAGCAGGAATTCAGAAGGCAGGAAAAAGATTAAAAAAAAAAAAAAAAACATTTCTCTAAGACTCTAACCACTGCACCTAACTACACCAAGCACTGCCGCAGCTGAGACCAGGCACAACAGAGGTGTGAACATAAGTAACATACTTCAAACCGCCCACTTAGGATGTTACCCAAGGGCTAAGCTGTAAGACGGAAACACAAACACTGCAGAAGCCCGAGGGAAAGGTAGTCTTTGGGATTAAGTGTTCCTGGGTTAGGATCATGGCTTCTGAGAAAGGCTGAACGCCAGCACCGGTAGTCCACTGTCAAGGCCAGCAGAGCCTCGGCTGGGAATGCTCCAGCTGCCTCTGGGAGCTGCTGCAGGCAGCACCCGCCCCGGCCTGGGGCATTCTGGATAACTCGGCCCCTCCTGCCCGCCGAGGCCTCACTGCCAGGCCTCTGCAGCTGCAGAGGTTATGGGTTAGTGTTGGCCCGTTCCCTCAGGGATGGCTCTTCCCCCAACCTTCTGGGGAAAACTTTGGAAGCTTCTTTGTACCTGCTTCTCTCCACATCAGGTCACCGTCCTTTGGCGGCCTTGCCTAGGCAGGCTGCACGGTGGTGACAGGAGAACTGGTGCTACAACTGCAGAACCTCAGGGCGGAGGCGTAGACTCCAGGCCTGCGCAGGTGAGAGCCTCCTCAACTGGCCAGTCGCCAGCTTGGAAGACCGCACACTCCCCGCCCTTCTAAACAGGATCCGCATTTGTGGTCTGAGGCTCCAGACATGCGCAGAAACTGCTAGGCGCGGCCCAAACACCGACCCCACCCTGCTTCCAACTGGCGCGGAGGGCACTGCGCAGGCGCGCCGCCCCGCTGTTTGGTCCAATCAGCCCTCGAGGTGGCAGCGCGCGTGCTGAGAACTAGAACCGACATGGCGGCCAGGCCACGACCCGCAACTGCGGAGCCCGAGGGAGCCGCGGACCCGGCCCAGGGAGCTGAGGGAGCCGGAGGTAATGGGAGGTGCAGAGCTTGGGCTGCAGGGCCCGCCGGGGCGGTGTCTGGGCGGGCGCGGGAGGGCTCAGCGTGGTCCGCGCTGACTGAGGGGACCTCGAGGTTTCCTCGCGAACGGTTCCGGGTGGGCGATGGCGGACGGGTTCGCGCCCTGTGCTCGGCCAGCTCGGGGGCTGCACCCCACGGCGTGCGCCGGAGATGCAGAGAACGCGCCCCTGTGTCCCTGAGAATCCCCAGCCTCGCCTTGGCGTCGCCCTCGCCGCGTCTCGGAGGGGCGCCAGGGAGTTGGGGTGGCAGCGGAGCCTGAACCCAGTCGCGCCTCGGGCCTGGCGGGCTCGGCCGGGAGGAAGCCGACCCCTGCAGCGCCGGGGTGCGGGCCCGGGGCGTGCCGACCCTCTCCCCAGCAACCTTCCGACTCCTCAGGGACCTCCTGATCCCACCTCCCAAACCCTGGCCTCCTCTCGACCCTGCCCGGCTGGCCCTCCTGACCCCGGCGCCTGATGATCCTGGACACCCTGGGACTCCCAGGCACCTGCAGATCCCCGGAGCCTGCCCACCCGCCCCGCCCCTGCTGACTGCATGCGGGAGACTGCAGCTCTCTCCACCCAGGAAAGCCACGGCGTGCACCGTCTTAGCGGGAGGGGCGCAGGCCCCAAGGCTCTCTCCACCCAAGAAAGCCACGTGTGCACCGTGTTAGCGGGAGGGGCGCAGGCCCCAAGGCTCTCTCCACCCAAGAAAGCCACGTGTGCACCGTGTTAGCGGGAGGGGCGCAGGCCCCAAGCCCTCTCCACCCAAGAAAGCCACGTGTGCACCCTGTTAGCGGGGAGGGGTGCAGGCCCCAAGCCCTCTCCACCCAAGAAAGCCACGGCGTGCACCCTGTTAGCGGGAGGGGCGCAGGCCCCAAGCCCTCTCCACCCAAGAAAGCCACGGCGTGCACCCTGTTAGCGGGAGGGGCGCAGGCCCCAAGCCCTCTCCACCCAAGAAAGCCACGGCGTGCACCCTGTTAGCGGGAGGGGCGCAGGCCCCAAGCCCTCTCCACCCAAGAAAGCCACGGCGTGCACCCTGTTAGCGGGAGGGGCGCAGGCCCCAAGCCCTCTCCACCCAAGAAAGCCACGGTGTGCACCCTGTTAGCGGGAGGGGCGCAGGCCCCAAGCCCTCTCCACCCAAGAAAGCCACGGCGTGCACCCTGTTAGCGGGAGGGGCGCAGGCCCCAAGCCCTCTCCACCCAAGAAAGCCACGGTGTGAACCGTGTTAGCGGGAGGGGCGCAGGCCCCAAGCCCTCTCCACCCAAGAAAGCCACGTGTGCACCCTGTTAGCGGGAGGGGTGCAGGCCCCAAGCCCTCTCCACCCAAGAAAGCCACGTGTGCACCCTGTTAGCGGGAGGGGCGCAGGCCCCAAGCCCTCTCCACCCAAGAAAGCCACGGTGTGCACCCTGTTAGCGGGAGGGGCGCAGGCCCCAAGCCCTCTCCACCCAAGAAAGCCACGGTGTGCACCCTGTTAGCGGGAGGGGCGCAGGCCCCAAGCCCTCTCCACCCAAGAAAGCCACGGTGTGCACCCTGTTAGCGGGAGGGGCGCAGGCCCCAAGGCCTCTCCACCCAGGAAACCCACGTGTGCACCCTGTTAGCGGGAGGGGCGCAGGCCCCAAGGCGCTCTCCACCCAAGAAAGCCACGGTGTGCACCGTGTTAGCGGGGAGGGACGCAGGCTCCCACACAGCGGCAGTGTGGGAGCTGGTGTGGGTTCCTTGCAAGCTCTCTACTCATTTTTCTTCGAATGGAAGAGTTGGCATTTCTAATTGATTTTCAGGAGCTTTTAAGTGGAAGGAATATTTTTCTAACATAAATTTTTAAAAATATAAAAATTTACAGAATTGGATGTGGTGAAAAATAAACTTCCTCCTTCCTATTCCCTTGTCAACAATTCCTACCATCAGAGGTAAGCACTGTCCAGGTGTATTTTAATACATGTGTATAATCTGACTAGGAAGGATCTAAACATGGCTTTCATATATTGGTTGACTGAACTTTTTGTAGTCACTACTCTTCCTTTAACATTTTTAGCATCTCTTATTCATGTTGACATATGAATCTACCTCCTTTTCATTAGCTGCATAGTATTCTGTTAAACCCTAAATTTTCTACTGATGAGCACTCAAGTTGAAGTTGTTTTAATGTTTTTACTTTGACAGATATCATTTCATGGTCATTGAACATGTCTTGCCTGTACTGAGGATATTTAATGAATAAGTTCCTGGAATTGGACATATATCTTGAAAATATTGATGTAGCCAAACTGTCTTCTAAAAAGTGAGATGGGTTTCCATAGTCACTATCAGTGGACATGAGTGCTGGGTTCCATACTGTGTCACAAACTACTGGTGCAGTATGTTTATTTGTACTTTATGACTGAGATAGTACATATTTTCAAATATGTACTGGTCACTTACATAATTTTGTTACCTATGTTAGCTTTTATTTACTGTAACAAAATATGTGAAATAAAAGAGAAAAGGCTTATTTTGGCTCACAGTTTTGGAGATTTTGGTCCATAATCAGTTGGCCCTGTCAATTTTGGGTCTGTGGTAAGGTGACACATCATGGTAGGAGTGCATTGTAGAGGAAAATGCTCACCTCATGATTGCCAGGAAGCAAAAAGAGGCAGGGAAAAGGGCCCAGAGTCCCAGTAACCCCTTCAAGAGTATGCCCCGATGTGACTGGGAGATTTCTAAATAGACCCCACCTCCTAAAGGTTCTATTACCTCCCAATACCACTACAGACTGGGGATCAACCCTTTCCCATATATGCACATGGAAGACATGAATCCACACCACTGCCCAATTCTCTCCTTTTCTCCACTTATCTATAAAAGTGATTGTTTACCTTCACTGTATTGATTGGGAAATTGTAAAACAACTTTTTAAAAAATTATTGGTGAATCTAAGCATATGTCAAAGTTCAAAACAAGGTATAATTACTCCATGAGTCCATTGTCCAGCTTTAGCAGCTATTAACTATTAGCTATTTGTTTCTCTTCTTTACCACACCCACTCTGTACCACCCACTTCCATTTTAAAGCATCCAAGACATCATAGAGTACCATCCATAAATATTTCCATGTATATCTCTAGAAAATAAGCACTCTCCAGGAAAGTAATGCCATTATCATATTTATGTAGTAGAAACAATAATTCCTTCATTTCACCAAATAACTAGTCAATTATGAAAGTTTATTGATTGTGTCAGTGTTTTTATAATGCATTTATTTGAACCCAGATCCAATTACCGACCATTGTTTGATATTTAATGATGTGTATCTTTGAGGGTCTTACTTTCCTCTTCTTTTATCCTTAGGGGAGTCTGTCTTTCTCCTTCCTTTCTTTTCCCTGAAAATTTATTTGTAAAAAAATCTTTTCCTGTGTAGTTTCCCAGTCTAGGTGTTGCTAATTGTACCCTGATAGGCCATTTAGCAAGCTGTTCTACCCTCGAATTTCTTCTGAATTGCTATTTAGATTTTATGCTTTGCTATTTAGATTTTATGCTTTTAAATCTAAGCATCATTTTTTGGCAAGAGTTCTTAGTAGATGATAATGTCTTTTTCCTTCAGTTGGTTCATGATGTCTGATTACCTTTGTTGTGATGTTAATGACATAAGTAATTTCCTGGGTCTACTAATTCATTAAGGGGTTAAAAGTGGATGTGTATAATGCCTTTAAAATTAATACAAAATTTTACTTTACAGGAAAACAGAATCATTATTAATTATACATAGGAAAACTATTTGTATTTACATCTACACTTTTAACCAGATACCTTATTACATTTTCTTATGTCCTTGTTTTGTATAAAACTTTATAGAATTTCCTAATCGTTATTGCCATCTGCCAGTTGCAGTAGTTTTCAATTCATTTCCAGTTTTGCATATCCTTTTTATCCATTATTACTTTATGTACTTTGGCTCAACTTTGATCACAAATAGTGGTATGAGTGCAGCCCTTCCCTTTGAGTTTTGTGAAGGGGCTCTGTGGTGGTGTTTCGCTGTAGGTGGAAAGGCTGATCACAGAGGGACCCAGTTCATCTCACATGCACTGTCTGCCTCAGGACGAGGAATAGACACTGCTCTGGCTAGAGACCTCCCCTGGTCTTTCAGCCTACTGCATTCTAAAATGTTTGGTTTCATCTCCACAGGGCAGGACGTGTCTACACAAAAAATTGAAGGCTTGATGGAAATGGTGAAAAAACTGCAGAAAGGTCAAGAGTCTCCTCTGCATGAGGTTTAGCCTGAGGTTTGGGGTTAGGCAGATGTGGGTTCAGTGTTAGGCAGATGTGGATTCAGTCCCAGTTCCCACATTTCACAACCTTGGGAAGTTATTCAGTTTCACTTTATTTTAAAATTTAATATTTTGAATGATAAAAAGGGCCCCATGACTCAAAATTACAGATATATAAGGGGATAATAGACACTTTTTTCTCAAATCGCTGTCCCAAGCCCCTTACTGGTCACCTACTTGGCTCCCACAGCACTCTTGTTAGATCCAGAGGTTTTTACCTACACCCTACTTCCTTCTACCATACCTCCTGCTACCCTCTACTTGCTCACCAGGCTCTTCCTTCCCCTCCTTAGGGCAGGCCTTTGTGCTACCTGCCACTTTACCCAGAAAGCTGCAAGGCTTGTCCCCTCATGTGATATAGGGTCCATAAGACACTTTCCTACTCCTGTACTCTTTAATCCTTGTCCACTTCATTTCTCATAACTGCAGTCACCACAGCCTGATTCAGAATCTCTATTGGTCTATACTTTGTCTCTCCCACCAAGAATGTGAGCCCATGAGGTAACCCCTGTGTACAGGAGATGCTCAGTAGATTTGCATAGAGTGAGTAGACACAGGCAGGCACCCATCATCTCTGCTCTGTTGTCAACTCAGCCTCCTTTCCTCCCTGCAGCGGGAAGTCTAGAGCCCCAGATTGAGGTCCTGATTAACCGAATTAATGAGGTTCAGCAAGGTGAGCTCAGGGACCATGACTGTTTTCCAGAACCAGCTACATGCTTTGCCAGCCCCAGTGCAAAGTAAAAATACAGGAGCCCGTGTTAAAAAAAAATAGTTGTTTTATGACCGTAACAGCAGAGCATTAAGTATAGAACCCTCTGCATGCAACTACCATAGTCTGCCTGTGAACCTGGCCCTGCTACCTGAGCCTAGGAAGAAAGGCCTATACGATGAAAGTTTCCTACCCTGTAAAATCTGGGGCCCTCTAGATTTGCTTGAAAACAAATATGAAATGTTACTGTTTGCAATGAGAAATTGTACTCATTCACTATCTGTCCTGCTCTCTGATGAAGCAAAAAAGAAAGCCAGTGAGGAACTGGGAGAGGCCCGAACTGTCTGGGATGCCCTACAGAAGGAACTTGACTCCCGTAAGCAATCTATGAGTCACCAGCAGTCCCCACAATGTCTCAAGCCTAACCCGGTTTCCCAGACACTTGGCATCCTCACCAGAGCCAAGTATACTTCCCTCTCTGCAGCTTCATGTCCTTCATGTCCTTCCAATCCCCTGTTCTCCTGGTGGAGTAGTCTGGAAATGCCCTCCAAGCACTTTTACCTCTGGACCTTTGCCAGGATGCTCTCTCTGTTCCCCCAGATGACACAAGTCCCTTTTGCCTCATGTCCCCTTCTCAAGAGAGTCCTTTCTGAGTCACCACCCTGCCTCCATGTAATCAAATGCCCCTTCCTTCTTGATGTGTTTCTTCCCAGCCCTGATAGGTGTTACAAGGTCCTCACAGACACTCTGTGAATCCCAGGGCCCTCAGTGTTTACCAGGAGGGCACCAGAGGGGAGGGTGCTCACATCAAGAGGTCCTTAGTTGGGTTGAGGACAGGACTCTACACAGTCCCCCATGTGACTCCCTGACCATACTCTGGGCATTTCCAGTCCTCGATGTTGAACATTCTGTGTGCTTTCCAGTGCATGAAGAAAAAGTACAACTGAAGGAGATTTTGAGCAAAAAGCAAGGTATTTCTAGCTTCTCTGTCCCCAGGCTTTTGCCTGTGCCATTCCATAGAAGCCCACTCTTCCTACAGTAGCTGAAGCCTTTAAAACCCCTTGATTTTGTGTCCCTCTTATGGTTTCTACCAGACCCAAAAAATGTCAAAAAACCAATCAAGTGCCCACACATCTGATATGATCTGTCCCTATTCCCTCTGCCCAAACCTGGTGCCTTAATGGGCTCCCATAGGGCACTGTTATTCTCCCTGCAGAATCCCTGAGGATCTTTCGCTTACACTGCCAGGAGAAGGAAGGTGAGGCACAGAGGTGAGAGACCATGCTTGCATTGATCTCCCAAACTCTCAAAACAGGGGGAAAGTACTCCTGTTAACCCCTTGAACCCACTACTGTGTTACCAGACATGGGCCCGAATAGAGGGATAGAGCAGAAACCCCTCAGCCCCCTCCCAGGGAGTCTTATCAGAGACCACGGGTAAGGGCTGCCTTCCTTTCCAGGAAGCACACACTGTTGCAGGAGTGCAAGGAGAGAATTTCTACCCTGAACTCCCAGATTGAGGAAGAGAAAAACAAACAAAGACAGCTGAGGTAAATCCCATGGATGAGATCTGGGGACCCAAAAAGGCACAGGTAGGGTAATGTTAGGGATGAGTTAGAGAAACTGACTGCACTGATCCTTGGAGGGTCAAAGGGGTGAAACTGCTCTCCATGGAGTACATGGCATGGGTAAACACCCCAAGGGCTGTGCATGAACACCCCTGACTGGGTCAGTAGTTTCAGTCTAAGGTCCTCATGCCTGTGTGTTCGGACTCCAGGTTGGATTTCGAGGAACAGCTAGAAGATCTGATGGGCCAGCACAAGGACCTCTGGGAATTTCACGTGAGTCACTCAGCCATGCTTTCTACCTTTCATACCTCATCCGCTCCACCTTAGTAGTCCTACACCATCATCATTCCCCAAATTCAGCTTCTCGTCACCACCTTTGAAGCACCAGTGTGCTTATTACTGGTCCTGCCCACCCATCTGTGTTACTGTCTGTTCAGTGGTCAGGAGGAGCCCTAATGAAACCAAGGTGGAGTCCTCCACTGAGGATGTTCACAGATGTATCTGGGACTGTCACAGACACTGGGGAGACCAGAACAAGCAGCAGGTGCTTATCCCCAGAAGATTCCAGACACCAAGCAAGGACATAGATGAATTCAGGAGGGAAGGGGTCAGTAAGGAGGCCAGAGAGGGAAGGAGAGGAGGGGAGGAGCTTCAGTACTACACTGGTAACTTATCTCCAAATAAAGGCCCAGAATTGTAGATTTTAGGGTTTCTCTTGTGTAAATATTTGCTCAAGACCTATTTCTGGTGGGTGGCAGAATAGAGGGATGGCAGGAATGATCAGTACAAGGGTCCTGAGGCTGGATCATGACTGGCACGCAGAGGGGCAGGGTACTAGGAAGTGAGTCATGGCGAAGGGGGTAAATGGCCATGTTCAGGCAGATTTCTCTTAGGTATAGGAAGCTGGCAAGTGTGGACAAGTCTTTCTGCCTCCTCAGAGACCAGAGCAGCTTGCAAGGGAGATCTGTGCCCTGGACAGCAGCAAGGAGCAGCTGCTCAAGGAAGGTGAGACCAGGGGAAAAGGGTGACCCTGCCCTGCCCTTGCCCACCTGCACCTGCTTACCACCTCTTCCCACTGCAGAGAAGCTGGTTGAGGTGAAGCTGGAGGATGTAAAGCATCGACTGTGCTCCCTCTGCAGGCCTGAGGGGCCCTCCACCCTCAATGAGGGGCTCTTCCTCCGCAGCCAGGAGGCAGCAGCAGCAGTGTAAGATGTGAAGGGTGGGGGTGAGCAGGAGGAGGGCGTTACTCATGTTGAACCCCCAACCTGCCCCGGCAGGCAGCTATTCACAGAAGAGAACCAGAAGGCTGAGGAGCTCCTGGAGGCTGCAGCCCAGCACCACCAGCAGCTGCAGCAGAGGTGCCAGCAGCTGCAGCAGAAGCGGCAGAGGTAGGCATGGAGCCCCTGTGCCTCCACCCCTCCTCAGGAAGGTGGATGAGGGGTCTCTCATCCATTCTTCTGTCTCTTCACATCCTGTTGTTCCTCCTGCACCCCTTTATATCTTCCATCCCGCATCTCATCTTCCTACCTACCCCTTCTGGACCAGGCTGAAGGAAGAGCTGGAAAAGTATGGGTTGCAAGTACCTACTCAGACCCAGAGTGTGCAAGAGGAAGGAGCTGACCCACAAAAGGTGCTGATTCCTGGAGTCTGATGGCAGGAAACATAGACGGATCCTGAAAGGGGCTGGGGCAGGAGGGCAAGGAGGGGCCTGGAAATCCTGAGGTGTCTTTGCCCTTGGGAGCATAGACAAAGCATGTCAAAGGCATGGAGATATGAGGTGGGAAGGGATGGTGTGGGCGTAGGGATAGATGGAGTCTTCCACCCTTGACCCTGACCTCCCACAGGTCAGCCCCAAGACCCTAGAAGTCCATGAGGAAAAAGACCCCAACCTGCCTACCAAGCAGGGCCTGATGTCCTCCTAGGCCAGTACATGCCCCACCCTCAGCCTCATCCCATGGCGCTACAAGAAATAAAGGTGCTATTTTGGTACAGTCTGTCTTAGCTGAATCTGTTCTGTGAGGGATAGGGGTTTAGGCCAAGACCCCCCAGGCCCTGATACTGGTAAAGTCTTGTCTCATCTTTGCCTCTTGGCCTTCACACTGCAGGCACTCAGTAAATGCTTCCCCAACCTCCTGGTCCTGGTCCAGTGAGGATAAGCATGCAGTCCCAGACTGCTTCACAATGTGGAGTCAGAGAGGTTGGCTCCAATTTTCTTCTGCAGGGTTGTGCCAGGTTGCACGAACTCCCTGACTTCAGAAACCTGCCATGTTTGCAGAGAACATCTCAAATCAAGGAATCCCCAAATGAAGAGTATACTGGGCTGCTTATACCTGCTGGCCATGTGGACTAAGCCTGATAGAAGAGCCCTTCTGTGTCCTCCCCAAGAACAGCTGAGAATCTAGTCAGTCATATTTATCCATAATTATCAGTAAATGATGGTTATAAGCTGGTACAAACCACCAACACCTAGCTTGGACCCACTATTAACCAGTACATTTTGCACCTCAGACAGGGTCAGTGCCACACAGGTGTGTGTCACACCACTGAAAAAGCTCAGCCCAATCCACTCCTGCTGGGATTAACATAGCCAGTTACAAATAGCAAGTTTAAAATCAGATTCTTCCAATATCATAAATATATGAAGACAGACATATATAATCTTCCTCCAAAAGCTATACAGTTTGGAGAAATGTTAGAAGACCTAAATAAATGGAAAGATGGATCATGGTCATGAGTTGGAAAGTCATTAAATGTTATTTCTGCCCAGTACAATATACAAATTCATTATAATTTCAGTATACTTTTTACATGTTTTTTGTGTAAATGAATGTACCCATTGTAAAAAATAAAGAAATACAAAGGTCTGAGCAGCTCCAACATAATGTTTAAGTGAGCAATGTGGAAGGATCTCTACAGGTGTTGGAACATTGTTTGTAGATCCCAGTGTAGGAGACATTGTAATAATGATGGAGAGAGGCAGATGCTGCACAGGGAGTAAGGGAAGAGGCTGATGCATGTTGCATGGCTGAGAAATGACAAAGATTGCATTCAGAAAGAGATGAATTGGAAGGTGTGGGTTTCCAGGGGCCAGTCATATTCTAGGTTTTACAAGTCCAGTTTAACAAATACTGTAAAACGTCATATGATTTTCTATAGAGGTAACCTGTGTGACTTATATGCATGTGTTTTTAAAAAAGAAATATGTAGAATCTTTTGGAAAATACATAATTACATAGGGACATAAAGGACTTGATTATACATTGCCATGTTCATACATAAAAAAATTTACCATTACCAAGATTACTTGTTTACTAAAATTAACCTATAAATATATTATCTCACTAAAATTTCAGCATGCTTCTTTTTTTTAAGCAGTAGAAGAGACCTACTATGGTTTGATCATGTCTCCAAAATAATCATTTATTGGAAGCTTGGTCCTCAGTGTGGTAATGTTGAGAGGTAGCAGAACTTTTAAGAGGTAGGACATAGAAGGAAGTCATTGGTTCACTGGGGATGCTGCCCTCAGAATTACTGCTGTTCTCAGATACTGGTTAGTTCTTGTGAGCAGGGTGTTACCAAAGAGCAAGACTGACCCCTCTCCACTCTAGCTTCCTATCTTGCCATGTGATCTCTCCCCCTGACATGGGTTCCCTTCACGATGCCATCTTCCATGATAGATACAGCCAGTGGAACCTTTTCCAGAGCCAGCACCATGTTTAGATTTTCACCTTCCAAAACTGTGAGCTAAATAAACATTTTCTTTATAAAGTACACAGCCTAAAGCATTCTTTTATAGGAATGGAAAACAGACTAACTCAGGACCAAAGCAAAAAAATTTCAAATTCATATGGAAGGTTAAATTGTGTGTGTGTGTGTGTGTGTGTGTGTGTGTGTGTGTAATTGAACAAGCAATTTCTGAACTATTGCAGCAATGAGAATAAATAGAATTACCTGAAACTAACATAAACCTATAGTATTGCAATAATAACCATAACCAGAAACCAGAAGTACAAGAAATCCATAGATTGATCCATTAGGAAGTAGTAATTGTATATTACAAGTGATATTTAAGAACAATAGAGAAGATGCTAATCCAACTACCTCAAGAGTAGTATTGTCACTGAATTATACAATCCAATCAAAAGGCAGAAATTGTCATATTGGATAAAAAACATCAAGCTATATTCTGTGTACAACAGAGACACTATAAATTCAAAGATACAAATTGTCAAAGGATGAAAAATGATATACCATGTAAACACAAGCATAAGAGCTCTACTAAATGGACTTAGTAATATCAGACAAAATATACTTCAAAGCAAAATTTCTAATAGAGACAAAAGGGACGTTTTACAATGATAAAAGGGTCAATCAATTAGGACATAATTATATATACACATATTTAACAAAAACTCCATATGAAGTAAAAAAATTTAAGTAGACATCTACATTAGCATGTGGAGATATTAATATACACTTTCCAATAATGAATGGAACAATTAGATAACAGACTGACATGGATGTAGAGCCTTTGAACAACACTATGAACAACATAAATATTTATATTACACCACTCAACAAATACACATTCTTGAGGGAGGTTTTCAAGATGGCGGACTAGAGGGCAGCTGCATTTCATGTTGCTCCAGGACGCAGGATTCAAAAGAGGAGATATAGACTTGGGACCAACTCAAAGCCGCCAGGTGAGTCTTTCCCGTTGGGGAGGTGTCCTGGATGGGGCGGTAGCCCCTGAACGCAGGGAACTTTGTGAAGTAGAGTTGCTCGGCGAGACGCCCCTCCCCCCACTGGAGCGGTAAACACGGACAACTGGGATCATCGTAGAGGAGGCCGCTCAGCACAGCGCTTGGACTCGGAGCAACCACTGGGGCTCCGGGCAGCTGCCTGAGGAGGAGCTGTGTGGTGAGCTGTTTGGACTCAGAGTGATCGCTTCTGAACACCGGGGGGCTGCCTGGATGAAGAGGAAGAGAGCGGCGGGTCGCTTGGTCTAGGAGTGACTGCATCAGAGCTACAGGCAGTTGCCAGAGGAGGAGCTGCATGGTTGAGCTGTTTAGATTCAGAGCGACCGCTTCTGAACACCCGTGGGGTTGCCCGGAGGAAGAGGAGAAGCGTGGCGGGTCGCTTGTTCTAGGAGTGACTGCATCAGAGCTACAGGCGGTTGCCAGAGGAGGAGGCGAGTGGTGAGTTGTTTGGACTCAAAGCGACCACTCCTGAACACCAGTGGCCTGCCTGGAGGAGGAGCGCGGTGGGTCGCTTGGTCTCCGAGCAACTGCTCCTGAACACCCGGGGGGCTACCCCGAGGAGGAGGAGGAACAGGGCGGGTGACTTGGACTCGGAGTGACTGCCTAGGGCTACGGGCGGTTGGCGGGAGGAGGAGACGTGAAGTGAGTTGCTTGGACTCCTAGTGATTGCGTTGGAACACCGGGCAGCTGTCCGGAGGAAGAGGTGTGTGGTGGGTCTCTGGGTCTCGGAGCTATTGTACGGGGCTCCAGGTGGCGGCTCAGAGGAGGGGCCGCCTAGCCAGGTGATTAGGTGCAGAGCAGGGTCCCAGGACCTAGGCGGCTTCTTGGTGCAAGGGCCGCACAGAGATGCGCCTAGGGGCGGAGCAAAGGTTCCAGGACTGTGGGCAGATTCTCTGAGGAGAGGCAGCCTAAGGAGACTCGTCTGCGAAGTGTGAGGCTCCCAGGCCCAGGAGGTGGGTCTGGGCCCCTGGGAACGTTGCAGAGGAAGACAGCCCAGCCCAGGCGGTAGTTGTAGATTGAGGGGAACCTCTAGGAGGGGAACTGACCAGCGAGACCTCCCCACCAGGTGAGTCTTCCCCACCGGGTGAGGTTTTCCCACAAGGACGGTAAAACCAGAGACGCAGGCACAAACAGGCCTTGCCTCAGCCCACAGCCTAGTTCCCCTTTGGATGACCATTGGTCAACAAGTGGAGGCACCTCTGCCCACTATCAGGGAATATACCCCACCTGAGGGTCACCAACCCTAGAGAGGCAGCTTCCTTGTGGAGCACCGCATTATCAACTTCCTCCAAGACTTCAGGCTACTGAAAGATAAGAGGGGGTATACTAGCAATCTTCAGGGACATTATAAGTCAATAGAGGAAATCTGCAATATCTTAATGATCCACTGATTCCTGAACAATATGAGAAAACAAGGGAAGAAAATGCCCCAAACAAATCTAGATGTTACATCAATAAAATCCAACGACAGAATGGCAGAAGAAATGACAGAAAGGGAGTTCAAAATGTACATAATTAAAATGATTAGGGAAGTAAACGATGAGATGAAAGAGCAAAAGCAGGCATTGAATGATGAGATGAAAGAGCAAATGCAGGCATTGAATGATCGCACCAATCAACAGTTAAAAGAGCAAATACAGGAAGCAAAAGATCATTTCAATAAAGAGAGATATTGAAAAAAAGCCAAACAGAAATCCTTGAAATGAAGGAAACAATAAACCAAATTAAGAACTCCATAGAAAGCATAACCAATAGGATAGAACACCTGGAAGACAGAACCTCAGATATTGAAGACAAAATATTTAACCTTGAAAACAAAGTTGAACAAACAGAGAAGATGGTAAGAAATCATGAACAGAATCTGCAAGAACTATGGGATATCATGAAAAGGCCAAATTTGAGAATTATTGGGATTGAGGAAGGCTTAGAGAAACAAACCAAAGGAATGAACAATCTATTCAATGAAATAATATCAGAAAATTTCCCAAATCTGAAGAATGAAATGGAAAATCAAGTTCAAGAGGCTTATAGTACTCCAAACACACAAAATTACAACAGACCCACACCAAGGCACATTATAATGAAAATACCTAACATACAAAATAAAGACAGAATTTTAAAGGCTGTGAGAGAAAAGAACCAAATTACATTCAGGGGAAACCAATACGGATATCAGCAGATTTTTCAATCCAGACCTTAAAAGCTAGAAGGGCCTGGGACAACATTTTTCAAGCCCTGAAAGAAAATGGATGCCAACCAAGAATCTTATCCCAGCAAAACTTACCTTCAAATTTGACGATGAAATAAAATTGTTCCATGATAAACAAAAGCTAAAAGAATTTACAAAACGAAAGCCAGCATTACAGAACATTCTCAGCAAAATATTCCATGAGGAAGAGATAAAAAACAAAGAAGCAAATCAGCAAAGGGAGGAATTATCCTAAAGGAACTATCAAATAAAGGAGGAACCAAGGCGTGTCAAATAAATAAATAAATAAATAAATAAATAAATAAATAAAATTTTAAAAATGAACCAAATGACCAGGAATACAAATCATATCTCAATAATAACCCTGAATGTTAATGGCCTGAATTCATCAATCAAAAGACATAGACTGGCAGATTGGATTAAAAAGAAAGATCCAACAATATGTTGCCTGCAAGAGACTCACCTCATAGAAAGAGATACCCATAGACTAAAGGTGAAAGGATGGGGAAAAACATACCATGCACATGGACTCAGCAAAAAAGCTGGAGTATCCATCCTCATTTCAGATAATGTGGACTTCAAGCCAAAGTTAGTCAGAAGGGATAAAGAAGGACATTTCATACTGCTTAAGGGAAGCATAACTCAGCAAGACATAACAATCATAAACATCTATGCCCCAAACAGTGGTTCATCCATGTATGTCAAACAAATCCTTCTCAATTTTAGAAACCAAATAGACCATAACACAATAATACTAGGTGATTTTAACATGCCTCTCTCACCACTGGACAGATCTTCCAAACAAAAATTGAACAAAGAAACCATAGATCTCAATAACACAATCAATAATTTAGACTTAACAGACATTTATAGAATATACCATCCAACCAAGAGCAAATACACTTTCTTCTCAGCACCACATGGATTCTTCTCTAAAATAGACCATATATTATGCCACAAAGCTAATGTTAGCAAATACAAGAAGATAGAGACACTACCTTGTATTCTATCAGATCATAATGGATTGAAGTTAGAAATAAATGAAAGAGTAAAAAACAGAAACTACTCCAACACCTGAAGATTAAACAATATGCTATTATATGATGAATGGATAACAGAAGATATTAGGAAGGAAATTAAAAAATTCTTAGAGGTAAATGAGAACAAAGAAACATCATATCAAAATCTCTGGGACATTATGAAAGCAGTACTTAGAGGAAAATTTATTTCATGGAGCACATTTAATAAAAGAAGTAAAACTCAACAAATAAATGACCTAACACTACAGCTCAAAGCCCTAGAAAAAGAAGAACAGACCAACACCAAAAGTAGTAGAAGACAGGAAATAGTTAAACTCAGAGCTGAAATCAACACAATTGAAACAAAAGAAACAATACAAAAAATTGACAAAATAAATAGTTGATTCTTCGAAAAAATAAACAAAATTGATAAACTTTAGCCACACTAACAAAGAGAAGACGAGAGAAAACCCAAATCACTAAAATTCGGAATGAACAAGGAAATATCACAACAGACACAATTGAAATACAAAACATAATTAGAAGCTATTTTGAAAATCTATACTCCAACAAAATAGAAAATTTCGAAGACATCAACAGGTTTCTAGAGACATATGAATTGCCTAAACTAAATGAGGAGTACATAAACAATTTAAATGGTTCAATTTCAAGTAATGAAATAGAAGGAGTCATCAAAAGCCTACCAACAAAGAAAAGTCCAGGACCTGATGGGTTCTCAGCCGAGTTCTACAAAACCTTTAAAGAAGAGCTCATTCCAATATTTCTCAAAGTATTCCATAAAATAGAAGAGGAGGGAACCCTCCCAAACTCATTCTATGAAGCCAATATTACCCTGATACCTAAACCAGACAGAGACACATTGAGGAAAGAAAATTTCAGACCAATATCCTTAATGAACATCGACGCAAAAATTCTGAACAAAATTTTAGCAAATCGCATACAAAAACATATTAAAAAGATAGTGCACCATGATCAAGTGGGTTTCATCCCAGGGATGCAAGGCTGGTTCAACATCAGGAAATCAATAAATGTAATTCACCATATCAATAGACTTAAAGTTAAGAACCACATGATTATTTCAATAGATGCAGAAAAAGCATTTGATAAAATACAGCACCCCTTCATGCTCAAAACACTAGAAAAAATAGGGATAGTGGGAACATTCCTTAACATTGTAAAGGCCATCTATGCTAAACCCATGGCTAATATCATTCTAAATGGTGAAAAACTGAAAGCATTCCCCCTAAAAACTGGAACAAGGCAGGGATGCCCTCTTTCACCACTTCTTTTCAATATCGTCCTTGAAACTCTAGCCAGAGCAATTAGACAGACCAAAGAAATTAAAGGGATACGAATAGGAAAAGAAGAACTCAAACTATCCCTATTTGCTGATGATATGATTATATACTTAGAGGAACCAGGAAATTCCACCAGAAAACTTTTAGATCTCATAAGTGAATTCAGTAAAGTAGCGGGATATAAGATCAATGCACATAAATCTAAGGCATTTTTATACATAAGTGATGAATCTTCAGAAAGAGAAATTAGGAAAACTACCCCATTCACAATAGCCTTGAAAAAAATAAAATACTTTGGAATCAATCTCACAAAAGAGGTGAAAGACCTCTACAATGAGAACTACAGAACACTAAAGAAAGAAATTAAAGAAAACCTCAGATGATGGAAAGATCTCCCATGTTCTTGGATAGGAAGAATTAATATTGTCAAAATGGCCATCCTACCAAAAGTGCTATACAGATTCAATGCAATTCCAATTAAAATCCCAATGATGTACCTTACAGAAATAGAGCAAGCAATTATGAAATTCATCTGGAAGAATAAAAAACCCAGAATACCTAAAGCAATCCTTGGCAGAAAGAGTGCAGCAGGGGGTATCGCAATACCAGATCTTCAACTCTACTACAAAGCAATAGTAATAAAAACGGCATGGTATTGGTACCAAAATAGCAAGGTGGATCAATGGTACAGAATAGAGGATACAGACACAAACCCAAATAAATACAATTTTCTCATACTAGACAAAAGGACCAAAAATATGCAATGGAGAAAAGATAGCCTCTTCAACAAATGGTGCTGGGAGAATTGGAAATCCATATGCAACAGAATGAAACTAAACCCATATCTCTCACCATGCACAAAACTCAACTCAAAATGGATTAAGGACCTCGGAATCAGACGAGAGACCCTGCATCTTATAGAAGAAAAAGTAGGTCCAGAGCTTCAACATGGCGGCTTAGGACCAGACTTCCTCAACAGGACTCCCATAGCACAAGAAATAAAAGCAAGAATCAATAACTGGGATAGATTCAAACTAAAAAGCTTTCTCTCAGCAAAGGAAACTATCAGCAATGCGAAGAAAGAGCCTACAGAGTGGGAGAAAATCTTTGCCAATCATACTTCAGATAGAGCACTAATCTCCAGAATCTATAAAGAACTCAAAAAACTCTACACCAAGAATGCAAATAATCCAATCGACAAATGGACTAAGGAAATGAATAGACACTTCACAGAAGAAGATCTACAAGCAATCAACAAACATATGGAAAAATGTTTAACATCTCTAGTAATAAGAGAAATGCAAATCAAAAGCACCCTAAGATTCCATCTCACCCCAATTAGAATGGCGATTATCAAGAATACAAGCAACAACAGGTGTTGGCGAGGATGTGGGGAAAAAGGTACACTCATACATTGCTGGTGGGGCTGCAAATGGTGCAGTCACTCTGGAAAGCAGTGTGGAGACTCCTTAGAAAACTTGGAATGGAACCACCATTTGACTCAGCTATCTCACTCCTTGGCCTATACCCAAAGGACTTAAAATCAGCATATTACAGAGATACAGTCACATCAATGTTCATAGCTGCTCAGTTCACAATAGCCAGATTGTGGAACCAACCTAGATGTCCTTCAATTGATGAATGGATAAAGAAACTGTGGTATATATATACAATGGAATATTACTCAGCCATAAAGAATGATAAAATTATGGCATTTGCAGGATGAAATTGGAGAATATCATGCTAAGTGAGATAAGCCAATCTCAAAAAACCAAAGGACGAATGATATCGCTAATAAGTGGATGATGACACATAATGGGGGGTGGGAGGGGTTAGTGTTAGGGTTAGAGTTAGGGTTAGGGAGGGGGGCAAGAATGGAGGAAGGAAGGACTGTATAGAGGGAAAAGAGGGGTGGGAGGGGTGGGGGGAAAGGAAAAATAACAGAATGAATCAAACAACATTACCCTATGTAAATTTATGATTACACAAATGGTATGCCTTTACACCATGTACAAACAGAGAACCAACATGTATCCCACTTGTTTACAATAAAAAAAGAGTAAAAAACAAAAAACAAAAAAACAAATACACATTCTTCACAAGTACATATGGAATTTCTCCAGATAAAAAGTTTGCTAATTCATAAAGTAGCCTCAATAAATACAAAATTATTTAAATCATATAGTTTTCCTCTACCATGAAAACTGAAAAATCAATAACAAATACATTTGAGAAGTTCACAAATAAGGGGAAGTAATCAAAACAAAACAAAATATGCCTGTAAATTTCCCAAGCCTTATTTCAAATGTATCCCATTTGTTTTGGTGTGCTATGCTTTCATTTCAATCATCTAATAATTATCTTCTAATGGCCCAATGATTATTTGGAAGTACATTCTTTAATTTCCCATGTAGGTCTGAAAATGTCCTTTTCATAGCAAGAACAGGATGAATAAAATTCTTGTCAATGCCTAGCACGAAAGGATCGAAAAGGGGCTCATATCTAGCACAAAGACCTAACTATAAGCACAGACCTGAAATGCTGTGTCAGATGAAGTAGGATGCATACTCAGTGTAGATCAGGGTAATAGGAGAAAAATAGAGACGGTGATATGTTACCAGGTTGAGCTTCACTGGAAACCCAAAGATACATGAATGCGCTCTCATGAGTATGTAGCAAAGTCAAGTCACAAGAACACAAAGAATGCACACAAAGGGGGTTGGTAACCACGACAGCACCCTGGCAAGGTGGGTGTTCCCAGCTATGACTGGAGAGAAGTACAATAAAGATGTTCAGGTACATACCAGGTGAGGGTGCCTATGACAGCATTTTGTTTAGGTGGATGTTTCCATACTTTAACAGGAGAAAAGGGCAGCAAAGATGTTTCGGATGCTGATTTTAGAGTAGTTGTATTTAGTACTGGTTCAAGTTTGAATAATAGCTTTCTTTTTTTTTAAAGGAATAGGTTTCTGTGCTTGCTCTTTTTAATTATAAATTAGGTGTCCTTACTGGTATACTCATAACCTTCCTCATCCTTAGGAGTTGCTAGCATCCACATAAAAGTGAATGTCATCCACTTTCTAAAATACAGAGTATAAATAATGGAGTCAATAAAATGATAAGCTACTTACCAGATTTGCATTTTAATAGTCACCCCCTGGAAGAAGAATAAGGATGGGATTAAGGGAGTCAAAAAGGAAGTAACCTGATGAGACAAGATGACCTACATCAGGGCATAGAACAGTAGGAATACAAAAGAGGGAACTTCTCTGAAAAAAAAAAAAAAAAAGAAAAGAAAGGTCAGGAACCAAATTATTTGCTTATTTTTGGTGCAGAGGTTTAAAGGTGGAGTTTAATTCCTTGCTGTCTCCATGACCAGATCTTGGATCAGCAAACTACAGCTGGGGAAATAATAAAGAACATGATGGGCAAGCTGGGCATGGTGGTGACTCAGAGCTGAGAAAGGAGGATTGCAAGCTCAAGACTAGCTTGGGCAATTTAGTGAGGTCCTAAACACTTTAACTATACCCAGTCTCAAAATAAAAATAAAAAAATAAAAAGTAAAAGCCTGGGGATGTAGCTCAGTGGGTGGTGTCCATGAGTTAAACCCCCAGTACCCAACAAAGCAAAACAATATGGTGGGGATAAGTGAGACAGATGTGATACACTGTGTTGATGTCTCTGTAGACAAATCTGTGGGGATGTCCCATTGGCAATTGGATATAGATGTTTTAGTCAGCTTTTTCACTGCTGTGACTGAAGGATCCAACCAGAATAACTGTAGAGGAGGAAAAGTTTGAGGCACACAGTTTCAGAGGTCTTAGTCCATAGACAGCAGGCTCCATTCCTCAGGGCTCAAAGTGAGGCTGAACATCATGGGGAAAGAGTGTGGTGGAGGGAAGCGGCTCACATGATGATCAGAAAGCAGAGAAAGAGACTCCACTTGCCAGATATAAATATATGCCCCATGACCACACCTCCAATGCCCACCTCCTCCAGCCACACCCCACCTTCCTCCAATTATCACTCAATCCCATCAGGTGATTAATTCACTGATTGGACTAAGGCTCTCGTAACCCAGTCATCTCTTCTCTGAATCTTCTTGAATTGTCTCACACATGAGCTTTTGGGGGCACCTCACATGCAAACCATAACATTCAATATACATCTCAGGAGAAAGATCTAACCTGAAGATAAAGATCTGGAAAGTACAAAATTCCAGTGGTACTGAAGCCATCAGAGTGATTGGAATGGCTTGAAGAGAACCTAAAAGAGAGAACCTGTGCAGATACTTACTGCTAAAAGAAGAGAAACAGATAATGAAAACTGAGTTGTTTTTGAAGTTTATTCTAGGAATAAAGTTCAATATTAAGAAATCTATTAATATAGTTCCTCATATTTTTACCCCATGGGAAAAATTTATGATTATCCATATAGACATATCCATATAGTCATATTTTAAAATATTGTCTGATTTTTAATATGGACCCTGCATAGATGAGGATTCGGGAAATCCTTTAACATGATAAAATGTGTACATTTTAGTTCAAAAGGCATCATCACAGTTAGAGGGGATACACTGGAGGCCAAGATGTTCCATCACCATGATTCTTTAGCACTGTATACGAGGTGTGTGTTCATCAAATGAAACAAGAAAAGCAGAAGGGAAAATGTGCATCTAGGGAACACAAGAGATTCTCCAAAAACTATTCCAAACAGGAAGATTCTATAAATAGACTATGAAAATAACACACATATGAGAATCCCCATGTAACTAAAAGACAACAAAAAGACAAAATACCTAGCTATCTAGTCAACAAAAAATATATGCATACAACTCTATGAAGGAAGAAAAAAGTGAAGGATACTAAAAAGAAATAAAGAACTGAAAAGACACACCATGTTCATGGGCAGGAAGATTCTACATCGTTAGGGTTTAGATGTGAGACACCCCCACAAGCTCATATATGCAGCAATCAAGAACAATCAGAGGTGAAATGATTAGCTCATAGAGTTGTAGCCTAATTAGGGGATTTTTCCACTCATGGATTAGCTGCATGGTAACTGGAGGAGGTGGGTCTGTGGGCATTCCTTTGGAGTTTGTATTTTGTCTCCGGTGAATAGAGCTCTCTCTGCTTTCTATTGCCATGTCCTGAGCTGCTTTCCGCCTCCACACCCTTCTGTCATGATGTTCTTCCTCCCGTTGGGCCCAGAGCTATGGAGTCAGCCAACCATGGACTGAACTTTTGACACAATGAGCCAGAATAAACTTTTTCTCCTCTACGTTGCTCTTTCTTGCCTGGTTTTTTGGTCACAGTGATGCCGAGTTGACTAAAACATGCATCATACATATGTCAATTCTCCCTAATTCTCTAAATTAATTCAATGCTATTCTGACAAAAAAAATTCTTATTTATGGATAAGGGGATTCATAAGTTCATGCGGGAAAGTAAAGAAATCAGAATTGACAATGTGTGATAAGTTATACTCCTGTTTACCCATATGAGTCAGCTCTGGCTGCCATAGCAAATACCATAAACTGAGTGTCTCAGACAACAGAAATTTTCTTTCTCACTGTTCTGCATGTTGAGAAGTCCAAGATCAAATTGCCAGCCAGTGCAGTTACTGAGGCCTGTCCTGCTGGCTTAGAGATAGCAGCTTCTCGCTGTGCCCTTACATGGTGGGGAAAGGTCAGTCTTCCTCTTCTAAAAAGGTCATTGTTCCTACTGAATAGGATCCCACTGTTATGACCTCATGTACGCTCTCTTTCCAAATGCATTCACATTTGGGCTTAGAACTAAGCTTCAAAATATAAATTTTGGGGACACAATTTACAGAAGTACCTGGGGTGCTTTTGTTGCAGAAGTGTTAAATATCCTCATGCAGTGGAACACATATGCAGATTTTTGCCTTGTTTTGACTAAAAGTTAATGGAAGTGGCATTTATGACTACTATATAGAGGCTGTAAAAGTCACACATAAGTCACCATGGTCTCCCTCTGTCATACAAGAACCAATGCCATTAAAGAAATTATTCTCTTCCTGAGATTCTGAGTGAAGCAGAAAGGAGCAAAAGTAAAGCTTAGCCCTGATGGGCGGGCAGTGTAAGTCAGAAGAAGGCACTGGCTGCTGATCTGCCTGTCAAATGGGTCAGCAACATCACAGAGCAAAGCACACCAGCCCCAAGGACAGCCCCCCCCCAAGGTTGGCATCTGCACTGTCCCACATCAGTACCCTCAGAACCAGGACCAAGGATGGTTTCTCTGTTGTCCGAAATGCTAAGTGCCTCAGACTATTTTACATGGCTAAGCCCTGGTTAGTGGTGCTACTCAAGGAGACTCTTATATCCATACTTAATATCACTCATGGTGGTGCCTGTAACCACATAACAGGAGTGTTACTATTAAGACAAATGAAGTTCCCCTTATGGACTTAATGCTTTCACAAAAGAGTCTGGAAAACTGAATCACAGAAGTATGTCTTATTTATTGTTCATTCCATTTTGAGCTTTCAGAAAATCTTGAGGTTTTCAGAAAACCTTGAGCTCATGGGAAAATGAAGTGATTTGCAAGCAGGAGTGAAAGGAAATAGGAAGATACTAGAGATTTGGGACACAAAGGACTGAAAAACTCAGGTATTTTACTTTTTATCTTTTGCTATTTCTGGTTGAAATATTGCCTCTTTGGTTCTTTCAGAAAACAAAATACAGTGAAAAATGCTTTGAAGATCAGGAGCAATAAGATCAGCAGCAACTAACGAATGAAGCGTTTGATCTTGACAATCATATTTAAAAACTGTGAATGGGTTAAATTTTCCCCCAACAATTTATTTCTGTTGCTCAAAATGGCCCAAAGTAAAGACTAGGAGTGAAATACTCTTGAGAAAAACACACAAAGATGAAAACAATCACCACCCAGAGACAGATACATGTATCAAAACACTTAGAATTAGATGGAATAATAAATATGTCAATCTAACTATGTTTTCGAAAGAATCATACTGTTATAAAAACAACCATATTGTATAAAATATCTGACAGAGTAAGAATTGAAGCTGTTAAAGACTTATGACAAGAAACATGCAAAAGTACTCCCTAGCGCTTGAGGAGAGCCTTCATTCTGGAAGATCTTTGCCTTTGTCCAACAAGACCAATGTGGACCATATGAGAGGAAGGAATTTGCAGGAAAAGGCAGATTCCTCAGAGGTGGTGGACTGGGAGCTGCCATACACGAATCTAGGACTCAGCAAGAAAGGTTTCCATCCTTGATGTAGAGGCAACTCGCATCCGTCCCAAGAATTCAAGACTGCTATGAGATGGTGCCTCTAGTGATCCTTCCCATTCTCATTCTTTACCTTTTCAGAAAGGAATGCTCAGTGTGGTTATCTTGCCCAGACTGAACACTCATATACTGGATACAGAGAAGGCAGATGACTTTTCGAAGTAACTAGTCTCTGGAGCAAGAGAAGACATGTCTGAACATAGTACAGATGTGGGCATCATTCAGAGATCCTAGACTTTGCAAACTGCTGAATAGAGGGGACCTTAGGTTGTCTTTCTGGGAATGAAGTGAAGCTGAGATACATGTAGAAGGGGAGAGTTTCAGTATGTGGTGATTGCTGCCCGCTCACTTTCAGTGCTGTTTCTGTGAGAGGATGGTATATTCCTACTCCAACCCCTGCAGAACTCAGGCAAGGCCAGGGAACTTATTTTGACTAAGCAAATGACAGTGGGAGTAAATGGTATCACTCATGAGAAGATTTAAGAGCTGACCTGGTTCACTGCCCTATTATGCCATAGTCACAATGACAGGGAATGTTCCAGAAATACTACTCCATCAGCCTGAGCCATAAAGACTTGACACACACCTTGATTGTGGAAGCCACTTAGAAGTTGGGGTTGTTGATTACTAAAGCCTAAACTTGCTCACTACACCTGATATCCTGAGGAACCAAGAAAAAGAGCATCAAATAGAAAAGACTAACATAAAATGCATCAGTGCATGTGCATTTTGCAAGTCAACATTTTTGGCCCACAACTGTAAGAAGAAAAATGCCCATGTTTCATTGTGATCCCAGACATACCAGCATTGATATTGCATGGCTGAGTCTAGCATAAAATGCCAATTCATATAATATTATCATAGTTTTTTGAACCCAGTATTTGTTGATTCATTATACATCAGATGTTAACCGATACTTCTCAGTTGAAGTATTAGATTTTTTTTGCATTGGCAAGTGGGGAAGAAAGAATTGAATTACATGCTAGATATAGTCAGCAGAACTTCATTATCACATGTAGAAGCTTTTAAAAGTGCCAAAAATGTCAACCAGATGGACCTCAGTGATGTTGTTGGTACTGAGAGGCCATGTTAAATATTCAATGAATTACAAACAACTAAAGAGAGAATCAGCAAATTGGAAGTCATGTCAAATGAAAATATCTGGGCCAAACAGACAAAGATAGAGTAAAAATTCTGGACCATCAGAAACATTGAGATTAAATACAAAGATCTAACATGTGATTAGAATCCCAGAAGGACAGGAGAGAGGAGGCGTGACAGAGCAGTGGTAGCAGGATGGTAACTGAGGATTTTCCCAAACCATTTTTAAAAATGAAGAAATAGGGTTAATACAAACACAATCAAATTTAGACAACCCACATGGAAATACAAACAAAAAGATAATCTTAAAAGCAGTTGCACTCATTAAGACTCTGCAGCAGAAGCAACACAAACCAGAAAGTCTCCTCCAAGTGCCTGACAGAGAAGAACCGCCAACCAAGAATTCTGCATCAACAAACTTTCAGAAATTACAGTGAATTTAAAGCACTGAAAGACAAGCAATATCTTATTAAATTTGTCACTAGGAGAAAATCCATTTTAAAGTGTAGGTTTTTGCAAAAAGAAAACAATTCCAGCAATGCACTGGGCACCTGTGTATGCATTTTTATCAGGCATACACCCAGGCACATGGAATTGCTGCCTGAGGATGCCTTACCCACTGACTTAGCAAATGCTGCCTGATACCAGGAGACATGTGAGGTGTGTCCCAGAAGCATGATTGCTCTGATCACAAGCCAAAAACATCCCAAAGGTACTCAGAAAGTCAAATAGATAAATAACATCTGTAAGGTAGAGTATCCTGCAGTAATTAAAATGAATGTTTTTCATCTTCTTTCAACAAAAATGGGCCTCAGAAACACTTTTCAATGAGAGGTTGGTCCTTAGGGAGCCTCACAGTGTAATTCTCCTTGTGTGCTGTTTAAGCAAAGTAAAATTACACTGTTGTGTTCATGTTAGAGTGTTTGGTACCTATGGGAAGTGGGCACGAGGAGACATCTGTGGTGGTCTGAGTAGCGAGGACACACGTTTGCCTTGTGAAACTCACTGAGCTGCACACTCAGGGCTTCTGTCCTTTTCCAGCAGCATTTCATATTTCAGAAACAGTTCACAGAAAGGGACTGGTGAATGACATGGTTAGAGGGTGCTCTTCATCATAGAAATGACAAGGCTGGATCTGAAAGTCACAGTTCAGGAAGTCCCCCAGACAGAGGTGAGAGGACATGGAAGAGAGTGGGAGAGAGCACAAGCAGGCACCTGGGCCCAAGGGGTAAGCCAGAGGGAGGCAGAGACAGAGCCCAGAGCATTTCTCCACACGCGCTCCAGAAATGGTACAGAGAGCAAGAAGAAAGGAGAAGAAATACTAGAAGAAAGTGTCCTTGAGTTCTAGAAAGACAAGTCCCGATTTTAAGCACAAGATGATGAAGGCCCCACACTGGACACACAGCCCAGTGGCTCTTAACACCTGCCAGGAAGAGAATGTCCTAAGAGCACCCTCAGGACACGAACATTCTTTCCTGGAAACAAGACAGACATTTAGTACCCTCAAACCCTTTGAACACTACAAAACTGCAGCTAATTTTGAATCCTATACTCACTCAACTGCCACCTAGGCATGATGGGAAAATTAAGATGTTTCTGTGCATAGGAGGCCTCAAAAAATACCTGCATTCTCCCCATATCATCTTTAGGCTGGAAATCCCCCAAAACACAGGAAATGTAAAGGGTGATGCAGAGAGTGAGCCCAGGTGTCCACTCCCTCCTCTCCTTTTCCCCTTAGGAGCCTTTCCTACTGAACATAACTCTCTCATCCAAGTAAAACCAACACAATATCTGCCATTTGCTTGTCACATCAACTCAGCAAGAAGCTAGATATTTTAATTCATTTTAAAGATGAAGAAATGAGACTCAGAGAGTTGGAATGACTTGCACACATCGCAGGCATTAACTGGCAAGCTGAGGTTCAACTTGCCTGTGTGAGTGTCTCCTGCTCTTCCATCCTACAGCACAATCTTACATCTGTGAGCTTGTCGTCACTCTCCCTCACACTCAGAAACCTTGAAAATTGATATTTTTAAGAAGAAGAGATAGAAGGTTTTAGATGTGGCCACAGCACTGGTGGACTGGGGTGGCTTATGGTGGTTCCAGTGTCTGGAGTTGTTTTTAGCATTATGCCCTTAGGAAATGCCCTTTCCAACATAAATGGAAAATCTGAGGCCAGATTAACTACTGCTCTGACTGGAGACTTTCCATACCCCTCAAGAGTGTCATCCATGGCAGGGTATCTCCCTCTACCTCCAAGGTCATCCTCCAGATCACAGAGGTCTTTTGTGGCTTGGTATTCATGTAGCCTGGGGGCGTGATGGGGCCAGATACAGTGAGCACAGAGGGCTGACTTCAGCCAGCTAGGAAGGCAGCATGCCTATCTTTTGCAGCTTCATGGATGGAAGTTAGACATGAAAGACTCCCTCTCCCCACCCCCCAGATCTGGTCACCATTCGTCAGAAGCACCGTGCTCGGTGAGTCAATCCAGGATCAGAATGGAGAATGTTCAGGAGGAGCAAGTAGGTCCAACAGAAAGATACAAGAGGCTTGGCATATGGGACTCTCTTCCACATCCCTGTTGTCTTTCTCATTGCATTTTCTCCTAATTAAATCCTCTGCATCTGAAGCTGAACAAATCACATACTGAGCATTACAAATGCTTTTGAGTTGTCTATTGGGTGTCACCCAGTATCCTAGGGCTGGAACAAAACAGAACAGCAAAAGCCTGGTCATCTTTGAGGATGCATACTAGCATGGATGACCAAGCCAGTGATCATAAGGAGCAGAATATGCTGGAGCCCACACATTCTCCTGAGAAGCACAACCTCATGCAAGGAGGCTGGGCTGGGTGTGGTCTGCTTCTTTGAGTTAAGAGGTCAAGGAAGGTGACATCTCATCACAGACTGAAGGCAGGAGGAGATACAGGGCAGGTAGATGTCTGTGGGAAGATACATCGCTGTAAATGGACCAGCAAAAGCCTGTTGCCAGGGAGTGGAAGGCAGCGAGGAGCTGCTGCCAATGTGGGCTGGACCTGGAAGGTGATTGCAGCCAGGAGAAGGCAGGTATCTCCCACATGAGGCCTGGTCCCAGGAGTGCCAGGTGTCACTCCATCAGCTGGAAAAACCAGGCAGGCATGAGCCTGTGCTTTAGGACATCGTTGTCAGGCTTCTTGTTTTCTCAGGGATACAGGAAGTAAGAACATCCCCTGAGAATGATGGTAGAGGTTTGAGGAAACTGAGAAGGCAGGAAATGTGGCTCAGGAATGAGGAGGAAGGAATGAGGTGATGAGGCATGGGGCCGGGTGAGGTCGGGAAGCCACCACACAGGTCTGCAGTCTGAGCCTGCACAGCGCAGATGCAGAGACAGGGGTGAGCTCTGCCTGGGCAAGAAGAGAAGGCAGCGAGTGGGGCAGCCTGCGGTGAAGGCAGTGGTTGACTAGGGATTCAAGCTGGGCAGGGGTGGGAGGCTGCCTCTCTATGCTGGTGGCAGGGATGCTGAGGCAGCTAGTCCTGGGAGACATGGGACTCCTGACGGCCTTGCGGAGTCTTCTAGAGCACATGCAGTTAGAGCATTTCCACCCACCCTCCTCTCTCTCTCCCTCACTCAGCATCAGACTCCATCACAGTCTGGGGACTTTCCAGCCTCCTCGATTCCCTCCTGTTTCCTCATAGGCATTTCCCTTAATAAAATGCCATCTAATTCTGGTGCATTTACAATCTAGTCATCTAGTGCAGCTTTGGCAATAGGAGCAAGCAGAGCTCAGGTGGGCAGCTGAGGGACAATGAAGCCCATCCTGGCGGCTGGGTTCAAGCTGCGAGGGTCCCATGCATGTCGTGGCAGGACTGGGCTACCCCTTCTGCAGTTTTCCACATGCAGACCACCTCCCATGATGGGGCACATTCAGTGGCCCTCACTATAGATCAAGTTTCTAGAAACAAAGTCTCATCATTCTTGGAAGGCGCCATTCTACTGTCTTGGTCTGCTTGTGCTGCTACAACACAAGAGACCAGGAAAATTATGAAGAATAGGAATTTACTTTTCACAGTACTGGAGGCTGGAAGTCCAACTCCAGGTTCTGGCAGGGTCAGGATCTGGTGGAGCTGCCCTCTGCTTGAAAGATGGTGCTCAACTCAATGTCCTCTGGAGGGACCAGTGCCATGTGCTCACATGGCAGAAGGGCAGACCCAAAAAGAACCCTCTTTAAGGACATGTAATCATACTCATGAGGGGTCATCCTTGTGACTTAATCCCCTCTAGGAGTCCCCACCTCTTAGCACTGTTACACTAACATTAAATTCCAACTTATGAATTTTGCAATTGTCCCACCATAAACAATTCTGCCTAAAGACTCTTGTATATGTATTACAGCTCTTCTATTTTTATTTCTGTAGAAGATTTCTGTTCCAAAGAGGAACAGATACTCCTTAATATTAATCTTCCTCTCAGTTCCCCAGGGACCCTGATTCAAGTCAGATAAATGTGTTTACCAACTGAACACTGAAGTGATAGTTCCAATCTCTCCCTCTGGAGGACTAGTTGGAGGATTTACATGCAGATATTAAGGAGTCAGAGAACTTTGTCTGAAAGTCTGCAGGTTAGGTGAGACTGAGCTGCTGTGGCTAATGTGCAGGCCTGGCTGGGGTTGAGGGAAGCAGTACACATGTGCATGTATGTGATTGTGAGTGCATTCCTGCATCACATGGCTGACCTCACAGTGCCAGGTCTGCATTCCACCAGGTGAATGAGCAGGTGACAGTCGCGGGTCAGCTTTCCTGTAGGCAATGAGCACACAGTAGGACACTTGCCCCAAGTAAAATCAATGTATACATAACCTCAAATCATGTACAATGTCCTACAGAAAACAAAATGTATCACAAAGTAGGAAAACTGACAAACTGAACTTTATAAAAATTTTAAAATTTTGCTGTTCTTGAGACACTCTCAAGGAAATGAAATGGCAAGCTAGACTTGAATTAAAAATGTGAAAAACTATGTTTGATAAAGACTTGATTCCAATATAAGAAAAAATGAGACAAGGCTAGGTACTGTGGCACATGCCTGTGATCCCAGCAACTTAGGAGGCTAATGCAGGAGGATCACAAACTTGAGGGTAGCCTCAGCAACTAGCAATACCCTGCCTCAAAATAAAACAAAATGGATTGGAGATGTAACTCAGTGGTACAGCACCCCTGGGTTCAATGCCTAGTAAAGGAAAAATGGAAAGAAGGAAGCTGGAAGGAAGGAAGGAACAAAAAAAACATTAAAAACTATTTAAAATGGGGAAATGAACTGGGATGTTTTACCAATAAAGGTATATAGATAGTGAATAACCACACAGAAAAATGTTCAACATCAGCAGTCATCAAGAGACTCGCGCGGCAAGAGCAACGCCGCCCCTGCATACTGCTGATGGGAATGCAAGATTCTTAAAAGTTACACACACTTTCCACAAGACTCAATGATTTACTCCTATGTGTTTTCTCAAGAGAAAACATGTCTACCCGAAGATCTGTATGTGAATAGCATCTTCATCCTATTTCCTCACAAACTGGAAAGAACCCTGGAATGAACAACAAATTATGGTATCCCATACAAAGAAATACAGTCCCCATAGGAGGGAGTGGATAGAGAAAGGAGAGAGCCCTGTGGTCCAGTCTCATACGTGGTCAGACAGTTGGAGGGGAATGTTTGATTCCACTCCAGCAGATACACTCAAATCCCAGCTCCAGCCCGGGCTCCAATGGCAGGTGCCAGACACCAAGGACCAAGACTCTTCTGCCAGCATTGCATTGGTGTTAATGTTTTCCCCAGTCATTTGCAAAGATCCACAGGTGTTTTAGTCAGTGTTTTTGCTACTGTGACCAAAAGACCTGACATGAACAATTTTAGAAGAGGGAAAGTTTATTTTGGGGCTCACGGTTTTAGAGGTCTCAGCCCATAGACAGCCAGCTCACTTCCTCTGGGTCTGAGGTGAGACAGAACATCATGGCAGAAGAGTGTGGCAGAAGAAGGCAGATCAGGACATGGCACCAGGAAGCAGACAGTCCCCTCACCATGGACAAAATATATACTTCAAAGGCAGGCCCCTGTGGCCCACCTCCTCCACCACACCCCACCAGCCTGTGGCCACCACCCAGTTGATTCCTGGCAGGGGATCAATCACTGATCAGGCTTTCATAGCTCAGTCACTCCACCTCTGAACGCCTTTGCATTGTCTCAGACACGAACTTCTCCCATCTACACCATAACAGCAGGGTAGTCTTTGATTATTCTCTCCTCTTCCTATTCATGGTTGATGGTGTACAAGTAACTTACTCACCTTATGGGACACATCTTTCCTGATCACTGACTTCCTTGACCCCCACCACTGGTCCAGACCATGCCTCCTGCTGGGTCTGTTTTTGTAGCAGCCACATGTAGTGGGGAGGTGCACAGTGTCAGGGGCTAATGAGGATTCAGAGTCCTCCTTTGTGGAGAAGGGATGTGACCTGGAGCTCACAGGGCTGGGCCTGGCACAGCATGATGTTGCTGGAAAGTATTTCTTTGTATGAGGATGCCATAATTTGTTATTCATGACACTGTATTCACTTGGGAAAATTGGTCCTGCCCCAAGGAGGATTTCTTAAGGTAGGACAAATTTTCTGAAGTGACATTACCTCTGGGACCAGTGCCCTTCCCTTGAGACAGCAGGACCTGTGAAGACCCAGGCTTGCAAACCACCTGTGAATGCAGTTAGGGACTTTGCCAACAGGAAGTCACCCTCAGACACCTGGCAGCCAGGTGATGCCTCAACAGTAAGCCTCAACTCCCTCCCTCCCTCCCAGTATCTCCCCACTGAGGCTGGGCACTCAGAATCTTCCCAGTGGTCACTCAAGCGGAATCCTCTCTGCCCCAACACAAATAAGAAGACACTGCAATCCATTTCCTTGCCACTGAGGTGCTAGGAGGGACAAAGATGCCTCCAGAGACTGCTGACCCTTCAGAAGGTGTCCCAAATCCCATTCCTAAGAACTGGTGGACAGGTTACTCTATGTAGTAGGAGGAAGTTGGAGCATCTGATTAAATTCAGCATCTCGAGATTGGCAGACTGCTCTGCACTGTCCAGGTGGGCCCAGTGAGACCCTACGAGAGGGAGGCTGAGGGTCAGGAGAACAGAGGACACCAGCTGCTGGCTCAGAAACATGGCTCGCTTTATTAAGGACATTCACAGAGTACACAGTGCACTGGGAAGTGTGCTGCTCAGACAGAGGGAAAACTCAGGCTCAGCACGGTCACAGGTGTGGGGGCAAAGGGCAGGTTTGCTGCTCCTTTCACAGTACCTCTCAGTTGTGTTTCGTTCCATGCAAGGGTCCCTGTGTGCCTCACGTTTCTCTTTCCAGAAACAAAGTCACATTTCAATATTAACAGATAATAATGGGTGACCATGTTGACTTTTCATGCATATTTCATATAAAGGACAAATGGATGCTCACAGTGAAGTCAAAGGAACAACTTCCCATCCTGAGGCAAGATGGGAAGAGCCTGCTTTTGTCCAGGCCAATATATTCCAGCAAAACGTTCTTGCCTCTCCCTGTTCCAAACTATGTCCCCGTTTCTCATCAGTTCTTCCTGGTAGGTGTTAACTGGTGACAGGACAGCTCTGCCTTTTCAGAAATCTTGATTGGCACTGGGTCTAGGACCACAGCGTAGCCCCAACCTGCGTCAGGGTTAGATTAACCACATCTTCACTGGACTTTGCTTCCCACTGTCTGAAGACTGACTGGAAACATCAGCTCTGGTGGAACTCACTCTGGGGGGCTACTGCCTCCTGACTGTGGGAGCGACTTCCTGAGCACTGAGGGACTCTCGCGGACTGCACTGGGGGACAGGGGTATCCAGGCTATTTTCCTTACACTCAAGAATGGGGAGTGACACAGAGTTTGTAGTGAGGTGGGATTCTGCCAAAACCAGTCACGATAGGCCTAAGATCAATATCTTTTGGGTCAACAAGAGACTTCAGATTGAAATGCTGCAGAATGGCGGACAGGAGCAGAAAGAGTTCCATGCGGGCCAGGCCTTCTCCAACACACACCCGTTTTCCTAGAAGTAACCACAGCACTGGTGAGACACAGCAGGTTTCAGAGAGACACCATTAACAGCAAGGCTGCAGGGCAGGGCTGGAGGAAGCTGGGGCAAACACATCCTAAAGCAGCAAGCACTCCCTGAACCCACTGAAAGAAGCATAAAAGCAAAGAACAGAATCTTCGTGATATAGATCTGTTCGGGGCCATCAAGAACACAGCTGCAAAAACTTCAGTTTGGAAATTGGCCTATGCTCGGTGAAGGAGGCACCCAGCGCTACCAGTGGTGCCCACGGGATGGGGGTGGGCATGTTAGACACCGACACACCCGGGGTTCCAGTGTGGAGCTGGTGGTGGAGTCTTCCTCTCCAGAGCCTGAGGCACAGCCCCGGCAAGGAGCCTCAGGGGGAGCACGGCTTACATCAGGAGGCTGCGCGCTTCCCACGGTGAGTCTGAGGAACCAGAGGCTAGTCTGTTAACGACTCTGGTTTAAAATGATGGGTATCAGGTGGTATGGGCTTGAGAGGTTTTCACTGTCCAGTTAAGTAAAAATAGTCTGACAATGAATGAGGGAAAGCGTCCACTCTGGAAAGAAAAGTCTACCCACAACACCTCATTTCCAGGACTTATTGTGAACGATATCACCCGGCCTCTCTGAATGCAGGAGCACACTTGGTTCATGGATGAGGAGGGCTGGGTGCTGATTTATGGCTGGCTGGTGGCAGAGACACAGGGAGCAGATGAGGTGGGAAGAGACCATTCCAGACTGAGGTGCTGCCTATGAGCCCTGCTCACCTGCAGAAAAAGGCTTGAAATAGTCACTGTACTTGAACTTCCCATTTTCATCCAGAAAGTGCTCTGGCTTAAACTGCCCTGGATCTGGAAATTCTTGGCTGTCATACAGAAGGGAGTCCAGAGTCGGAATCACAACAGTGCCCTGCAGGAGGCACAGACCTGTCAGTCAGTCAACAGAGCACATGTTCACTGTCACCCCGAAGCCCACATTAGACAGGACAGCACATTTCCAGCTGGGACGGCACTCGGTTAAGGACTAGACAGCAGCCAGGGTCAGGTCTAAGTGGAGAGGAAGCCTTAAGGTACTCACAGGGTGGACTCTGGCTGGTTGTGGCTGTCCTTGTTCCTGGCATTGGAATATGCTACACTCCCAGGTGCCATCAAGGAGGCACTTCCTTAAATTCCATCCATTTCTCTGGTCACCAGGACCATACAAGGACCACTGGGGAATTGTCACCCTGCACTGGCCTGGCCCTGCCATCCAGTCACACTGACCACGGAGACACAGGATCCCCAAGCTGCCCTGGCAGACTAGGTGTGAGCTGGTGGGAAGCAATCATGGTGCACACCAGCTCACTCTGACCTTGGGGATGACGTATCCTTGGAACACTGTGTCCCGCGTTGCTTCGTGGGGCAGGTTGGAGGGTACAAGGTCAATAAACCGCTGAATTTCATGCACCACAGCATCCATATAGGGCATGTCCAGCCTGTCCCTGACAGCAGGGATGCGGCTTGGCCCAATCACCCTGTCAATTTCTTCATGAAGTTTCTCTGCCAAGGCAAGAATGAGAGCAATGTAAAGGGCTGACTCCAGGCTGAACGTCCAACTCTCTTCCACTCACCCACCAAGCACTCTTCCATCTATCTGCCACTCACCTGTCCACCCATTCACCCCAACCCTAACCCATACACCTATCTACCCACCTGTTCTTCTTCCCACTTAGCTGAAGACTCATCCCTCCAACCAGCCAGTGTCCATCCACCCACACGTCTACCCAATCCATCTACCCAATCACCCTTCCATCCATCCACCAAACCCATCCAGTGGATGTTTATAGGGCATCCTATGCAGTACTTTTGGTACCCCAGATACTTCAAATTATTGTATAATATCTTCACAAATGTCTATAAGAGCTATGCTCATGGAGGTCTTTTATAGTCTACGGAAACTCTGGCTTCAGTTATCTTAGCTGGAGATGGAGTATTCAATTCTCTGCATGTCAGGAGTAGAGAAAAACAAAAGGGTCTTAGAAACTTCCTCTTGGAGTGAAATCTTTGCATTAATTGTCACCCTAACTGATTCATTACATGCTTCTAAAACATAAGAGGGCAAATGACAGAATGGAACCAGACAAGCACAGTCTACTTCTTGAAGAAGTTCCTCTAACTGAGGTAACAGCAGCCTTCAGCATGCTTCTTAAACTTTCTGTGTTTGAGATTTCCTATGGGAGTTTAAAATGTTGAGTGAAAAAAGAAAATTGCAAAAAGATATGCACGGTACAGTACCCTGGTAAAATATTAAGGCACTATAACTTTGCTGTGAGCTGTATGTTGATATGTAGTTATTGATAATTGTACCCAGTCACAGGTGAGGATGATGCACAGCCATCCCTAAGCATTGCCTCTGTGGGGAGGGAGGCACGAAGGGGGAGGACTGACCGGCCCTGTAACATGTTTCCTTAAGAGTTCCAAAGCAAATATTGCAAAATGTTAATACATGTTAAATTTGGCAAAGGATGTAGGGTGCCTATCATGTTTATTCTCTTTGTTTATATTGGAAAGCCATCAAAGTTAATAATTTAAACTGTGTTTGAGTGCAGGGTTCCCCTATACAGAGTATTCAAAAGTTCTCCTACAACTGCTGCAGATGTGGAAAATATTTCCCTCCCTGGAATATTGGTTCCTTCACTCTTCATGCTTCTGTATGATTTTTAAAAAGCAAAGGCTTTGCTGAAATAAAGACCAGAGCCTAGGGCCTGACCCTGGTCTGGTCACATATCCATGCTCTTGGGGGAATTGCCTTATGTCCTCCATCTGCTCTGCAGGAACACTGAAGGTCTGCCCCATGCTGGCACTTATTGGGAGGCACATCTCATCAGCAGCAGGAGGGCCCAGTTCAGAGCTGGCGGCCCCAGGCCTTGGGGCTCCCTCCGCAGCTCCCCTGCTCCCTCTTTATGGCAGGTTGGCCCTATCAGCCTGTGTTCAGGTAGGGGCTTTCAGGGTAGGAGGTGGCCTTGTCTCTTCTCCTGGGTTCCTGCTTCAGAGCCCTGTGGGGTGAGATGCCCCAGGAAGACCCGAGCCTTGCCCCAACCCCCACTCTGCCTAGAAGGCCAAGTCTTCTCCAGGAGCAACTGGAGCAGTATGTTGGCAGTCAGTGAAGGCCTTTACAGACGGAACCTACACCCAGTGCTTCTCTCCGCTTCAGTGTGAGACTGCTCTTTCCTGCACCCAGGGCCCTGGTGCGGTGTGGGGCTATCCGTGTTCAAGGGTACCAGCTGCCTGGCACCTATCAGGACATTTCCCTCAAAACAAATCACCCAGCGATCCTGTGGCACCCCAAAAGATTAACTAGCAACTGCAGACCGAAACCTGGACGCAAGAGCCTGCAGGGAGGCTCCTCTTGCTTCTCATCTGCACACCTTCAATCTCTGGGTATTTCATGAGAATCAGGAGCCCATATCTCAGGGTGGTACTGGTGGTCTCTGTCCCTGCAAAGAACAGGTCCGCCAAGGTCACAGCAACGTTTTCCAGAGTGTACCCAGGCTCTCCACTGTGCTTTTTCTGTGACATTAGAGACAGACAGAGACTTGGTAAGAAATTGTCTTCAGGTGGCTGACGAGAAACCTGCTGCCCTTCAGCAGACAGCTAGGGATGTGACAAGCTCTCCCAGCAGAACCAGGACTCCATCATTTCCACCACACAGCTGGGCAAACGGAGGCTTCCAGGAAGCACGCTGAGGCAGGACGGGCTCCTCACCCAGGCCTCGAGGCTCTGTCTCCGTCAACAGTGCCAGGGCTGTCCTGGGAAAGGGGGGGTGACCTGGGTCCTGGCTTGGGAGGACCTCTGCTGATAACTCTCCAACTGCAGGGGGTGGCACCAGCCTCTTTCCAGCCCTGAGGGAGGCTGGTGCCTTTGGGCCACAGGGAGGGTCTGAGATATAGTGGGATTCTGAGTGCCCAGGAGGCTGCCCAAGGGAGTCAGTGTTGATGTCTCAGACTGTTTTTAAGTCATGACAAAAAAAAGGAAGAAGTCTCCTCTTGCCGAGCCAGAGGAGGGTCCTAGGAGCTGCAGGCATGAGTCTGGGGATGCCTGGGACCCCTGGAACTTGGGCACCATTGGGGAGCTGAAGCAAGGGGCCAGTCCACCCTCCCTGTGCCTCCTCCCATCGGGAGCAGGGCATGGTGGTCATGCTGAAGCCAAGTGCACTTATGCAACCCCAAAGCATCAAGTACACAGAAGACAGTTGGATGCCAGCCAGCAGCAGGCTGCATGGCTCTCAGTGCTTGTGCCCCACCCCACCCCAGCAAACCCAGCAGCCCAGCTGTGGGTACCGTCTCCATTTCCATGAGCAGGCAGTCGGTGAAGTCCCGGGGACAGCTTGGGTCCAGTGACTGAAGGTGCTCCTTGGCTCTTTCAAGCGTATATGCTTTTATTTCAGACACGTTTGTTAAGACTTTTCTATGGCTTCCAGGCAGGTAGCGTAAGTAGCCCGAAAAATTATTGTAAAGCTGAAGACAAAGAAAGTTATAAAACTTCCATTTGACCCAGCTATCCCACTCCTTGATTTATACCCAAAGGACTTAAAATCAGCATACTACAGAGATACAGCCACATCAATGTTCATAGCTGCTTAATTCACAATAGCTAGATTGTGGAACCAATTGAGATGCCCTTCAATTGATGAATGGATAAAGAAACTGTGGTATATATACACAATGGAAAACTACTCAACTATAAAGAAGAATGAAATTCTGGCATTTGCTGGTAGATAGATGGAGTTGGAGAATATCATGCTAAGTGAAATAGGCCAAACCCAAAAAACCAAAGGCTGATTGTTTTCTGTGATAAGTGGATGATGATACATAATGAGGGGTGAGTGGAGGGGGATAAGAGAAGAATGGAGAAACTTTGGATGGTGTAGAGGAAAATGGGGCGGGAGAAGGTGGGGGAAGGAAAGATAGTAGACTGAGATAGACAGTATTATACTACGAACATGTATGATTACATGAATGGTGTGAATCTTCATTGTGTACAACCATAGGAATGAAAACTTGTACCCCATTTGTGTACAATGAATCAAAATGCAGTCTGTAAAAGTTAAAATTTAAAAATATATAAATGTATATAAAAAAGAAAAGAAAATTATAAAACTGTTTTTTCTGAATGCAGCATAATTTTGTGTGCTGGGCTACTAACCTCCAAACTTGAATTTATGGCTACCATTGCTGTATTATTTAGAATATTTGTGACCAATGATGTTTCAGGCAGTGCACTCTCTGTGGTGAAAACATCCACATGTAGGTCAGTAGATGTGGCAAGGTTAGGAAAGAGGCACTCAGGGCCCTGGGTGTCCCGTGGAGGGGCACAGGGGCTACCTGGCCCCTCCAAAGCACTCTAGGCCCCAGGCTTCCATGCCACCCGAACCTGCCTTCTCCTTCCAACGTGACTGCACAACCTGAGACCAACGGAAGGGAGGAGAGGTTTCACCTGCAGCCAGGGAGTACTGAGCAGGTAGAAGTTCTCGTTAAACAGGCTCATGAGCCGCAGACACTTCTTGTCGTCGTAGTTGAAACGCCTGTTGAACAGGATGTCGGCTATGACGTTGCAGGGCGCGCAGCCCACGAGGAAGGTGGGGTCGAAGGGCTGGCCTGGAGCACGGGTGAGATGTCAGGGAGGCCGTGGGGAGGCAGGCACATGCCCACCACAGCCCCAGCCAGCTGCTCGGTCCCCGCACGCTACCACTGATGCCTGGGGACGTGTGACAGGCCACAGAAGGTGGCAAATGCTTTGTCTACTCTCAGTGCCGTCTAGGGCACAGCAGGCATGTGGTGGTCACTCTTGCTCCCTTTGAAGTAGAACTGGAAACGTGAGTCCAGAATTCAGTGGCTGTGGACCAGCATGACCTTCTCTGGTCCAGGGACCCTGTAGCTGCCACCTGCTTCTGGGTTGATCTCTGCCCTCCAAGGGCCTGGCCAGGGCTCCCCTCCCTGCTTCCTGCCCAAGAATACACACCCTGAGTCTTCCTGAGCTCCTCCAGCAGGAAGTGGGCCTCCCTCTGAATCCGCTCCTCATTGCCCTGTTTTCCCATCCCGTAGTCCCGGAGGGTGGTCAGGGAGAACCGCCGGATGTCCTTCCATGTAGGTCCATTATTGAAAATAATTCCTAAGGAAGAGGGACAGCAGAAGTCACCCCAAAGGCCCAGGTCTTGGGGACATGGAACTGGGGCAGTAGGTGGTCCCACTGGGCCTTTGGGTCCTGGGCAGGGTGTGGGGGTGAGGAAGAACCACAAGAGGAGGTGGGGAGGTGCAGGGCTCCTCGGGCACACCCACCCTCCTCGGGCCTTCATGATAAGGTGTCAGCTTACAGTCTTTGGCTCTCCATTTTCCTCTGAGCCTCTTCCATGCCAAATAAAACCACATGTGGCCACTCCAAGAAAGAACGCTCACCTCTTTTCTGCCTATTGGCAAAATTCTTGGACAGCCTTTTGGTCCCCATGGATTTTAACCCTCACTTGACAAGCATCTCAACTCTTCACTTTATGGCTTCACAGCAGAGGACTTGACTGAGACCTGAAGGTCACAAGACCCTACTGCAAGGACCTGCAGCTGGGAAGACCAAGCACTGACCCTTCACATGGCCCTCTCCTCCCAGTGCCTGACCTGCTGGACCCTCCAGAGTGTGAAGCCACTTGGAATCAACAGACCCAGATTGATGCTTTTCCTCTGCAAATGTTGGAGCGCTTCCATTCCTGCCTCAGTCAACCCTGTGGACGTTGTTACTCTTCCCCAGATGCAGCTTCAGTCACCCTGACTGTCGGCCCCGCAGTCCCCTAAGATCCCTGGGAACCAGCCCTGGGGCCTCCCTGCACTCCAGGGCACCTGGAGGCCTCCCTTGCGGCCTCCCTTCTTCCTCCTCCTACCTTTTCCATTATCACTTCCTCAAGAAGCAGGTTTGGCACCCACCATGCCAGGCATCCTGCTAGACGCTGGGCATTCTAGGGCAACAGGGGCAACGGTGGCACCCTCACAGACGCAGGGGCTTGCGCCTCGCATTTCCTCGCACATCGACTGTCCGATGGCCCATGGAATGCTTGGTGGGAGGCCCTGAAGGATGCTAAGAAAGTGCCCAGGGGATGTGCCATCCATCACCATGGTCCAAGGAACTTTCTAGAAAGAGGCTGATTGACCTGAGAGGGGCAAGGACAGCATGTGACATGAGGGGGGAGGTATAGGCGAGATGATGGTTCCAACTTCACCCTGAAGGGTGGGCAGGAGGGTGGAGCTGCACGGGCACTGTCCTGAGGAGGCCACTAGCCAGGTTGAGAACCTTGGTGGCAGCACTTTTCTGGGACACATGCAGTTCCCTTGGCACATGATCACACACCTGTGCTCTATCTTATGCCAAAAATAAACATTCACAGTATCCCTGAAGGGCTAGACACGTCTCTTGTTCAGTGTCAGTCTGGGCCACATGGGATGGATCAAAATAGGGATTTGGAGTCTCCAGGCAAAGGCAGCAAAGACCCTGGAGCCCAACACATGGAGAGGCAAAGCCTGGCCCCTATCCTGCTGCCTGCAGCTCACAGCCTAGACCGCAGGGGCAGATACGGCCCTAAGCCAGGACCACACTGCTCTACAGCAGGACCCTGCCTCCCGGGCTCCAACAACTCCTCCGGTGCCAGCAACAGGGACTGAGACCATCGGTATCGCTTTTACTGAGATAAGTCAGCAGAACAAACCCACAGTGTTGAGGAGGGGGAGCCAAAGGTCACTGCCTGTGAGGTGATATAATCTGGGAAATGCAGACCCCCAAAACCAGACAGGATGCCAAGAGGCAGCTGCCCACTCACTGACTTGAGAGGCTTCTGGTTACAGCAGATGGGACACTTCACTTCCGACCTGCTTCGGGATCCCCTGAAGTGACCAGGGGGAAGCAGAGAAGAATGTGCTGGCAAGGTGAGGGCAGGAAGGAGCAGAGACCCCAGAGCTGGTGCATCATGAAGGCAGAATTGTAGTCGGGGCTGGAAAACAGCGGCAGGATGACGATCCAGCCCCACCCAACCCCCTCCCCACAGGAGGGAAGGGGGTCTCTGCGTGGGCTGAATGCAGGGCTCTGGCAACAGGAGAGGAGAGACTTCCTGGAAGTCTGCTTCACTCCTCCCGGCCTCAGAACGTCCACCCCCGGAGGCCTCAGGAGGCTCTCTCAGGAGATCATCAGCTGCTGCTGGCACAGGCTGAAGCTGGCTGTGTCTGCCAATGTCTGCCAGGTTTGGGTGCCTCATGGCAGGCGAGGGGACCTGGGTGAATGGAGTCACCAACACCCCAGAGGCAGTTTAGGCTGTGAATGAAAAGAGTTCCAAGAAAAGCAGTCCGAGGCAAGAAGGTCTGGGAAGGGCAGCTCAGGCTCAAAACAGCCCCTTTGCCTCTCTGTAAGCTCTCTGTGCCACTGGTCGGCGTGGGTACCTGGCATGGGCACCTGGTGGCCCCAATCGAAGGTACATGGCACCTGCTCAGTGGAAACTTTGTAGAAGCTTTCACAGGCAAGAGCCATCGCCCAAGGGCCTGAGGTCTTCTACCCTTCTGCCTTCATTCTGTGGCTGTCACTAGACTGTTAATGTGGACATGGCGAGGTGATGGCCGCCCCCCACTGTGCCCCTGGGTGTGCCCACCCGCCACTAGGGGGCACACTCACCCTTGTGCTCATGCGCCTGGAATGCGGGGATCTCCCCTCGGCCAGAGAACTCGTTCTTGTGGTTCAGCAGCACCTCCCTCACAGCCTTGTAGCCGTGCAGGACCACCACTCGCCGGGGGCCCAGGTACAGTGTGAACACGGGTCCGAAGCGCTCTGCCAGCTGCAGGGACCAGCACACAGTGAACCAGGAGGTGGGTGGGGATGGCCAGATCAAGATGGCCTGACTCGGTCACTGTTCCTGTCGTCCACCAGAGAATTGGAGGGATGTGGGGAAAGACTGTGCAGCCTGTGTGGGGAGCTCCCCTAGGAGAGGCTACTGCATTTGCAGGGGAGCCTTCTCCCTGCCTGGACAGCAGCTCTGGACCTTGTCTCCTCACGTCCCTCCCCTGAAGCCTTGTAGCCAAGGCCCACTTCCGTCACCCCATTGTTCACTTCCTAAGTCAAGGTCCTGGACCACGGGGTGCTGCGGGCAGACCTGGAGCCTGTGTCCTGCGTGATGACACCCCCTTACACAAACACCAAGTGCCACCCCTGTGCCCCACAGCACCCTGGCCTTGGCTAGCTCACGGGGTGCTCGCTGCAGCCCTGGGAGACAGGTGTTGGTATTCGGGTGGAGCATGGTGGACACCAGCTGGGATGCACCCCTTGCTTGTGTGGCAGCTGCCCCATGGCTACACCAACTGCACCAGCCTCCCCACAATCACTCCGGTTGGCCTGTTGGTTAATGCCCACCCTCCGTGTTTGGTGCCCAAGTTGCAACACCAGCAGAACTTTCTGGAGAGGACTCCTAGGTGCTGCTACCCATCCAATTACTCCAGAAGAGGATGGTGTTGGAGAGCAACAGTTTTCCTGACAATGAACTGAATACAGGTTTATTAGATCTCATTCCTGAATCATTCTCCCTTAAAGAATGATGTGTCTCTTACCCTGGCGAAGGACTTGGGAATATCCTTCAAGTCCACCTGGAGAACATTCCCAATGATGGGGAGTGGGAAAGGTCCCGGAGGCAGGTTCCAGCTGCTGTGGATCTGCTTCCAGATGGATATGAGCAGGAGGGTGGCCACCCACACCAGCAGGGCAAGGGTGATGCCAAGAGCAGCCATGGTGCCTCTGGGACCCTCTGCAACACAAGGGATGATCCCCGCAAAGGAAGCTTTATAATGCAGCGCCCAGAAGGAGGATGGCCCACCAGCCAATGCGGCCTTCCTTCTCCCGCAGCCAAGGAATTAGTTTGCTATTAGAGGCGGCTGGCACTCATTTCAAAGGTCTATTCCTGTAGTAGTTTTCTCTTAGAAGTTGTATTCAGTGACCTAATGAGGACGGACCAGGACAGGGTCAATACTAAGTTGCTGGCACCTGTCACCTGTCACAGAAACACATCCAGGGGCACCTTAATTCTCCTCTTTAAAAGGGAAATTTCCCCCCTTTTCCCCATAGGTCAGTCTGGGGGGTGTAGGACTGTCCCCAGACGCTGGTTGGATATGGATCACGTTTGCTGGCACTGGTTTGGGCAGGGCTTATGTAAGCCAGCACCAGGCTCACCACCTGGAGAACACTGAGGGTGGAGGAGGAAAACTCAACTCCTGAAACTCATTCCACTCCGTAAAATTAGCTGGCAAATTTAGAGGAAGCAAATTTTTTAAAGGCAAAGAAAAAGAGTTGACCAATTCTGAGATTGTTTGCACCGCCAGAGCTGGCACCTGTCTGGAGTGGCCAGCACGTGCCCGGTGCTGCCTTACATAAGCCCTGCCCCAAACAAACTCCAGCAAACGTGATCCAAATGCCTACCATATCCAACCAGTGTCTAAGGGGACAGTCCCCCACACCATAGACTGACCTGGGGGGAAAAGAGGAAATTTCCCTTTTAGTAGGAGAATTAAAGTGCCCCTGGATGTGTTTTTGTGATAGGTGACAGATGCCAGCAACCTGATATTGACCCTGTCCTGGCCCATCCTCATTAGGTCACTGAATACAACTTCTAAGAGAAAACTGCTACAGAGATTTTAATAATCTCTGATTATTAAAAAAGATATTTTATTGTAGATATTTAGGCAGAAGTTATCCTCCAGAACCATTTTGTCACATTCTAAAAGGGAAAACTCCATTGCTGACTGTGTTTTAACAGGAGCTAAACTTGGAAGAGTGGATTTCTCCATCAAGAGCTCAGTGATGCTGCGCACTTCTCTGCGTCTTCTTACTTCAATCCCTTCCTCATATGATCCACATTCACTTTTCCATTAGAGCTGTCTCTAGGTATATTGTGGGTCTCTTTGTGTGCAAGTAGTAAGGATAAGGAGACTGTTTCAGTTCTCTCATCTCACTGGTAATATGGAGAGAATTTTAATTTATGTATTACAAGTATATACTATTATGTAAGTAATACATCTTTATGTACAATGCAAAAACATGATGAACAATAGAGAAAACAAATACTGCGAAGCACCTGAATCCCTGTGGCCAGGGTGGTGCTTCTGTTCCTGTGTCTATGAACACGAGACTACATGGTGTCCACCGGCTTGCGTGGCTCTCCTCTGCAGCCTGTAATCCACATTTACAGAAGGAGGATGAGTCCTCCTTCTGCCCTCAGGCCACAGCACCTGCTTGTTGACCCCTGCTCTGTGGAGAGCTGCCAGCCTCAGTCTAGAAATACACTTACACTAGTTCTTAATTAACCTGAATAATTAATCAGCAGCTCCTGATCTGGACAAGGAGCAACCTTCTGCAGAGTTGTCCCCATGCCATGCAACTCTCAGGAATTTTAGCTTCAGAATTGTACTTTCAAATTTGTTCAAATATGTTTTCTTCTATTTTGTAAATCAGCGTTTGGCCGTGGCTTTAATATTTACAGTCCCCACACCAAGTGAGTATTTTCCCTCAAATGCACACTGCACAAATCCCCTTGCTGTCCCTTCTGCCTCAGCGTGGCTGTACTGAGCTCCTGCTCCTAGGCGTGGGGACCCTCACACTCAGAGCCAGATTCTCCAGGAGGGGCACAGAGGGAAACTCTGGATCCCAGGCTTCTCCAGATAGCTGAGTTCCCGTTAGCGGCACTTCTTGAGGCAGAAGCATTTTCTGTTAGGCTCAGTGCACTGAATCCCCTTCTTTCATGCTCACAAGAAGAAAGCATGAACTAACAAGAGGCCCTCGGGAGACCATGCCACAGCCACAACTCCTGAGGCCACAGTGGAGAAAGGCAGAACCTCCTCTGTGGCACTCGAAGGCCAGGTACGGAGAGGAAGCAGAGCAGAAATGGAGGGGAAAACATGCCCAGAACACTGGGTGCAGGGCTCCCTCCAGAAGTCTCCTCCTGGGCAGGGGACAAAGCTCAATTGGTAGAGTGCTCACCTAGCATGCACGAGGTCCTGGGTTCAATCCCCAGCACCTCCTGTTTTATGTGCTTAAAGTCAGGTCCCTTACTAAGCTTCTCATTTCTAACTCAAAAAACGGTTTCAAAATAGAAATCCGCCCAGACAAATACATAATGTTCAATACTACTCTTAACTAAAAACAATGACCTTGACAAAAGTCAAAACTCCCCCAAGAAAAACCGAACACACATCACAGTGTCCAAAGTGCAGGCCAGCTTGGCCTAGGAAAGTGGTTTCCACATCAGGTGGGGGTTCATCACTGGGTCCTCTGATCTCCCAGCGGGTTCCAGCTCCAGTCTGAGCTGCTGTTTAGCCTGCTGGGAGTAAACAGTGCTGTCCTTCTGATCCAAGAGTCACCCCTGCTTGGGTGGAGGAAGCTGATTCCGGCTCTTCATGGGCTCCTCACTGACAACCGGAGGTGTTGGCGTCCAGGACTTGCTGGTGCTCAGCCACGTAGGCTGGAAAGGGCTGTGATGCTCCTAGTATTTGACGTATAGCAAGGGCTGATAAGCACTTCTCTTGCGAATTGTAAAGAGTGCTGATGTAACAAACAGCAAGCCCCGCTGCTAACCCACACCGCACCTCCCACCCCAGACGCATCTGCTAACCCACACTGCACCTCCCACCCCAGACGCATCTGCTAACCCACACCGCACCTCCCACCCCAGACGCATCTGCTAACCCACACTGCACCTCCCACCCCAGACGCATCTGCTAACCCACACCGCACCTCCCACCCCAGACGCATCTGCTAACCCACACCGCACCTCCCACCCCAGACGCATCTGCTAACCCACACCGCACCTCCCACCCCAGACGCACCTGCTAACCCACACCGCACCTCCCACCCCAGACGCAGCTGCCTCACACCAGCACGTTCAGACCGGTGGGCTCTCTGAAGTTTGCTTCTCATATTCCCCGTGATTTTCTTTCTTATGTCTTTATATTGTTTTATTTTTATTTTCAAAAAAGTGATTTCGTGACATTTACATTCCTTGAGACCTAAATTTTTAACCGTTGTTACCTTTATAGGAAGTGTCCACAATGTGAGATGTGGCTGTGGGTCATCAACTTAATGGGTATAGAAACTTCACACTTAATTTATCCCCTATCCTGCCAGACCATTCCTAAGTTTTAGCCATTATAAAGAGTGTTGCTAGGGATATTGTAGCACATGCTTCCAGAGCACTGTGCAAGAATACCTCCAGGCCAGGGCACACCTGCCCCCTGACACTTGGCCCACATCATTTCCTGAGTACCTGAGCCACCTGCAAACTTACGCCCAACGTGATCCTGCCCGGGGGCCTCCTCTCAATGCTTGCTGCTTGTGTGTCCTAAATCATGCTCAGCTAGTGCAAGTGAAATGGCAGAGCTGAGTTCTGTTTCCCTGATTATGAATAGGGTGCCTTACAGATTCTGGTTAATAGTCCTTGTTCAGATTTACATGCTACAATGATTTTTTTCCACTATTTGGGCTCCATTCCATACTATTTATGTTTATCTCCCTCGCTCCCTTCTTTCCAAACAGGTATTCTCAAATTATCAGTCTTTAATTTGGGGATCAACCCTTTGTGGGGAATTTAAAGATTCTTACTGTGGAAAGATAGGAAAGATAGTTGCCTATTTGTAAAGTTCTTTTACATTTATGTCTGAAAGCCATGTAGAATTTACTTTTGGGTATGGTGAGGACTAAGGATAAAGTTTTGCTTTTCCCAGGTAACTATGAATATCCCAAGACCTCATCCCTGATCCTTACTTCCTCCTTCTACACAGGTCAAGTTTCCTGCACAGTGGATCCATCAGAAGTCAATCTGTCTCTTCCTGAGCTTCAATAAAGCTTTATGTTAAGTCTTGAAATCGAATAGGGTGAGTCCTATCACTACATAAGTAGACATATATTTTAGATATTTTTAATATATACATATGGAGTGCTCTGACCCTTTGTTCTTCCATATAAATATTGAGTCAGTTAAATTTCCTCAAAACTTCATTTGGTATTTTGATTATAATTACATTGACTCTGTGAACTAAATATCTTTAAGTATTGCTTCTTCTTATCCATGGTACACAATCAATTCCCATTTATTTAACTCAAAATGTTTTCAATAATTTTCTGCATATAAATTGTATACATTTTTTGGTTAAAATTATCCTTAGGCAACTGAGATTCTTGAAACGGAATCACCTTCTCCATCTACCTGTTGCTGGTGTGGAGTACACATCTTTCTGCTTGTCGATCCAGACTCTTCTTGCTGCACTCTTATTCATATGATGTCTGCAAGGATCCTCTGGAGGGTTCTGAGAAGACAGTGCTATCATCCTTGACAACCAAGGGTTTTTGCCTGATCTTCTCCAATCCTTATGTCTGTACTGTGGTTTCTTGTCTTACTGTGTGACCAGAACCTCAGTATTCTGTTGCTTTAATTTTTACTTTAATGGGGGTGTTTTTAGAATTTTCCTTTAAGACTGATGCTTGTTGCAGGGTTTTGATAGAAATCCTTATGGAAGTTAAAAATGTTCCCTTTTACTTCAAGTCTACTAAGAATTTCCTAAGTTAGCAATTGCCATCAAATTATCAAATGCTTCTTTGGTTCTGTTCAGCCTCTGGGCTGCAGATGCCCCAGCGACTGTTCAACAATACCAAGAAAGAACCTGGAAGACTTGTTGGACACCTCATTACCCACGCACTCCGTGGTGGTGGCAGGTTGCTGCTGTGGCGTCACCCATGCCCACAGCATGGGAAGCACGTGGCTGGCTGCATGCCCACCGGGCGGTGGTCTCCTCCAAGCCTTTTGAGCTAACGCCTTTAATTTAACCACCATCGACCTGCAGGCGCCCTCACCTAAGGGTTGGATGCGAGGGCAGGAACCAGCTTCCCCTTCCAGTTCCTTCACAGTCATATTCCTGAGGGTCCTTGCCTCCCTGCAAGTTTCCTAGGCACTCATCGGTGTCGACACCAGGGCTTCGTGACAAGCATTCTCCCGCGTGCTAACGTGGTGAGCCGCACTTGTGCACTCTCCAGTGTGAAGGCCCTGTCGCCTCACTGAGGATCTTTGCTGTGTTGATGCGCCTGTGCCCAAAGGGTGGGCACCAGCCACTGGCGTGGCCTGCTGACCCATGCACTGCCTCTCCTGTCAGGGTCGCCGCTGCTTCACAGAGGGTTTGATGCCTGCCACTCAGTTTCATCCTTTGGAAGTTCAAATAGGAAAAGTAACTTTTTGAAAGTTGGAAAAAACTCACTTTTTACACTACCTAGTATTTTTACTTGTAATAAAGCTTTATGTTAAGCCATTTATACTTTAGTTTATTTAAGAGGACACCTGGTCAGGCTTTATATTTCTTCTTGAATCCCCTGTGGGTAGACATTTTTTCAGGGTCTTGTGATTCCTTTCATGCTTAAATCACTGACTTCACTTTGCTTGGTGTTACACGGCCAGCCCTTGTTTTTAGCATCGAGCGGTCTTTTCATCCTAAATGCTGTTTACTTGTACTTTTTTTGTCCTTGAGTAGCCTCAGAGGCGGTTTGTCCATTCCACTGAACCTTGAAGAGCAGTTCCACGTGTTTGCATTTCGCCATCTCTGCTTTCATCCTTATCCGCTGCCCTCTGCCCTTCCCTGGGGCCATCACACTGCAAACTTTCCGGTCAGACTTCTGGCTCATTGCTTTCTAGTCCTTCTTTGTCTTACTTTTGCTGCTTCCTGAGTTTGATAATACTTCCTTCGCTGGGTTCCATCCCATTCACCCATAATGTAGAAATGAAGTATTTTCAAATTCACGTGGAAAAATGGTAAGAAAAATATAATGTACCCCATCTCCATTACCCAGATTCAATAATGTTCAAATCATGTTGAATCTAGTTGCATCTGTGGAATTAAGATCTTGTGCTCTCTTTCAGCTTAAAATATTGATAACACCTTTAGGGGAAAAAAAACATTTCTTGGGGAATTTTAGTTTGTATTTCTTGTTGCTGGTATTTTTCTTCCATGAACCTAAGCTCTCTGGGGAAGTTGCACCTGCATCAAGATCCTGCAGAACACCTGGCCCAGCTGATGAGAACATCTTCCTCCTGGAAACATCCAGCTGTGGGTACAGAGCCAAGTCCTGGGGCTGCCCAGTCCCTTCTATGGCCACCCTGCCAACTCTGCCAATGACTCCTGGTCTCTAGGTAAAATCCTCGGAGTGAATGGCTAAGATTACCAAGCCTCCAGCCCACCAGCCCCAAAGCCAAGGGCACTGTGAGGTGGCACCAGAGCCACAGAAGCGATCTTCCCCTTCTGTGCACCCTCAGAGGCCTCCACCAAAACATCTGATAAATGTGTGGATTTGTGACCTTCTCTCATCATGACTAGAGAAGTCCAAGTGATCTCCTAGTAGCAGAGCTTGCTGTTCTGGGTGACTCAAGTCCATGTTCCCAAGCCCTGGTCACTCAGGTTGGGCTCAAATAATACTCTCTTATTTCCTTTAAAGCAGAGCCGTTATTTCACACCAATACTTTGCCCCAGGCAGCAAATGTGGCCTGCAGGATTGTTAGATGTGCCCCTGACGTGGTGTGGGCATGCAGAGTGTGATGCAGCGACCCTCTGAGGAGGCGGGACTAGGCTAGTGGAGGCAGAGGCACCACACACTTTGAGGTCACAGGCATTTACAAGCACACAATCCTGTTTCTAGTGATTGACTTTTAAATGGGTGTTTTTTAAAAGCACTGGTTCATATGGATTGGTAAGAAAAGTCAAAGAAACTGATGGTACACAGATAATTTAAGAAGCATTGGCCTAGCAGAGCTCCATGTGTACCAATGTTCAATTGATGTTTGAAAAGCTCTGTGTTCTATGCTGACACAGCTACACAGGCTCTTTCCTGATTAAAGAAATATTTCTTCTTTCATTTCCTTGCTTAATGATGGCAGAGGACTGTTAAGTCCACCTGCACTGCCCTGCACTCCAGCACGGCTGCTCTGCTGTGGGTTGCGGCGCTGCCCCTGACGCTGCCCCTCACAGCTTCTCCCAGCAAGGAGGGAAGGGCCCCATGCTGGCCTGCCTGTGGACCTGGGTCTTCTACCTCCCAGCATATTCCTGTCATTCCAGAAGCAGAGTGGCAGGCGCGGGAGGGGTTAGGGTGAGTGAGGCAGCCAGGTCTGGACTCAGGCAGAAGAACGGGCACGGACCAGCCCTCTGCACCCTGCACTCTGCCTGTTCTGCAGGAGCTTAACCCAAAGCCCTTCTCACATCCCGAGGTCAGACCAGCGCTCCTCCTCAGTGTCACACCCAGGGAGACCACGACCCTGCACGGTGCTGTCGACCACTGAGGGCTGGCATGGGCCAGCACTTTTCTAGGTGGAGTCCACTTTGGGAAGCTGCGCTGCCTGCTGGGGCTCCGAGGGTGGGGGGCTGAGGCTTCACTCACCGTGCTGCTCACAGTGCTCAGTGAGCAATGTGGTGGGGACTGCGGCCCAACTCAGCCCCATGCTGACCACCAAGGCTCTGTTCCCATGTAAAAGGAGACTTCGTGTCCTCCGACCCTGTCTGTGCACCAGGTGTCAGCTGGCCTTCACTGAAACCTGACTTTTCTGAGCCCAGGGGTGCTGTTTGTCTGGGGACCCTGGGGAGCAACTCACAGAGAAAGCTCCCAGGCAGCAAGTGTGTGCAGAGGAGGTGTCCAGCAGGAGCAAGCAACTGTGCCCTAGACTGTCAGGATGAGCACTGTCCTCCCCCAGGGACTCCACGGCACCCTGCCCACAGCAGCCTCCCAGGAGGCTGCTTGGAATCCACTGTGCCTGTGCAAAGTCCAGGCTCACAGGCCTCCCCCTGAGGCCTCCTGCCTCAGGTCTGCAGTCCACTGTGAGGCAGCAGAGCAGACTGGAGGACCGTGGGGCTCTTTAGAGAGGGCCTTGGGCTTTCCTGTGTCACCCCCCTCCTGCTGCAAGTCAGCAATTCAGCACATGCTTCAGCTCCCTGGAGTTCCTTCAGCTCTTCATCCTAGCTGCTACCCTGGAAACCCCAGAGAACACATTCACAGGGTTCACACTGGGTGGTTTTGCTTGGATTGCTCAGTGCTCTTCATATGTGCCTGGTCCCTCCCAGTTTACAGATCATTCTGCATTCTTCCTGTTCCTTGAACAAGTCACATCAACACTGTGAGGCTCATTCGCATGACAATTCAGTTCAGAGTTCTGATGACTGTGAGCCATGTAAGCGTCCATAAGGATGGCTAGCAGCTCTGTCCTTCTGGGCAGGCCAACTTCAGCACTCACTCCACCCAATAACACAGAATCCATTTTTAAAATACTCTACCTGTTTTGCCTCTTGGGAGTTCCAGGCTAAGGGATCTGCAGCAAGACTCCTGTGCTCCCTCTTCCTGTTCTAGCGACACAGTGTGAGTGGCCTGAACCCTGCCTCTGAGTGGTAAACTCCTGAGGGAGAGTATTTCCTTCTGTGGGCACACCTTGGTTTTCAATAGGTGGAACTGAGTGTCAAATTGTTACTCAAAGAGGAACTATCATTAACAGAAGGTACATGCTTCCTAAAGTAGGCTATAGATTTCTGAAAATCACACTAAAATACCAGGATTTTCTTCACAGAACCAGAAAAAAAAATACAAAACTTCATATGAAACCACAAAGGATGCCTGATAGCCAAAGGAATTTTGAGTAAAAGGAGCAGAGCCAGAGGCACAAGGACGCCCAACATCAAACTGTACTGTGAAGGTGCAGTAGCCGACCCAACAAGGTCCTGGCATAAACACAGACAGAGACCACTGGGACAGTGTGGAGGGTCCAGGAACATGCACATGCTTCTGCAGTGACTGGTTTTGGCGCCAGTACCAAGACTGCCAGTGGGGGAAAGAACAGCCTCTTCAACAAATGGTGCTAGGCAGTTGCCTATCCACACACAGAAGAACAAGATTAGATTTCTGTCTCTCACCAGACACCAAAAGCAACTCACAATGAATGAAAGGTTAAAATGCAAGGCCCACAACCATGAAACTACTAGAAGAAAAGTTAGGAGAATGTTGCATAAATGGGTTTTAGCAGTGCAGGTAAGTAGGCCCACTGATTGTGCATGGATTTTCCTGAACTTCTACAACCTGTTCACTGGGTTTCCACTAAATGTCTAAACCCCTTAGGCCACTCTTCCTTTGTATGTTTTGGCCTTCCTTGTTTCCTCTCTGTCCTCCACATGTTCCAGGCACCTTGGGTTGGACTGCTTCAGGCCCCGTATGGCACAAGACTGTGGTCTTTTTCCCATGGGTTGTTTCTTGGGACCTTTCTTCCAGTGGCTGACCCCTTCTTCCTTCCCCCCACTAATTATCACAGCATCTTTCAGGGGAAGACTTCACATTTGCTCTTCTTTATAACTTGCGTTTTTACCTGATTCCTAACTTTTTACCTGTTCCCTCATTGTGAACCCATTTTCCTTGAAGCCCTTCATAATATTTACAATGCCTACTGCTAAGGAATGGTGTGACCATCCACCTCTTGGTCACCTCCAGGCCCACCAACTGTGCTCCCATCTGGATCCCGTTCTCCTGTCCCACTGTTTGGCCACATTTCATCACAGGACAACGTGAAGATACTTCCTAGAGGCTGTGATCTGTTGCTTGCCTCTTGAAGTGCTGACCTTTCCTTCCAGTAGGAAGTGGGTGGAGTCTGAGATGGCACTGGCTGGGGACAAGAGGGCAGCTGCACCCTGGCCCTGCTATCACACAGCCTCTGCCAGGAGTTGGTGGGAAAGTCAGGACTCAGGCCATGTTCTCAGAACTGAAAGAACAGGTGTGCAAATCCCTCTGTGCAGAGTGACTCCATGCTGGTCACAATCTGCGTGTGGAGAGCCCACACGGAAAGACTGAGAGATGGGAATGTGAACGAGGGCCCTCGGGGTGCACTCGGCATTATTCTGCTCTTCCTGTGATCTCCTTCATACCTACATTTCCTAACTTCACTTAATGAAATATTTCTAATGGAAAAGTCCCATGGTTCCTCTTCAGGATTCTATCGTAGAGGAAGCAAGAGAAGCCAGGAGAGCCCGAGTTAGGGTGTAGCCACCTTGGGCATGCCCTGGGTGGAGGCCGTGGAAACCCCTCAGCACAGCCATGGGTGGCTTAGGGTTCACCCTTGAAGGCTGTCCAGCATCCCCTCTTCTCCTGGGTCCAAGCAGCAAGGCAGGCTGATGAACTGCACTCTCTCCCACTCACCACCATTAATGCCTGTCCATTTTCCACAGGGACATGAAATGTTTCAGATTAAGGGAAAGTTGAGAATTGTCAGTTCCCTTACTAACATGCCACAAAATGCCTCTGGCATTTCCAAGCCTAGTTCTAGTGATCTAAGTGGTGGACATGGTCTTGGCACCCTTCTTGTATGTGGCAGCAACCGACTGCAGGGATAAGAGCAGGACAGTGCCCTGAGTCTGCAGTCTGCAGCTGGGGAAAAAAGGTCAACAGAGAAGGAGGCATGAAACCAACACAGGGGTGGGGGGCAGACAAGCCACACACAGGGGACAAGGGGGACAAATCAACATGTCCCAGCATGACTGGGACGCATCAGACTGGAAGGGCCAGAAAAGCCACCGAAGAGGGAACAAATCAACATGAAGGTCAGATCGTGTTCGACGATTTCCTCACTGTATTCAGGGCAGGAGCGCGCAGGCACACCGACTCCCCTTCACTCAACAATACACGGGGTCTGGGTGGGGACTTCGGGGAGCCACAGGTGGGCTGCTGTCCCTGTCGGGGACCTTGGGTGAGTTCCCTGAGTTTCCTAGCCATACCTGCCACCCCTGACCCGGCAGAGCTGGGAGCAGGTGGCCGGTGTGGGCTCAGTGGAAGGACAGAAGTCTCCTGAATGCAACTTTAACGTCCTTATTCCTCAGAGTGTAGATGAGGGGATTCAGAGTGGGTGCCACAGAGGTGTAGATAATGGACACCACCTTGTCCTTGTGCAGCGAGTAGCTGGACGCAGGCCGGATGTAGGTGTAGATGACCGTGGAGTAGTACAGCGTGACCACCAGCAGGTGGGAGGAGCAGGTGGAGAAGGCCTTGCGCTTGCCCGCAGCCGAGCGCATGCGCAGGATGCTGGCGATGACGCAGCCGTAGGAGAGCATGATCACCGAGAAGTTGCCTATGGCCAGGAACACGTCCGCGGTGAAGGCCATGGCCTCATTCAGGCGCGTGGGGGCACAGGATAGCCTCAGCAGAGGGGGAATCTCGCAGAAGAAGTGCTCAACGATGCCAGACTTGCAGAGCGGCAGGTGCAGCATGAGGCCTGTGTTCACGCTGCTGTTGGTGAGGCTGATGGCCCAGACCGCCCCGGTCAGCAGCGCACACGCCCGGGAGCCCATCCGCGCACCGTAGTGCAGCGGCTGGCAGATGGCCACATAGCGGTCATAGGCCATGGCCGAGAAGAGCAGCAACTCAGCCCCCATTGACCAAGTAAAGAAGAAGAGCTGGGCCATGCAGCCCCCATAGGAGATGGTTCTCTCACCCACCATGCTGCCCAGCAGCTTGGGCAGGATGGTGGAGGTGCAGAGGATGTCCACTGCTGCCAGGTTGACCAGGAAGAAGTACATGGGGGTGTGCAGGGCTGGGCTGGTGCTGATGGCGACCATGATGAGCAGGTTTCCCGAGAGGGCGGCCAAGTAGAGGCCAAGGAAGCCCAGGAAGAGTAGTCCTCGCAGGCGGGGCGTTTCCAAAAATCCCAGGATAATGAACTCGGTGACCAGCGTCTGGTTCATCCCACTGGCCTGGGTGTGGAGGCCTGGCAGCCGCTCACCCCACAGCTCTGACCCCTCCGCTGAGGAAAGGATCGCCACCTTCCCAGCTTGTTCTGAAGATTCCGCCCCTCAGTTGTGTGTGACCCACTTAGAGGCAGGATTTCAAGTACCCTGAGTGAGTAAAAATGTGCCTCTGAGCCACCAGACTTGCGTGAGGAGCCCCAGAGGGGCACTCTTCCTCCCACCCATCCTAGGGACTGGGCCGTTCTGGACGTGGCCTCCTACTCAGTTTGCCTGGGTCCACAGCCCACGGGCACCAAGCATGACTGGGGAGGAGCCTCACCCAGAAACTCCTGATGGCCTGAGCTCTGTCTTCTGAGGAAAATTGCCAGTTTTTTCCCACTCAGGGGTCAGTGGGTGAGGAATGAGAACTAACCAAATACTCCCTGCCTTGCCCGGTCACATCCAGTACCCCCGGGATGCACAGGATCCTCACTGGCACTTGGGGGCAGCTCACTCAGCCCCGTGTCTGGAGCTGGAGGAGCAAGTCCTGTCTGCAGGCAGGACCCTCCAGCTCCAGAGATTCTATGCTACATTTTGTCCAGGCTGCTCAGTCCCCTTTTTCCTGGAAATAGAGAACTTTTCCCCTCAGAAATGACAGCCAGAGGGATCTCATGGCTCTTGGTCAGTGTAGAATGCAGCACCCCACCACAGTTACCAAGACCTCATCATCTCTAATCAAACTAGAGAATCAACATCCCCTTAGAGCAGGTACTTACCAACATGGTAAAAATCTTCCTGATATTCCTGGAATGTGAAACTTGCTTCTCACTACCATGAAAAAACAGTCATTAGTTTTCATTAGGAAACATAACAGGTTTTTTTAAAAAGTACCAAGGAACCATGGGAGACATCTGCAGGTATGAGTGGGGACAGTAAGAGACCTGTGACAAGGACACAGACCCTGCCTCATCTGCACTAGCCAGAGGTGAAGCTTTGGAGAGGGGCCGGGCCCTGAGGAACCAATTACAGAGAGCCACCTCCCCACTTAGGCAGAACTGGTGCCTGAGCTCAGGACCCTCTGGGAAGATGACCAGCACCTGGGGACAGACCCAGGCCCTCATGGGGAGCACCGCTTAGACTCACAGCACACTCCACCCAACAACAGCAGAACACATGTTCCTCCAAGACACTGGGGACCTTCACCAAGAAAGGCCATGCACTGGACTCAGCAAATTTTTAAGGATTTAAAGGATTTAAGGCATATAAAGTATGTTTTCTGACCACAGTGGAATTAAAGTCAGGAAAAGTAAAATATCAGGAAACACATCAGAATTTATGGTATGAGGCAGTAATTAAGAGGAAGTTTGTGGAACTACCTTTGCTCCAACAAGAAGGAAACTAGAGGCCAGACCGTCCCAAACATCTAATGTCGCCCCAGATCAACAGGGAGCACCTTGAGGGCTCTGAGCATTGTAGGATTCTCACAGACAAACAGGGCACCTGGGCCTTCACCAGGAAGCAACACTTAACTAGTACCAGCGCCAGCCCAGCAGATTCACTTCCACAGGCTGAGTGCCTTTGCCTTCTGTAACTCCCGGTAGTTCCTTTTACTTGCCAGCTCTTTGTCTCCCATAGAAGGTAAAACACACGCTGACTTTGACATTCTGTTTCTACAGAACAGAGTTGCAACTGTGTTACAACAGAGTTGTGGAAGGTGCACATCCATACAGATGATGCCATGTTATCTTTCTTTTCTGCTGAGAAAGTCCCTACCACAGGGGCAAGGGAAGGAAAAAATGACACTTCTTTTTTTAAATCTATCACTAAATGTAGGTGTTGATATGAAGCAATTAGAAATCTCTGACAGTATGAAATGGTGCTATTGCTTTGGAAGAGAAGTTTCTAAAAAAGCTATGTAAAAACATGCCTAAGACCCTAACCCTAACCCACAGTCACACCCAAGACAAACAGAACACAGAAAGTCTTGTACATAATTGTGCCAAAAAAGCTTTATTCTTCATAGCAAAGAGGATGACATAGTACAGGGCGGGGCAGGAAATATGATCTAGAAGAGGATGCACAGTGGTGTGTTGGAGTGGGAGGTGCAGGAAGGATGGCACTCACCAGATGGATCTGGCAGCCTGGACGCAATCCCTGGAACCCCTAGCCTCCTGGGTGTCACCTCGTCTGCTGGGTGTGGTTTACACTGACGTGTGCGTATGTCAAAACCGTGGACGAAGGCCCTTACTTTGCAGTTTTTTGTTTGACGATTTTACCTCAAAAGTAAAAAAAGACTCTATCAACACGTGTTGAACTCTAATGGGAAACATACAGAAGTATTTCAGATGTGTCCTGATGTCCATCATGGTGGCCCATGTCTGTAAGCCCAGTGACTTGCCAGGATGAGGAAGGAGAATCCCAAGTTGGAGGCCTGCCTCAGCAACATAGCAAGACCTCATCTCAAAATGAAAAATAAAAAGGACTAGGATATAGTTCAGGGGTAGAGTGCCCCTGGGTTGCATCACCAGTAACCCTGCACAAGAGTGTACTGATGTTTGAAGCTTGCTCTGAAATGCACAAAAACAGGTAACTTGGTGAGGGGCAGGTGAGTAAATAAAGTTACAGATGTGGCAAGGAATCACAGGCAGAAGGTGGTTGACGGGTGCTTGGGTGTCCACTGCCATGTTCTGCCAACTCTGCTATTAGAAATTGTTCATAAATGTTGCAACAGATATAAAGAAACACAACTCAAGAAGGCAAGGGGGCTGCGGATGATGACACATAATGGGGGTGGGAGGGGGCAAGAACGGAGGAAGGACGGACTGTATAAAGGGAAAAGAGGGGTGGGGGGAGGGAGAAAATAACAGAATGAATCAAACACCATTACCCTATGTAAACGTATGATTACACAAATGGTACGCCTTTACTCCATGTACACACAGAGGAACAACATGTATCCCACTTGTTTACAATAAAAATAAATTTAAAAATAAAGTGTATTAGAAGAAGAAAAAGAAGGCAAGGGGTGCAGGTGGGAGGGTTGGAAGGCAGGACTGGGTGAGACCGACAGGCTTTGGGGATGGACAACAGCCGGGAAAGAAGTCAACAAGTGCTGGTAACTGGCTCTCATAACTAGACTGAGCTGAGGGTGGACGTGGGGCCTTGCTCCAGCCACAGGAGGGCCCTGCCTGATCTGGGCATTAACAGGGCAGCTGCGGCACCGGCAGGGTTCAGAGGAGAACCCAGGGGTGGCTGCACTTTGGCTGTCACTGGCAAACAGTGACGAGGAAGGCAGCGAGTGTCACTGCCTGGAAGACACTGTGGGAGGACAGGAGGAGGAGAGGTGTCTCAGGGAGCCGAGAATGGCAGCACTCATGTCCAGTGGTGTGGGTCCCTCGACTCTGTCAGCAGAGAACTGAAGAGCAGGACCCAGAGGCAGCAAGCAAGCAGCAGGTTCGTTGCACATCAGCAGAGATCCAGAGACAAGACTTCTCTGACAAGAAGGCCCGGAGCCGGAGTCCAGGGGGGGTTTCGACCTTGTTTATGGTCTGGAATTTCTTCCTCTACTTATCTCTTCCCTGTCCACATGCTCCTCACTATTACTGATTGGTGCCCCCTGCCCATGAGCCTGCTTTCATTTTTCTGTTGGACCCCGATGGGAGCACAAGTATGGATGTGTCTGTCTGACTGGGCCCCCACTTGTGTCTACAAGCACTTTTGTCACACAGGAAGTTGCTCCTTTGTCCTAGTCCTGCCCCCGAACTCCTCACTCACCATCTTGTCCTGGCTGCCTGAGCCCTTCTATTATCTCCCTCACTCAGAGCCAGACGCAGAGGGTAAGATGAAAGAACAAAGGAAACCCCAGAAGTAATCTGTAGGAACGTCTGTCCAACGTAGAGCCACAGGCACTGTGCCTCGGTGGCAGCTGTCCTGGTTGGAGGGTGTACCTGTCCTGAAAAAGAGCAGGAAGTACAACCACTACATGTGCGGGGGCTGGTGTGGGAGGCTAGACTACAGTTCTCTCACTCCCACAGTGAGGAGCAGTATCCCCCAATCCTCCGCCAGCGCACACCAACAGTCGTGAGCTGGATACCAGTCTGTGTGACTTTTTACCAAGCAGAATATTGAGACAGCCATTGGAGACACCGCTCTAGGATGTGGGCGGGATGGGTGAGTCTGACCCTCTGCAATCCCTTGAGCCTGACCCCTGAAGGAGGACATGGCCAGCAGCACTTCTCACAGAGGGGATCCAGGGGCTTCCAGTGGGAGGGCAGCTCAGCCAGGGTGGGAGGAAGGAGAAGTAGTGTCCTGCTCTCCCCACCGGCTACCGACTCTCCCTGTTGCACAACCTGAGGGCCTCTACACTCAGGCCTCAGACATCTGCACTGCACAGGGAGGGCGGTGGCCAGATGGGAGTCGCATAGCTATAAATCCACTGCATAAATCATTTTCTCCTTGCCACAGCATCAGATTCTCAGTCATACACTGGAATTAGCTGGAACAGTTCACTGGCCTTCCCTCCTCCTCCAAGTGCAGGCAAACACCTTCCCCAGGGCCACTTTGACGTCCTTGTTCCTCAGGGAGTAGATGAGGGGGTTCAGAGTGGGACTGATCACGGTGTACAACAAGGCAACCACCTTGCCATTTTCCGCGGAGGAGCTGGAGCCTGGGAGGATGTAGGTGTAGATGACGGTGGAGTAGTACAGCGTGACCACCAGCAGGTGGGAGGAGCAGGTGGAGAAGGCCTTGCGCTTGCCCGCAGCCGAGCGCATGCGCAGGACGCTGGCGACGACGCAGCCGTAGGACAGGGCAGTGAGCAGGAAGTTGACCACGCCAAAGTAGACATCTGCAATGACGATCATGATGTCGTTCAGTGTGGTTGGACTGCAGGACAGCAGCAGCAGGGTAGGGACTTCGCACAGGAAGTGGTGGATCTGGTTGGGACCACAGAAATGGAGCCGAGCCATCAGGCCCGTGTGTACAGAGGTGCTCACTGCACTGACCACCCACACACTGCCAGCCAGCAGGACGCAGAAGGGCCAGCTCATCAGCACATGGTAGTGCAGTGGGCGACAGATGGCCACGTAGCGGTCATAGGCCATGGCTGTGAGCAGCAGCAGTTCAGCCCCCAGAAACCAGGTCAGAAAGAAGAGCTGGGCCATGCAGTCGCCATAGGAGATAGTGCTTCTGGTGGCCACCAGGCCCTCCAAAAGTTTGGGGAGGACAGTGGATGTGCAGAGAACATCCAACAGGGCCAAGTTCGTGAGGAAGAAGTACATTGGGGTGTGAAGGCTGGGATTCAGGCCAATGGCCATGACAATGATGACATTTCCTGCAAAAGCCATGAGGTAGAGGAGGAGAAAGAAGGCTGAGAAGAGAACCTGGAGCCGAGGGTCTTCAGAGAAACCCTGCAGGACAAACTCCACCACAGCCGTGTGGTTGTTGGCTGCCATTTGTGGGTGATCCCTGGAGGTCCACTAGAACACAGCTGGGCCTGGCAGACAGGGCCCAGGGCAGAGGCACGGACTTGGCCTCTTGAACAGGTCCTGCTGAAACCAGGAATGTTTGCTGAGGGCACATTGGCTGCAGAAGGCACATAATACAGATGGTAACATGGTCCCTGCCCCCAGGGAGGCAGAGCATCAACTCTTCTCTCTGTAGACACCAAACCCAGAACAATACCCCTGCCTCTTTGTGCCAGGCAGCACCCTCCATACCCCACAGAAGGCACAGCATGGGCTTCTGCTCACTTTGATTTTGAACATGTCCTACAATATCCAGAGATATGGAGCTCACTGTGTGCACCAGGTGCCAGCTTCACCTGGGCATGCCAGGGACCAAGCTGACACCAGGCACGACTTCGGGGCCCCATAGAGGACGAGCCATGTTGTCTGGGATGGGCCAGGCTGCAGGGAGGGAAGCGGTGTGCACTACTCTCCAAGGGGAGGGACATACCCAGGGATCACAAGGGGCCTTGGGAGAGAGAAGCAGCCCCTGCATGGCCAGGCTGTGGCCTGCTCCTGGGAGCAAATGTCCTCAGCTATCAGATTCAGGCTTGGTTTTGCTGGACACAGTTCTTTCATAGAAACCACAGCTGCCTATTCGTGATTGGTCACCCAGGCAGCTCCAAGGGAGGGCAAACCCCTGTGGGGGGGTGACTCCTTCCCCTGGGCTTGCCCCTCAGTGAGTGTAAAGCTGTGTCAGGGCTGGGGACACAGCAAGAAAGGCACATGCCCAGCTACACCCCAGCTCCCAGACCTTCCAACTGACACACTCACCTGGTTCCCAGCCCCCCACACAACCTGCCCACCACGACTATCTGTGACCACCCAGACCTCCCACAGCAGGATGGGGTTTGCTCAGGTAGAGGAGTGAGTGGGTCAGTCAGCATGAGGGGGACAAGGACAGCCCCATTTCCCTTCCTGGGTCAGCCCCCATCCCAGGCATCCCCATGGAAGTGGAATGCAGAAGACCCCAGAACCTGCCTGGCACACTCACAGGTGGCTGGGAGCTACCTGGAAACAAAGAGCTCACACTACGATAAGGAGGCCCATCTCTACCGAGATGTGAACGAACGTTGCTGCTTTACAGTAGGTGGGGGCCTTATCCTCCTATGGGTGGAACTCAGAACAGGACTACTCCGAGCCTTTGACAGCCCTTCTTGTCAGTTTGACCCTCCTCAGCCACAAAAGAGCTGAGCCACCCACAGACCCTCAAGGGCCCCACACTCATCCCTGCAGAGCGGAGGGTTGGTAAGCTGTTCTTGCAGTTCCCCACTGGGCTTGTCCAGCACCCCACGCCATACGCACAGCTCTCAGCAAAGCACGAAGACCTGCCGCAAGCCAGTACCAGTCCCTGAAGCCCCTGTGTCTGCAGCCTCTGCGCCCCACAGCCTGTCTGCTGGCAGCTCTTCCGGCTGCAGGTGGCTCTGAACCAGCCTTGCAGCAGAACCACGGAAAACTCGTGGCTCCCTTGGAGACCCAGAGGCCAAGCCACAGGGCTGACCAACAGCCCAAACAGCACAGAGCAGACCTGTGGAGCCCCTGGGGCATTTGCAGTTTCAAACAGAAACCATGAAACATGAGAGCACAATGATTTCAGTGTGAAATCTTTCTTTTAACATTAAACAGGTCAGGGCCAAAACAAATCCCTTTTTAGAAGCAGCCTTCCTTTTCCCCAGTAAATAGGTGGATAGTCCAAAAGGAAGGAGGTGTAGGGAACAGAGACTCACGTGGATGGTGGGGCAGGCACTGCATTCCCAGGAGCTGTGCACTTGGCAAGGATGAGGGGTGCAGCCTGAGGCTAGCACCTCCTCCTGCTTGGTGTGGCCTGTGTTTTCCGTTGACCTTCAGTGGCTTTCACCCACTCAGGGGTTGGATGCTGTGGTTGCTAGGGATCCTGGGGTGTCCCCATGAGTGGCCCTTGGGGAGCAATTACCTGTCTAGAGGTAAACATGGATTCCTGCGGGGCCTGGTCCCCAGGCTGGGGTGCAACCAGGATCTAGAGGTCACAGAGACAAGCAGGGCCTTGGGGCAAGGGGTTCAGGATGAAGACCACTGCCAAGAATCCCTCCCATGAGTCTCTGCCTGTGGGGAGGGGGCACAAGGGCCTTGTGCAACTGAGCCCTGCAGGGACATGGGGCTACAAGCAGGGTGCGGGTGGAGCCCCCCAGCTTCCTCTGTCACCGGCGGCTCCAGTGCAGCGGCAGAGCTGTGTCTGTGCACCGGTGCAGCCTCGTGCTCCAATGCCCTCCTGCCCACGGTCTCACTAGGCTTCTCTTGACTGATCGCTTCCCAGACTTCCTTGCTCTGGGTGAACTTGACAGTTGTGAGGAATGCCCATCAGCGTTCTGTGGAATTCCCCTTGGTTAAGGTTTGTCTGGTCTCTCGGATTTGGGGGAGAAAGACAAAGGCGCACGCTTCTTGCATTCCTGTGGGTGTTCTCAAGTCTGCCTTGAGGACAGAGCATCCAGAGGGGCTGCAGTGGCGCAGGTTGGCACTGGCAGCCTGTGCCCAGCCCCTGCCAGCCTCCTCCGGCCCTGGAGCAGGTGGCAAGACATGGTGAGCTCAACGCAGCAAGTTCACTTTCCTGTGTGGCCAGATGCTCTGCAGCAGGTAGGTGGAAAATGCATCCAGAACCGAGAAGGCAGAATAGAAAAGATAACCTGTGCAAGGAAACCCCTGTGCAGAAAATACCATTCAGAGTCAGTCGTTGCCAGGAACCAGAGACGGGACCACTGCTCATTTAGCATAGCTCTTAACTTCACAAACATCATGACCACTGGCCTTTAAGTCACCACACCCCTGTGTTCTTTAGTTGAACCAGTCAGCATGTGTTTAATCTGACCAATGATTACCAGTCGTACTCCTCAGCAGATGCAGCAGATGCACACAGGATCCAGAGAGTTCTCTGATCTGCTCAGCTGCCCTGTACTTTCAGCTCTGCCTGAGTTTTGATTTATAAGAATAATCAGAGATCAAAAGTCCCTGCAACACTGAGTTAAGGTCAGCTCATGGTCTAAAAATGAGTGGCTGTATTTGTAGTGTATAAGACTCAAGGTTGGAGGTAACCAGTCAATGAGAACATGGTCAGGGCCTGCCACTGTGGGCCGTCCTGGGGCAACCAGGGTCCTCAGAGCCAGTGTCTCTCTGACAGCCGTTCCAGGATTCTAAGGGCCACAGGGCAGTCCCCCAGTGAGGATGGATCGGCTGATTGTTCAGCATCTTTCCAGGGATAGCCCCAGGTGGGGAGGCTGTGTCACACCATGAGAAGTAGAGCTAACCGCCTTCTTCAGGCACAGGTCAGTCAGACACACAATGACAAGACAGGAACATCCCCTAGGGGACAGTGGTACCTGGGTGTCTTGAGCAATGGGTGGTGTGGGGCAGCTCCAGGCTTAAGTCAGAGCCTGAGAGGAAGTGAGACCATGTGTAGAGGCAGAAGGTGATCCTGAGTGGGCTCTGGGCCATGTGGCCTGGGCTGGCCAGGTGTAAAGTTCTTCCTCAGTGGGAGGCATGGACAGCCAACAGCAGAGGTGACCCATGGGACAGGGGCACAGAGCAGGCAGGGCAGACAGGACCCAGGGTGGGGTGGCTCTGCTTCTGCCATGTCCTCTACCCTTACAGCAACAGAGAAGACTCAGGGTGAGTGATGCCAGAGTTGAGCTCTGCTCCTGGAGATGGGAAGGAGCCCAATAGCCCGAAACCCCTGTCTCTGAATCAGAGGCACCTACAGGCTGTCCCCCACCCAGCCCCAGACTGGAAAGGGTGTGCTGGGCATGGAGGCAGGGAGGGCATATGGAGGCAGCTGCTGGGAGAGTCCTGCAGGTCACGCTGACGGACACCAGGACACAGAGCAGGACAGGCACGTCCTCGCCACCCCGAAGAGCACAGTGCACAGGGGAGACCACACAGCACGTGTGGCGTGACTGCCAGGGAAGAAGTCAACAGTCAGAAGCCTAAAGAAGCTCGGGAAGTTCACAAGTCAGTGAGAACTAAACCACACACTCTGAAAAAAACACAGCAGAAAAGTACATGCTAAACTGGAAAATATCTTGAGAATAATGAAAATGAAGGCAAAACCTGACAAAATTGATGGACTGCAGCTAAGCAGTGTTCAGAGGAGAATTTATATTTATTTGTAAACACCAATGTTAAAAAAATAAAAGAAGGGTGTTTTTAAAAAATTACTTGACTTTACATCTTAGGACACTGAGAAAAAGAATAGGAAACTAAATCTAAAGTGAACAGAAAGGAGGAAATCATAAAATTATATCAGAAATCAAAATAGAAAAGAAAAGAAAAGTAGGAAAGTCAATGAAGCCAAAATCTGGTTCTTTGAAAAGATAAACAAAATTGACAAACCTAATTACGGTTTGGAAGTGAGGTGTCCCCCAAAAGCTCACATGTGAGACAGTGCAGGAAGGTTCAGAGGAGAAATGGTTGAGCTGCGACAGTCTCAGCCCAGTCAGTGAGTTCACCCCTGATGGGATTAACTGAAGTGGTGGGGTGGCTGGAGGAGGTGGGAATTGGGCGTGGCTTTGGGGATACATTTTATATCTGGAGGGTGGAGTCTCTCTGCTTCCTGATGATGTGAGCTGCTTCCCTCTGCCATGCTCTTCTGCCATGATGTTCTGCCTCACCTCAAACCCCGGAGCTAGCCTTCTATGGACTAAAACCCCTGAAACCATGAGCCCTCAAATAAACCTTTCCTCCTCTACAATTGTACTGGTCAGATCACTTAGTCACATCAGTGAAAAAGCTGACTAAAGCAAACCTTTAACTAGATTGACCAAGAAAAAAGAGAGAAGACTCTCATTATTAAAATCACAAATGAAAGAAAGAACATTGCTAAGAATTTGCAGAAATAAAAAGGATTATGAAGGAATACTATGAATTTGGGGGAGTGTTGCCATCTCAACAATATTAAGCCTTTTAATATGTGGGCACAGACATCTTCACATTTATTTAGACCTTCTCTCATTTTCAACAACACTTTGTAGTGTTCAGTGTACATATCTGGTCCTCCTTGGATACACTTCTTCTGAAGCATGTTTATTATTTTTCATTCTAATTCCTAAGCATTTTTTTCTTTTTCATTCTGTCATAAGTGGAATTTTTTTCTACATTGCATTTTTGGATTGTTTGTTGCAAGCTGTAGAAACTCAACATTCCCATGGTTTCTATACTGGAGAGTTAGGCAACTTAAATAAAACAACCAAAGTCCTAGAAAAATACAAACTTTCCAAGTTGACTTAAGAAGAAAAAGAAGGAAACATAACAAAGAGATTGCCTCAGTAACTGAGAAAAGCAAAACACCAACAGAGAAGGCCCACCTCAGATAGTTTCCCTGATTGATTCTTCCAAACATGTAATGAAAATTTAATGCAAATTCTTCAAATATCTCCCCCAACATTAGAAGTCATAACACTTCCCAACTCCTTCTTTTGAAACCAATATTATTATACAAGAACCTGACGAAGATATCACTACAAAGAAAACTATAGACCAAACCGAGCTCAGTGGCAGATACAGAGGACGGTGCACCCTGGCTGAGGGGCTTTGCTCCAGGTCCTGAAGGAAAGCTTCATGCCTGGAAATCAACAGATGTGCTGCATCTCCCCAGCAGAAAACCATGAAAACCAGTCTCCTCATTGGTGCAGAGTAAACACCTGGCAGGAAAAGAGCAAACCTTTCGAGGATAAACGTATCTTACATGCCAGGAAGAGAAAGGGGCCTCCTCACCCTGATACTGGGCACCTACAGAAGCCACAGCCAACCCCACACTGGATGGTGGGAGGGAGTTCCTTCTCAGGGTCACAAGCAAGGAAGGATGTTCATTCCTACCTCTTTCTGTTGGGCACTGTGCAGGAAGCTTGGGTTAGGGGAGCAAATGAAGCAGAATGGGGAGGCAGAAGGAAAGCTCCCTCTGGTCTGAGATGACCTGACCTTGTAGATAGGAAACCTTAGGAGATCTGCTAAAAGCCAGCAGACCCTCTGCTCAGATTCAACAAGGCTCAGGACACAAGATCAATATACAAATAGTAGTAGCTTGCAAAAAACAATTCAAAAATGAAACACAGAAAACAATTCCATTTATAATAGAATGAAAAGCAACAGATATGCTTAGGAATAGTTAACCAAGGAGGTACCAGACATGTATGCTCAACACGATAAGACATGGTTAAAAATGGAAGGGTTCAGGAGATCCAAGATGGCAGACTAGAGGAAGGCTGGGTTCCTTGTTGCTCTGTAACTTGGGTTTCAAGCAGAGGATATCTCTGTGAGGCAGTCTTTGCTTCTTATTGATCCCCTGCCATTTACCCCATTTGTCCACCTGGATCCCCTGCAGTCTGCCAACATATCGACTACTTTTTGAGTGCAGATTGCTTGCTCACTGACTGGCACCTATCATTCGCCATTTGCCTGTTTGCCTGCCTCTTGCCTGCCCATCACCTGCCTTTCACCTACTCATCACCCACCACCGAGGTCCACCTGCTGATTGTCCACCTGTAGCCTGCAGACCAACCACAGACCCCAGTGGATCAGTAGCTGCCTGCTGTTGCCTGGAAGTCCACTGTCACCGTACCTGCAGGTTTGGTTACTTGTGGCTATCTCCATTTTGAGACAACAGTCAGGACCTGCAGGAGCCCCAGATGGACTGACCAAGCCACCTCTCCAGAACCCCTCAGCCTGACTGACCGCACCCTGCCTCCAGAACCCCAGGATGACCACACCCATTCCCCAAGCTGCAGCTTGCCATTTTCCAACCCATTTGGAAGCCAGTGCCACCATCTTGGATTATCCTGGAAGCCAAAGCTCCCATCTTTATGTGGAGCAAATCCCATCCTGAGACACCTGCTGGAGACTGGAAGCTCATTATCAGGTACCTTTCATGCATCAGGCTACTGAAGACTGGGCGGTTTGAATATTATATGACTGTCATGGTGTAGATTTTTTCCTTTTTTGTTCCTCCTTTTTGAAAAAATTTAAGTTTTTATTTCTTTACTTTTCTTGCTCTATTTTCCTTTTGTTTACCTGTTTCCTCAGAGTCTCTTTCTCCCTTTTCTCATGCTAACAACCAACTTCTTTTGATTACACTTTCACTCTTTCTATGATCTAGAACTTCTATATACCCTTTTCTTATCCCATTAATAGTTACATCCTACACCCCTCCATTAGGAACTACAGACCTTATTGCAAATCTATTTGTTATACTGTAGATAATAATTTTACTCATCCTCTCTGTTTATTATGACAATATTGTTAACATCTTCATAGGGGTTATTTGGTTTAGGACCATATATTGTCTGTAGTGGGTGCTGCTAATATTGATCTCCCCCCTAAAGAAGAGGTTTTGGAAACCTATAGGGTCACTATAAGCCTATGGGGGGAAACTGCAATACCCCAGATCTGCACTGCTAGAGGGGAAGATACATGAACAACATGAAAAACACGGGAAGAAAATGTTCCAAACAAACCTAGATTCTATTTTAATAGAATCCAGTGACATGGTAGAAGAAATGTCAGAAAAGGAGTTCAGAATATACATAATTAAAATTATTTGTGAAGCAAAGGATAAGGTAAGAGAGCAAATGCAGATAATGAATGATCACTACAATAAGCAGTTGAAAGAGTAACTGCAGGAAGCAAAAGATCATTTTAACAAAGAGAAAGAGATTATCAAAAAAAAAAAATGGAAATACTTGAAACAATAAACCAAATGAAAAAACTCAACGGAAAACATCACCAACAGACTATCACTTGGAAGACAGAACCTCAGACAATGAATAAAAAATATTTAATCTTGAAAATAAAGTTGACCAAACAGAGAAGATAGTAAGAAATCATGAACAAAATCTCCAAGAACTATGAGATATCAGGAAAAGACCAAATTTAAGAATTATCAGGATCGAGGAAGGCACAGAGATATAAACCAAAGTAATGAACAATCTATTCAATGAAATAATGTCAGAAAATTTATCAAACCTGAAGAATGAAATGGAAAATCAAATACAAGAGGCTTACAGAACACCAAATGCACAAAATCACAACAGATCCACACCAAGGCACATTATAATGAAAATGCCTAACATATAAAATAAAGATAGGATTTTGAAGGCTGTGAGAGAAAAGCATCAGATTACATATAGGGGGAAACCAATATGGATATCAGCAGATTTCTCAGCCCAGACTCTAAAAGCTAGAAGGGCCTGGAACAACATATTTCGAGCTCTGAAAGAACATGGTTGCCAATCAAGAATCCTATACCCAGCAAAACTAACCTTCAGATTTGAAGACCAAATAAAATCCTTCCATGATAAACAAAAGTTAAAAGAATTTATAAATAGAAAGCCTGCACTACAGAATGTTCTCAACAAAATATTCCATGAGGAGGAAATGAAAAACAACAACATAGGTCAGCAAAGGGAGGAACTACCTTAAAGGAAAAACCAATCAAAGGAGAAACCAAGCCAAGTCAAAAACCAAAAATAAGCCCAAGTGAGTGGGAATACAAATCATATCTCAATAATAACCCTGAACATTAATGGCCTAAACTCATCAACCAAAAGACATAGACTGGCAGAATGGATTAAAAAGAAAGACCCAACAATATGCTGCCTGCAAGAGATTCATCTCATAGAAAAAGATATCCACAGACTAAAGGTGAAAGGATGGGAAAAAACCTACCATGCACACGGACTCAGTAAAAAAGCAGGGATTCCATCCTTATTTCAGATAAATAAATAAGGATGTGGACTTCAAGTCAAAGTTAAAAGGGATAAACAAGGACATTTCATACTGCTTAAAGGAACCATAAATCAGGAAGACGTAACAATCATAAATATGCCCCAAACAATGGTGCATCCCTGTACATCAAATAAATCCTTCTCAATTCCAGGAATCAAATAGCCCACAACACAATAATTCTGGGTGACTTTAACACATCACTGTCACCACTGGATAGATGGTCCAAACAAAAACTAAACAAAGAAACCACAGAACTCAATAACACAATCAATAACATAGACTTAACAGACATATATAGAATATTCTATCCATTGATGAGCGAATTTACTTTCTTCTCAGCAGCACAGGGAACCTTCTCAAAAATAGACCATAGGTTATGCCACAAAGCAGCCCTTAGGAAATGAAAGAAAATAGAGATACTACCTTGTGTTCTATCAGATCATAATGGAATAAAATTAGAAATCAATGATGAAATGAAAAACAGAAACTACTCCAACATCTGGAGACTAAATAATATGCTATTGAATGAAGCATGGATAGCAGAAAACATCAGGGAGGAGATAAAAAAATTCTTAGAGGTCAATGAAAATGATGATACAATATATCAAAATCTCTGGGACACTGTGAAAGCAGTACTAAGAGGAAAACTCATTGCATGGAGTGCATTCAAGAAAAGAATGAAAAGTCAATAACTAAATGACCTAACATTACAACTCAAACTCCTAGAAAAAGAAGAACAGAACAACAGATAAAGTAGTAGAAGACAGGAAATAATTAATAGCAGAGATGAAATCAGTGAAATTGAAACAAAAGAAACAATTCAAAAAATTGACAAAACAAAAAGTTGATTCTTTGAAAAACTAAACAAAATAGATAAAACCTTAACCACACAAACAAAGAGAAAGAGAGAGAAAACTCGAATTACTAAAATTCGTGATGAAAAAGAAGATATCATGACAGACAACAGTGAAATACACAACATAATGAAAAGCTACTTTGAAAATCTATACTCCAAGAAAATAGAAAATCTCAACAGCAGGCAGCCCCGCTGCTGCCATGGCAACCAGTGAGCGGGCGGCATTGCCGCCTCTGTGGCTGTGGAGGCCCGTTTGGCAGCACTGCTTCCCGACCTGCTGGTCTTCAGGAAGCCCGGGGGATGGGAACCAAGCTCGCCACTGCCCACGGCATCCTCCTAGGCAACCACATGATGGGCTTTACAGCATTAATGGACAGGTTCAACCTGATGTGCAAGTGGAAACATGACATGGACAATCTGGCCCACATCTCCAGTTATTACATGAGTGACATCGTGGAGCATGTGCTCTCTTTTGGAGGGGACATCCTAAATATCACAGGGAATGTACTCCTGGCACTGGGGACAGTGGAGAAAAATCAAAGGAATGACATCATTATCCTGGTGGCAAAATGCAGTCTAGAGATACAGGAGAAATTTGGGATCGACCACACCAGAGAAGGCCAGGATCTACAGCTAAAGATAGGTAGTAATTCTTAAAAAAGTGTTCCAACTGGAAAAAGAAAGAACTATCTAAAAGTTTCAAAAGATAAATGACAAGCTGAGAAAAAAATATCACATATAGACAAAGGGTAAATTTCTCTAATATTGAAAGAGCACCTGGAAATTGAAACTAACTTAAGAGAAAAATGGGCAAAGACATGAATAAATGCTGCATAGACAAACACATGTATTTAAATCTGTATAAAAGATGATCATCTTCATTCATAGTAAGAACAATGCCAGTTGAAAATACACTGATATACTCTTTCTTACCTGTAGATAGGCAAAAATTCAGATGCTGGAAACCCCAGTTGTTGGTAAGATATAAGGAATGACTGTTGTCATACTGGTGGAATGAAAAATGATCAACTTCTGTGGCAGGTGATTTGGTAATCTTTATCAAGAGTAAAAGTGCATGGTTTAACCCAACAATTCCACTTCTGAACATTTATCCTATAGGTATACCTGCACGTGAAATGTTGTATGTACAAGGTTATTAATTGCAACATGGTTTGTAATAAAAGATTGAAAACAGCCTATAGGGAACTGATTAAATAAACAATATGTCTACAGTGACATTCTCTGTAACTTTAAAAAACACATTCATTACAAAAAATTTTCTTGTGTCCCTCTGTACACTCTTTCTCCCAGCATTCCCCTCCCATATCCCCAAGCAAACACTGATCTCCTTTCTGTTGCTAGATATTATTTTGCTTCTTAAAAAGAATGTTCTAGGCGTGGGCATGTAGTTCAACACATGTGAAATCATGGGTTCAATTCCCAACACTGAATTTTTAAAAATGTTATATAACAAGTAGAATCATACCATATGTACTTTTTGGCTATTTTTGTTCTGCATAATTAAGAATTTCATCAATTTTATAGAGTGTATCAATAGTTAATTACTTTTTTGTATTTTTTTTATTATATGGCTATATTATACTACGGTTTGTTTATCTACTAATTTATGGATGGACACTCATGCTATTGTCAGTTTTTGGCTGCTACAAATAAAGCTTTTATGAACATCTGTATAAAAAAATAGAAAATCTCGAAGACAGTGACAAATTTCTAGAGACATATGATCCTCCCAAACTGAACCAGGAGAACATACACAATTTAAACAGATCAAAAGCCTACCAACCAAGAAAAGCCTAGGACCAGATGGATTCTCAGCCAAGTTCTACAAGACCTTCAAAGAAGAACTCATTCCAATACTCTTCAAAGTATTCCAGGAAATAGAAAAGGAGGGAACCCTTCCAAACTCATTCTATGAAGTTAGTATCACTCTGATACCAAAACCAGATAAAAACACATCAAGGAAAGAATATTTTAGAGCAATACCTCTGATGAATATAGACACAAAAATCTTTAACAGAATTCTGGAAAATCACATACAAAAACATATTAAGAAGATAATGCAGGAAGATCCAAGATGGCGGACTAGAGGGAGGCTTCGTTCCTTGTCGCTCCGTGACTCCGGTTTCAAGCAGAGGATATTTGTTTCTTGGTGAGACAGTTTTTGCTGCTTATCGATTCCCTGTTGTTTATCCCATTTCTCTACTGTGGTCACCTGCAGTCTGCCAGCATATCGACGACGACTTTTTTTTGAGTGCAGATTGCTCACTGTTAGGCACCTATCATCCGTCATTTGCCTGCCTCTTGTTTGTCCATCGCCTGCCTTTCACCTATCCACCACCCACCACCCAAGGTTTACCTCCCGATCATCCAACAGCTGCCAGCAGACTGACCACAGATCGCCAGTGGAGCACCAGCTACCTGCTGTTGCCTGGAAGTTCTCTGTCACCATACCTGTAGGTTTGGTTACACGTGGCTGCCGCCATTTTGAGACAACAACCAGGTCCCATAGGACCCCTAGTCGGACTGACTGAGCCCCGTCTCCAGGAGCCCTCAGCCCGACCAAACACTCCCTGCCTCTGGGACCCTCACATCGACTGACTCTTCCCTGCCGCCAGGACACCCAGACCAACTGACTGTGTCTTATTACTGGGACCCCAGACCGACTGATTGCACCCAGCCTCCAGGATCCCACAACCACACCAAACACACCAACCTCCAGGACCACTGCCTGACCAAACGCACCCCGCGTCCAGGACCTCCAGCCGACCACATCCACACCCCAAGCTGCACCTCCCCATTTGCCAACACATTTGGAAGCCAGACTGACCATCTTGGATAATCCTGGAAGCCGTAACTCCGATCTTTAGGTGGGGCAAATCCCATCCTGAGATATCTGCTGGAGACTTGAAGTTTAATGCCAGGTACCTCTCATGCATCAGGCTACTGAGGACTGGGAGGTCTGAATACTATATGATTGTTATACTGTAGATTTTCTTTCTTCTCCTTATTGAACGATTTTAAGTTTTTATTTCCTTACTTTTTTTTGGCTCTCTTTTTATTTTGTTTACCTGTTTCCTCAGAGTCTCTTTCTCCCTTTTTGCATACTAACATTCAATTTCTTTTGATTACACTCTCATCCTTTCTATTATCTAGAATTTCTGTATATTCTTTTCTTATCCCATCATCAGCTACATCCTATATCCCTCTGAATCCTTTTTGTCCTCCATTAGAAACTGCAGACCTAATTGTGAATCTGTTTCTTATACTGAAGATAATATTTGAACTCATTCTGTTTATTATGACAATTTTGTTATTGTCTTCATAGGGGTTATTTGGTCTAGGATTGCACAGTGTCTGAATTGGGCACTGCTAATATTGATCTCCCCTTAAAGAAAAGGTTTTGGAAACCTATAGGGCCACTATAAGCCTATAGGGGGAAATCTGCAATACCCCAGATCTGCACTGCTAGAGGGGAGGATACATGAACAAAATGAAAAAACAAGGGAAGAAAATGATCTAAACAAATCTAGATTCTATATTAATAGAATTCAATGACAGTATGGTAGAAGAAATGTCAGAAAAGGACTTCAGATTATACATGATTAAGATGATTCGTGAAGCAAAGGATGAGATAAGAGAGCAAATGCAGGCAATGAATGATAATACCAATAAGCAATAAGTAATGAACGATAATACCAATAAGCAGGAAGCAAAAGATCATTTCAACAAAGAGATAGAGATTCTTAAAAAAAATGGAAATCCTTGAAATGAAGGAAACAATAAACCAAATAAAAAACTCAATGGAAAGCATCACCAAAGACTAGACCACTTGGAAGACAGAACCTCAGACAATGAAGAAAAAATATTTAACCTTGAAAATAAAGTTGACCAAACAGAGAAGATGGTAAGAAATCATGAACAGAATCTCCAAGAACTATGAGACATCAGGAAAAGACCAAATTTAAGAATTACTGGGATTGATGAAGGCACAGAGATACAAACCAAAGGAATGAACAATCTATTCAATGAAATAATGTCAGAAAATTTATCAAACCTGAAGAATGAAATGGAAAATCAAATACAAGAGGCTTACAGAACACCAAATGCACAAAATCACAACAGATCCACACCAAGGCACATTATAATGAAAATGCCTAACATATAAAATAAAGATAGGATTTTGAAGGCTGTGAGAGAAAAGCATCAGATTACATATAGGGGGAGACCAATACGGATAGCAGAAGACTTCCCAACCCAGACTCTAAAAGCTAGAAGGGCCTGGAACAACATATTTCGAGCTCTGAAAGAACATGGTTGCCAACCAAGAATTCTATACCCAGCAAAACTAACCTTCAGATTTGAAGACCAAATAAAATCCTTCCATGATAAACAAAAGTTAAAAGAATTTATAAATAGAAAGCCTGCGCTACAGAATGTTCTCAACAAAATATTCCATGAGGAGGAAATGAAAAACAACAACATAGGTCAGCAAAGGGAGGAACTACCTTAAAGGAAAAACCAATCAAAGGAGAAACCAAGCCAAGTCAAAAACCAAAAATAAGCCCAAGTGAGTGGGAATACAAATCATATCTCAATAATAACCCTGAACATTAATGGCCTAAACTCATCAATCAAAAGAGATAGACTGGCAGAATAGATTAAAAAGAAAGACCCAACAATATGCTGCCTGCAAGAGACTCATCTCATAGAAAAAGACATCCACAGACTAAAGGTGAAAGGATGGGAAACAACCTACCACGCACATGGACTCAGTAAAAAAGCGGGGATTTCCATCCTTATATCAGATAAAGTGGACTTCAAGCCAAAGTTAGTCAGAAGGGATAAAGAAGGACATTTCATACTGCTTAAGGGAACCATAAATCAGGAAGACATAATGATAGTAAATATTTATGCCCCAAACAATGGTGCATCCATGTACATCAAACAAATCCTTCTCAATTCTAGGAATCAAATAAACCACAACACAGTAATTCTGGGTGACTTTAACACATCACTGTCACCACTAGATAGATCTTCCAAACAAAAACCAACCAAAGAAACCATAGAACTCAATAACACAATCAATAACATAGACTTAAGAGACATATATAGAATATTCCATCCATCAGTGAGACATATATAGAATATTCCATCCATCATCCATCAATCACTTAATAGTCTTAATAGACATATATAGAATATTCCATCCATCAATGAGACATATATAGAATATTCCATCCATCATCCATCAATCACTTTCTTCTCAGCAGCACATGGAACCTTCTCGAAAATAGACCATAGGTTATGCCACAAAGCAGCCCTTAGGAAATGCAAAAAAATAGAGACACTGCCTTGTGTTCTATCAGATCATAATGGACTGGGAATAGAAATCAATGACAAAATAAAAGACAGAAATTACTCCAACACCTGGAGAATAAATAATATGCTATTGAATGAAACATGGATAACAGAAAACATCAGGGAGGAGATAAAAAAATTCTTAGAGGTCAATGAGAACGACGATACAACATATCAAAATCTCTGGACACTGTGAAAGTGGTACTAAGAGGAAAATTCATTGCATGGAGTGCATTCCAGAAAAGAATGAAAATTCAACAACTAAATGACCTAACATTACAGCTCAAAACCCTAGAAAAAGAACAACAGAATAACAGCAAAAGTTGTAGAAGACAGGAAATAATTAAAATCAGAGCTAAAATCAATGAAATTGAAACAAAAGAAACAATTCAAAAAATTGACAAAACAAAAAGCTGGTTCATTGAAAAAGTAAACAAAATAGACAAACCCTTAGCCACACTAACAGAGGAGAGAGAAAACTCAAATTACTAAAATTTGTGATGAAAAAGGAAATATCATGGCAGACACCACTGAGATACATAACATAATCAGAAGCTACTTCGAAAACCTGTATTCCAACAAAATAGAAACTACCGAAGACATTGACAAATTTCTAGAGACATATGCTCCTCCCAGACTGAACCAGGAGGACATACACAATTTAAACAGATCAATATCAAGCAATGAAATAGAAGAAGCCATTAAAAACCTACCATCCAAGAAAAGCCCAGGACCAGATGGATTCTCAGCTGAGTTCTACAAGACCTTCAAAGAAGAACTCATTCCAATACTTCTCAAAGTATTCCAGGAAATAGAAAAGGAGGGAACCCTACCAAACTCGTTCTATGAAGCTGATATTACCCTCATACCCAAAACAGGCAAAGACACATCAAGGAAAGAAAATTTCAGACCAATATCCTTGATGAATATAGATGCAAAGACCCTTAACAAAATACTGGCAAACTGTATCCAAAAACATATCAAGAATATTGTGCACCACAATCAAGTGGGGTTCGTCCCTTGAATGCAAGGATGGTTTAACATCCGTAAATCAATAAACATAATCCATCATGTCAATAGACTTAAGGATAAGAATCATATGGTTCTTTCAATTGACGCAGAAAAAGCGTTTGACAAAATACAACACCCCTTCATGCTCAAAACACTAGAAAAAAATAGGGATAGTAGGAACATACCTGAACATTGTAAAGGCTATTTATGCTAAGCCCATGGCCAACATCATTCTTAATGGAGAAAAACTGAAAGCATTCCCTTTAAAAACAGGAACAAGACAGGGATGTCCTCTTTCACCACTTCTATTCAACATTGTCCTCGAAACTCTAGCCAGAGCAATTAGACAGACTAAAGAAATTAAAGGGATACAAATAGGAAAAGAGGAACTTAAGCTGTCACTATTTGCTGATGACATGATTCTCTACTTAGAGGATCCAAAAAACTCCACCAGAAAACTTCTAGACCTCATCAATGAATTCAGCAAAATAGCAGATATAAAATCAACACATATAAATCTAAAGCATTTTTATTCATAAGCGATGATACATCTGAAAGGGAAATGAGGAAAACAACCCCATTTACAATAGCCTCAAAAAAAAAATACTTGGGAATAAATCTAACCAAAGACGTGAAATATCTCTACAATGAAAACTATAGAACACTAAAGAAAGAAATTGAAAAAGACCTTAGAAGATGGAAAGATTGCCCATGTTCTTGGATAGGCAGAATTAATATTATCAAAATGGCCATACTTCTAAAGGTGCTATACAGATTTAACACAATTCCAATTAAAATCCCAGTGACATTTCTCATAGAAATAGGGAAAGTAGTCATGAAATTCATCTGGAAGAACAAAAGACCCAGAATAGCCAAAGCAATCCTGGGCAGGAAGAGTGATGCAGGAGGTATCACAATACGAGATATTAAACTCTACTATAGGGCAACAGTAACAAAAACAGCATGGTACTGGCACCAAAATAGACAGGTAGACCAATGGTACAGGATAGAAGACACGGAGACATACCCACATAAGTACAGTAGCCTCATACTAGACAAAGGTGCCAAAAACTTACAATGGAGAAAAGATAGCCTCTTCAACAAATGGTGCTGGGGAAACTGGAAATCCATGTGCAGTAAAATGAAACTAAACCCCAATCTCTCACCCTGTACAAAATTCAAAATGGATTAAGGATCTAGGAATTAGACCTAAGACCCTTCACCAAATAGAAGAAAAAGTAGGCCCGAATCTCTATCATGTTGGCATAGGACCAGATATCTGTAACAAGACCCCCATAGTGCAAGAAATAAAAGCAAGAATCAAAAAATGGGGTAGATTCAAACTAAAAATCTTTTTCTCAGCAAAGGAAACAATCAATGATGTGAAAAGAGAGCCTACAGAGTAGGAGAAAATCTTTTCCACACACACTTCAGACAGAGCACTCATCTACAAAGTTTATAAAGAACTTAAAAAATTTTACACCAAAAATACAAAGCACCCAATCAATAAATGGGCTAAGGAAATGGGCAAACACTTCATGGAAGAAGATATACAGGTGATCAACAAATACATGAAAAAGTGCTCATCATCCGTAGTAATTAGAGAAATGCAAATTAAAACCACCCTACGATTTCATCTAACTCCAGTTAGAATGGCTATTATCAAGAACACAAGCAATAATAAGTATTGGCGAGGATGTGGGGAAAAGGCACACTCATACATTGCTGGTGGAGTTGCAAATTGGTTCAGCCACTCTAGAAAGCAGTATGGAGATTCCTCAGAAAATTTGGAATGGACCCACCATTTGACCCAGCTATCCCACTCCTAGGTTTATACCCAAAGGACTTAAAATCAGCATACTACAGTGATGCAGCCACATCAGTGTTCACAGCATATCAATTCACAGTAACTAGATTGTGGAACCAACCTAGATGCCCTTCAATTGACGAATGGATAAAGAAACTGGTGTCCTGGGTTCAATCCCTGGTGCCACAAACAAAACAAATAAAAATGGCAGGTCCACATAGGTAGCATTCCTATTAATAAAGAGATGCTAAAGATAAAAAGGAATTCTTTAATCTTTCATGTGGAAATAACAAAGCCCTTTTTGCCCCATAAGCAAGTTAAAAGTATTTGCGTGTGTCTACACACACATACATTTATGTATACACATGTACAGTCGTGTGTATGTAACAGTGGGTATGTTTTTGAAAAATGCATTGTTAGACAATACTTTGTGTCGTTACACAAACCTCGATGATCAGATCAATTTGTATGCCCTCTTGATGCAATCCAGAAATGTGAGCAAACACAAGATACACGGGGCTGCTATGGTATAACACAGCATACTGTTTGGTAGTATTTTTTAATAAGTAGAATGTATATAAAATTACAAGAAGTATAGTATAGTGATATGTAAACCAGTAACAGTTGTTTATCATTATTATCAAATATCATGTACTTTAATAATTGTATGTGCTTACTTTTTTCTGACTGGCAGCACAGGTTTGTTTGTGCCAGCATCACACAAATGAATCATGTGCTAACATGTTACAACAGCTGTGACCTCATGATAGCCTGCAGTGCCACGGAGTGGTAGGGATTTTTTAGTTCCATCGTGATTTTATGAGACCACAGTTGTATATTGGTCCATCATTAACCAAAACATCATTGTGTAGCACATGACTGTATACACATCTGTATGTATACATATGCATGTGTGTGTATACATATCAAGAGTTTTGGAAATTTTTTCAAAAGTCCTTAACAATTACAAAATACAGTCTTACTAATTTAGAATTTAGTTTTTAAAAATAAAAATTTGCCCAAAGGGCAAAATTGCTTTCCTCTATTATTTCTCAAATTGATATGGTTTTATATGGCTGAATAGAGTCTTACAGTATCATAGGAGGTGGAGTGAACTGATGTAGGTGGAAAGACTGTCATGCAAATACTTTCTTTGTTGTAGAGAGTAAACATTTGACATAATTTCATTCTCTACACCTGGTAGCTTATAAGAGCCAGGAGAAATTTAGTTTAATTTAATTATAACCTTTCATTTTACTAATGAATTGGAGTTCAGTGGGCAGAGTTAAGAATAGAATTGAGATCTTCAGCTCTGGTGTTCTGTGATAATGCATTTCCATCACCCTCTAATCCAGAGAGCACTCTTTGTTTTGTAACCTGGTTAGATGCAATTTAATCAGTTGTCTTTTTATCTTTGAGGGTTCCTCCTCACTAAAATCTTAATATTTGACTTGTAATCATAGTCCTTTTTCTTAAGAGCCTCTGATTGTACCTGTGTTTATAATAACTATTTAAATACCTAAATCCAGCTAAGGTCCAGAAGGCATAGTTGTTTGGGGGTATTTGCTATATATACAGTTTCATTTTTATTACACCTTTTTTAAAGGAATTCTTATGTGTAAAGTTAAGTATGAACATTTTATTATTAAACATTCTATTCATCACTTAAAAAAAAAAGAAACTGTGGTGTATATACACAATGGAATATTACTCAGCCATAAAGAAGAATAAAATTATGTCACTTGCTGGTAAATGGATGAAGTTGGAAAATATCATACTAAGTGAAATAAGCCAAGTCCACAAAACCAAAGGCTGAATATTTTCTCTGAGAAGTAGTAGATGACAATATATAAGGAGGGGGTCTGGGGGGAGAGAGGAATGAAAGAAATTTTGGATAGTATAGAGGAAAATTGCAAGGGAGGGTTTGGGGGAAGAACAGATAGTAGACTGAGACAGACAGTATTACCCTATGTACATGTATGATTACATGAATGGTGTGAATCTACACTGTGTACAACCATAGAAATGAAAAGTTGTACCCCATTTGTGTGCAATGACTCAAAATGCAGTCTGTAAAAATAAAAAAATTTAAATAATAATAAGAGAAAAACATGAAGGAGCTCACAAGACTCAAGGACACCGTGTTCACGGGTGGGAAGGCTTAATGCGGTGGAGAAGGCAGCTCTTCCCAGTATTTCTAAAGACTGAGAGCAATCCCTATCTGAATCCCAGCTGGCTTCCTTGTGGAAATCAACAAACTGACCCTAAAATCCATAGGGAAGCTCAAGGAACCCAGAACATCCCAAAACAATCTTTACGATATAATTAAATAGAAGGATGCACAGTTAGTGTACAACCAGAGAAAGGATAGTTATACTCCATTTGTGTACAATGAATAAAAATTTCTAAAAGACTGCAAAGCACAAAGCTATAGCAGCAGAAACACGCGGTGCTGGTGTGCAGCTAGGCACACAGCCCAGTGAAACACGCGGCGCTGGTGTGCAGCTAGGCACACAGCCCAGTGCAACAGACCTGAGTACAGAGAAGCATCCTGATAATGGTGGTCAACTGATTTTTGACAACTAAAGGGTGCCAAGACCATTGAATTGTCTTTGCAACCAACAGTACTGGTATGACTGGACACCCGTATGCCTCACATCATTCCTAAGAATTCCTTTAAAATGTCAAATGCCCAACTTTAAAAGCCAAAATCATAAAAAACCTCAGACCAAGACAGGTGAGTCATCATGACCTGAGATTTGACACCAAAAGCACAAACAACCAAAGGAAATTGATGGATTGGACTTTGAAAGTTTTTGCCTCAAAGGACACTCTTGAGAACCACAGGACAGCCTGGGGACAGCAGGAAGCACCTGCAAACCACGTGTCTGGTGACGACTCTCATCTAGGAAGTTTTCAGCTCCTACATTTCAGTAATATAAACACAAGTAACGTGATTAAAATGAGCAAAGGATCTGAGCAGATGTTTCTCCAAAGAACATACACAAATCGCCACTAGCGCAGGCAAGACGTTTGGCATCCTGAGTCATCAGGAATCCCGGCCAAAACCACAGGAGACAGCAGTGCACAGTCACTAGAAAGGTGTGAGTCTAACACGAGACAGCGGGGGTGTGGAGGAAGGTGTGAGAAGCCGGATCGCAGCCGTGGGACGGCGGGCAGGACGCAGCGCCCAGCTCCCGTGTGCTCCCCTGGAGGCCCCCGGCCCAGCCGTGCGCCTCCCAGGTTGTGCCTAGGAGAAACCAAACCACTGAGGCCCTCTGCTGGCAGAAGCCACCAGCGTGGCACTGAGACGGCTCCTTCCCCCTCTCAAGAGCTCGCAGTGCTTCTCTGTGTTTCTTATTTGCTGTATTTTATTCAGTTCAAGGTGTGCAGCAGATGGAGTCGGCAGAATGAGAAATCACAGAGGGCAGGAGCAGGGACATCCGGCAGCTGGCCCACGCGCCCGGGGAGGCCACCGAAGGCCTCCACAGGGCTACCTGAGCCACGGCCGGGCGCCGCTCGTCCCAGGGACCTCCTGTTCCGTGCCTCCTTGTCATTAATCCGAGCTCTGCTGATGCCGCCTCTGCATCTTCAGGGACGCCCAGAGCAGCGTGTGGACCTGGCCCCGGCTGCGGAGCTTTCGCAGCAGACGGAACCTTGGGGAGTGGAGGAAGCTGGGCCCTCAGGGGCTGCCCTGGGAGGGGATGAGGGACCCAGTGCCGTCCTACCTCTCCTTTCCACTCTCCAGCATGATGTGAACGGTCCTCCACCACACACTCTGCTACCCTCCCAACGCCCAGAAGCGACAGCCACACCAGGGCTGAGCCTCCAGACCATGAGCACAAGCAACCTCTCCTCTTCCTCAGTCTGTTTATCTCAGGTGTTTGCTGTGCTACTCAGCCTTTCGTTGGCAGAAGCAAAATACCCAGCAACTTGGAAGAACTCAGAGGAGGAAGCCTGGGCTCGGGGCGTCAGGTTCAGTCCGAGGCCAACCAGCTCCCGCGCCCGGGCCTGAGGCGAGGCAGAGCCTCATGGTGGGAGAGGGTGGTGGAGGAAAGCAGCTGGGTCACGATGACCAGGAAGTGGGAAGAAAGCAAGCAAGATGACAGGGATGAAACAGACCCCAGGTCACCCCCGGTGGCCACGCCCACCCGGTGGCCACGCCCACCCGGTGGCCACGCCCAGTGATCCGTTCGTTGACCCGCCGCGGATCTGTCCACCGATGAGTTTCCAGCGCTCTCACCTACTCTTTTCACCGTGAACACTGCTGCGTTAGCACAGGAGATTTTCTTAGGGGACACTTCATATCCAAACCATAAATATCGGCTACGGCAATGGCAAAGGACCACGAAGGGTCTACACTTTTAGTCTGCTGAGATTTCCTTGTGGCCCAGCACATGCACTGTGACAAAAGTGACCCTGAGTCTTGCTGCTGTGGAGCCGATGCTGCTCTGGCATGCTGGGCGTCTCCCGTGCACGCCTCTTCAGTTCAATGCGGCGGAACTTTTCAAATGTTCTGTGGACAGTAAAATAAGAACACCAACCCTTGGGCATGTAATGAATGAGGGAGTTGCAAAGGTCTCATCAAACTCCCACACGACACCATTTCCCTCCCTGAAAACTGGAGAAGGAATAGTCACTGGAGGAGCTCAGAGTTTGCAGTTCATGATCCTCCTGCAGGGCTGAGACCGGCCTGGACACAGGGAGCTCTCAAGTGTTAGATTTCCCCTTTACTATTACTAATAGTTGGATTCTGAGAAAACCAGGCAAAAGTTTCTCATTCTGTGGTTGAGTTTCCTTACGCTTTACAATTTTTTATTTTTTAAATTTAATGCTGTGAAATAAGCCAAAAACAAACATAGAGATTTAGCCATTTCGTTACTCAAATACTGTAGTATGAAAGTTGTCAGAATCAAAATGAACTTGCTTATGTCACCCTGAGAAAATAAATAAATAAAGCTGCGAGGCCATGAAGGGGCATCCCACACATGATGTGCAGACAGTGGTCACAAGGGCTCTGCCAATCATCAAGAACACAAACAGCAATAAGTGTTGGCGAGGATGTGGGGGAAAAGGCACACTCACACACTGCTGGTGGGACTGCAAATTGGTGCAGCCACTCTGGAAAGCAGTGTGGAGATTCCTCAGAACACTTGGAATGGAACCACCACTTGACCCAGTTATCCCACTCCTAGGTTTATACCCAAAGGACTTAAAATTAGCTTACTACAGTGAGATGGCCACATAACTGTTTATAGCAGCTCAATTCACAATAGCTAAGCTATGGAACTAACCTAGGTGCCCTTCAACAGATGAATGAATAAAGAAACTGTGCTATATACACACAATGGAGTATTACTCAGCCTTAAAGAAGAATGAAATTATGGCATTTGCTGGTAAATGAATGGAACTGAAGAATATTATGCTAAGCAAAATAAGCCAAAACCAAAGAACCAAAGATCAAGTGTTCTCTCTGATACATGGATGCTAATTCACAATAAGGAGCGGGGGAGAACAGAGGTAATTTGAACTCGACAGAAGAGAGTGAAGGGAAGGGAGGGGAGGGGGCACAGGAGGAGGAAGGATGGTAGGATGAATGGGACATTATGACCCTATGTGCACATATGATTACATGACCTGTGTACAATGACCTGCGTACAACGACCTGTGTACAACACCATGCACAACCAGACGAATGAGAAGTTACATTCCATTTATGTCTGATGTGTCAAAATGCATTCTACTGTCATGCACAACTAAGTAGAACAAATAAATTAATTAATTTAAAAGAGGCTCTGCCAAACCACATCTGAACACAGGGAGCCAGAGGGTGTGGCCAGCTGCAGATCTGCCCCTGCTGCTCCCTGCGGCCAGGCAACACTATTTCAAAATATCTGGTGTCATCCTGCCCTGCCCACCTTTGACTTTGAAAGCTTCCCCTTCCCTCACCTGGTGGGTGCATGTTCAACTGCTCTTGGTGTGGACGTGCCAGGTCACAGGGCGTCTACACTACAGGAAATCTGGACCCTATTCCTCTCCGGGGCACCCTGGTTCCTAGGGCCCCAGGTTCCCACCGCAGAGCTCTGCTTCTCCCAGGGACAGTGCTATGCTCGGGGAGCTGTCTGATTGTCATCTAGGTTGACAGTCGGTGCACCAGGGACCACAGACTCCCAGGCCCATGCGGTGCTGGTGTGAGCTCAGCGGTCACAACAGAAGTACTTTCTGGGGGTGCAGACAGAGCAGGTGGGCTCCTGGGAGCTGCACATCCTCTGCACTCAGTCTTGCTTCAAACCTAGACCTGCTCTAAAAATAAAGTTCGTTTTTAAAAATATAATAGATGACAAGCGAATAAGAGAAGGATTTGAGCCAAGAAACAAGAAAAATATCATGAAAAGGTAACAGGAGGAGGATTTGGTGGAGACGGGAAGCAAGCTCCCACGGCCACTCTGAGGCTCTCCCCACCTTCATCTCACCTCACTGCAGGAAACCAGACTAAACCCGCCAAGATACCATCACACCTGCGTTGGAGAACGTCGTGAGGAGTGTGGTCTCAGGACCTGGGGGAGGTGGAGCTCCTGGAACACTCCTGCTGTTGTGTGGGAGTGGGTGGAATGCTCAGGAGCAGCCTGTCCTTCCCCGTGACCCAGCATGCCCACACCTAAGAGAAATTACAACACACAGTCCAAAAAGACTCAGGTAGAATGCTTGAAACAGCTTCATCCATAACACCCAAAATGCTAAGTAGCCCAGCTGGTCCTCAGAAAGAAAGAGAAAGCGCAAACTGGTCCAGGAGAGCACATCAGCAGATGCAGAGCAGACCAGACAGGGATCTCAGCAACAGACGAGTCGACATCACTCCCTCCCGGCCGGGCCAGCTTCTCCACGTGTTGGCCTGTCCTGCATGGCTGCAGGGGGCGCTGCTGGCAGGGCATGCAGGGCCCTACTGGGGCGAGGACTACCTTCTGGACTTGACAGGCATCCGTCGCCCTGCATAGCTCACGCATCTGTCAAACTCAAGGCAAACTACAGACAGGAGACTGACGTCCCAAAATCACACACCAGAAGAAAAACTGAGCAAGTGTGCCGCTCCAGCGGTGCTCGATGCAGCCTCTGGGTGGGAGAGCGGGAGTCCCGGACAAATGGGCATCCCAGGGGAGTGGACAGCCAGACTCCTGAGTGACCCACTGGATAAGCAGGCGGGCAGCAGTAAGGCAGGTCAGGTAGATGGGATCCAAATAGTGCATATGTGGGTTTTCCCTACAAAAGCCTTCCACTCGGTTGTATGTTTGAAATTTTCCACAATGAAAGTTGGAAAAAGATAAAAATCTTTTGTTACTTGAACATTTTAAATTACCAATTTAAATAACTTGATAGTCAAGGAAATAAACATAATGAAATATTTTTTAAGTATTTAGAACTAAATGATAACAAAGTGTGCCACATGTCAAAACATGCAGGATTCCATGAAAATAATACATAAAGTGAAATTGATTGCTTAAATGCTAATGTGAAAAAAATAAATGCTAAAATGAATGAATAGGCTGAAATTTTAAGTGAAAGAAGGACCACAATGAAACAAAGAAAATTAGAAGTAGATAAAAGGAGAATTGAATAGTGCAGAAAATATTGAAAGTTTTTATTTGATTTTTGAAGCATCACAACATAAGTCTATAGAGACATTGGGAAAGAGAAAAAAGAGGATGCCAATCAATCACCTGGAGACACTAGTTCAGATCCAACAAGGAGAGGATTCCACAATTTTGAACTTTGGTCAAATGAACAAATTTCTGGAGAAATATAACTTACCAAACTGACTCAAGAAGAAATAGTAAGCCTCAACAGTCCTATGCCTTGAAGGTAACCGACAAGTTTATCTAAAATTTCTTCCAGGAAAAAAAAAAAATGGTTTTATAGGTGAAATCACTCCAAGCTCCTAAAAACTCTTCACCCAGAAAAAGTAAGGCAACACCCTCCCCAGCGTGTTTCATGAGGTCATCACAACGCCCACTCCAAAGGAGGATGAAGTCAGCCGCGTGGCCATGCAGCTCACACAGGGTGGTCCAGAGCTGCCCTGCGAGGGCGATGCCATGAAGACAAGAGCCCTGGCTGGCTCCTCCCCTGCAGGCTAGTTGGGCCCTGTCAACAGTCGGGGTTCCGCAGAGACCACCACGTCTAGGCAGCACCAGGCAGCTGCAGAGAAGGGAGGAGGCTTCCCAGACGCCAGAGGAGAGGAGCTGACCTAAGACCCCACGGCCAGACCAGGAGCTGGAGAAACAACAGAAAAGAAGCAGTGGGGTGGGGACAGGACAGCTCCTGGAGCCACCTGGGGCCTCACTGTGAAGAGCACCCCCATGCCAGCAGGACTGACCTCTTGCTCCCTATTAATTCTCCTCAGAGGACCTGGGGCTTGAGCCAAGATTCAGGAAGCAAAGGTAGCCACCAGTAAGACCAAGCTCACCTGCAGTGCCCCCAGCTCCCAGGGCCACTGTGGTGGCGGGGGGCTCCTCTCCCACAACAGGTGCAGAGTCCAGGCCACAGCAGAGAGGACAGGACCCCTGCTGCCCCCAGAGTGCCCTCCTGCTTTCCGGTTTCTTCATCTTTTGTCTTCACCCCAACCAGGCTGTGAGCTACCAGGAGCCTCACCCTCCCCACGGGGAAACACCAACAGGCTAGGGCATCCAGCAGGCCTGCTGTCGCCCTGAGACCACGTGGACAGACCCTGACGTGGATCCCTGAAGGAAAGGGTCTCGTCAGAACCTGGGCAGAGTTTCAGCTATTGGTGCATGTGTGGGGTGTGTGGGGTGTGTGTGTGTGTGTGTGTGTGTGTGTGTTGTGCATCTGATGTGTATAGTTTGTGGAGTGTTTGTTGCGTATGTGTGGTGTGGCGTATGTGGCAGGTCGTGTATACGATGTGTGTGTGATGTGGTGTGTGTGCGCACTTTATGTGTATGGTCCATGTGTGACTCTGTGTGATGTGTGCACATGTGTGTGCACATGTGTGGTGACATGGTGTGTTATGTGTGTACATGTGAGTGGTATGTCTGTACATGTGTGGTATGTATGATGCAATGTGTGTGCTCTGTGTACATGTGTGTGTGGTGTGTGTGTATAAGTGTGAATTTTGTGTGCATGATGTAGGACTGTCTGTATGTGGAGTGGCATGTGTATGGGGTCTGTGTGTGGTATGTTGTGTGTAGCATGTTGTGTGTGTGTGGTATGGTGTGCAATGGCCAGGAGGGAATGCTGACCCTGGCACTGCTGGTCACAGGACAGCCAGCCACAGAGGACTCAGGAGCAGCAGTGCCAGGGTCTTACCCAGGTGCCACAGCAGGGGCACCAGGGCAGAAGGCAAGGGCAGAGACCTGGAGGAGACCAGCCCGCCTGGGTGAGGTCACGCCCTCTGCCTCCCCCCCACAAACCCACTTTCCTAGAAGACTGGACGCAGCAGGACAGAGGCGGCACAGCTGGGCCCAGGCCCAGGGCTCAAAACCTATGACCTCCTGGGATGGACTGAGTGAGCATCGTGAACCTGACTCCAGCCTCCGTCCATCTGCGGCATGAGGACTGGAGGGTCGCCAGCCCCCTCTCAAGCCAGGCTCAACCCTCAACCCCAGATGTGTACCAGATGCCCATCTGTGGGTTCACAGGCCCTGGGGACCTGAGCCTGGGCCCAGCACAGTATCCAGTAGAGCCCTGCGGCCCTCGCCCAGCCCTGTCACACACCTCACCAGCCATCCAGACACGGGCTTCTCCCATGACAACCCAGTGCACAACACTACTCATGCACACACATTGCTTGCTCCCACACATGCAAGACACGTAATCACACACATGCACACGTGCTCTCAATACACAGGCAATTCAAACACACACATACGTGTGAAGGCAAAATGCACACACACTCACACATACACTTTCACAATCTTTTCCACACACAAAACTTCAAGCAGACCAGGTCCATCCAGCCTCACTTGCCAGGCCAAGCTGCAGGAAGCAGGGCCTGTGGAGCTTACCAGTCCTACCTCCCCAAATCCTCTCACCTGACTCCTCTGAGCACCATGATGGGCAGGAAGCCAGAATGGCAGCCCAGCTCAGGTCCCCGCTGCCAGAATCTGCCTCTCAAACGCTCTCACAGCAACCACAAGCAGTGACTCCAAAAGAATGGACGCTGCCTGGAGACTCAGGCCAGAACAGTGGGAGGACTCCCAACCCCACGAACTCATCCCCACTAGCCTGAATTCCCTTCAAGCAGCTCCAGGACCAAATGCCAACTGCCAGTCCACTCTCGGGAGCAGAACACACGTGGCCAGTACAATGTGAGAGTCTAATAAAACACAGTAATTTTTCATGTGACCCCACAGTGTAAACCAGATGCCAGATCATGAAATACATTTCCCAAAATTTCCAAAGATTCTGTAGGAAGAAGCTGGGACTACTCCTGCTCAATGTGGGGGCTTCTGATACTTCAAAAGGTCAAAGAACAGGGGACAGACAGGGCAGAGAGAGGCCTGCAGCCACCACAAGGAATACAAGGCAGCCAGCAGGGAAATGGGAGGCTGAGGGCCAGATCCTCTTCTACTGTGGGAGCCCCAGTGCACTCTGAGGCTTTAGGTGACCTGGCATTCATGGACACAGCTTCCACATGGTCGTCGAAGTCCTGCCCAGTGCCCACACTCCATGGAGGTCTGCTCCATATGGATGAACAGTTGGAAAGCCACCACACCCCAAGCTACCCAGAGTAGACTTGGGGCAACCGCACCCATCAATTGCAGTGTTCTTGCCCAGAAAAAGTCCGCTCCCCACCTGGATGCACTTGGACCCAGCAGGAGGATTCACTTCTCCACCAGGACACCAGAAGGACCCACTCCCAATCAGAACACTGAAAGGTTCCACTCTTCTCAGGACACCAGAAGGGTCCACTCCCCACCAGGACATCAGGAAGGTAAATACTACACACACAGGGAATACCATGAGGATCCATTATCCACCAGGACTTTGTCAGGGCCCATCCTCATCAGACCATGAATACTTTCACTCTGAAAAAGTGGATTCCAAATGGTAAGGAAGCATGATATCAGGAACACATTTCCCACACATGGTGGGGTCAGAGATGTTTGGTCCTGTGGTGAATGCTCACAGTGGCTTCCATGATGGTTGGGGGGAAAGGATGGTGGACACAGTGGACATGGTTGCAGATGGAGGTAAACAGTGGACGTTACCCAACTCAGAGCTCATCCCCAGAAAAACCTTGTCCACAAGAAGGATGGAAAAGAAAGGCTGTATTCAGTGGCCAGAGAAGGAAGGTGGAGCTTGGCTCACAAATCAGCTCCTGCACTCCAGAGGGTGGAGGGATAGGCTAACAGAGCAGAGGAGCAGCCAGATCTTCTTGGGGAACAGGCAGAGATCTTCCAGGAACTTGGATGCCACCTCTTATCATTCCCTTTAAGGCACAGTGTTTCCCTTCATGGTGGCTGGCAGGTGTCTTTAGTCTTAAAAGGGGAGAGGGAGGCTAGGCAAGTCTGGGTCAAGTTAAGCCCATGTTAGAGTTTGCACAAAGGATGTGTCGAGTGTTTCCACAAGCCTATGTGTGGTGCTGACGAGACTCTGACCCAAAGGTGAAGGCAGCAGAGGACACAGACCCCAAGTGAAGACAGATACCAAGCCTCTTCAGCCCACTCCAGCCACCCACGGGACATCTACGGGCCCAAGTCAGTGTTTTGAACAAAATCTGACTACAAGGCCCTGGAGAGTATTCCAGGCGAGCAGTTTCATAACCCACATCAGAGGTGTGATCTAGAGAACAGTGAGATACAGACCACTGACGTATAACAGGGCCACCTGACCTCCAGCATGGTGTGCTTAGGGCGTTTGGGACCAAGTGCAACTACAGAAGTTGTTTAGGTCTGTCCTGGGTACCATGATGTTTATTGAGTACAACAAGTCACTGTTTGGACAAGCAGTAGGTGTTCCTGGATGGGAGGCCAGGGTAGGTGGCAAATGGAGCACATGGTCCTGGACGGCAGTGCTCAAGGGGGGCGGGAAGGCAGTGCTCACATATGCACTGATCACATGACCAAGTGTGCAGGATGTGATGGGATCCAGACCAGGACACTTGTGAGAGGTGGCCTGAGGTACATTAGCTTCCTGCTGAGGAGTACGTCCCTGCCTGCACATCAAAGGTGGTCACCATGGGACCTCCATCGGGGAACCTCACCCAACATCTCAGGACAGCTGCCAGGACAACCATGGGCTGGGAACATGCAAAGCATGGGTCACACAGGGGCACAAAGCTCAAGGAGAGGCAGAGAAGGGGGCCCGGGACACAGGGGGACCCTGGAGCACATAGTCCTGGAGGACTAGCGAGGAATGAGTGAGGCCAAAGGCACTTGAACAACATCTGGTTTAAGAACGAGGGCAAGGAAGACCCCAGCCTGCCGGGTTCATCTCATGCTCTGGACACACAGTTCACACAGTCCCAGAAGGTCATCTCAGGGTCATCGTGGGCTGGGCCAGGGGCCACCACTGTCTTCATTCCCAGCCTGAGCTCCAGGAACCAGGCTGTGGGGAGCCCCACCTGAGATTAGGAGAGAGATGTGCACTGTGGTCCTCAGGGACTTCCCAGAGCCCCCAGTGCTCAGCTCCTGCTCCCCATGGCAGGGGAAGCCGCAGAGGGACGGACGGGCTGGGTGCAGCCGTGGGATTTGTTCTAACATGGAGACCCTCCAACTCCACCAGCCACCCAGGGCCTCCCTTTCAGCCTTCAGGGACCTGGTGTTGGAAGCACACTGGGCACAGCTCCATTGGGAAACAAAGGGAAGCAGGACCTTGCTGGGCACCATCCTGCCCACTGCAGGATTCCAGCCTAGGCAGCAGCCTTGAGGGACAGGACTCTGTCCAATGCCCCGACCTGAGATGCAGTGAGGACCCAGACACACAGAAGCAACACTTGGGACCTTTAAATGTAGGTGCTGGCCAGAGCAGAGCCCTGCACGTGGGAGCAGTACAGCAAGAAGAGCACCATGGACCCCAGGGCACAGAGGTGCACACCTGTGGGGCTCAGCAGGGCCCCAGCCTCCTCCCCCTCCTCCTGGTGGCCCTCCTCGGGCTCTGCTGCATCGTCATAGTCCTCCTCCTGCACGGGGTCCCTGGGTTCCGGGGATGCGTCATCTCTCTCCCCGACAGGGACAGCTTCGATGTCCTCATACACGCCCTCCGAGGGCTGCTGTCCCGACAGTCCAGAACCTGCGAAGGCAACGACCTCACAGAAGGACCACTCCTGCAGACAGAGCCTCTCCCACTGGCCCCTGGAGGCTCTCACACATGCAGAAACCCCGGCTCCTCTGCAACAGCCCCTGCACAGCAAGGACCTTCAGTCACGCTCTGCCCCACCCTGGACCACAGATCAAAGGGTCCTGGGGGGAAGGGGTCAGTCCCAGGCCCTGGACACGCCCTGACAGGCCCCAGATAAAAGGGCAGTGTGAGGGATGGATGAGAGACTCCTTGGTGCCCAGGAAAGAGGACTCTCTTCATAGGTCTTCTCAAAACGGAGTGAGACTCAAGCCCAGGGTCCCGGGTCCCCAACACCTTGTGGTTCCACAGAAACTCACCTAGCGGTGGCTGTTAGGAAGACACCTGCAGCAGGCAGGACAGCGGCCAGAACAGAGAGGGCCTGCCCACTGGCATCTCCCAGAGCTGCCCCAGCCTCTGCCCCCAGGGACCCTGCTCCCCATGCCCACTCATCCACCTACCCATGCAGGCAGCGCTGCTGTGGCACCTCTGGACACCCAGCACCACGAGGACGAGGCCCAGGACACAGCCAAGGACCAGGCAGGCGATCCCGGGCAGGGTCCAGGCCTCAGCAGCAGGTGGAGGGGCCAGGGAAGGGGCTGTGGGGCAGGAGGGGCCTCCTGAGTACTGGCTGCCTGGGGCATTGTGACCCTGGGTCTGGATGACCTCAGCCTCTCAGGAGGGTGGAGTGCATGGGGGTGGGGTCTCAGTGCCCCCAGGACAGGCAGTGCCCCCCTCAGATGGCCAGAGGTCCCATGGCAGAGGTGCCTAGGGGGCAGGCCCAAGGTTCAAGGCTCAGGTGAGAGGATACGGACGGGACTGCCCAAGTGCCCAGGCCCCAGTAGAGGGCTCAGAACAAAGGTCCGGGTGTGAGGGCCTGGGTAGAGGGCTCGGAGCTCAGCCAGGAAAATCCAGGGGACAAGGCCCGGGTGCGAAGGCCCAGGTTGGGGGCACAGGACTCAGGACCAGCCCATGCACCCAGGGAAGAGCACCTATGCGCCTTTCTGCCCCTGCCTCTGCTCTGCTGTGGACCTACAGCCACGACGTCCCAGAGGCCACAGCAAGCAAGGGCCCACCCCAGGCACCATGGAAAATCCCATGAGACCAGGGCCTGGGCCTCGGTCCCCTCACAGGCTCCTCGCCCACCCAGGCACTGGAGGGTCAGCGGCTGTCCTCAGGGAAGGGGCCTGGATCACCTGAACAGGGTCTGACCAGACACCTGCTCCCAAAGGTCCCCAGGGCAGTCAGAGCTGAGCCCCACTGCAGGGCCTCTAGGCACACGAGGACTGGGGTCGGGTGGACAGGATGCCACCTACCAGATGCAGTGGTCCCAGGGACACCTGCTGGAGAAATAGGGCCTGAGCACCAGCATGGGGAGGCAGAGACGCCCTAGCAGCACCCACCTGCCATCACCCAGGGGCTGCCTGGCCACCCGCGGCAGAGGCACCCAGGACCCAGGTGGCAGCCTGTGCCAGGAGCACCCACCGAACGCTGTGGGATGTGACCGAGCAGAGGAGGGGGACGCAGGCACACGTCCCCGGGGTCCCCCAGCTCACCTGAGCAGCGCACGCCCGCGTCCTCCTTGTGCTCGCAGTCTCCACGTCCCCAGGGCTCCGCCGGGCAGCCCCACAAGGACGCCTCGCTGCCGCGACACCCCACCTCATCCAGCCACACCGGCCCCCAGCCAGGGCCGAAGGCGGCGCCCCGCAAGGCATCCACCGCCGGTCCGCAGCCCAGCTGGCGGCACACGACCTCGGCGTCCGCCAGGTCCCAGGAGTCGTCGCACACGGTGCCCCAGGAACCCCCGTGCCAGAGCTCCACGCGTCCAGAGCAGCTGTCCTCGCCGCCGCGCAGGCGCACTGCGCCCTCCTCTGGAATGGTACAGAGGTTACCTCGGGCGCACCAGCGGGGGCAGGGGCACCTGCGTGCTGACAGAGGCGTACCTGGGCAGCTGAGGGCTGATGAACAGTTGAAGGTCTGCTCACCTTCCTGAGGAACTTCTGCTTTCTCTGTGTGGAATTTGGACACATCAGTGTCTGTGTGCTCAGCCACTTAATCTGTGGAATACTAGTTTCCTTCTCCTTTTCCTTCCTGTCTCCCCCTGATCAGGAGTTTCTGCTTCTTTCAGGGAGAGCTTCACACCTGAGGGGATCCACACACTGTTCCTCACGGACTGTCCTTAAAAGTAGCTGGGTGCCCAGGGGTGCTGTTTCCCCCACTGGTGGAATTCCAGGGGACTGAGATGGCTCCAGTTGGAGCACACTCAGCACAGAGCCTCAGTGCAGGAACCCACCCCTCAGCCATCCACAGGTACTGCCTACCTCCTCGGCTGTCACCTGCGCACAGGACCCAGGCCTCCTCCCCGCTGGAGCAGGAATTCTGGTTCCAGGGTGCTGAAGGGCATTGCCACAGGATCCTGTCGTGCCTGTGCCTACAATGAATGGAGGCCACCCAGCGAGCCGCGGGGGAACGCCAGCTTCCTGCCTCAGTCAGCAGTTGCCCCTGGGGCCCACAGCCCAGCTGCATGCACAGGATCCCAAGGGAGGCAGAGCTCAGGGTCTGGCAGACACTGCCCCAGGTCCCATTGTAGAAAATTTCCAAGCGCCCAGCACATGGCTGGCTGCCGTTCTGTAGCCTCAGATCTGTGAACCCTGCAGACAGAGATGCTGGTCAGCAAGGCAGAGCTCAGGAGGAGTGGAGGTGCGGGAAGGGATGGACCCACTGCACCCACCTGAGCAGAAGACCCCAGCATCCTCCTTGTGCCCACAGTCGTGTTGTCCCCAGCCTCCCGACGGGCACTGCCACAGAGCAGACTCGTCGCCCACGCAGGCCAACTCGTCCATCCAGATGGGTCCAGCCCCAGCCCCAAAGTGGGCGGACCCTGGTGCGCTCAGGGCGTGGCCACAGCCCAGCTGCCTGCAGACTACGTGCGCGTCCTGCAGGTCCCAGGAGTCGTCGCACACGGTGCCCCACTCGCCCCCGTGCAGCACCTCCAGGCGCCCGGCACAGCGCCCTGGCCCAGCGGCCAGCCGCACCCGCAGGCTCCCTGCGGAGAGACTGAGTCAGGGGCGCCTGGACTCTGGGGGCCTGGGAACTGGGGGAAGAGACTGTTTCCACACTCACCAGAGCACACGACGCCCACGTCCCGCAAGGCCCCCGCGGGCACCAGCTGGAACTTGGACACATTGCACTGGGTCAGGCGAGTCTCGGAGCCCATGCAGCGCGCGCGGCTTAGCCACACCCGCAGGGCACCGCGGACAGGGGCGGGCGCATCGTAGGCTCGCTCTGCCCTTCCGCACCCCAGCTGCCCGCACACCACGCTGGCGCCTCGCAGGTCCCAGGCGTCGTCCAGAACGCGACCCCATGCACCGTCTAGGGCGATCTCCACTCGACCATCGCAGCGGCTCTGACCGTCGCTCAGACGCAGGGCGTCGAGGAGACCTGGGCGAGCAAGAGGGGTCCCATGGTCTCAGGGTTAGTGGCCCCGGCCTAGAAAGGGGCAAAGCCCACCCCCACAAAGCCCCGCCCACTCTCGGCACACTTGGAGTGCGCTCTCTGAACACTTTTCCAACCTCCTGCTGACCTTCCTCTTCCTCTGCCACAATCCTACTCACCCACCTGAGCAGAGGGCAGAGGCCGAATTTCCTGGGGCACAGGCCTGGGCCCCCAGCGTGCTCACTGGGCAATTCCACAAATAGGGCTCTGTCCCCACACAGTGAAATACATCTGGCCAGAGGGGAGCTCCTCCTTCCCCAAAGTGGCCTCCTTGGGGTGTGGCCACAGCCCTGCCGCAATTCAGCTGGTGGCAGAGGACGGTGGCATCTTCTAAGTCCCAGTGGGTGGCACAGAGGGGCGCCCAGGACCCCTGCACCTGGAGCTCCACGCGGCCCTCACAGCTGCTGCTGCCATTGACCAGCCGGAACTCTGGGGAGAGACAGAGTCCTGTGGCCCCAGATTCCAGAACTGTTGTTCCCTTTAAGCCTCCTTACACTCTGCACACACCCAGCACTGGCACAGGTAAGGGTAGGAAGTACAGCTTTGCTGGTGGAATCACCAGGGGCAGGTGGGGACACTCCAAGTATTGGTGCTGTGTATCAGCTGGGGAATGTGCCAAAATCTCATGGGAGTGAGTTCTAATGAGAGAGAAGCAACTACTCACAGCAGGAAAGGAACAAAGTTCAAACTCTGGTTCAGAATTGGTCTGAAAATCCTAGGAGAGTAATAGTTTCTCCCCTCTTCAAAGGAAGTCTCTGTCAAATCTCACTAACCTTATACTTCTGCAGACTATCAAGACTGCACGTGGGGGAACAGTCTGCACAACAAACTCAGGTAAGCTGCCAGAATGTGCAGGTGACTAACAAATCCACAAGAAAGCTCTGGATAAGGGCCACTATCATGTCTGCAGGTCCTCCTCACAATATTCAAAATGTCCATTCTTAACAACAAAGTTACAGTTCTGGCAAAACACAGACCAACTGAGAATCTCCAAAATTAACACCGTTTAAGAGAACTGTGGATGCCACCAGGCTAAGGGAAGTCCTAGAAGAAGAGAGAGAGGGACAGAAAGAACGTTTGAAGAAATCAGCATTTGATCAATCGTGAGAAGGTATGTATTGTGTAAATTAAATACCAGAATCTGTGCATCCAGGAAGCTCAAGAAACACTGTCCCTAGGTGCAGGGGACACCCTCCAGCACACTCCACACGTCAGGACGCACTGTCCCTAGGTGCAGGGGACACCCTCCAGCACACTCCACACGTCAGGACGCCCTGTCCCTAGGTGCAGGGGACACCCTCCAGCACACTACACATGTTAGACCATATAACATAACTGTCAAATATTTAATCCTGTGAGATATTTTTCTGACCACAATGATCGAGACAACATTCAATAGCAGAAGGAACCTGTCAATTTTCCAAATGTGTAGAATTCAATATAATTCATAAATAATGAGTTGAAGACTCAAATCCAAGTGGAAATTACAGGATATCTGGCAACAGAACCAACACATGCCAGTTCACAGGTGCAATATGTCTGTCCTCAGTGGGAAATTCCAGGCTGCTGACAGGACGTTTGGAAAGAAGAATGAACTCCACTCAGGACCCTATCGTTATTCCTCAAGGAACTGTTACAAAGAGGAACAAAGTTAGCCAAAGGCCATGAGCCCAGAGGACTGTAGGAGGTGGGCAGCACAGGGACGAGGACATCATAAAGAACCTACCAGAGCAATGATCGGTTTTCAGGAAAGACCAATCCTTAGGAGTCTGAGATGGAGGAGGCAGTGCAGCAGAGGCCCAGACGGCTCACATGGAAAGTGAAGCGGGCCCCTAGGGGTCCTGGGGAACGTGTGGGACTCTGAATAGCTCTGCCAACGATCCAGAAAACCCAGCCGAAGGAGCAAGTCCTCCAAAACACAAGAGGCCAAACGGAACCAACGGGACGTAGAAACTGGCAGCGAGGTCTGGTCAGCAGCCACCTCCCAACAAACAGGCAGGGCTTGCTTTGCTTACTGCAGAATTCACCTGGAAACGCTAGGGAAATTCACACCAGCCTTCCTCGAGGTTCCCAAAGCAGTAAGAGGAGCAGAGCACTGTCCTGGCCACCATGAGGCCAGCGTCACCCTGACAGTCAAGCCTAACAAAGACTTGTTGTCAGAGTGAATGTGCCAACCAACACCCGGGAAACCTGCCGTCAACAAAATAAAGCAGAGAGGTAGAGCCACCATCTAAAGCAACCACACAGCTAAACGAAGTAAGGTTTATCTCAGGCATTGAGGGGACTCAGCATGCACGTCAGCCAATGGCACCCCACTTACAGAATGAAGGACACAGAGACCAAAGCGGGCGGGACAGGCTCTGCCCACGCTGGATGGAGCAGATGTTAACTATGAAAAGACAAAGGTGCACTTGCTGCCGTGGGGTCGGTGCAGCACAGGGACGTGAGCTGTGAATGGAAGTGCCCCTGGCAACAGAGACTCCACTTCCCTGGGCATGTGGCACAGGGTCCCAGTGAGGGCCACCTTCCAGGTCCAGCAGAGAGCGCAGCACCCCACTCTCACCAGGGCACAGGTCGGGTAGTCAGGAGCTCACAGAGCACCATCCTGGGAGCCAACCTCACGAGGAGATGGACCTGGGCCTGTGGCCAAGCACGTCAGCAGGAGCTGCCGGAGACGCCTTTCCTGCAGACCTGTGGCGCACAGGTCAGGTCGCAACCAGTCCAAACACGGACTCGGCCTGCGTTGTCTGACCACAATGGAATAGAAACAGAAATCCACACCAGGAACGGGAGGAACACTGAATACAGGGAGACTGAAGCACTTCACCCTGAATGACCAGCAGGTCAACGAAAAATCAAGAGGGAATTTCACACTTTTCTAAAAACACAAGGAAATGAAAACACAACTGAGAGAACGTGTGGCGGACGGAGGTCAGAGCGCAGTGGTGCCGTGTGGGCGGTGTGCGCCAGGACCTGGGATTCATCCCACGGCCACAGAAAACGAGGGAGGGAGAGATCTAATCCTGAGGACGCTGCCAACACAGCAGGGAGCAGCAGGCTGAAGCGAGCCGGCGCCTGAGAACAGGAGACCCCAGCTGGCACCTGGCAGCGCATCCCAAGGAGAAGCAGCAAAAGGCCCAACAACCCTGGCAGGGGAGAGAGAAGAGAGCAGAGCAGGAGAAATGAATGAAAATGAATGAAAAGCCTGGAGCATTGACGAGACAGAGAGGAAGTCCTGAAAATCAGCAAAGCCGAGAAACCTGCAGCTAGACCAACCAGGAGACAGAGGAAGAGAGCGGGAACGCCCAGACAAAGCAACTCAGCGAAACCCATCGCGACCATCCTGAACACCCACAGAGCAACAGATCACAAGCCCCGAGAACAGGACAGGATGGTGGACACGGGACGCGGGCAGCCCACGCAGCTAAGCACGCCAACAGCAAGCAATGAGACACACTGGCAGGAAAGGGTCTCCCCGAAAAGAAAAGCCCGGTCAGAGCAGCTTCCCTGCCGAATACCACCAACCTTTGCAGAAGAACTAAATCGATTCTTTCTCAAACTATCTGAATGTGCAAAAGCAGGAGAACCTTCCAAACCCATCTGTGAGGCCAGACCTATCCTGACACCAAGCTAGATAAACACAGAAGAAAGAGAAAACACACGACCAAAGACCTAGTGAGCAAAGGCACCAAACCTCCACAGAACACAGCAAATCAAATGCAGCTGCACGTGGGTGAGCAGGGTACCCAGGGACACACAGCTGGGCAGTGCACTGGGACCAGCGAGGACACACGTCACCTCAGCAGCACGGGTGCAGACCACACCGCCTCCCAGCACTCGCAGAAGAGCGTTTGCAAATCCAACCTCACCCTCAGAAGAACCCTCAGAAGCAAAGCAAGAAGAAGGGCAGCCTGCATGGAAAGGTCGCGCGATGAGCCACAGCCCACGGCACTGGGTGGGGAGGAGGTAGCCGTCCCCAGCAGGTCTCCAGCATGGCGGTGTGCAGTGACCCCCGCCAGAGAGCAGCGGCGGCCGGCGGAGGCCCCCACACGTCCGCAGACCAGGTCTCTGCACGTCAGAAACCTGAGAGGCTCCACCACGAACCACTCTTAGAACTGATGTCCACATCTGATCACACTGCAGGACACAGAGGCAGTCTGCCACACTCACAGCTGTTCATACACCAAGATGGCTGAGAAGCCTGTCCGTGACGCCATTCCCCTCACAAGGCAGCAAACCCAAACTCCTGCCATGGAGTTCACCCCAAGGGAACAGGCTCCATGGTGAAGTCACCAAGTGCTACTGAAGGAAAGGAAGGGCCACCAAGAACGGGAAAGACCCCCGTGTTGTTAGATGCCCACATTACCCAAAGTGGACTATGGAGTGACATTCCTCACAGAGATAGAAAACACTCCTAAAACCCGTACAGGGCCGGGAACGGCCCTGCGCAGCCACAGCAATCCTGAGCTGAGTGAAGGGGACAGGGCAAGCGTCACAACACCCCGCTCCAAGACACCTTCCAATGCAGCATCGCCAGAACTGCCTGGAACTGGCACAAGAGCAGACTCAAGACCCGCAGGACACAACAGGAGCCAGCAGCAAGTCCATAGTCCACAGCCACCTGCCCCTCAGCGCAGGCAGCTCCAGCACCCCTGCAGGAAGGAAGGCCTGCTGCGTGGAAGTGGGGGCCCTGGGAGCCACTCAGGAGGAGGAAGCCAGATGCATCAGGATGGAACAAACACCTCGGGCGGGGCAAGACCCAAACTGCCACCTCCTGGAGGAAGACGCACACCCAGGACCTGGTCTGCACAACAAGGCCACGACACAGGGGGGGATGGCACCTCCCTGAGAAGCCTTGCACCCAAAGGAAGGGGAAGGGACGACCCTCCAGTGTGCAGCAGCCTCTGGCAGGGGAGGGGAGGGAGGTGGACATGGCTGCCAGTGCAGTTGGACAGGAGGGCTGGTCCCCAGTGTCCCGTGGCAGGTAGGATAACCGTGCTGTCAACAATGAACTGCACACTGCAGAGTGGAAAGTAGAGAAGACTGGACTCTTCCCAACACCAAGAGGTGGGCTACGTTGAGGGGACGCTCGAGCCAGTGCCCTGGCCTGGCCAGGGCTCGCTGTACACTGTGCTCTGCAATGTCACACTGCACCCAGCAGATATGCACTTACTGTCAGTTTAAAATAAAAATATTTTAAATACACTTCATTTGAAAAGATTTTTAACAAGACCTACATACAGGGGCACACGCCTCCTGTTCAAAGGTGGAAGGACGTGGTTCTGTGAAGAAGGCAGACCACCCAGAGCATTCCGAAGGTTCACTGTGATCTCCATCAAAATCCAAGCAGCCGGGGTTTTGAATAAACGTAAGAGTTAATCCCAAATTCATGTAGATAAAAAGGGTCCCAAACAGCCAAGTTACATGAACAGAACAATGTCGGAGACTCACGTCCTTACTCGAAAGCTGCTACAGATCTCCACTGAAGCGAACGGCGTGGAGCCACGGAGATGGGCCAAGGGCTCTGTGGAAGGGAGCCGAGGGCCAGAATCAAACACACGCTGGTGTCCCACACCTTGGAAGACCCACCAGGGCCACCAGGGAGGTGAACACAGCCTGAGAACAAGTGCACTGGGGACACTGGGCGTCCAGGTGAGAGAGTAATGCTGGCACATTCCTAACCGGACACAAAAGGAACTCAGAGTGAGAACGGCCCAGAAGGCTCAGTGGAAAGTGCAGATGGGGAGCTCCAGGGTTTGAGATCCTGCCATCAGATTTTCAGCTATGACACCAAAGCACAAGCAGCAAGAGAGACACTGGGCTTCATCACACTTGGGGACATTGGCACTGAAGGACACATGCCTAGGGGAGGTCAACAAGAGTGGGGAGTATTTGCAGGTCACACATTAATAACGGTCTGCTACACAGAAGTACCAAAAACTCACAGGGGGTCTCCAAAGATGAGAACCTCATTTCTGAAATGGGTGAAGAACGTCCACAGACAATTCTCCATAACCACAGCAGAGGCGCACAAACAGAGCTGGGGAAGAGGAAGAGACAAGAGATCCAAGATAGCCAGTGACAGACAAACCTAGCCAGAGCCTTCCTGTCCAGTCAGCCATCGAGCCAGAGACGCCCCCCAAGAGCCTCCCTGCCCAGGACCAACACAGCCACGCAGGCACCACCAGGGCACCTGAGACCTCACTCACTTTCCCCTGAGCACCTGAGTCCCACATCCTGGTCATGCGTGCACTGGTGCCCCGGCTCCCTCTGGCAGTGGAAGAGCAGGGACTCGTTGCCCGCACAGCGGGAGGCCTCCGTCCACACGGGCCCTGAGCCCTGGCCAAAGACGGCGCCCTGGACTGTGGACACGGCCAACCCGCACTGCAGCTCCCGGCACACCACGTGGGCTGTGGGCAGGTCCAGGTCCATGTGGCAGACAGTGCCCCAGCTCAGGCCCCGACGGACCTCCAGGCGCCCAGCACAGGGATGCTCGCCGCCCACCCAGCCGGGCCTCCATGTGTCCTGGGGGAAGATGCTGAACTGGAGCAACAGAGGGCAGGACCACCTCCAGGAAGGACCCTGGTGTGAAGCCACATGATGACCCACCTTCCAGTCCACGGGACGAAGGGTGCAGGAGAACCCGGGACTATCTGGCACAGCCCACCCAGGGGTCTGGAGGCCTGCTGGGCAAGTACTGGACCTGCAGACCAAGGATCCTACCACCCTCCCCACATCTCCCTGGGGCCTTGGACCCTCACAGAGTCTGTCATCAAAGGTTTACCCACCACCCCTGGGCCCCTGGGCAGTCATGGGCCCAGGGGACACCACAGGCAGGGGTAGATGCCCTTTCAGGGCTCAGGCTGGATAGGAGCCCTGACCAGAGCAGCCAAAGCTACAGCACAGCCACAGGGGACAGCTCCTGGACCCCCAAACCACCACTAGGAGGAAAGGCAAAGTCACGTCAACCCCCCTGCGGGGAAGAGGTTTCCATGGTGCTGCCCCGGCTCTGTGAGGCAGACGCCTTGCCCTCCCTGGTATACAAACATCCAAGCCAGAAGGCTCTGGGCGAGGAGTCCTACCTGCACACACCACCTCGGTGTAGGAAGGAAGGTCACACTGCTGCAGGAAGTTCAGGTTGATGTTGCACTGGAAAATGTCAGGCTCTGAACCCTGGCAGGTCACGAACTTCTGCACCTGGCCCCCAGGGGTCCCTCCTGGGTGGGCTCTGAACCACTGCAAAGCGGCGCCACACTGCAGCTGTCTGCACAGCACAGTCCTCTCCTCCTGGTGCAGGCTGCATCTCAGGACAGAGCTGTCTGGGTTCACCAGCTCGAAGTTTCCAGCACAGGGACTGCCACCACCACGCAGGCGGACTCGCCGCGTAGTGCCGCCTGGTGGCACAGAGGAGAAACAGCCCTGCCAGTTCTGCCTGAGGCACGTGTTCAAGGCCGAGTCTGGACTGGCCAGCCCCAACAGGCAGCCATGAGGCCCCTTGCTGCTCCTCCATCCTGTGCTGGTTCCCAGGACATCTGGGTGACAAAACCCCTCCTCCTAGGGCTGCAGGGTCTTGGTCTGGGTGGGCGAAGCAGGAGAGCAGCCTCCAGGGTCTTGGCACCTGTTGTGAGCACCCACCTGGGAAGCTGGGAAACTGGGTGCAGTTCTGCACATGGCGCGGTACAGGCCAAGGCCTTCCCTGAGGGCCCCCGAGGACCAGAGGGAAACAGCTTGGGCAGATGAGCCCAGAGACCTGAAGACCGGGGTGGGCATCAGTAATAAGGCTGTCCAGCAGGAAGGAGGAGGAAAACCCTGTCTCATGCTACAGCAGGGGGCACCCCAGGAACAGGGGCTCTAGGGTGATGAGGGTTCACACCCGGCCAGACCTGCCCTCCTACCCGGCATTCAGGGCCTCTGAAGCCCAGTAGGCGAAGGAGGTCCCAGAGGCCAGGGGGCTCGGGTCCCCACTAACCTACCTGAGCAGATGACTACCACCACACACTGGCAGTTGCAGCCGCTGAGGGGGACCCAGGTCCCCTGGGAGCATTCCCACAGGGAGGCCTCCTCGCCTGGCACTGGGCGCCATGCAGCCAGGGCGGCTCCATCTCGTTAGGCCGCAGAACATACTTGGAGGTGGACAAGGCAGGGCCACAGCCCAGCTGTCTGCACGTCACCGTGGACTCCTGCATGTCCCAGCCGTCCCCACACACCGCACCCTGCTGCCCGCTGTACTGCACCTGCACGAGGCCCTCGCAGGGGTTCCCGCCCGCCAGGAGACTCAGGGACGCTGCTCCAGCCTGGCTTTCAGGGACGAGGACTAAATGGAGGGAGAAGGTTTGGGTTATTTATTTCAAATGATCCGGGAGTAGAAAGTTTCCCTCGCTTTCTATCCCAAGTCCCAGACTTATCTCCTTCCAAGTTTTTATCTATTGACACTGTATTTTGGTGGCATCAGAACAATTACTCTGATGAAATGCAAGACAGCAAAATGTGCACCAAGACACGAGGTACCAGGAGTGACCAGCACTGTGCCACTCGACCACCCAAGATGCCCCACTTGTGTCCCCACCACCAGAACCTGCAGACGGCAGGACACACTCACCTGAAGGGTGCGCCCAGCAGGCCAGGAGCAGGGGCCACAGCCTCAGAGGGGACATCACTGTGCCTGGCCACATGGCGGCTGCAGCTCACACTGGCTCTCTCACAACGGGGTGTGCTCTGCCACCTCGCGGAAGGTGGACTCAGATGCTGCAGTGACGCTGTTCTGAGACGGTAGCCCAGCAGCGCCCGGGGCCTCCCCCACAGCACAGCAGACATCTGTCACCTGTAGCTGCACACACCCACCATGCTGGAGCCAGGCAGCACCAGCAGCGTGTGATGAGACCAGACTGGCTTTCCTGCAGCTGGGGCTCATGCAGCCCCAGTGTGAGGCTGAGGAACTGCTTCCAGCCAGGACCTGATGGCCCCAGCCTCCGAGACCAGGGCCTGTGGGGAAGTGAGGCCTTTCTGTGCCTCACTCACTAGATGTGGCTGAAGATCTGGGTCCTTCTGTGATCTGAACACCAGGAATAGACAGTTGGCCATGTAATCAACATACTCAAGCCTGCAGGGCCTGAAGGGCACTCAGCTCCCCGTGGGGAAGGCCCATCTACAGACAGCCAAGTGTGCAGTCACGGAGGGCAGTTAGATGAAGGAAGGATTGTCTGTAGGAGGGGAAATGACCAGGCCATGAAGACCACGACACACGTGCTTATTACCTGAGAGCCACGTGGGTTGACCAACAGTCAGGGGGAAGCGCAGGAGAAGGTGGCATTCCCACCAAGTGGACTTTGAGAACTGAACTCACCTCTAAACGCTTGTGCAGATAGAGTGTGCAGGGGACAGGCTCGCCACGGCTGAGCACGCTCACTTCTCGGAGGGCGGCCTCACGCTACGCACTAGTGTGAGGTGACTGTTTCACTTTTCCTTGTGCATCTGTACATTCTAAAGATGTCAAAATGACCATCGGTTTTTAATAGAATAATCTCAGTCAACACAAAGAAAATCCCAGAATCTGAAACCTGACCTATGGAGACCCAGTACAGATCAAGATCCAAGGCCCCTCAGTGAGCAATTATCAGGATGGCAGGGGACAGCACAGACCAAGAGCCCGTGGGCCCTGCCGAGCAGACACTGCAGCAGGCCAGAAGGACCAGGGACACATCCCAGGAGCACGACTGGAGCAGAGGGCTGTATGGCAGAGGATGCGGGCAGAGGTGCCATCGTTCCTTGAACAGGAAGAGGCACTGATCACACAGGGAAAGGTCACCACCCACCCACATGATCACCCCCACACCCCAGCCCTGATCCAGACCCATCACGGGAAGCCAGCCCCAAAGACAAATGCAGCCCCAGAAGCTTACTCCACCCACCAGAATTCTAAAGAAGTTCCCGCAGATGCAACTGAGAGTCGAAGGCATGTGGCAAACTCCCCATTTCCTGCAGGAAGAAACTGGGACCACTCCTGCTATACTGGGGGCTTCCAATACTTCAAAAGGTCAAAGAGCAGGGGACATACAGGGCAGAGAGAGGCCTGCAGCCACCACAAGGAAGACGAGGCAGCCAGCAGGGAAATGGGAGGCTGAGGGCCAGATCCTCTTCTACTGTGGAGCCCCAGTGCACTCTGAGGCTTTAGGTGACCTGGCGTTCATGGACACAGCTTCCACATGGTCGTCGAAGTCCTGCCCAGTGCCCACACTCCATGGAGGTCTGCTCCATATGGATGAACAGTTGGAAAGCCACCACACCCCAAGCTACCCAGAGTAGACTTGGGGCAACCGCACCCATCAATTGCAGTGTTCTTGCCCAGAAAAAGTCCGCTCCCCACCTGGATGCACTTGGACCCAGCAGGAGGATTCACTTCTCCACCAGGACACCAGAAGGACCCACTCCCAATCAGAACACTGAAAGGTTCCACTCTTCTCAGGACACCAGAAGGGTCCACTCCCCACCAGGACATCAGGAAGGTTCGCACACACCTGGATTCACCAGGAGGGTCCATGGCCCACCAGGACAGTCTACTGCCAACCAGGACACCTGGAGGGTCCACTCTACATGAGCCTTCCTGCAGGATCCACTGCTCCACCAGGACACCAGGAAGGTAAATACTACACACACAGGGAATACCATGAGGATCCATTATCCACCAGGACTTTGTCAGGGCCCATCCTCATCAGACCATGAATATTTTCACTCTGAAAAAGTGGATTCCAAATGGTAAGGAAGCATGATATCAGGAACACATTTCCCACACATGGTGGGGTCAGAGATGTTTGGTCCTGTGGTGAATGCTCACAGTGGCTTCCATGATGGTTGGGGGGGAAAGGATGGTGGACACAGTGGACATGGTTGCAGATGGAGGTAAACAGTGGACGTTACCCAACTCAGAGCTCATCCCCAGAAAAACCTTGTCCACAAGAAGGATGGAAAAGAAAGACTGTATTCAGTGGCCAGAGAAGGAAGGTGGAGCTTGGCTCACAAATCAGGTCCTGCACTCCGGAGGGTGGAGGGATAGGCTAACAGAGCAGAGGAGCAGCCAGATCTTCTTGGGGAACAGGCAGAGATCTTCCAGGAACTTGGATGCCACCTCTTATCATTCCCTTTAAGGCACAGTGTTTCCCTTCATGGTGGCTGGCAGGTGTCTTTAGTCTTAAAAGGGGAGAGGGAGGCTAGGCAAGTCTGGGTCAAGTTAAGCCCATGTTAGAGTTTGCAAAGGATGTGTCGAGTGTTTCCACAAGCCTATGTGTGGTGCGACGAGACTCTGACCCAAAGGTGAAGGCAGCAGAGGACACAGACCCCAAGTGAAGACAGATACCAAGCCTCTTCAGCCCACTCCAGCCACCCACGGGACATCTACGGGCCCAAGTCAGTGTTTTGAACAAAATCTGACTACAAGGCCCTGGAGAGTATTCCAGGCGAGCAGTTTCATAACCCACATCAGAGGTGTGATCTAGAGAACAGTGAGATACAGACCACTGACGTATAACAGGGCCACCTGACCTCCAGCATGGTGTGGCTTAGGGCGTTTGGGACCAAGTGCACTACAGAAGTTGTTTAGGTCTGTCCTGGGTACCATGATGTTTATTGAGTACAACAAGTCACTGTTGGACAAGCAGTAGGTGTTCCTGGATGGGAGGCCAGGGTAGGTGGCAAATGGAGCACATGGTCCTGGACGGCAGTGCTCAAGGGGGGCGGGAAGGCAGTGCTCACATATGCACTGATCACATGACCAAGTGTGCAGGATGTGATGGGATCCAGACCAGGACACTTGTGAGAGGTGGCCTGAGGTACATTAGCTTCCTGCTGAGGAGTACGTCCCTGCCTGCACATCAAAGGTGGTCACCATGGGACCTCCATCGGGGAACCTCACCCAACATCTCAGGACAGCTGCCAGGACAACCATGGGCTGGGAACATGCAAAGCATGGGTCACACAGGGCACAAAGCTCAAGGAGAGGCAGAGAGGGGGCCCGGACACAGGGGGACCCTGGAGTACATAGTCCTGGAGGACTAGCGAGGAATGAGTGAGGCCAAAGGCACTTGAACAACATCTGGTTTAAGAATGAGGGCAAGGAAGACCCCAGCCTGCCGGGTTCATCTCATGCTCTGGACCCACCGCTCACACAGTCCAGAAGGTCATCTCAGGTCATCGTGGGCTGGGCCAGGGGCCACCACTGTCTTCATTCCCAGCCTGAGCTCCAGGAACCAGGCTGTGGGGAGCCCCACCTGAGATTAGGAGAGAGATGTGCACTGTGGTCCTCAGGGACTTCCAGAGCCCCCAGTGCTCAGCTCCTGCTCCCCATGGCAGGGGAAGCGCAGAGGGACGGACGGGCTGGGTGCAGCCGTGGGATTTGTTCTAACATGGAGACCCTCCAACTCCACCAGCCACCCAGGGCCTCCCTTTCAGCCTTCAGGGACCTGGTGTTGGAAGCACACTGGGCACAGCTCCATTGGGAAACAAAGGGAAGCAGGACCTTGCTGGGCACCATCCTGCCCACTGCAGGATTCCAGCCTAGGCAGCAGCCTTGAGGGACAGGACTCTGTCCAATGCCCCGACCTGAGATGCAGTGAGGACCCAGACACACAGAAGCAACACTTGGGACCTTTAAATGTAGGTGCTGGCCAGAGCAGAGCCCTGCACGTGGGAGCAGTACAGCAAGAAGAGCACCATGGACCCCAGGGCACAGAGGTGCACACCTGTGGGGCTCAGCAGGGCCCCAGCCTCCTCCCCCTCCTCCTGGTGGCCCTCCTCGGGCTCTGCTGCATCGTCATAGTCCTCTCCTGCACGGGGTCCCTGGGTTCCGGGGATGCGTCATCTCTCTCCCCGACAGGGACAGCTTCGATGTCCTCATACACGCCCTCCGAGGGCTGCTGTCCCGACAGTCCAGAACCTGCGAAGGCAACGACCTCACAGAAGGACCACTCCTGCAGACAGAGCCTCTCCCACTGGCCCCTGGAGGCTCTCACACATGCAGAAACCCCGGCTCCTCTGCAACAGCCCCTGCACAGCAGGGACCTTCAGTCACGCTCTGCCCCACCCTGGACCACAGATCAAAGGGTCCTGGGGGGAAGGGGTCAGTCCCAGGCCCTGGACACGCCCTGACAGGCCCCAGATAAAAGGGCAGTGTAGGGATGGATGAGACATCCTTGGTGCCCAGGAAAGAGGACTCTCTTCATAGGTCTTCTCAAAACGGAGTGAGACTCAAGCCCAGGGTCCCGGGTCCCCAACACCTTGTGGTTTCCACAGAAACTCACCTAGCGGTGGCTGTTAGGAAGACACCTGCAGCAGGCAGGACAGCGGCCAGAACAGAGAGGGCCTGCCCACTGGCATCTCCCAGAGCTGCCCCAGCCTCTGCCCCCAGGGACCTGCTCCCCATGCCCACTCATCCACCTACCCATGCAGGCAGCGCTGCTGTGGCACCTCTGGACACCCAGCACCACGAGAGACGAGGCCCAGGACACAGCCAAGGAACCAGGCAGGCGATCCCGGGCAGGGTCCAGGCCTCAGCAGCAGGTGGAGGGGCCAGGGAAGGGGCTGTGGGCAGGAGGGGCCTCCTGAGTACTGGCTGCCTGGGGCATTGTGACCCTGGGTCTGGATGACCTCAGCCTCTCAGGAGGTGTGAGTGCATGGGGGTGGGGTCTCAGTGCCCCCGGGACAGGCAGTGCCCCCCTCAGATGGCCAGAGGTCCCATGGCAGAGGTGCCTAGGGGGCAGGCCCAAGGTTCAAGGCTCAGGTGAGAGGATACGGACGGGACTGCCAAGTGCCCAGGCCCCAGTAGAGGGCTCAGAACAAAGGTCCTGGTGTGAGGGCCTGGGTAGAGGGCTTGGAGCTCAGCCAGGAAAATCCAGGGGACAAGGCCCGGGTGCGAAGGCCCAGGTTGGGGGCACAGGACTCAGGACCAGCCCATGCACCCAGGGAAGAGCACCTATGCGCCTTTCTGCCCCTACCTCTGCTCTGCTGTGGACCTACAGCCACGACGTCCCCAGAGGCCACAGCAAGCAAGGGCCCACCCCAGGCACCATGGAAAATCCCATGAGACCAGGGCCTGGCCTCGGTCCCCTCACAGGCTCCTCGCCCACCCAGGCACTGGAGGGTCAGCGGCTGTCCTCAGGGAAGGGGCCTGGATCACCTGAACAGGGTCTGACCAGACACCTGCTCCCAAAGGTCCCCAGGCAGTCAGAGCTGAGCCCCACTGCAGGGCCTCTAGGCACACGAGGACTGGGGTCGGGTGGACAGGATGCCACCTACCAGATGCAGTGGTCCCAGGGACACCTGCTGGAGAAATAGGGCCTGAGCACCAGCATGGGGAGGCAGAGACGCCCTAGCAGCACCCACCTGCCAGCACCCAGGGGCTGCTGGCCACCCGCGGCAGAGGCACCCAGGACCCAGGTGGCAGCCTGTGCCAGGAGCACCCACCGAACGCTGTGGCATGTGGCCGAGCAGAGGAGGGGGACGCAGGCACACGCCCCCGGGGTCCCCCAGCTCACCTGAGCAGCGCACGCCCGCGTCCTCCTTGTGCTCGCAGTCTCCACGTCCCCAGGGCTCCGCCGGGCAGCCCCACAAGGACGCCTCGCTGCCGCGACACCCCACCTCATCCAGCCACACCGGCCCCCAGCCAGGGCCGAAGGCGGCGCCCCGCAAGGCATCCACCGCCGGTCCGCAGCCCAGCTGGCGGCACACGACCTCGGCGTCCGCCAGGTCCCAGGAGTCGTCGCACACGGTGCCCCAGGAACCCCCGTGCCAGAGCTCCACGCGTCCAGAGCAGCTGTCCTCGCCGCCGCGCAGGCGCACTGCGCCCTCCTCTGGAAAGATACAGAGGTTACCTCGGGCGCACCAGCGGGGGCAGGGCACCTGCGTGCCGACAGGGGCGTACCTGGGCAGCTGAGGGCTGATGAACAGTTGAAGGTCTCTCCAGAAGCCCTTGCCCTTGTCGGCGAAAGTCCTGTACACAAGCACCCAACACGTGTAAGCGTGTTAATGGGTGGGCAGCTTCAGAGGAAGTGTGCAGATCCCATGGCTGCAGGTCAGAGCAGCTTTGACCTCAGCCCTCTGTGACTGTCAGAAGGACACCCAGCACAGCCATGCCCACCTGCACAGGTGATCCAGGCCTCTTCTCCCAGAGCGCAGGAGTGTGGGTCCCAGGGAGCAGAAGGGCAGTGCCACAGGGTGGAACTGTGCAGCCTGCGGCACTGGACATTGTCCACCCAGGAGGTGCTGGAACCTGCCCCTGGGAATGGCCTGTTCTCCAGCCAGCCCAGATCCCCGCACCCCCAGCTGTTGGCAGATGATAGTCAAGGAGATGTCCTTGAGGGCATTGCTGCACACAGAACCCCAGGTCCCATTGTAGAGTATGTCCAGCCAGCCAGCACAGCCATCAGGACCTCCTTGAAGCCTCAGAGCCACAGATTCTGCAGGACACAAGCACATCCTGTAGGAAGGAAGGCCTGCTGCGTGGAAGTGGGGGCCCTGGGAGCCACTCAGGAGGAGGAAGCCAGATGCATCAGGATGGAACAAACACCTCGGGCGGGGCAAGACCCAAACTGCCACCTCCTGGAGGAAGACGCACACCCAGGACCTGGTCTGCACAACAAGGCCACGACACAGGGGGGGATGGCACCTCCCTGAGAAGCCTTGCACCCAAAGGAAGGGGAAGGGACAACCTCCAGTGTGCAGCAGCCTCTGGCAGGGGAGGGGAGGGAGGTGGACATGGCTGCCAGTGCAGCTGGACAGGAGGGCTGGTCCCCAGTGTCCCGTGGCAGGTAGGATAACCGTGCTGTCAACAATGAACTGGACACTGCAGAGTGGAAAGTAGAGAAGACTGGACTCTTCCCAACACCAAGAGGTGGGCTACGTTGAGGGGACGCTCGAGCCAGTGCCCTGGCCTGGCCAGGGCTCGCTGTACACTGTGCACTGCAATGTCCACACTGCACCCAGCAGATATGCACTTACTGTGTGTCAGTTTAAAATAATTTTTAAAAATTTGATTAATGACATTAAAAAATAAGTCAAAACCATGATTTAGTCCAGGGCTTCATGCAGTAAATTGGCATTGATCCTGATGGCTCAAGGTCTAGATATGCCCAGTGTGGCCCTGGGTGATGTGTGGCAGGGTTGTGTGATACACCCCAGAGTACAGCATGGAGACCCTTTAAATTATACCTCAAGAGCGATAATAACATTATGTAACTGTGCCAGATAATTATAGAAAATTTGATAAAAATTGCCTCCAGCAAGATCATAACAATTTTTAATGGTCATAACTAAGTAAGATAACTTAGGAGCAGCACTGAAGGAAGGCTGCCTGGAACTTTGGCTACTGGGGTAAGATCAGCACCACCTCCCTCCCTTTGGAGCCTGTGGGTCATGACAGAACAGAGGCTCCACTGCACCTGCACCAAGCAGTGCCAAGGATTGGACCTCCATAAGTGCCCGCCCGAGGCGATGTCCACCCTGAGGGTGACTGGCCACCACAACAGTGGTTATCTCTGGGAACAATGACAAACCCTGACCCAAGAATGTCCACCAAGAGGGAGGCAGGTGTGTGAGCCAAGAACTTCATATACCACCTTAAATGTGGTTTGCAGAAAGTCCACACAGTAACATGGGCCAAATTAAGAATTCCAGGAACCCTGAGGCTTTCTAGATGCCCATCCCCTTCTTGAAGACACCAGGAGACAAGGCACCCACCTGAGCAGAAGACCCCAGCGTCCTCCTTGTGCCCACAGTCGTGTTGTCCCCAGCCTCCCGACGGGCACTGCCACAGAGCAGACTCGTCGCCCACGCAGGCCAACTCGTCCATCCAGATGGGTCCAGCCCCAGCCCCAAAGTGGGCGGACCCTGGTGCGCTCAGGGCGTGGCCACAGCCCAGCTGCCTGCAGACTACGTGCGCGTCCTGCAGGTCCCAGGAGTCGTCGCACACGGTGCCCCACTCGCCCCCGTGCAGCACCTCCAGGCGCCCGGCACAGCGCCCTGGCCCAGCGGCCAGCCGCACCCGCAGGCTCCCTGCGGAGAGACTGAGTCAGGGGCGCCTGGACTCTGGGGGCCTGGGAACTGGGGGAAGAGACTGTTTTCCACACTCACCAGAGCACACGACGCCCACGTCCGCAAGGCCCCCGCGGGCACCAGCTGGAACTTGGACACATTGCACTGGGTCAGGCGAGTCTCGGAGCCCATGCAGCGCTGCGCGGCTTAGCCACACCCGCAGGGCACCGCGGACAGGGGCCGGGCGCATCGTAGGCTCGCTCTGCCCTTCCGCACCCAGCTGCCCGCACCCACGCTGGCGCCTCGCAGGTCCCAGGCGTCGTCCAGAACGCGACCCCATGCACCGTCTAGGGCGATCTCCACTCGACCATCGCAGCGGCTCTGACCGTCGCTCAGACGCAGGGCGTCGAGGAGACCTGGGCGAGCAAGAGGGGTCCCATGGTCTCAGGGTTAGTGGCCCCGGCCTAGAAAGGGCAAGCCCACCCCCACAAAAGCCCCTCCCACTCTCGCACACTTGGAGTGCGCTCTCTGAACACTTTTCCAACCTCCTGCTGACCTTCCTCTTCCTCTGCCACAATCCTACTCACCCACCTGAGCAGAGGGCAGAGGCCGAATTTCCTGGGCACAGGCCTGGTGCCCCCAGCGTGCTCACTGGGCAATTCCACAAATAGGGCTCTGTCCCCACACAGTGAAATACATCTGGCCAGAGGGGAGCTCCTCCTTCCCCAAAGTGGCCTCCTTGGGGTGTGGCCACAGCCCTGCCGCAATTCAGCTGGTGGCAGAGGACGGTGGCATCTTCTAAGTCCCAGTGGGTGGCACAGAGGGGCGCCCAGGACCCCTGCACCTGGAGCTCCACGCGGCCCTCACAGCTGCTGCTGCCATTGACCAGCCGGAACTCTGGGGAGAGACAGAGTCCTGTGGCCCCCAGATTCGAACACCCTAAATGCCACCCTGCTTGGCCATTTCTTTCTTTTGTACCCAGTGTGCTGCACAGAGTGGAACCTTGATTCCTGTAGCCCCCCACCTACCAGAGATCAGCCTTCAGCTCCTACAACTGCAGAGGAGCCTCAGTCTGCAGGGTGGCCCTTGAGTCTATCCCTAAATAGCCAGAATCCTTCCCCTTCCTTTCCTCCCCTCCTTTCAACCAGCAGAACCAAACACTTCCTGCACACACACTCCTGCCCCAAAGGACCCTTAGGGCCTCACCTCAGAGCCATAGGTTTGGTCCATGGAAGAACATTGGCAAGAAGACAGGGCTGACCTCTGTGGTCCACGCTAGGCCTCACCTGAGCACCTGAGTCCCACATCCTGGTCATGCGTTGCACTGGTGCCCCGGCTCCCTCTGGCAGTGGAAGAGCAGGGACTCGTTGCCCGCACAGCGGGAGGCCTCCGTCCACACGGGCCCTGAGCCCTGGCCAAAGAGGGCGCCCTTGGACTGTGGGACACGGCCAACCCGCACTGCAGCTCCCGGCACACCACGTGGGCTGTGGGCAGGTCCAGGTCCATGTGGCAGACAGTGCCCCAGCTCAGGCCCCGACGGACCTCCAGGCGCCCTGCACAGGGGTGCTCGCCGCCCACCAGCCGGGCCTCCATGTGTCCTGGGAGAATCGACATTCACTCAGGTAGGAGATAGGTGTTGTCAGATGAATGGCCCTGAGCTAACCCTTTCAACCACACCCACAGGAGGCTCAAGCCAGGGAATATCGTCTGGGTCCAGTGGTCTGCCAGACACAGCCCAAACTGGCCCATCACCCTAGACCTAAGGCCAGAGGTCAGGGTCACCTGCTCCGACAGGCACATTTGTCACAGCCTCTGCCTGTCCAGGTGGTAGTATCAAGTTCGTCTGCAATCTCAGAGGCAAGATCAAGGTCCCCTCAGGCCAGAGGGCACTGCCTTTGTGGGCACCATGGCAGGTAGATTGTGCCCCCCACACTCAGCGCAGTGCAGCTCACCACACCTGAGACAGGGCTGGGAGGAACTGACCTGCTGCTCACCAAGTGCCTGTTAGCCTGCAACTCTCTCAGGTGAATTGGGTCAGCCCTTGCACCTTCAGCAAGGACCCTACATGGCTGGGTGTGCTGAGTTGGCACCTCTCTGGGTCGCCAGAAACCTGATCCACTCTTGTGTGGTGCAGCACACAGACTCAGCACACCTGCAGCCATGCCGCTCGCACTTGGCAGCACCCTACTAAAGCACTTCCTGGGCCCTTTGTCTCTAGGTCCCTGCCAAAGGCAACTATGAGCTAGAGAATTTCAGATTTTTCAAAACAATCCTCTCCGCTCTGGTTTTCCCTTGACTTCCCAGCCTGCTTGTCCATCCCTTCTGTGAGCCATCTGTGCAGGTGTCCATGAAGAGGACCACCATGAACACTCAGGCCTTCCCCTCCCACTGCACCCACAGTGATCTGCACCCAAGGCCTCAGGCAGGATGGCTCCCTGGCACCTCTGCAGTGCCCAGGCCTGGCATCACCTGAGGGACCCTGGGAGCATGGCAGACAGCTCACCTGAGCAACCACCTCTGCGTCCAGCTGGAGGTCACAGCCGCTACGCAGGTTTGTTGTTGAGTCTGCAGTTGCGGATGGTGGGCTCCTGTGCCCCCTGCAAACCATGTACTTCCTGATGATGCCCACACCTTGGCGGGGGGCCTGGAGTGCAGGGCCACACCCCAGCTCCTGGCAGAACACTGTGGCCTCTTCCAGGTGGCAAGCCACAGAGGCGGTCCACCCCATTCACATCTGATCGCAGGGAGTCCTGCACAGGGACTGTGGCCCTTCACCCAGCCGGACCTCCCGTAAAAGTGCCATCTGTGAAGCACAGGCCCATGTTACAAAATGATTCAGACTCTGCTAGGCCATGGTCAGCGTGAAGGCTGCAGCACCCTGTGACAGATCTTTCCCGATGCTTCTGTGTGGCCATAACAGTGCCTACCTGGTGTGCCTTCAGCCGGACAGCCCGTAACAGTGCAGATCTGCCTACATCTCCCGCAGGAAATGGAGTCAGGAACCAGATTTCAGAGTCCAGTGACCCTGTCCAATGCTCTGTGGTCACCCCCTTGAAGTCTTCAGCATGTTTTAGCAAGGCCTTCATGGTGGCCTCACACTAATCAGTGGGGGTCGGTTAGCTCCAGGCCACACAAAGCGCCCAGACACAGCTGAACAATGTCAAGCCAGACATCCAAAGGAAAGGACTTGCCTGTCAGCCACCTATGTAGAGACCGTAATGCACGCCTGTGTGGCCTCTGGCCTCCTAAAGCCTGCCCGCTTCACTAAAGCAGCCTAAGCTCAGTGGAGCAGGACCCTTGTTCAGTTGGCCCATCATCCTACACCTAAGGCCGGCACCAGCCCATGGAGGAGGGCCTAGCATCTGAAAGAACAGCCAAAGGATTCTAACACACAAGGGACTAACCGGAAGAAGAGATGGCAGCAACTTGCAGTCAGAGTGCTCCAGGGCCCTGACCAAGAACCCCTGCCAGAGAGCCCCAAACCCACCCCTCACTCCCCCAGGTCTATCCCCTTCCCAACCCTCCCCAGGTCCTCCTCAGCCTCACAGGGGTCCTCCAGACCCACCCCCAACCTCCCACCCTACTCACTTGCACAGAGAGCAACCACCACCCACTCGTGGGGGCATGCGCTCTGACTCCAAGCGCCCAGGCTGCACTCCCAGAGGGAGGACTCACTGCCCTGGCAGGACACATTGTGCAGCCAGGGCCGAGCCACCTCTCCTGGTAGCGGAACATACTTGGGAGCACCAACTGCACGGCACAGCCCAGTTGCCTGCAGACTACAGAGGCCTCTGCCAGCGTCCACTCCTGGTTGCACAAGTGTCCCCATTCCCCATCACGTCGGACCTGCACCACTCCGTCGCACGCACTCTGTCTGAGTGCCAGCCTCAGGTCACCAGAGCTGTCTTGGGAAGGGCAGGTCTGGTTAGAGGGCAGAATGCCCCTGGGTCTGGTGGAGAGAGGAACCAGCACATGTGAGCAGCCTGAATCCTCCTGGGGCTGCTTCCAAGGACTTGCTCTGCAAATCAGCACCCCATGCAATTCTGGAAAGATAATGGGGGTTGCATGGAGACCAGTCCACTACCCCACATCTCCCCCCATTCTCTCCCTGATCCCAGCCTAGCCTGGAGCACCAACATCATGGTGATGCCCCGCAAAGCAAGGAAGTCCCCTTGTCCTTGGAGGCCAGGAGCTCCCAGATATTGTGCTCCCACTTCCATTTGAGACTCTGCGGTCCCCTAAAACCTCACCACTCTTCCAACCTGGGCAGCCTACCAGCAACCCCAGACTCACCTCCAGAGACTCTAGTGGACCCTGTACCCTCAGAAGAGAGAAGGTCCCATATGGGGTGGGCTCAGAGAGAGGGAGATGGCCCTGTGTCTCTCCCTCGAGCCTGTGTCTCCTGCAGGGCCCTGGCCATCACTGCCCTGCACTCCTCCACCAAGAGCCTCCTCATCCCTCCTCATCCTTCCCACCTGGTTTATGGAAGGATCACAATCTGGTCTGCCGTCTTGAACACCAGCACAAAGCCCTCAACCATGACCCCAGCCACAGCAACACACCACTGACCTCTGTAGGTGCCAGTGCCCGCCCTTTCTGCCGCTGTCCCCCAGCTGCCCACAGGCTCTAACTCCACTCCCACCTGTGGCTTCTGTCCACACAGGGCTCCTCCTGCTGAGCCTGGACCAGCCCAGCAGAGCAGTATTCCTCCCTCAGTTTCAAGGGCCCTGCAAGCTGCAGACCCCTGCAGCTGCCCACCATGCCTTCTCGCATGCACACTCTTGCACACTCAGCCTGGGCTCCCTGTTGTCCAGCCTCACGTGCTCTCTCTTCTGCAGGTCTCCTTCTCTGCACACTCTTGCACACTCAGCCTGGGCTCCCTGTTGTCCGCCTCACGTGCTGTCTCTTCTGCAGGTCTCCTTCTCTGTAGCTTTCTACTCTTGACCAGTGGCCCTCACACCACACCCTGGGACTCCATGCTGCCCTCACTGCCCTGTGGGCCCAACCCTAACCCAGGGGACAGCAGCCCCCACAGGACCTATCAGCACTGAGTGTCCATCTGGGTCCCTGGGGCCAGTGCCAACCCAGACCTGCACCTGAGCTCCAAGCTTACCCTGGATTGGAACCTCTCAGTCAGAGGTCGGGTCCTTTACAGCCCATATCCCTCCTGAGGAGTCCCACCACCCTCAGGGCTAGTGAGAGTCAGGCAGACAGATGGAGGTAGCAGGGGATGCTCGTGTCCCAGGGCCTGGGCATCCACAGAGCCACTTGCCTCCAGAAAGTCCTGTGGACGATGAAGGAGAAACTCACCGATGGGGGCTGCCCTGAGAGTGAGAAAGGGCCCCAGCCAGAAGGTCCAGAGAGCTGCCACATGGTTCCACGGAGCTTGTGGCTCAGTCAGCTTTCACAGCACAGCTGAGGCAATGGCGGAGTTCGCGGCCCGGAGCTGGGTATATAGATGTGAAGCCACCACTGGCCTGGGCCAATGGGGACAGGAGGCCTTTCCAGAGTGAGTCGGCAGATGTCTCCCTCTGTGAGCAGAGCAGCCAATGACCTTGCTGGCCCCATGCGCCACCAGACGTGAGCAAGGGGCCCAGGCTGGGGCTTTCCTCCCTTGCTGATAACTGCTGATGGGGAGCCTTAGCCAGACCCCACGATCGACAGGTGGCCATCCGCCCACAGCACCACACAGCCAGCCCGGTGTCTCTCCACACTCCAACTCTTTAGCTCCAGCACAGCACAGTTGGCAAGACCATACCCAGACAGCCAGGCCAGCACCTTTGCCCCCACGGGCAGTGCCCTAGAGATTGGGCAGAGTCAGCAGCACCATAAGGTTGAGGCAGACTAGGGTACTTTGGGAGGTTTTGGAGACTAAGGTGCCACGGAAACCAAAGCCCATAGAGCAGGCAGCATCGCATGCCAGCCTGGGTGCTTGCCTGCTCAAAGAGAAGATGTGTAGATCAAGAGTCTCCTGGTGTGCCAGCAGAATGCCCAGGGACGGCCGAGATCACTCACCCCATGAAGAACTGGGAGAGCTACAATCTGGGGGATAAAAGACCATCAGCTTATGCCAATACCAAGAGGGATTAGATGTCAGAATTACCTGAAAGTGTTTGGAAACTGTCAGGAAAATGCTCCCACAGTAAGTTGCAAAATTGCAAATATGTTTCAAATGAAACAAATGGGAAAAAAGCAGAAAGCTTACCAAAGAAATAGAAGTTATAACAATGAGGCAATGGTGAGGAGTTGGAGCAGGCAGAACTCTCATCCTTTGCTGGTGGGATGGGAGAACAGTGCCACCACATAAGGTGCCCTGCTACCCAGCAATCCCACCCTCAGGCATATCTCCAAGGGAAATGGAACTTTATGTCCACACGAAACCTGTACAGGAACAGTCTCAGCAGCATGCGCATCATCGACAAAGATGGAGACAGGCCAGAGCCAGCAGTGGTGAGTGAGTCAGAGAGATGTGGCCTGTCCTCTGCACAAATGTCACTCACCACGAGCACTGATGGGCAGTGCAGATGAGCCCCGAAGCACATGTTAGTTAATGCATAGGGACTCTGTGCGTGATCCCATTCACACGAAAAGTCCAGAACAGGAGCCCCAGGCGTGGGCCTGGGCCGGAGGATGTGGCAAAGGGTCCCTTCTGATGGTCCTGAAAGTAGTAATGGTGATGTGGCATGATTCTAAATATCCTGACATTCCCTGCATCATACGCTTTGGAAGAGTGCATTTGTTGTACATTAATTATATCTCAATAAAGCTGCTATTTAAAAGCAGATATCACAGAACTATAAATATAATAACTTCTTTTTTCAATCTTGGTGAATGGTCTCAATGCTAAAATGGAAATGACAGAAGATGGCACCAATAAATTTGAGGACAAACCAATAGAATTCATTCACCAAAAAAGGAGAGAAATTAGTAGAGCCCCAATCTGTTGAACAGAAAAAGTTCTAATAATTGTGTCACTGGATGTTTAGGAAGTAAAGGAGAGAGTGTAGGACCAAAAATGAATTTGAAGAAATAATTGCTGAAACCTCCCCGAATTTGGTGAAAGACACAAACCTACAGATTTAAGAAGATGAGCAAACCCAAAGTAAGATAAATTCAAAGAAAGTCACAGCAGGACACATCACAATGAGACTTGAAAACTGAAGACTAGGGGAAAAGTCCTAAAGCAGCCACACAGAAGGCTGTGCTGCCAACCTGGATGCCAGCAGTCTCCCTCTGAGAGGGAAGCCAGTGGAGTGGAACAGCCACTTGCCCACCCATGCCTGGTGAAGCTGCCCGCTGGAGGTGGGGAAGTAAAGACCTGCCCCAGAGTACAGTTGCCAAAGAACCTGGGCCAAAGAGAGCTCTTGAGCAGGAAGAAGACAGTAACAGAGGATTCCGTCAGGGAAGGGGGCAAGACAGGCCAAAGCAGAAGCAGGCAGGATGAGCTGCCCCTCATCTCCTGAATTTGTCATGTACATTTTACTTGAAGGCAAAGTCACGATGCTTCCTGAGTTGGCACCCCATGTGCACAGAAGCAGTGCTCCAGACTGTCAAAGTTTTAGTCGGGGCAAGAGTAAAGACCTACCCAAAAGGGTCTCCACAGGCCAGAGTCGAGAAACGTCAGCAGTGGTCACCAAGACAAGCATGTGGGCAGCGCCAAGGGCAAACCAGTGAGGAAGCCTGTGAGCGAAACATCAAGGAGTTCAGCAGGGCATCATACTAGGTCTCTAGAAACAGCTGCCTAACCCACAGGTGTGAGGAACCATGGGAATGCGTAGAAAACAAAAAGTAAGATGGAAAATCAGCATGTCAGTCATAACTAGAAATGTAAATGACTAAGTTCGAGCATTAGAAGGCAGACATTAGAAGCACGATTTTTTTAAAAATATCAAAATATGTGAAACTCCCTTCCAACATGACAACATGACACAGGTAGCTGAGAGTAGCAAATGTGGAAGATGTATGTTGATCCAAAAAAAGCAGCATGCTGCACTAATGCTGGAATAAAAGGTTCCAGACAAGAGAGAATCACTAGAGAGGATCCATCCACCCAAAGGTAGAGCAATCCTAAGTGTGTCCACCAAGTCACTGAACTTCAAGACCCCAGACCAACAGCCATATGGGGAAATAAACAGGTCCTCTAGTCAACTCATAGTTGAGAGGACCAGTGGGAAGAAAGTCAGAAAGGTCCAGAAGAACCAGGGTCACCAACAGCTATAGGGCCTGGCACAGGCACCCCAGGAGGCGACGAGGCCCCTGCACTCATGGAGCTCCCCAGAAGGGACAGCCTCAAATCAGGAAACAAGCTTGAAATGACTGAAATCCTAGAGTAAGTTCTGATCACAGTGGAAAGCAACAAGAAATCAGTAACAGAAAGACTGCAGAAAAGTCTCCAAACATCACACTTCTAATAACCTGTGGGCCAGAGGAAATGACTGTGGCCTCGCAGGAAATCTAAAATCACATGGAACTGAATAAGAGTGAAAACACAGCCTGTCGGCATGCACAAGGTGCTGCCAAAGCAGTGCCGAGAGGCAGATTCCTAGCACTGGATGCTGAAGTCAGAAGAACTCAAACCAGCCAGCTGAGTCCCTCTCAGAACAAAACTGGAAAAGGGAGGCTATTAAGAGCAGAAGGAAGCACTGGGAGGGGTGGTCAAGAAGAACTCAAGCCAGGAACAGGAAAACAATAGAGTCCAGGCCAAAAAAAGGTGCTTCCTTTCTAAAAAAAAAAAAAATAATAAAAGAATAAATAATAAACCTCCAGCAAAACTGACAAACCCCTAAAAGGAGAAAACAGAAACCACAAGTAGGAGGAATGAGAGGTGGTACCATGATGAACTCTGAAGCCACCAGAAGGAAAAGGGGGTGGGCCGCGAGCGTATCACATGCGTCCATCAGCTGCTTAAAAGAAAAGACCTGGAAAGCCCGTCTGCCAAAGCTCAGCCAAGATGAAACAGGCAACCAGAACAGCCATGTGAGGAATTAAACATCGTCACTGAACTTCTTCCAAGGCTGGGCTCCTCACTGCTGGAGCAAGCAGCTGAAGACACATAGGAAGCTGGAGAGGCTAGAGTCACCGCCATAGGCCCTGGGTTCTGCCTGAGACACAGACTGTCCCAGGGCTCACAGATGCAGCACAGCATCACAGACACACACACACCTTGCTGCCAGCCGACTGACCTAGAAGGAACAAGGCCAAGAGCAGCAGGCACCCAAGGCCCAGATCCTGGTCCCTACCCAGGAAAGGGGCTGGCACACCCTGAGAAATGGTCGGTGCCAGGGCAGAAGATGGCCTGGAGCACCTGGTAGTGCCTGAAAGCAAGAAGTCCTGGCAAAAGGGGGGCAGCAACACTTTGGGAACTGAAGAGCCCCTGGTGACCAGCACTGCATTAATTTGAGCAACAAAATAAACAAAACAGTATTGTATCATCATCTGAAGTTTGAAGTAGACATCCATGAACCACACTGGTATAGATGAATGAGTAAATGAATAACAGGGAGAAGAGACAACCACCTACCACAAGAGTTGCAAACAAGTCACGCGGTCGCTGCCTCAGAGGGGACCCCACTGCCAACCCCATGCAGGCCACGCTCAGCAGCAGTCTTGCAGGACTTGCAGACTGGGCAAAGACAGGCTCACTCCACAGAAGGAGCCTGGCAGACGCCACTCAGCCAGTGGTGATCATGCTGGCAGCATGCAGCTCAGCTGTACCTGGTGAGCAGTATGTGGCCTCTGCACCTTGCTGTAAACCCCAAGAATACTACCTGACCAGGAAGGGATCAGGCCACTCCCGACACAGCAGCATCCCACACACACCTGACCACACTCCCCAAAGGTCCAGGTCTGGAAAACAAGGATGTCTGAGAAACTACCAGGAGGAGCCTGGGGAGATGTGGTGCCTGAACTGTTGTGTGGGGACCAAGACGGGCACAGGGTGCTGGGCAGGGACTGAGAATGTGCACACCCAATCAGGACCTCTGCATCCAGAGCAAGTGCACATGCAGCCAGGACCTTCACATCCAGATCAGGTGCACATCCACCCAGGACTGATCCATCCAGGACCTTCACATCCAGATCAGGTGCACATCCACCCAGGACTGATCCATCCAGGACCTCCGCATCCAGATCAGGTACACATCCACCCAGGACTGATCCATCCAGGACCTCCGCATCCAGATCAGGTACACATCCACCCAGGACTGATCCATCCAGGACCTCCGCATCCAGATCAGGTACACATCCACCAGGACTGATCCATCCAGGACCTCCGCATCCAGATCAGGTACACATCCACCCAGGACTGATCCATCCAGGACCTCCGCATCCAGATCAGGTACACATCCACCCAGGACTGATCCATCCAGGACCTTCACATCCAGAGCAAGTGCACATGCAGCCAGGACCTTCACATCCAGAGCAGGTGCACATCCACCCAGGACTGATCCATCCAGGACCTCCACATCCAGATCAGGTACACATCCACCCAGGACTGATCCATCCAGGACCTTCACATCCAGAGCAGGTGCACATCCACCCAGGACTGATCCATCCAGGACCTCCGCATCCAGATCAGGTACACATCCACCCAGGACTGATCCATCCAGGACCTCCGCATCCAGATCAGGTACACATCCACCCAGGACTGATCCATCCAGGACCTCCGCATCCAGATCAGGTACACATCCACCCAGGACTGATCCATCCAGGACCTTCACATCCAGATCAGGTACACATCAAGCCAGGACCTCTGCATCTAGAGGGGTGCACATCCAGCCAGGACCTCCACATCCAGAGTAGGTTCACACCCAACCAGGAATTTTACATCCACATCAGGTGCACATCCAGCTAGGACCTATCCATCCAGGACCTCTACATCCAGATCAGGTGCACATCCACCCAGGACTGATCCATCCAGGACCTTCACATCCAGAGCAGGTGCACACCCACCCAGGACTGATCCATCCAGGACCTCTGCATCCAGATCAGGTACACATCAAGATAGGACCTCTGCATCTAGAGGGGTGCACATCCAGCCAGGACCTCCGCATCCAGAGTAGGTTCACACCCAACCAGGAATTTTACATCCACATCAGGTGCACATCCAGCTAGGACCTATCCATCCAGGGGAGCTGATGGTGCAGGTTCTATGTGAAAGGGGCAGGCTCACAACCCATGAAGAGTTGATGTTCCCACTCATATCCAAAGGTGGGATAAAAATGATGTCCCAGCTCAGACGGTCAGACAGGGAAATCCACTCTCACTCAGGGAAAGATCAGTCTTGTTCTATTCAGTCCTTCTACTGCTTGAAATGGGCTCCCCCACGTTAGGAAGGCGATCAGCATTACAGAGTCAGTTAATTTGAATGTTAACTCATCCAAAACACCCTCAGAAACATTCACAATAATGTTTGACCAAATATCTGGGCACCCTGTGGCTCAGTCAAGTTAACACATGAAACTAACCATCACAGCAGAATTGTCAGAGTGACTTCTCTAAAATAGTGATAACATTGAACACACAACACTCAGCACTTACATTCATAGTAGCCAGAAACTGGAAAGTCCCAATGTCTTTCAGTGGGTGAAGAGCACAAGAAACAGTGGTGCAATGGAAGGAATGGACCATTTATATCTGCAACAACTTGGAGCAACCCAAGGAAATATGCTGAATAGAAAAAGCTGATCCCCAAAGGAGACATGCTGCTCAGTTCCATTATACAGCATTTTTGAAGTAACATGGAGATGGATCACAATCAGATTAGGTAAGTGACGATGAAGGAGCAACTGTAAAGGGGGAGCCCAGGGAGCCCGTGGTAAAGGTGCAGCTAAGGAACTTGCTCGTTGTGATGGCTCTTTGAAGTCACATGTGTGACAAAATCACAGGTTACACACACAGGATGCACAGGTAACTGGTGAACTCTTAATAAGCTCCACAGGTTGTATCAATGTTGATTTCCTGGTTTGATATTGCACTGTAATTATGCACAGTGCTAAACTAAACTGGAGAAGGGTAGGTAAGACACACACAGGATCTCCCCACATGCTTCTTAGCAAATTCCTGACTCTACGATTATTTCAAAACATAAAATTTTCAAAGACCTAACTGTATGCTGTCTACAAGACACCCACTTTAAGTAAAATGACAAAGTTTACAATTTAAAGATGAAAAAAGATAAATAAAAATACTAATCGAACTATGGGTTAATTGTATTAAGATCAAATAAAAAAGACTTCAGAATAAGAAATATTGCAAGATGGCATTATACAACGATAAATGGATTGATTTGGTAAGAAAACAAAACCTTCAGTGCAAAGGCACACAGCTACGGAGCCTCAGTACACGCAGCACAATCCGACACAACTTGAAGAAACACTGGGCAAACTCACAAATGCACTTGGACAAGCCAGCACTCCTTTCTCAGTAATCAGTAGAGGAGGTGGACAGTCAGCTAGGGTACGAAGACTTGAGCAACAGTCACTGACCTTGAATTCATGTCCAGCATTGTTGTGGTTTGCATCTTAAATGTCCTCCAGAAGTTCCTTGTTGAAGGCTTGGTCCCAATGCAGCAGTGTTAGAGGTGGGGCTGTGAGAGGTGATCAGGCCGTGAGAGCTCTGAGCAGAGCAGTAATCAATCATCTGTTCATGGATTCACAATTTAGAGGAGGTGGTGGGGCCTGGTTGGAGGGCATGGGTCATTGGAGGGATGACCTTGAAGGACTTATCCTGCAGGGGACCCCCCTCCCCCACCCCTCCCTCCTCCTCCGTGAGGAGGGTAGCTTTCCTCCACCACAGGCCCAAAGCCACCAGACCAGGTGACCATGAACTGAAACTTCTAAAACTGACACAAAATAAGCCTTACCACCTTCAGGTTGAATTTCTCAGGCAGTTTTTCATAAGGACAGGAAGTTATCTAACAAAATATCATCCATTAACAGCATCGGAAAATCCCTTCTTTTAACACAAAAAGTCACCAGTATAGAGCAGACTCTAAGCCATATAATAAATCTTGGGAAATTTAAAGAAATAGATATTATGCAAAATATGCCCTCTGATCCTATTATAATTGAAGTTAAAATCATCAACATATTTATCTAGGTAGTCCCCAAATATTTGAAAATTAAACCACACATTTCAAAATAATCCATGGGACAAAATAAAGCCTTTTATTTTGGGGAAATCAGAAAACCTTTTGAACTAAGTGAAAATTAAAATACAGCATATCAAAATTTGTGAGCTACAACTAAACTGGGATTAGTGAGAAACTAACACATTAAATTCCTCTATTCAAAAAGAAGGAGGTTCTATGGGAATCAATCTAACAAAAGAGGTGAAAGACCTCTACATTGAAAACTACAGAACACTAGAGAAAGAAGTTGAAGACCTTAGAAGATGGAAAGATCTCCCATGCTCCTGGATAGGCAGAATTAATATTGTTAAGATGTCCACACTACCAAAAGTGTTATACAGATTTTATGCAATTTCTATTAAAATTCCAATGACATTCTTCATAGAACTAGAAAAGGCAATCATGAAAATCATTTGGAAAATTAAGAGACCCAGAATAGCCAATGTAATACTTAGCAAGAAAAGTGAAGCAGGAGGTATCACAATATCAGACCTCAAACTAGACCACAGAGCTATAGTATTAAAAACAGCATGGTATTGGCACCAAAACAGACACTTAGACCAGTGGTACTGAGGAGATCCAAGATGGTGGACTAGAGGGAGGCTGCGTTCCTTGTTGCTCTGTAACTCCAGTTTCAAGCAGAGGATATCTGTTTCTTGGTGAGGCAGTTTTGCTGCTTATTGATCCCCTGCTGTTTACCCCATTTGTCTGCTGTGATCACCTGCATTCCTGCCAGCATATCGACGCCTTTTTTGAGTGCAGATTGCTCACTGGCAGGCACCTATCATCCACCATTTGCCTGCCTCTTGCCTGTCCATCACCTGCCTTACACCTATCCATCACCCACCGCATGAGGTTCACCTTCTGATCGTCCGGACAACAGTCAGCAAACTGATCGCTGACCACCAGTGGAGCACCAGCTGCCTGCTGTTGCCTGAAGTTCTCTGTCACAGTACCTGCAGGTTTGATTACACGTGGCTGCCGCCATTTGAGACAACTGCCAGGCCCCGCAGGACCCCTGGCCGGACTGACTGAGCCCCATCTCCAGGATCCCTCAGCCCGACTGATCACTCCCTGCCTCTGGGGCCCTCACGTCAACCGACTGCTCCCTGCTGCCAGGACCCCTAGACCAACTGACTGTGCCCTATCACCAGGACCCCAGACCGACTGATTGTACCGGCCTCCAGGATCCCGCAACCACACCAAACTCACCCGACATCCAGAACCCCTGCCTGACGAACCGCACCCCACCTCCAGGACCTCCAGCTGACCATGTCCACACCCTGAGCTGCAGCTCCCCATTTGCCGACACATTTGGAAGCCAGAGCAGCCATCTTGGATAATCCTGGAAGCCGTAGCTCCAATCTTTAGGTGGGGCAAATGCCATCCTGAGACACCTGCTGGAGACTGGAAGCTCATTGTCAGAAAAGGTTTTGGAAACGTATAGGGCCACTATAAGCCTATAGGGGAAATCTGCAATACCCCAGATCTGCACTGCTAGAGGGGAAGATACATGAACACATGAAAAAACAAGGGAAGAAAATGATCCAAACAAATCTAGATTCTGTATTAATAGAATTCAATGACAGTATGGTAGAAGAAATATCAGAAAAGGACTTCAGATTATACATGATTAAGATGATTCGCAAAGCAAAGAATGAGATAAGAGAGCAAATGCAGGCAATGAATGATAATACCAATAAACTGAAAGAGCAACTGCAGGAAGCAAAAGATCATTTCAACAAAGAGATAGAGATTCTCAAAAAAAAAAAAAAAAACAAACGGAAATCCTCGAAATGAAGGAAACAATAAACCAAATAGACCAGTGGTACCAAATAGAAGACATAGAGACAAACCCAGATAAATACAGTTATCTCATACTAGACAAAGGTGCCAAAAACATTCACTGGAGAAAAGATAGCCTGTTCAACAAGTGGTGCTGGAGAAAATGGAAAGTCACATGTAACAAAATGAAATTAAACCTTTATCTCTCACCCTGCACAAACTCAATTCAAAGTGGGTCAAAGACTTAGGCACTAGAACAGAGACCCTGTTTCTAATAGAAGAAATCAGCCTAGGATCTGACTTACTTAACATGATCTCTAAAGCACAAGAAGTTAAATCCCAATAAATGGGATGGATTCATACACACACACACACCACACATACACAATGAATATTACTCAACTTTAAAGAAGAATGAAATTATGGCATTTTCTGATAAATGGATGGAGCTGGAGAACATCATACTAAGCGAAATAAACCAAACCCCAAAAAAACAAAGACCGAATTTTTTCTCTAATATGTGAATGCTAATTCACAATAAGTAAGGGTCACTAGGGAAGAATAGAGTTACTTTATATCAGTAGAGGGGAGTGAAGGGAGGGAAGGGGTATGGGGGTAGGAAGGATAGTAGAGGGAAATAGACATCATTACCTTATGTACATTATGACTACATGACCAATTTATTCTACAATATGTACAATCAGAAAATGAGAAATCATACTCCATTTATGTATAATTTATCAAAATGTATAAATGCATTCTACTGCCATGTACAACTAATTAGAACAAATTTTAAAATTTTTTTAAAAAGCAAAAAAAATGAAAGAAAAAAAAGGAGGCTCTAAAATCAATAATTTAAGTTTTCCCTTAAGAAACTGGAGAAAAAAACAAGCAGAAGAAAATAAACTTAAGAGGGGAAATAAGCAAAACTGAAACCATAGAAAGGAGAAAATTGATGAACCCAATAGTTCGTTCTTTGAGATCAACCAGCTGGATGTACATTTTAGCCAGAACATTGAAGGAAAGGAGAAAAGACAAATTACCAACATCAAGAATTAAGGAACTGAAATCTCCGCAGACTCTGGACACATACAAGATAATAAGGAAACACTGGACACAGCTGTCTGCCCATAAATTTGTCAGTGGTGAGGAAACTGAATCCTTGAAAGACAGATGACCAAAGTCCCTAACCAAGAAATGGAGTACCCGAATATCCTGTGTCTCTTAGAGAACTTGAGTCCTTAGTTTAAAAACCTTCCAAACTGAAAACTTAGGGCCCAGATCATCTCACTGGTGAATCCTACCAAATACTTAAGAAAGAAAGGACAGTTCACACAGAGTACTCTAGAAAAAGGAACAAATTCAGCAATTTTCTGTATGTTCTGAGTCATCGTTACCCTAATATTAAAACCAGCAAAAACGTTGCATGACCAACATCATCTCCTGAACAAAGATGAAAACATCTGGAGAAAACATTAGCCAATCAGGTTCAACAACATATAAAGAAGGCAGGCATGATGGAAATGTTCCACAACTGGTTTGAGGTGGCAGATATACAACCCAAAAAACTTGTTTTTAAAGTCATTCGCTGGGTGGTTTTATGGTGCATAATTTACAGTGCAGTAAATCTGTTAAGTAAATAAATAAGAGAACACAATACAACCAAGTTAAGTCTATCCAGGAATGAGAAGCTGCACAACAATGAAAATCAATTGACATAATTCAGCACATAGACAGACTGAAGAAGTAGCAGCAGATGATCATCTCACAGGTGTTGGAAAAGCATTGATAAGTGGCACTTCCATCTAAGATAAAAGCTGTCAGTGCCCCAGGGACAGAAGGGAATAACTACCTTAATGTGACTAAACATCCAGCCAAGGTCTCTCTTAATAGTGAGACTGAATACTTCCCCCACAAACTATAGGGAAGGGTATCCTCCTTGCTTCTCTTCAACATTTAATGGAAGTCTTAGTGTGTGGGCAGAAAAGGAAGTAAAAAGATTGTAGATTAGAAAGGAAGGAATAAAACATTTTATTCCTAGGTCAATAATTATCTAGGTGGAAAATCTCAAGGAATTTACCAAAAAAAAAAACCTTGGAATTTATAATTAAGCTTATCAAGTTTAGAATACAAAAATCAAACTACAAAAAGCAATTGGTCCTCTGTATACTAGCGATGAATAATTGGAATTTAGCAATTTCTTTAAGTGTCATTCATAATAGTACTTAAAAATTAACTACCGAGAGATAAATCTAACAACACAAGTGCAGGATTGCATGCTGAGAACTGCAGGCCATTGATGAAATCAATCAAGGCATGTCTACATAAGTGAGAAGACACACTGTGATGGGCTGACAGATCTGGCTCCATGAGAATGTTATAGGCCAGACTCTAAGGGAAATGACTACACAGACTCCATTTTGCTCTGAGACTCCGTGTTATGTAGGAAATAAGCTTCTCCCATGGGAACACCCCGCCTCTGTGCCATCATCAGTTACTTAGTGTGACATGTTTAATAATATACAATGGTAACTCCTATGTAGTAAAATTGCTCTCCTTTAACCTCTATTGCTCTTAACCAATGTACCATGTGAACAGTGATTGTGTGGATGTTAGTAACCATTCTTTAGTTTGTACCTAGGTAAGGGTCATTTTGACCCACTTCCCCCTCTGTCGATGATCTCATGATGTTAATGTGTAATTTCGAATCATAGCAACAGACACTTATGATTAATGTGATTTTGGTATAAGAACACCTACAACCCTGTGGTCAGGGCTGTTCTCCCAATAGCCATTTTTGGGGGCATTGTGTGAGACAATCAGCCAGCCGGCTTAATAAAGACTCTCAATTTGGACTTCTCAGTGGTGATGGGTCTGTTCTTAATTTGCACTCCATAAACACACACCACACTGAAAGACTGGAAGATGATGGACTGTGTCCACTCTCCCCATTTGGTCTTCAGGTGGGGTGCAATCTACTCAAGAGTCCAGAAGAACCTCTGTAGACACTAAAGCACTGATTGTAGTGTTTTTAAGGAGAAGATGGGAAACGTCAGTGGTCTGATTTCACCACTGCATGCTACACACAAGCATTGAGCGGCACACCACTGCAAAGCATGTACCTGACTGTGAGCACAGCAGCAAAGTCTAAGTGTTCAAGGAGCATGAGATGCTGATGACCTTGACAGGACCATCGTGCAGGAGTGCCTGTGTCAGAGCAGGACACTATGCCCCATAGACTTACACAACTAAAAATCACATCGAATGGCAAAGAGGATGGAATGTTCAAAATTAATTGAAATAAGCATAGTTCAATTGGGATCTCATTATGGTTTTGATTTGCATTCCCCTGACAATCAATGATATTGAGCTTTTTAAATATGGACCTGTTTGTCATTTATGTTTCTTCTCCAGAGAAGCATCTGTGCATATCTTCTACCCATTGCTAATAGGGTTATGTGTTTCTTGATATTGAGTTGCTTGAGTTTCCTGTCAGTTTAGACATTACCTCCTACTAAATATATAGTTTACAAATAATTTCTTCCTTTCTGAAGGTTGTCTCTTCATTCTGTTGATAGCTTCCTATTGCAGAAGTAAATCGATATACTGCCATTTTTCTGTCTGGGGTCTGGTTGTCTTTTCTTTTGAGGTCATAACCCAAAGATCATTGCCCAGAACAAGACCACAGGAGGTGCCTGTGGTCTGCTTCAGGAGTTTCATAGTTTGAGGTCTTACATTAGGTCTTTAACCAATTTAAGTTGGTTTTGTACATGGTGAGAGATAAAGGTCTAATTTCATTCTTCTGCAGGTGGATATTCACTTTTCCCAAGATCATTTATTGAAAAGAAATAATAAATAAATAATAAGTGTGCACCTTCATCAAAGATCACTTGACTGCAGATATGTGGGTTTATCCCTGGTCTTTTCACTGGTCTGTCTATTTTTATGCCCATATCTGGATGTTCTTTTACTATTGCTTTGTAGTATATTATAAGGCAGGTGGTGTGGTGCCTCCAGCTTTGTTTCTTTTGCTCAGGATTGCTTTGACTATTTAGGGTCTCTTATGGTTCCATACTGGGATCTTTTTTCTGTTTGTGTGAAGAATGCCATTGGTATTTTAATAGCGTTCATTGAATCTGTAGATCATTTGGGGGTATAGATGTTGTAATGGTATTATTTTTTCCAATCCATGAACATGGGATGTCTCTCAATTTACCTGTGTCTTACCCTGCTCCTGCTGCTGTGTTGCCCCTGTAAGCCGACACAGCTGGGTCTGCGCTTCCTAGTGTGCCATGCAGTCATGTGTTCAGCACAGGACTGGCTTCACTCCTCTCTTTCTAACTCCCACCGGGTTAACCATGTATTTTTCAGCTCCCTGTCTTTCCTAATGACAGGCATTTCTAACTTCACACAACATGCTGGGAACTCGTGCAACAGCATTTAAAATGCTCCTCCTAAGACCTTAGAAGATGGAAAGATCTCCCATGTTCCTGGATAGGCAGAATTAATATTGTCAAAATGGCCATACTACCAAAAGTGCTATACAGATTCAATGCAATTCCAATTAAAATCCCAATGACGTACCTTACAGAAATAGAACAAGCAATCATGAAATTCATCTGGAAGAATAAGAACCCAGGATAGCTAAAGCAATCCTTAGCAGGAAGAATGAAATAGGGGGTATCGCAATACCAGAACTTCAACTATACTACAAAGCAATAGTAACAAAAATGGCATGGTATTGGCACCAAAATAGAAAGGTGGATCAATGGTACAGAATAGAGGACATGGACACAAACCCAAGTAAATGCAATTTTCTCATACTAGACAAAGGGGCCAAAAATATGCAATGGAGAAAAGATAGCCTATTCAACAAATGGTGCTGGGAAAACTGGAAATCCATATGCAACAGAATGAAACTAAACCCCTATCTCTCACCCTGCACAAAAATCAACTCACAGTGGATCAAGGACCTTGAAATCAGATCAGAGACCCTGCATCTTATAGAAGAAAAAGTAGGTCCAAATCTTCAACTTGTTGGCTTAGGATCAGACTTCCTTAACAGGACTCCCATAGCACAAAAAATAAAAGCAAGAATCAACAACTGGGATAGATTCAAACTAAATAGCTTTCTCTCAACAAAGGAAACTATCAGCAATGCGAAGAGGGAGCTTACAGAGTGGGAGAATATCTTTGCCACTCATACTTCAGATAGAGCACTAATTTCCAGAATACATAAAGAACTCAAAAAACTCTACACCAAGAATACAAATAACCCAATCAACAAATGGGCTAAGGAAATAAACAGACACTTTACAGAAGATCTACAAGCAATCAACAAACATATGAAAAAATGTTCCACATCTTTAGTAATAAGAGAAATGCAAATCAAAACTACACTAAGATTCCATCTCACCCCAATTAGAATGGGGATTATCAAGAATACAAGCAACAATAGGTGTTGGAGAGGATGTGGGAAAAAAGGTACACTCATACATTGCTGGTGGGTCTGCAAATTAGTGCAGCCACTCTGGAAAGCAGTGTGGAGATTCCTCAGAAAACTTGGAATGGACCCACCATTTGACCCAGCTATCCCACTCCTCGACCTATACCCAAAGGACTTAAAATCAGCATATTACAGAGATACAGCCACATCAATGTTCATAGCTGCTCAGTTCACAATAGCCAGACTGTGGAACCAACCTAGATGCCCTTCAATTGATGAATGGATAAAATGCTCCTCCTGCCATGTCCTCCTCATGTTAATCGGTTCCACAATTTTTAATAGCAGATGTTGTTTTTAAGTTTTAAGATTTCTTGTTTGTTCTTTTCTAGGCTCCCTATGTCTCTCCTCGCCTGGCACACTGTGTTCATCTTTCCTTGTCATTACTTATCGCATCTGCTATGGGTATGTTCACACCCCGAGTAATCTCATCCCAGGTGTTCCACTCTGGAAGTTCACCATAGATCTTTTTTAGTGTCTTCCATGTCCCCACTGAACTTTTCCAACTAGGAAGGCATTTAGCAGCACTGGAGTGACACAAGGTCAGCACGCAGAATCAATCCTACTTCTACAGAGTAACAAAAACAGCCCCAAGTTAAAACTTGAAAGTGCCATTCACACCATCAAAATGCAGACTACTTGGAGGCACATGGCCACAAGTTGTGAGAGGTCTGTACAGTGAGGACAGCGAGAGCCCTGGACAAGCAAGAGGACAGAGCACACACCAGGGACTGGTGCTGCCCAAACACCAGATCTCACCAAACCCATCTACAGCTTCAGCATGATCACATCCAAAACCTCAGATCCACACCGGACCTCAGAAGACCTAGAGCAGCCAAGGCCGAGGAAGAGCAGCCAGCTTGAAGGACTCACCACCGTGTCAGATCTGTCAAGAAAGTGTGAGGTTGATGTCAAGACAGTCCAATGGATCAGTGTGACTACACAGAGGCCAAAATGGACTCACAGAAACACGGAAACTGACTTTTGTGAGAGACATAAGGCGAATCAGTCAGAGAACACTCAACTTTGAGCTGCACCTCACCAGGTGCAAAAATTAGCTCCACAGGCTTCATTGACCTAAGTGTAAAACTCAAAATTATGGAACTTCTCAAAGAAAGCAAAGGAGGAAATCTTTGTGACTTTGAATTAGGCAAAGATTGCTTGATTATGACACCAAAAGTGTGAAATAAAAAACCAATAGATGAATTGAATTTCGTCAAAATTAAAACTTTCTCCTTGAAATAGGCTGTCAAGAAAACAAAAAGACAAGCTCTAGACTGGGAAAAATATTTGAAAATCACGTCTCTAATAAAGGACTTATATTCAGAAGATGCAGTGGACACTCACACTTAAGAATATAAAAACCAACAACCCAATAAAAAAATAGGCAAAATGTTTCTACCTCGCCAAAGAAGAGGTACAGATGGCAAATATACGAGCAAGAGGCCACTAGTCTTTAGGGAAACCCGAGTTAAAGCCACTCCCCACCTCTTGGAGGGGCTAACATGGGAAGGCTGACAGCTTCAGGGGCTGGAGAGGGCCTGGCGGCCGGAAGGCCAAAAGCAGGACACTGAGGAAGGGTGGACCACACTGCACAGGACCCAGCGTTTTGCTCCTGGACGTGGACCTAGCAAATTAAAAGCACCGTGTATGAAAAGGCGTGCACATGAATGCTCTCGGCACTCAGCGTCCCCACCGGCTCAGCCCAAGCGCCCACCGCCAGCGAGTAAGCGGGAGCCAGGGGCTTGGCGGAGGGATGCTCTCCAGAGGAGCAGAGAGGCCTCTGCCCAACTCAGGTTGGAGGGCAAGCACCATGAGCCCGCTTACGCTGGTTCCAGGAAATGCAAGATGACCTGGGCCCTAAAGCGCTGGGTGGTTTCCCGCAGGGCAGGAAGCCGAGAGCTGGGCCGGAGGGAAGCTCCCTATCTTGATTGCCGTGGTTTCATGGGTGTGTTCCAACGTAGAAACTCATCAAATTGTGCAATTGAAGCTCGTGCAGCTTACTGTGTATCAAATAGACTCCCACAAAGAATTTTAAAGAGAGACTGCCAACAAAGAAACTCCAGAAGAAGAACAGGCAGAGCCAGAAACGAGTGCAGCCCACCCCCAGTGCCCCACGCTGCTCTTGGGAGAAGCCTAATGTTAGAGTCAGGTGCCCTAACCTGCCACGTTGAGAAACCAAGCACAAAAAACCCCGTCTCCATCTCATGAGAAGCAGAAATCTGTATACAATGCAATGCTGATGTATAATCATAGATAATAGCCACAACTTTGCAAGCTAGAGTTGGGGAACTCCCTCCACCTGAGGAGGAGCGCCAGCCAACACGCCTGGGTAAATGTCCTACTTTCTGCCCTCACCACAGCTGGGTGACTGCACAGCAGAAGTGGTAACAGGCAGGAAGATAAGTACAAAGAGGCCAGAGATTGGAAAGCAAGAGACCGAGCCACCATCACCCAGACAGGGGTGGAAAAAGCCCATAAGAATCTGCAGGAAAGTTGGCAGGAGTCTCAGGGAGGCTCAGCAAGCCTACTACACACAGCCATAGGCCAAAGTCATTGCACTTTTACCCAGAGCAACAAACCAAAAATGAATTCTCTTAAGTAGCTCCCACTGAGAAAAGCAGCAAAAAATATCAAATATCTAGAAATTAACCAACGAAAGATGCAGAAGGCGCTGAGGGGTGGACGTAACTGGAATGCCAGAAGACCCAGTTTGTGAAGACATAAATCCAAATGCAGGAGGGAGACTTTGGAGCTGACGCAGGGTCTGCAGGAGGAGCCCCCAGGACACAGGAGCTGGAGGCAGAGGAGCCCTCCTGTCTGACTGCTGCCCGAGGGCTCTCAGAGTGTGGCACAGGAGACGTGGGCAGCCTCAGAGGGCAGGCCAGTGCCTGCCTCCTGGGGAGCGGGAGGTGAGTGGGACTGCAAATTGACCAGGACACAGGGCAGATGGAGACAGGGAAGAGGCAGCACAGGTCAGGGCCTCCCAGCCTTTAGTTCATGAGAGAAGAGGCTGGGCCATTTTCCTTGCTGACTTTAGAAGCTGTCGGGGTTTCGGCCGGACCCCTGGCCCTAGGTGTGGCAAGGCTAAGATGGCGCCTGGCAGTGAGCCAGAGCAGTTAACTTTTGCACAAACAACTGACATCGTATTGAGGAAGTTCGAGGGATTGGCTGAGCTCCCTGATGGACAGTGCAGGTCCACTGTATGCCTGCCTTTGCTGCCTGTATCTGTGCATGCTCTCCCCTCGTGCTCAAAGGCTGATTGGTTACAAGTACTGTATATATTGGAGTGTAAGTTCCTCAAGGAGGGGAACAAAGAAAGAACTATGAGGAAGTAAGCGCGCAAAATAAAGAGCTCAAAAGAACCAGGTTTGCGTCTCGTCTCTCTGCGGGCAGGGAGCGCGACAAGAAGCCAAGAGAGAAAGAAGGTGGAGGCCAGAGGAAGCCTCCTTGGGCACTGAGGACAGCCCAGAGCAAAGCACAGCTGGAGGAGGCCGGGGTGTGTGTGGCAGGAAGTCAAGCCCTACCCTGCGGCTTGCTTTTGAGAAGGAACCAAAGCCGAGTGGGACACGGTGGGTGTGGTGCTTCAGGCCCCTCTGCATCTCTGCGCAGGGTCTGCCCCTCATGTGGCACAGAGCTGCCCTTCACGAGTCCACTGTGTCTCCTCCCACACCTGAGCCCCTTGCGGAGCTGGGGTCACAGCAGGGTCCACATGGCCCCGACAAAGGAGGAGCCCCCAGACACGGCCAAGGGCAAAGGAGTGACTGACATTTGTCAGAGAATTCTCGGGTATGACACCTTAAAGCCACTGCGCTAGCCCCAGGTATCCCCAAGGCAGTACCCATTCCAGCTCTGTGGACTGCAGGTCCTCCAAGGGACTGGTCAGCAATCCTGGCCACCAGCCACAACTTGGGGCTGAATCCCTATTAGGCCCTGGCACCTTTCTGCCTCCCACCACCCTTTCCCCCTACACCGCAAGGACCACCCCAACCCTGGAGCATCCAGGCCCACCCAGTGGGGTCACTCAGGGAGCACCGGCTAACCCTCCACGTCCTGGATTCCCAGCAGGCAGCCACCATGAAAGGGCAGAACCAGGCTGTGGTCCTCCTGCAGTCTCAGTGCCTGGGACAGAGGTTCCTGGCACCTGTACCCCCTTCCACAGTTCAACCCATGCAGTGTCCCTCGAAGTGGACCAGGGATAGGAGGGTGAGGACGAGGCCGGACTACTCTGAGCAGGCAGGTGGAGGTCTGGGGGCTGCTCCCACAGCTCTGGACCTGGGTGGGCAGGGGACCCAGGGATCCAGGTGGTTTGCTCCTCAGGCCCCTGCTGGGGACGAGGACTGGCTGTGCTACAGCGTGCCCCACCCCCGACACCTGCCATGCAGGAGGCAGGTGTCCATCTGCCCCAATCTGTGACCAGTCTGATAGTCATGGTCACAGGGGAAGGGGAGAGGGACCTGCCATGGGTCACCCGGGGATTGGGTGAGGAGTGGCCTCTACTCCCTTCACCAGCTCCAGCCCCGCCTATTCAGTTTCTCTCTCCTGTGAGTTCTTGGGGGAAGGGATTGTGCCACGGAGGAGGACTTTCCACACACACAGCCAGCTCACTCTTCAGAAGCACACTGTGGCCGAGGGGGCACTCTGGCTGCCCTCTCCAGGCTGAGGACTGTGTTTGCAGGCCTGCCCAGCGCAGGGACTCTCTCACCAGTCCAACGTGTGGAGCCTGAGAACACAGGAAGAGGCATCTGCTTCCTTCTCTGCTGTCCATTCTCATCCGACACAGACAAGTCTCCCTCATTGTGGGGGAGTTGCCTCTGAAGCCAGACTTCTCTAGGTTTGCACTCCCCAAGCTCTGGTCTTATTGGAACAGACCCAGATGGTCACAGGGAGCTGTGCTCCGTCCAAGAGCAAACGCCACTGTCCTCATGTGCCGGGGCCACCTGCGGACCCCGTGGGATCCAGCACCCAGTCTGGTTTCAGTGAGAGCGAGAGGCCCTCAGTGTTTGACCCCTGGTCAGCCCTGCCCTAGCCTTGGTCCTCACTCCCTCAGAACCACCACTACAACTTCTCACACTGAGCCCCTGAGTCCTCAAGGCCAAGGTAAGGAAGCAAGTCTGCTGAGTCCCTGATCCTCAAACAGCATGGAAAGGAAAAGCTGGGAAGGAGAGTTCAGCCCCAGTCACACACAGGTGCAGAAGTGGACCAATAGTCAGAGCTGAGCGACTGGGGCACAGCTGGGACTCAAACCTAGATCCACCACTAAAAACCTCGCCAGCCTCTGCACAGGTGAGACCTGAGGGGTTCTAGTGTTTGTGTCACGAGTGTGCCTGTATACACACCTGTGTATATACCTGTGTATGAACCTGCAAGTGCCTGTGTGCATACCTGTGTATTCACCTATGTGCACCTTCATGCGCCTGTGTGCATACCTCTATGCACCTATGTGCACCTGTGTGCACTTGCATGTACCTGGTGCGTATCTGTATATGCACCTGTGCATGCACCTGCATGTACCTGTGTGCATCTGTGTGCACCTGCATGAGCATGCATGTGCCATGTGCTTTTGTATGCACCTGTGCATACCTGCATATGTGCCCAAGTATGTCTGAGAGTGCACTATGTGCACCTGTATGCTCACCTGTTTGTACACCTGTACACATGTCTGTATCTGTGTGTGTCTGCTCATTCCCATGTACCTCAATGATCCTGAGCATGCCCATGTGTGCCTGTGCCTGTGACTCTGCTGGGCAGGGAGCCTGTATAGGGTATGCTGGTGAGCATGCTTTTCCTGGTCAGGTGTCAGTGTGGTGGGCAGTGTGTCTGTGGCTTCATGATATCCCTGTTTCACAGCTGTTTTCCTACTTGCTTCTGCGGAGGAGTGGGGGCTCTAGAGGCTGGACTCAGTGTGTATCTCCGAGGCACCAGGGTTTGGGGACACCTGCATGTGCCCAGGCTGGGTCTGTTTGGGGAAGAATGTTTGTCTGACCAGCAGAAGCCTGCTGCCTGCATGAGGCCTGTGCTAGGGGCATGTGCACATGGCCTGGAGGTGGGTGTAGTGCTGATGTGGGTACCTGGCTACCCTGCAATTTGAGTCAGGGGGACAGGGTATGATTTGGCACACGTGTTGGTTTGGGGCACATGTGTCGGAAGAGCGTCTTGGGGGTTTGTGCAGCATGTGTGTTGCATATGAGCATCTTGGAGCCTGACCTCAGCATCTCCGAGTGTAGGATGTGACACTCCCCTGTGCCAGGTTCCGTGGCCCTGGAGCCCTGTGGTAGGTACCTCTGCAGCAGAGTGCCAGGACCTTCCAGTTGGTGTCCACAAGTCTGTGTGATGAGAGCTGACTTGCTGCTGCTCCCCTAACCACAGTCCTATCAGATAAAGGGACACTTGTGTGTTTGTCCCAAGCCCTCAGCTGGTGGGTGGCAGATCTGAGTGGCAGTGGGTTGTCATGAGCCACAGGAGCCGTGTAGGGTAAAGGGGCCCGGGCCTCATTTTACACAGACCAGCTCCCTAGGTGGGCCACTTGGAGACAGCAACGTGGGATCTGGCTGTGCAGAGGGAAGCTTGGCACAGCAGGCTGACCCTACTAAGGTCTACCCAGAGCCTCTTGCTGGGCAGCACCCCTGCTGGTCCCCTGCAGAGCTTCCACACTGCTCCCACTTTATGAAGTAAACAGAAGAGGTCACCTGTGGGCTACCCTGTCCTCAGAGCCTGCCTTCCGACCCTATGAGCATCCGGGCCAGGCTGCTGTGGCCTGCCCCTGCAGCCCAGTAGGGGTCCTGCCATGACCACATCATGGCCACAGACTGTCCTCTCCAACATCACAGGCTAAGGGAAGGAAGAGATTTGAGTCCACCACTGTCCCAGAGCCCACACCCTGAGCTCTCCTGCCTCTGTGGTCCTTTCAGGATGAAAACTATTCCTGTTAGTCTTGCTGAAGCCCCAAGCAGCATGCTGGGCTTGTGGGTGGGGGACACACAGGGCTAGGGATGCAGAGGGGGCTTTGGGGCAGCCAACCGCAGGGGCAGGCTGGGCACCGATGCTGGAGTGCCACCCTCCAGACCCCACCCTGCAGGGGTCTTGGTCCATGGTGCTCCTGGGGCCAGCAAAGAGCAGGCACCTACTGGAGCCTCTGATCGCTGACCAGCATCAGAGGACCCCACGCCCAGGGCAGGAGGAGCCTGGGGCTCCTGGGTGGCTGTAGAGCAGATACACTGGCTTCTGTGTTGATCTCCAGTCCCTCAGCTGAGGGCAGGCTAAAGGTAGTGCAGGGCAGAGAGCTGGAGTGGTCCTCAACAGTCTGTGCCTCATGTGTTCAGGAAACACTGGTTTGTGCAGCAAACTGCTGAGCTTTACTCTCAGGTTAGCAGCAAAACTCCACCCTGTCCAAATGGACAGACTGACTGTAAGCTGGGCACAGGGGTCCCAGCCCAGCTCAGCCATATTTTGGGAGACTGGGCAGGAGGAGCAGACTCCAGCTCCACAGTGGGTTGAGGGGCCACCTCTGCTCTGGGCTTTACTCCCTTAAGCCAACCCCCTGCAGAGCCTCTGGTGGCAGCAGCACTGTGAGGTGGGGTTGGACCTTCTTAATCCCTGGGGAGCTTCTACAGAGCCCACCTTGCTTCATGTATGGGTGAGGAAGCTGGCCAGGCCCTGGCCCTTCCTGTCTCACCCAAGGCCACTCACCTGTGAACTGAACCACAGCCCCTCTGCTGACCCCAGGCCCCCTTCCTTGCCACCTTCCTGGGGTCTGGCTGCTAGGTTTGAGACAGCCCCAGGTCCTCTTTCCTGGTTCTGATGGCCCTGACCACCCATCCCTGAACCTGGGATGACCCCAGCCAAGGCCTCTCCCCACCCCATAGGCAGTGGATGTGAGCCACGTGTGGAACAGAGCCAGACTGGGGCGGGGGGACTCGGGGGCAGTTCTTGCAGCCAGACGTCCTCTCAGATGCTCTCACAGCACCTGGACGTCTTTCTGAGGTCTGTGCCCGGCCAGCTGTTGGTCTCCACGGTCCAGCAGGAAAAAGGCCCGGAGGCCATGGCTGAGCTGCGGCAGTCTTAGTGTACATCAAGGATGAGGCCTCCCTCCCACACAAGGGGAGCTCAACTCAGGGGCTGCTGACCTCTCCCCGCCCCCAGCCTAACCCTCCACCTCTGCTCCCCAGGTGAGGTGGCAGGCACCATGTTTGCAAGGGCCAACCGCTCCGAGGTGGCCGAGTTCATCCTGGTGGGCTTTACTGGCCCTGTGGGGCTCCGCCTGTGTCTCCTGCTGCTGTTCCTGCTGGCCTATGTGCTGACCGTCACAGAGAACCTGGTCATCATCGCCGTGGTCCGCACCAGCACCGTGCTGCACAAGCCCATGTACCTCTTCCTCAGCAACCTGTCCTTCCTGGAGGTGTGGTACGTCTCCGTCACTGTGCCCAAGATGCTGCTCAGCCTGGCTGCGCCCGAGTTCCGGCGCATCTCCTTCACAGGCTGCATGGCCCAGCTCTACTTCTTCCTGGCGCTGGCCTGCACCGAGTGCTCGCTCCTGGGCGTCATGGCCTACGACCGGTATGTGGCCGTCTGCAACCCCCTGCGCTACCCGGCCCTCATGAGTCCCGGCCTCTGCAGCCTCCTGGCGGCCGGCTCCTGGCTCTCAGGCTTCACCATCTCCCTGGGGAAGGTCTTCTTCATCTCCCGGCTGGGCTTCTGTGGCCCCAACGTCATGAACCACTTCTTCTGTGACGTGTCCCCGCTGCTGAACCTGGCCTGCTCCGACATGTCGGTGGCGGAGCTGGTGGACTTCCTGCTGGCGCTGCTCATCCTGCTGGGACCACTGCTGCTCACCATCTTCTCCTACTCGGCCATCCTGGGGGCAGTGCTGCGCACCCCGTCCCGAGGCGGCCGGCAGAAGGCCTTCTCCACCTGCAGCTCGCACCTGGCCGTGGTGGTCATCTTCTACTCAGCCTCCCTCTTCATCTACGCCCGACCGCGGGCCATCTACTCCTTCAACTACAACAAGCTGGTGTCCGTGGTGTACACTGTGCTCACGCCCCTGCTCAACCCCGTCATCTACTGCCTGCGGAATCAGGAAGTCAAGCGGGCACTGCACAGGGTGGTGCAGAGGGCAGCCCAGGCCCTGGGGGGCACCTCCTAGGCAGGCCATGCCACCCCCACCTGCTCCCAGCCCTGCACCTCACGGGTGACTGCAGGCAGCAGGGCCAGTGGCGGCTGCAGAAGGGTGGGCACCTCCTCATGCCCCAGCCCACGTCCTAGCCATCCCCTTGTGTTTCACTTCCATTGTGCCCAGCAGGGTCCCCTGGGAGCCCTCACCCTGACCAGGACCAAACAAGGGTGGTGCTCAACTCATACTGCAGCCCCTTCCCACCCAAGGATGGAAGTGGGGACCTTGGTGCACAGACCCTCCGGCTGCCCACATCGCCCAGGGAGTGCAGCCAGTGCCAGGCCCACCCACCCCTCTGACCCAGCCTGTGGTCGTGCTGGGTGGTCCCCCTCCAGCCCTCCAGCCAGGCCTCCAGGGCCTCAGAGTGGCCTTTGAGAGGACATCTGAGGAAGGTGGGGCTGGGATGACCAAGCAATCGCAGCTGCTCAGCCACCCGATGCCCAACTGGGACTGGCCCACATCCAACTGTTAGGAGCCGGAGGAAGAAAGGAGTTTGGAACAGGAAATGGCATCTGGGACCCAGGCTCACAGCCCTCTGGACACTAGCCACCACTGGGAGGTTCTCCCCAGTGCCTGCTCTGCTCCCCTCCCATGCTGTCCACCTGCATGGAGGAGGAGCCCCTGAAGACCTGAGCAGCCCCCTAGCAAAAGTGCTTCAAAGCCACCTGAGGGTAGGAGTCTGCAGAAAACCCCAAGTCCAAACAAGACCCACCACCAGTGCCCATGCTGACCATGGGCCTGACTTGAAGGGCCAGCTGGGGAACCCCGTCCCTCAGTCTCCTGGAGGAGCTTCCTTCTGCTCCTCCTGAGGGCCCAAGAGGAAGGCCCGGGCAGCAGCATCTGGCCCACACTCCAGAGCCCCTCCCAGTGCACAAGGGCTGTGTGAGAGCTACGTGGTCACACCGTCGGTTTCTGCCACAACCCTCAGGTGGCATGAGGACCACTACCACCCGCACCCCAGCCAGAGCCAGAGACACCTGTGTGTGGTTAGAAGCCACACCAGGATCCTTCAGAGGACAATTACAGTTGTGCAGGCAAAACTGCAGGGTGTCCACCTTGCAGAGGACATTGGGCAGTCCTGTGCTGCACTCAGCACCCTCAGCACGCACAGTAGAGGGAGGGGCCCTCTTGGACGCTCAAGTCTGGGTTTGGCTGTGTGGAACAGGCCCCTTGCTGACCATGGTATGCAAGCCATGGCCCCACCCTGAAGCCGGAGGCTAGCAAGGCACACAGGTGGGGTGCAGGGACACAGGCCAGGGCATGAGGGGCAGGGCCCTCCAAGTCCTGGAAGGTGTCCCCAGCAGCTCTAGGGGTGGTATGTACCTGAGGGTCTCTCTGGGGGCCCTCCCAGGGGAGGTGTGAGAAGGGCAGAGGCAAGGAGGAACAAAGGCAGACAAACCAGGTGCTCTAGCCAGGACTGTGGACGAGACCACCTGAGGGCTTCTTGTTGGGCACTGCTGGACCTGAGGGAACCATCTTTGCATCTGAATCAGGGGAGACCCAGAGCCCTGCCCCACGTGCCCAGGAAGAGGGGGCTGGCCCTGCAGCCTGAACAATGGAACAAATGTTCCAGGAGGGGTACATTTAACTCAGAAATCATGAGCACCTCCCTCTTCCAAGTGGATGGACTTCCAAACCAAACTGCTGTGAACTGATCTGTTAAAAATAGAGTGGAGCCTGGCGGGGTGGCATGTTGTTATCCCAGTGACTTTGAAGGGTGAGGCAGGAGGACTTCAAGTTCAAGGTCAGCCCAGGGAATTTAACAAGACCATGTCTCAAACTAACAAATAAAAAGGGCTGGGGATGTGACTCAGTGGTAGGATCCCCTGGGTTCAATCCCCAGTACCAAAACAAAACCAAAACCACCTGTTCCACCGAGGCACCTTTGCTTTATTAAGTGGCATTTGAAGTGCCAGCTGGCAGGTGCTGCACTGCAGAGACCAGCAGAATCTGGTGACCACAGCCTGGCATATTCGCTGGAAGCTGGAGCCCCGTAAAGGCCCTGAGGACCCCCAGGCACAGGACCTGCCCACACCCAGGTCTGCCAGACACAGAGCATGGGGGCACAGGACCTGCCCACAGTGAGGTCTGCCAGGCACAGAACATGGGGGCACAGGACCTGCCGACAGTGAGGTCTGCCAGGCACAGGACACAGGACCTGCCCACAGTGAGGACTGCCAGGCACAGGGCACGGGGGCACAGGACCTGCCCACAGTGAGGTCTGCCAGGCACAGGGCACAGGGGCACAGGACCTGCCCACAGTGAGGTCTGCCAGGCACAGGGCACAGGGGCACAGAACCTGCCCACAGTGAGGTCTGCCAGGCACAGGACACAGGGGCACAGAACCTGCCCACAGTGAGGTCTGCCAGGAACAGGACACAGGGGCACAGGACCTGCCCACAGTGAGGTCTGCCAGGCACAGGGCACAGGGGCACAGGACCTGCCCACAGTGAGGTCTGCCAGGCACAGGACACAGGGGCACAGGACCTGCCCACAGTGAGGTCTGCCAGGCACAGGACACAGGGGCACAGGACATGCCCACAGTGAGGTCTGCCAGGCACAGGGCACAGGGGCACAGGACCTGCCCACAGTGAGGTCTGCCCAGCACAGGACACAGGGCACAGGACCTGCCCACAGTGAGGTCTGCCAGGCACAGGACACGGGGGTACAGGACCTGCCCATAGTGAGGTCTGCCAAGCACAGGACACAGGGGCACAGGACATGCCCACACTGAGGTCTGCCAGGCACAGGGCATGGGGCACAGGACCTGTCCACAGTGAGGTCTGCCAGGCACAGGGCATGGGGCACAGGACCTGTCCACAGTGAGGTCGGCCAGGTACAGGGCACAGGGGGCACAGGACCTGCCCACAGTGAGGTCTGCCAGGCACAGGGCACAGGGGCACAGGACCTGCCCACAGTGAGGTCTGCCAGACACAGGGCACAGGGGCACAGGACATGCCCACAGTGAGGTCTGCCAGGCACAGACACAGGGGCACAGAAACTGTCCACAGTGAGGTCTGCCAGGTACAGGGCACAGGGGGCACAGGACCTGCCCACAGTGAGGTCTGCCAGGCACAGGGCACAGGGGCACAGGACCTGCCCACAGTGAGGTCTGCCAGGCACAGGACACAGGGGGCACACGACCTGCCCACAGTGAGGTCTGCCAGGCACAGGGCACAGGGGCACAGGACCTGCCCACAGTGAGGTCTGCCAGGCACAGGGCACAGGGGGCACAGAAACTGTCCACAGTGAGGTCTGCCAGGTACAGGGCACAGGGGGCACAGAACCTGTCCACAGTGAGGTCTGCCAGGTACAGGGCACAGGGGGCACAGGACCTGCCCACAGTGAGGTCTGCCAAGCACAGGGCACAAGGGAACAGGACCTGCCCACAGTGAGGTCTGCCAGGCACAGGGCACAAGGGGCACAGAAACTGTCCACAGTGAGGTCTGCCAGGTACAGGGCACAGGGGGCACAGAACCTGCCCACAGTGAGGTCTGCGAGGCACAGGGCACAGGGGCACAGGACCTGCCCACAGTGAGGTCTGCCAGGCACAGGACACAGGGGGCACACGACCTGCCCACAGTGAGGTCTGCCAGGCACAGGGCACAGGGGGCACAGAAACTGTCCACAGTGAGGACTGCCAGGCACAGACACAGGGGCACAGGACCTGCCCACAGTGAGGTCTGCCAGGCACAGGGCACAGGGGCACAGGACCTGCCCACAGTGAGGTCTGCCAGGCACAGGGCCCAGGGGCACAGAACCTGCCCACAGTGAGGTCTGCCAGGCACAGACACAGGGGCACAGGACCTGCCCACAGTGAGGTCTGCCAGGCACAGGGCACAGGGGCACAGGACCTGCCCACAGTGAGGTCTGCCAGGCACAGGACACAGGGGCACAGAACCTGCCCACAGTGAGGTCTGCCAGGCAGGGGACACAGGGGCACAGAACCTGCCCACAGTGAGGTCTGCCAGGAACAGGACACAGGGGCACAGGACCTGCCCACAGTGAGGTCTGCCAGGAACAGGGCATGGGGGCACAGGACCTGCCCACAGTGAGGTCTGCCAGGAACAGGGTGCAGGGCACAGGACCAGCCCACAGTGAGGTCTGCCAGGCACAGGACACAGGGCACAGGACCTGCCCACAGTGAGGTCTGCCAGGCACAGGACACAGGCGCACAGAACCTGCCCACAGTGAGGTCTGCCAGGCACAGACACAAGGGGCACACGACCTGCCCACAGTGAGGTCTGCCAGGCACAGGGCACAGGGGCACAGGACATGCCACAGTGAGGTCTGCCAGGCACAGGACACAGGCGCACAGAACCTGCCCACAGTGAGGTCTGCCAGGCACAGGACACAGGCGCACAGAACCTGCCCACAGTGAGGTCTGCCAGGCACAGACACAGGGTGCACACGACCTGCCCACAGTGAGGTCTGCCAGGCACAGGACACAGGCGCACAGAACCTGCCCACAGTGAGGTCTGCCAGGCACAGACACAGGGTGCACACGACCTGCCCACAGTGAGGTCAGCCAGGCACAGGGCACAGGGGCACAGGACATGCCCACAGTGAGGTCTGCCACGCACAGGGCACAGGGGCACAGGACATGCCCACAGTGAGGTCTGCCAGGCACAGGGCACGGGGGTACAGGACCTGCCCACAGTGAGGTCTGCCAGGCACAGGACATGGGGGCACAGGACCTGCCCACAGTGAGGTCTGCCAGGCACAGGACACAGGGGCACAGGACCTGCCCAGTGTGAGGTCTGCCAGGCACAGGACATGGGGGCACAGGACCTGCCCACAGTGAGGTCTGCCAGGCACAGGGCACAGGGGCACAGGACCTGCCCACAGTGAGGTCTGCCAGGCACAGGACACAGGAGCACAGGACCTGCCCACAGTGAGGTCAGCCAGGCACAGGACACAGGGGCACAGGACCTGCCCACAGTGAGGTCTGCCAGGCACTGGACACGGGGGCACAGGACATGCCCACAGTGAGGTCTGCCAGGCACTGGACACGGGGGCACAGGTCATGCCCACAGTGAGGTCTGCCAAGCACAGGGCACGGGGGCACAGGACCTGCCCACAGTGAGGTCTGCCAGGCACAGGGCACGGGGGCACAGGACCTGCCCACAGTGAGGTCTGCCAGGCACAGGACACAGGGGCACAGGACCTGCCCACAGTGAGGTCTGCCAGGCACTGGACACGGGGGCACAGGACATGCCCACAGTGAGGTCTGCCAGGTACTGGACACGGGGGCACAGGACATGCCCACAGTGAGGTTGCCAGGCACAGGGCACAGGGGCACAGGACCTGCCAACAGTGAGGTCTGCCAGGCACAGGACACGGGGCACAGAACCTGCCCACAGTGAGGTCTGCCAGGCACAGGGCATAGGGGGCACAGGACCTGCCCACAGTGAGGTCTGCCAGGCACAGGGCACAGGGGGCACAGGACCTGCCCACAGTGAGGACTGCCAGGCACAGGGCACAGGGGCACAGGACCTGCCCACAGTGAGGTCTGCCAGGCACAGGACACGGGGGCACAGGACATGCCCACAGTGAGGTCTCCCAGGCACAGGACACAGGGCACAGGACCTGCCCACAGTGAGGTCTGCCAGGCACAGGACACAGGGGCACAGGACCTGCCCACAGTGAGGTCTGCCAGGCACAGGACACAGGGGCACAGAACCTGCCCACGGTGAGGTCTGCCAGGCACAGGACACAGGCGCACAGAACCTGCCCACAGTGATTCTGCCAGGCACAGACACAGGGGGCACAGGACCTGCCCACAGTGAGGTCTGCCAGGCACAGGGCACAGGGGCACAGAACCTTCCCACAGTGAAGTCTGCCAGGCACAGGACACAGGCGCACAGAACCTGCCCACAGTGAGGTCTGCCAGGCACAGGACACAGGCGCACAGAACCTGCCCACAGTGAGGTCTGCCAGGCACAGACACAGGGTGCACAGGACCTGCCCATAGTGAGTTCTGCCAGGCACAGGGCACAGGGGCACAGGACATGCCCACAGTGAGGTCTGCCACGCACAGGGCACAGGGGCACAGGACATGCCCACAGTGAGGTCTGCCAGGCACAGGGCACGGGGGTACAGGACCTGCCCACAGTGAGGTCTGCCAGGCACAGGACATGGGGGCACAGGACCTGCCCACGGTGAGGTCTGCCAGGCACAGGACACAGGGGCACAGGACCTGCCCACAGTGAGGTGTGCCAGGCACAGGACACAGGCGCACAGAACCTGCCCACAGTGAGGTCTGCCAGGCACAGACACAGGGGGCACACGACCTGCCCACAGTGAGGTCTGCCAGGCACAGGGCACAGGGGCACAGGACATGCCCACAGTGAGGTCTGCCAGGCACAGAACACAGGCGCACAGAACCTGCCCACAGTGAGGTCTGCCAGGCACAGGACACAGGCGCACAGAACCTGCCCACAGTGAGGTCTGCCAGGCACAGACACAGGGTGCACACGACCTGCCCATAGTGAGGTCTGCCAGGCACAGGGCACAGGGGCACAGGACATGCCCACAGTGAGGTCTGCCAGGCACAGGGCACAGGGGCACAGGACATGCCCACAGTGAGGTCTGCCAGGCACAGGGCACGGGGGTACAGGACCTGCCCACAGTGAGGTCTGCCAGGCACAGGACATGGGGGCACAGGACCTGCCCACGGTGAGGTCTGCCAGGCACAGGACACAGGGGCACAGGACCTGCCCACAGTGAGGTGTGCCAGGAACAGGACACAGGGGCACAGGACCTGCCCACAGTGAGGTCTGCCAGGCACAGGACATGGGGGCACAGGACCTGCCCACAGTGAGGTCTGCCAGGCACAGAACACAGGGGCACAGGACCTGCCCACAGTGAGGTCTGCCAGGCACAGGACACAGGGGCACAGAACCTGTCTACAGTGAGGTCTGCCAGGCACAGGGCATGGGGGCACAGGACCTGCCCACAGTGAGGTCTGCCAGGCACAGGACACGGGGCACAGGACCTGCCCACATGAGGTCAGCCAGGCACAGGGCACAGGGCACAGGAAATGCCCACAGTGAGGTCTGCCAGGCACAGGACACAGGGGCACAGGACATGCCCACAGTGAGGTCTGCCAGGCACAGGGCACAGGGGCACAGGACCTGCCCACACTGAGGTCTGCCAGGCACAGGACACGGGGGCACAGGACATGCCCACAGTGAGGTCTGCCAGGCACAGGACACAGGGGCACAGGACCTGCCCACAGTGAAGTCTGCCAGGCACAGGGCACAGGGGCACAGGACCTGCCCACAGTGAGGTCTGCCAGGCACAGGGCACGGGGGCACAGGACATGCCCACAGTGAGGTCTGCCAGTCACAGGGCACGGGGGCACAGGACATGCCCACAGTGAGGTCTGCCAGGTCAGAGCACGGGGGCACAGGACCTGCCCACAGTGAAGTCTGCCAGGCACAGGGCACGGGGGCACAGGACATGCCCACACTGAGGTCTGCCAGGCACAGGACACAGGGGGCACAGGTCCTGTCCACAGTGAAGTCTGCCAGGCACAGGACACAGGGGACACAGGACCTGCCCACAGTGAGGTCTGCCAGGCACAGGGCACAGGGGGCACAGGACCTGCCCACAGTGAGGTCTGCCAGGCACAGGGCACAGAGGCACAGGACCTGCCCACAGTGAGGTCTGCCAGGCACAGGGCACAGAGGCACAGGACATGCCCACAGTGAGGTCTGCCAGGCACAGGACATGGGGGCACAGGACCTGTCCACAGTGAGGTCTGCCAGGCACAGGGCACAGAGGCACAGGACCTGCCCACAGTGAGGTCTGCCAGGCACAGGGCACAGAGGCACAGGACCTGCCCACAGTGAGGTCTGCCAGGCACAGGGCACAGGGGCACAGGACATGCCCACAGTGAGGTCTGCCAGGCACAGGACACAGGGGGCACAGGACCTGTCCACAGTGAGGTCTGCCAGGCACAGGGCACAGAGGCACAGGACCTGCCCTGGGAGGAACATGGTGCCATGCTGACAGGGATACACCTGTGGGTCAGTTCCAGCAGGTGTGCTCCTACAGGACGGCAGGACTGGGCAGGGAGGATAAAGCCCCTTGAAGCAGGGACCCCAGGACTGATTTCACATCCTCCTGCAGTAGGGGAGCCACCAAAGCACTTCCAATAGATCAGGGACAGAATCCGATGTCATTCTGGAAAGACAGGCTGAGGCTGGTGAGAGTGCTCAGGGCAAGAGGAGGGAGGGAAGTAGGGACCCCGGGGCATGAGACCTGGGGGCAGCCAGCAGGGTGTGGGTGGAGTTAGCCCAACAGCACTGGTTGGCTGCTGGGAAGGACTGATCGTTGGGGCCCAGGATGAGGATGGAGGCTCAGGGAGTGCGGAGCGGGAGAGGCCAGAGGAGATGCAAGACCCACAGATTCACGATGAGAAAGGACCTGGAGAGGGAGCAGCCGAAGATGATGGAGGCAGGGCCTCTCAGGGCAGCGCAGCCCCCACAGGTGGAGGGTCTGTGGGCAGAAAGAGGTTCCTGGGGACACCCCACTGCCTCCACCCAGATCCTCCCTCAGGGCCACACTCCGGAGGCTTCTCTGACTCTGGCGGCAGATTTTCTCCCTAACGTCCACTGGCTATGGAAGCCCAGACCCCTGTCACTGTCCACTGTGACCCACAGGCACCCAGCTGCCTGATCCCCTTCAAAGCCCTTCCTCCCCCAGGTCCTTCCAGAGCTGCTGCTCCCTGTCCACACCATCACCTGTCACCCCGCCCTGACCCCGGCACCACCAGGTCCTCTGGTGACCTCAAAATGCCTGTCAGGGCTGCAGTTGCCCTGCCATCCGCCCTCCCTGGGACACACCGTGCCTCCGCCCTCACTAAGGGCTGGCCCTCTGCTCCTGTTGCCCTCACATGGGACCCTGAGGAGGGTGACCCCTGCAAGGGCCCCTCACCAGCCTGTCTCCAAGTGGGTCAGCACAGAGACACGCCTGCAGTTCACCCTGGCTCCTGGTGGGAGTCAGGGCTCCCAGGCCTGCCAAAGACCACCTGTGTGGCTCTGGTCACGCCTGTCCTGTTCACCCTCTGTCCAGGGTGGACATGCCTGGCAGGAGGAAAGGCCCCTGGGCAGCGGGAGCCTCTGCCAGGGAGGAAGGAGGCCTTGGCAGGCTGTGGAGGGGAACTGGCTCTAGAGAAAACTGCTCTGTAGAAAGAGGCAGGAGTCTGCCATCTGGACTCACCCTGTCCATTCCTTCCTCACCTCCAAGGGGAGACAGAGTCCAGTCTTCACCCCAGTAGAACCTGGAGACAGTGAGCCAGGGCAAGCCCAGAGGATCCTGGCCTTGGACACACCCAGGCCTCTGAGGGCAAAGAACAGACTGAGCAGATGGTCACTGACCAGAGGGACCCCAACCCCCACCAGGCTCCTTGACACGGTGGCAGACAGGAGCGTGGAAGAGGAAAGTGGGCATCCCACAGCCAGAGAGCAGGGGTCCTCAGGGAACCACACCCTAGGCAGTCAGCATTTCAGACCTCTAACGTGGGCTGAGGGCCCAGGTCAGTGGACAACTGAGAACAGTCTCTAATGGAGCAGGTGGAGGGAACAGAGATGGAAGGGAGACAACTCATAAATGTCCACACTGACACAGGAAGATGCGCGCATGGCAGGAATGGGGAAGTGGTGGCAAGGTCGAGATGTAAGAGACCCCCAAACCTCCTGCCATGGTTTAGTGTGAGGAGTCCCCCAAAGCTCGTGTGAGACACAGCAAGAAGGTTCAGAGCTGAAGTGGCTGGGCCACAAGGGCCTGAACCTGACCAGCGCACTGACCCCCTGACAGGGATCCACGGGTGGGGACCGCAGGCCGGGTGTGGTGGAGGAGGTGGGCCACGGGGGCTGCACCTTCGGGTGTATATTTTGTCCTGTTGAGCAACGTGTCCTGAGCTGCTTCCCTCCACCACCACACTCTTCCACCATGATGTCCTGCCTCACCTCAACTGGCCATCTATGGACTGAGACCTCTGTAACTGGGAGACCCCCCAAATAACTTTTCCTCCTCTAAAATTGTTCTTGTCAGGTCTTTTGGTCACTGTGGCAAAAAAGCAGACTAAAGCAGGAGGAAAAAAGAAACAGGGAGAGAGGAGAGCACACTGCACACCCAATCTGTGGGCAGACAGACTCAATAAGGACAGAGGGAAGAACTACGTGCAGAAAAAACCAAAGGTGACGTGGAAAAGGGAGACGAGTGTGTTTTAAGAACACAATTATCTAAGGAGATCCAACATTCGGAGAGAGTTCCAGAATATTCAGAGAAAACAGGAGCAATAACACAGGTTAAGCCCACTCTGCCTGGGTGTGTTCCCAGGGCTGCACCCTAGGATCGAGGATGAGCAGGACCCAACCACCGTGGGCCCAGGACAACTTGGGATCACCAGTCCTGTCAAAGTGCAGACCTTGAACTTGAAGTCCATGATGCTAGACTTCCACCAGGTGTCTGGAAGAAGAAACACACCAACGGTCCCTTCTAGAGGAAGACAGGGTCAGAGTGAGCGGAATCATTCCCTCAAGTAATTCTTCCGTGTTCAGCACACAGTGATGTCAGGGAAGAAATAAGAGCTGGTGCAAGAGCAGGTATCGGACTTATCAGAGAGCAGCCTTCAAAGCTGCCCACGGAGAGGGGCCAGCAGAAAGCCAGAGGGCACGGAAGGCTGGAACTCTATCAAGGTAATCCGGGTGACGTTTACAGGGTACCCGCTCGACAATAGCATACACATCTGTGACTGTTTGGATACGAGGTGTCCCCAGAAGCTCCTACACTGATGCAGGTGAAATGGTCAGCTGAGAGCTGTAAGTTCATCAGTGGATCAATCCATGAATGGATTAATGCTTTGAATGGACCACTGTGTGGTGACGGCAGGTGGGGCATGCTTGGGGTGAGCATCCTGTCCCTGGCTCCTTCCCACTCACCTGCTTCCTGGCCACCTTGAGCTGACAGCTTTTCTCAGCCTTACACCTGATGTCCTGCCTCACCTCGAGCTCACCACAATAAAGCTGGCTGATAATGAACTGGGACCTCTGAAACTGTGAACCCAAAATTAACTTTCCCTCCTCTGAGTAGTTCTTCTCAACTCTCCTGGTCACCACAAGAAGCTGACATAGCATTCTTTTCTGATACACAAGGGACGTTTACTAAGGCAGACCTACATTGTAGGCCTAAAATAACTAAAGTGACACCTGGCATGTTTTCCAACCACTAGAGAACTAAAACAAAAATCAAGAAACTAGAAAGTTTTCTGTATCTTACAAAAATACATGCAAAACGTATACAATGAAAACAAAAGTAAATTTATTTGTTCATTTTAAATTATTTTATTACATTTAGATTATATAATTCTTTAACATGGTTGAGAAAATTAAAGAACACCTAAAGAAATGGAGCAATAAACCATGTTAATTGATTGAGTCAATTTTGTTAAGATGTCTTTCCTCCCAAAATTGCTCTGTAAAGTTAATGTAACCCCAATCAAATTCTGAGCAGACCTCTCAGAAATTGCCAAGCAGATGCTAAAATTCATATGGAAATCAAGAACCTAGAAGAGAAATAGAATCCAAGGACTAACACAACCAAATCACAAGACTTGTTGTGAAGCTTCAGTGTTGTAGACAGTGGGATATTGACATCAAGGAGATGAGCAGATCAAAATAAGCAGACAGAGTGCAGAAATGGATAGGACGATGACTGCTTACGAGGTTCAAAGGCAGTTTAGTAGAGAAAGAATAATTTTTTTCAACAAATAGTACTGGAAAATAATGTATATTCAGATTCCAAAAATGGGCTTTGATCCATAATTCACACCATATACAAAAATAAACTCAAGTGTTGGCAGGTATTGCTCAATGGTAGAATGTGGTGGAATGTTTGCCTAGCATGGATGCTACCCTGGGTTTGATCCATGGCACCAAAAAAAAAAAAAAAAAGGGAAGGAAGGAAGAAAGGAAAGAAAGAAAGAAAGTGACAGATCTGAGTGTAAAATCTAAACTATAATAAAACATGCAAAAAAAAAAACCTTTTTTAACCTTGGGTTAAGCAAAAACATCTTAGATATGAAAGCAAAACTGAAATTCATAAAAGAAAACAAAATTAATCAGTTGCACTTTATAAATATTAAATTTTTCAAAAGACACAGTTTAGATAATGAACAGATGAGCTACAACCTGGGAGAAAATCATTCCAAAGCATGTGTTTAATAAAAATGTGTATCTTTTGAGCCAATGACTTGTATCTACCTTCCACGGGTAGCACTGTGGCTCACGCCATCAGGGTGCAGCCTCACTTTTCTTGCCCTGATCCTGTGCTGGTCTTGGACTTGCTTTGACCAAGAGAGTGCTGTGATGTGATACTGGGCAACCTCCTGATGGAAGCTGACGCTCCCCCCGAGGACCCCGAAACCACCAGGCCATGAAGATGCCTGAATGAAAGATGTGGAAAGCAGCTCAGCTGCTGCTGCTCCCTTGCCCACCATGTGAACGAGCTACTTGTAGAAAATGAGCCAGGTGAGACCAACTGAGAAATGTTCTTAATTTAAGTGTACAAATTTGGAGGGTGTTTGCCAGGTCGCATAGATGGCATAAAGGGTGGGAACCCATAGGAAGTAAGGCAGCGATTACTGCAAGAGTCAGCATAGTAGGCAAATGTTTCACATGCTCATGGAAAGAGTGTGTTGAGGGTGCAGGCTGTGAGCTAGGTTTATCTCCCACACCTACATTTCACATCCTTTGGTCTCTTTGTTTCTGTCAGGATGTTTTCTTTTAATCTGTCCTCCATTTCATTAATTCTCTATTTAATAGTGTCTCATCTTCTGTCAAACCCATCCATTCAGTTCTTAAGTTCAGTTTTTGTATTTTCAGTTCAAGGATGTCCAAGGGTGGGGAGTATATTGTTTCATTTTTTATTTTGTTTCCTTTGCTCTGCCAAAAGTTTCGATTCTTTATTTCAGTCCTTTACTTATATTATGCACACCTTATCAAATCCCCTCTGATAGCTCCATTGTTGGACTCCTTGTTGCTGTGAGTCTGTTCCTATTACTTACTATTTTTCTTGATCTTCTGTTTGTCCTGTCTCCTCATATGTCTGGCTGTTTCTGACTGAGTTTGGTAGTTCACATGTATTTTTAATGATAGCACTTATTTGAGGCTCTGACCTGTATTCCAGCCCTCTGGGGAATGTCTGCCTTTGTCCCTGAAAGAAAGCTGGCACAGGTCACTCACAATGCCAAAGCTCCAGGACCTTTATACAGCCACACCTTTGCACCACTGCTGAGAGGACTGGTCTATTTCAGTTCACCTTCCCCTAAATGCACATCCATCTCAGTGTCCAGCCCAAGCCTAGTCAACATAGCTCTCCTCTTCAGCAAGCTCTGAGCTCCAATTTTTGTCCTCCCCATGTGCCTCTACCAGAATCAGCAGCACCTCCAAGGGAGAAATGATTCGAATTTTAGGGTTCCCTCACCTTCAGACCCAGGCCCTGCAGGCCTCGCTGTCTGACTGGCTCTAGGGGCCTTGAGCATGTAGGTCTTACTGCTGCTCTTCCAGATTTCCCAGGGGAGGGCCATTCTGAGGGATTAACTGAACATGGGACCCCAGGATGTCTGTTGATGAGCTTCAACGCTTTGTTGAAATTCCACTTTCGGCTGTCGAGGAGACGCCTTCAGTGCAGCCCCGGCCTCAGCAGAGCGCAGAGGAATCTGAGGGTGCTTATGTTTATACGTGAGCTATTTCCAAGCCATCCTCCCAGAGTAAGTTTTGAGGTCAGAGTTTGTCGCCCGTCGCTGTGGGACTGGATGACTGCGTGCCTCGTGCTGGAGTATGAGCTGGCTTCAGAATGACAAGGATTGGCAGGGGTTTCTCCAGCTGCCTGTGAGACACTGTGATACCTGCCACCACACTGCTGCCATCCAGGGCTCCCCACCAGCTGCCTGAGTGCGACCTCTGCACAGCAGTGCACACCAGTCAGTACAGGCGTGAACAGCGACAGTGACCACAGTGACTAGGGAAAGCTCACAGGCCAGAGGTGTTTATGCCAAAAGGATGTTTTTACCTAAGAGTCATGTGCAGAGAAGCCCAGCAGAATTTATAGCAGCAGATAGCATCCCCAGAGCAGGCAGCGCAAATGGCCAAGTTGCTGGGGCCATGAACTTCCCACAGAAAGAGAAGAGCACACTACAACCTCACAGTCCCTGGCCCCCAAAGGGACCACACAGCCATGTGTCCAAGGTCCCTCCTTCTTCCAGATGAACCAAGCATAAGACAGACACTTTATGCAGGAAGCCCAAATCCTGCACCAAGGCCCTGCAGAGTGGGATTCCATCTGTCTCACGAAGAAGACAAGTACGAAGCAGGTGCGATCGACACACCTGTGTGCAGACGGGACCTGAGCACAGGCCAGCTACACATTTGCTCAGACACAGCTGCTGGGAGGACCTGAGTCAAGTGCTACCTGGTAGTGGACCCACGGAAAGGCATGAGCTGCTCACAGTGGACTCTGGCCCTGCCAGCATATCTCAGGACTTAAGATGAGCTTGCTGGCTCCATTTCCCATGGAGCTCTTGGGAGGCATGATGGCAGACAGAGATGGCCATGTGACTCACCACCTGCAGGCTGGCCCTTGTCCTGGGCACCATCGTAGGACTAACAGCAGCGTGCAGGCCAGTGAGCATGAGGAATGTCCCACAGAACCCCTCCCCTGCTCCCCAGCCCAGGATCAGGGGAGGAAATAAGAGGAAATGCTCAGCTCCTGGGTCCTCATGGACCACGGTGTGACGCACAGGGTCCCGGCTCCACTGCAGCTGGAACACAGAGGCCGTGTGCCACATGCCGGCAAGGCCACAGGACACTGCCACCCTCCTGGGGAGCGGGCAGTGGGACCATGGCCCTGGACAACATTCTACATGGTCCTCGGACACTGACTGCACATGGCTATGGCCTGGCCTTTGCTCCTGGGCACACGCTTCCCCCAGTCATAGAATGATGAGAGCAGCATTGTTTGTAAGAACCCACAATGGGAACAACGTCCATGTCCCCGCAGGGGCATGCAGGAGCCACCGTCTGCCTGTGCAGGAGCTGCCAAATGAAAGGTCTGACCAGTCCCACCCACACCTGGAAGAACCTGCACTCAGGGGGCCTGAGAGGCCGGACAAGGAGCACATCCGTGGGAAGGTGGAAGCTGGGGCCCAGCGGCCCAGGCTCTGGGGCCTTCGGGGAGTGTGGGGCTGTGGGCTCAGCTATGCAGGTGTGTCCCCCTTGTGAAAGTCATCAAGCATACCACACGGCTTTGGCACATTTCTACGTGTGTGCAACTCTTCAATAAAAGTGTACACACTCAGGAAACTGCATCTGATCCCTTTAAAACAGGTTGTGCAGGAACGCAGGAAAAGCTGAGAATCAGACCCAGTACCCAGAGCTCTTGCCCTGACTTGGCCATGTCCAGGAAAGGCTGCCTCCCGGGCATGGACATGTGCTTTAGTGGTGTGACCAGCTCGGGACTCCTGAGTGAGCTGTGAGGCACCCACAGGCTTCAGCTTTGTGAAGGAAAATTCCACAAAGACCAGGAAATGAAGCGTCTCCCAAGCTGAGAAGCCCTAGCCTGCCTCGCCCCAAGGGCCTCTCCCTGGGCTGCATCTGGACAGGAGGAACTTCTCCAGGAGACACCCTCAGCTCTCCCCTTGACTCTCCACCTCCAGCTGCTGACACGCCATGCCTCAGGAGAGCTCCTCACCCATGCATGATTGCTTGTTTGAAATTAATTAACTCCTCTGAGCTGAACTCCATGGAGACTTGAAGCATTGTTAATTGGGAGATTTCACCATCCACAATGGTGCTCTGGACCTGCTCTGCCTAATGAGCCCAAACCACCCAACTTCCTCAAGGCAGGCCAGGCGCCGCAGGCCGAGCCGCCCAGCCTCCCCCAGGCCTCCAGCCTCTTTTTAATGGTGCTCCAGGGAAAGCAACTTGAGGTCCTCTGGCGCTTAGAACTTCTCTCACAAAAGTTGTCTGGAATCTTTGCAAACTGTGAATTGGATTGGGTACCAGGAGGTTTATGCACAAATCCCCAACGGCCTAAGTGCAAACTTTTTATCAGACACAGGTCTCAGAACAAAAAACATTTCTCACCCAGTGCTGCCAGCCCCTTGGGAGGAGCAGGCCAAGAGCAGGTCAGGGAAGGGTGCCCTGGGGCTGCAGGCTGCTGACTGTGCAGAGACCCAACAGGCAAGCAGAGCTGCCATCAGCTCAGGTCTCTGCAAATGACATGCTGCCACCTGCTACCTGGACACCCCTGCAGGACAGCAGAGGTGCCGGGCATGAAAATCAGTACTGGGCAGAGACCCAGGTGTGCCCAGGCCTTCCAACCAGGCAGGGTCCCCTCAGCAGGTGTCCCTCAGCACGTGTCTGTTAGCAGGTGTCCCTCAGGAAGTGTCCCTCAGGAAGTGTCCCTCAGCAGGTGTCCCTCAGCATGTGTCCCTCAGCAGGTGTCCCTCAGCAGGCATCCCTTAGGAAGTGTCCCTCAGGAAGTGTCCCTCAGACGTGTCCCTCAGCATGTGTCCCTCAGCAGGTGTCCTTCATCATGTGTCCCTCAGCAGGTGTCCCTCAGCATGTGTTCCTCAGCAGGTGTCCCTCGGCAAGCATTCCTCAGGAAGTGTCCCTCAGGACGTGTCCCTCAGCAGGTGTCCCTCAGCAGGTGTCCCTCGGCAGGTGTCCCTCTGCAGGGCTCTTTGAGGACTTCCTCTCACAGCACCATGTGAGATGGAGGCTTTGCCCACTGGCCTCACAGGTCGAGAAGCACCTACCTTGTGGCATGGGCCACAGAGAGGCAGTGGGCATGAGGGTGGGTGGGGTCCAGTGCCAGGAGCAGACCCTTCAGGCAGCTGCCCCCCGCCCAGTCCTCACCACCTGGGGCCCCAGCCTCGCGTGTTTTCCAGCTGCTGAGGCTGGACAGACAGGGCAACATCCCTGGATGCCCGTGATCCTCCACATGGACTCTCCCTGTGTGAGCCCCACCTGGCCGCCCGCCCAGTCCACAGCTCTGCACTGTCCGCATAGTAACTGGCTTGCCTCCCAAGCACTGAAGGCTGTCAGGCTCAACCGTATAGAGCAACCAGGAGGCCACATAAATGTGAAGGAGAGAGGCCCCCGCAGGCCGGCAGGCAGCTCAGTAGGCAGAGTGCTTGCCTGGCGTTCACAAGGCCCTGGGTTCAAGCCCCAGCAACAAAGATCCCCTGAGCTCAGGGCCCTGAGCTGCTCAGGTGTGACAGTGACTTTGTTGTCTTCAGATCACATCCTCATTTCTCAGTTCTCCATGTGCATAAATCTGTATTTCGGACGGACGTTGGGTGACCCAGGGTGGGGGGTGGGGGCAAGAAGAGACGACGTGGTTCACGATGCTGAGTGCATTTGCCAGCTTAGAAGGGAGGGAGGCAGTCTTCCCAAATGTGACTTCTGAAAAGCTGTGTCACTGGCGCCCCCTCCTGGCCAGAAGCCAGTGGGCAGGAGAGGGGCAGGTGGGAACAGGAAAGGCTGGTGAGTACATCCTGCAGCCCTGATGGCCGGAGCTCAAGGTGCTGCTCACCAGTCACTCGGGGTCTGCTGATCCCAGAGGCACCCTCTTGCTCCCGCCCTCCCTGGACACGCACACACACATTGCACACTCACGTGCACATACACTTGGACCAGCCCTCTGCCCCCAGAGCACTCACCCTCTTCCTGTGAACCAGCAGCACCGACCACCCAGTGAGGCTCGTGGGTGCCTTGGCTGCTGCCTCTTCTGCAGACCCTCAGTGCAGTCCTGTGCAGATGTCCTTCATCAGTGCCAGTCTGCGTCCAGCCACCAGGATGGGCCAGCTCAGGCCGGCTCCAGACACCTGCCCAGGCAGAGGCCACACCCTGCTGTGTGGCTCCCACCACACAGGCCACAGGCAGCCATGCAGGGGCACATCCCGCAAAAGGAAACCCCAAGAGAAGGGAGGAGAGACCAGCCAGCCTTGCCCTGGAAGGAGCAACCTTGTCTTCCCCACGAGGCTGCTTCCTAAGGCCACTTCCTAGACACCTTGGGGCACCTGCCAGCTGCAGCTGAGCTGGTGGGCTGGACACCCCTCAGAGGCCTGACCAGCCCTCACCCTGTCGCCCACAGGCACCTGCGCCGTCCAGCAGTCACTTCCCCCCGGGCTAGGGGCCTGACTGGGGTCGGCACCGAGGTCAGCTCGGCCCTGACTCAGACAAGGCTGGTCTTTAGAACTTGTTTGCAGTTGACAAACTGAACTGCCTGCACCAAAAGGAGAAAAGAAACCTGTAACTTCTGCTCTGCGTGGGGCCTAACCGCCCTCCTGTGGCCACCGCATGCAGCAACCTCCGGCTTCCTCCAGTACCCCACAGAGGAGGAGGATGCCTCTGCTCGGTGTCGAGCCAACCACGGCGGGTGTGTGGGTGGGAGGCCTGCCTGTAAGTGAGGCACCAGGCACCAGGGGTCCGCTATGGCCTCTTGCCACCAGCATTTTGCAGACATTCCCTGAAGCTTGGAAGATGAGCTTGAAGGCAGAGCTGGGCCGGGCCGGGTGGGGTCCCAGACCCTGTATGCACAGGACTCAGGAGATGAGCCTCTGAGTCACTCCCCAGGTGTCCTCACTGCTCAGGGGGGAAGGACAGGCAGGGCTGAGAATCCCGGGTCCAGGTCATTCCAGGGCCAGCCCCAGCCCCTCGTGAAGGTGGGGAGCTATGGGGCCATTCGCCCAGCTCCAGGATACATCCCTCTTAAGCAGCCTAGAGACCAGGAGGGCCAGCAGGGCCTCCAGGCAGGGATACGCCCCAGGCCATGGGCACAGAGAGCAGCTTGGCCACCCTTCCTGGCTGACCCCACGAAGGTCTCCATGAGTCAAGCCACTTGCTTTCTGCTGCCCGTCTCCTGCAGACGAGGCAAGAAGGAAGGGCACAGGGGTCTCAGTCCACTCTGGATGCTCAGGGAACAGAACACTCTTGTTTGCTCAGCACATCCATGGGAGTGGCCAGTATCAGATCTGGGCTGCCTACTACCTGTCCACGTACAGGCCCCAAGCAGACTGCCCAGGCCCCAAGTCCACCAGACAGCTCTGCCGAAGTGGCCCTGGCTGTGGTCTCTTGGAGAAGCCATCCCTGGCCCTGCCCAGAGAAGAAGCCAGGGCATGGGGCCCGGAAGGAAGCCAGCGGCGCCTCTGCTGTGGCTTGCTCCTAGGCTCCAAATGCCCAGCAACCCTGCCAGCCCACCCAGCAATGTGCCCCCCGAGCTCTGCCAGCCTTCAGCCCATGTGCTGTCCAGAAACCCGGGCTTGCTGGCATTTGCTCCCAGCCTCGATAGCAACAGCATGCAATAGGGCAGCAGGGGGGTCCCACCCCGCAGCCAGCACACCTGCCCACCCACAGGAGCGCAGGATAAGCCCTGTGCACAGCAGGCAGCACCCGGGCACTTGATACCTCGGCTCCACCTGGACTCTCACAGGCCCAGGCCTGGGAGGCCCTTCTTGACAGGGACGTGGCTGGCAAGAGTCTGGCCCTGAGGCTGGGTCAGCCCCAAGGGTGAGCCACCTGCCCTCGGGCTGCGCCCCACTTCTCACCACGCCAGGCCCATCTCCCGGGACTGCACTGGGAGCCACACACCTCAGGGAGCAGCAGGCCGGGCGCCCCAGGGAGTGACCCAGACCTACTCTGTGCAGTGCTGGGCACTGTGGTTTGCCCACTGTGAAGAGGCAGTGGTGCCCACAGTCCCTGCGCTGCCGGGGCAGGCGGATGAAAATGGAAGGCTGCTCCCAGCAGACCCCCGGTGGCCTCCAGAAGAGGCTGCTCTGTGGGCGCCTGGCGGTGCTGCTTCCTGCTGGGTCCCCAGCTGGGCCACTCCTCAGCAGGGAGGAGGAGACAGGAGCCTCAGTCAGTGGGGACAGGAGGAAGCCGTGGCCTGGGCAGGGAGCCACGTGGTCAGCCACGTGGCCCTTGAGAGCCTGACCGCTCCTAGGTGCAGGGACCTTGGGGAACCTGTGGGCCACACATATGGGCACCTCAGGCCCTGGGCCAGTGCTGGGCTCACAAGAGGCTGCATGCAGTCAGCCAAATGGGCCTCAGTAGCAGGGGCCCCGGGAGGTGGTGTGCCCCGCCCACCTGCAACCCATCTCCCTGGTCAGCACTTGGAAGCCCCAAGACAGGGGGCACCTGGCAGCTGTTCAGAAGACATGGACCCTGGCCAGCCACACATGGACTCACACTGCCTGGGGCGCCAGCTCCACGCAGCCCCCCAACTGGGACCTCGTTAAAGGGGGTGCGGCCTCCCTGGTGCTGAGCAGGCTGGAGTGAGCACTGGGCAAGGCGTGCCCGCTGCAGGCGCCAACCCGGGTCGGGAAAGCGCAGGGCAATTTCTGTTTTGTCTAAATGACTCCATCTTCCCGCTGCACCGCATCGTAGGACTCGAGGACAGAGAAGTAGAAGAAAGCTTTCTTTTTTTTTTTTTATTGTAAACAAGTGGGATACATGTTGTTTCTCTGTGTGTACATAGAGTCAAGGCGTACCATTTGTGTAATCATACGTTTACATAGGGTGATGTTGGTTGATTCATTCTGTTATTTTTCCCTTCCCCCCACCCCTCCCACTCCTCTTTTCCCTCTATACAGTCCTTCCTTCCCCCATTCTTGCCCCCCTCCCTAACCCTAACTCTAACCCTAAAACTAACCCCTCCCACGTCCCATTATGTGTCATCATCCACTTAGCGAGATCATTCTTCCTTTGGTTTTTTTGAGATTGGCTTATCTCACTTAACATGATATTCTCCAATTTCATCCATTTGCCTGCAAATGCCATAATTTTATCATTCTTTATGGCTGAGTAATATTCCATTGTATATATATATGCCAGAGTTTCTTTATCCATTCATCAACTGAAGGGCATCTAGGTTGGTTCCACAATCTGGCTATTGTGAACTGAGCAGCAATGAACATTGATGTGGCTGTATCTCTGTAGTATGCTGATTGTAAGTCCTTTGGGTATAGGCCAAGGAGTGGGATAGCTGGGTCAAATGGTGGGTCCATTCCAAGTTTTCTAAGGAATCTCCACACTGCTTTCCAGAGTGGCTGCACTAATTTGCAACCCCACCAGCAATGTATGAGTGTACCTTTTTCCCCACATCCTCGCCAACACCTGTTGTTGCTTGTATTCTTGATAATCGCCATTCTAATTGGGGTGAGATGGAATCCTAGGGTGGTTTTGATTTGCATTTCTCTTATTACTAGAAATGTTGAACATTTTTCCATATGTTTGTTGATTTCTTGTAGGTCTTCTTCTGTGAAGTGTCTATTCATTTCCTTAGCCCTTTTGTCGATTGGATTACTTGCATTCTTGGTGTAGGGTTTTTTGAGTTCTTTATAGATTCTGGAGATTAGTGCTCTATCTGAAGTATGATTGGCAAAGATTTTCTCCCACTCTGTAGGCTCTTTCTTCGTGTTGCTGATAGTTTCCTTTGCTGAGAGAAAGCTTTTTAGTTTGAATCTATCCCAGTTATTGATTCTTGCTTTTATTTCTTGTGCTATGGGAGTCCTGTTAAGGAAGTCTGGTCCTAAGCCGACATGTTGAAGATCTGGACCTACTTTTTCTTCTATAAGATGCAGGGTCTCTGGTCTGATTCCTAGGTCCTTAATCCATTTTGAGTTTAGTTTCGTGCACGGTGAGAGATATGGGTTTAGTTTCATTCTGTTGCATATGGATTTCCAATTTTCCCAGCACCATTTGTTGAAGAGGCTATCTTTTCTCCATTGCATATTTTTGGCCCCTTTGTCTAGTATGAGAAAATTATATTTATTTGGGTTGTGTCCGTGTCCTCTATTCTGTACCATTGATCTACCTGTCTATTTTGGTACCAATACCATGCCGTTTTTGTTACTATTGCTTTGTAGCACAGTTGAAGTTCTGGAATTGCAATACCCCCTGCTTCATTTTTCCTGCGAAGGATTGCTTTAGCAATTCTGGGTTTCTTATTCTTCCAGATGAATTTCATGATTGCTTGTTCTATTTCTGTAAGGTACATCGTTAGGATTTTAATTGGAATTGCATTGAATCTGTATAGCACTTTTGGTAGTATGGCCATTTTGACAATATTAATTCTGCCTATCCAGGAACATGGGAGATCTTTCCATCTTCTAAGGTGTTCTTTAATTTCTTTCTTTAGTGTTCTGTAGTTCTCATTGTGGAGGTCTTTCACCTCTTTTGTGAGATTGATTCCCAAGTATTTTATTTTTTTCGAGGCTATTGTGAATGGGGTAGTTTTCCTAACTTCTCTTTCTGAAAATTCATCACTTATGTATAAAAATGCATTAGATTTATGAGCATTGATCTCATATCCCGCTACATTACTAAATTCACTTATGAGTTCTAAGAGTTTTCTGGTGGAATTTCCTGGTTCCTCTAAGTATATAATCATATCATCAGCAAATAGGGATAGTTTGAGTTCTTCTTTTCCTATTCGTATCCCTTTAATTTCCTTGGTCTGTCTAATTGCTCTGGCTAGAGTTTCAAGGATGATATTGAATAGAAGTGGTGAAAGAGGGCATCCCTGCCTTGTTCCAGATTTTAGGGGGAACGCTTTCAGTTTTTCACCACTTAGAATGATATTAGCCACGGGCTTAGCGTAGATGGCCTTTACAATGTTAAGGAATGTTCCCACTATCCCTATTTTTTCTAGTGTTTTGAGCATGAAGGGGTGCTGTATTTTATCAAATGCTTTTTCTGCATCTATTGAAATAATCATGTGATTCTTGACTTTAAGTCTGTTGATATGGTGAATTACATTTATTGATTTCCTGATGTTGAACCAACCTTGCATCCCTGGGATGAAACCCACTTGATCATGGTGCACTATCTTTTTAATATGTTTTTGTATGCGATTTGCTAAAATTTTGTTCAGAATTTTTGCGTCGATGTTCATTAAGGATATTGGTCTGAAATTTTCTTTCCTCAATGTGTCTCTGTCTGGTTTAGGTATCAGGGTAATATTGGCTTCATAGAATGAGTTTGGGAGGGTTTCCTCCTCTTCTATTTTATGGAATACTTTGAGAAGTATTGGAATGAGCTCTTCTTTAAAAGTTTTGTAGAACTCGGCTGAGAACCCATCAGGTCCTGGACTTTTCTTTGTTGGTAGGCTTTTGATGACTTCTTCTATTTCATTACTTGAAATTGGTCTATTTAAATTGTGTATGTCCTCCTCGTTTAGTTTAGGCAATTCATACGTCTCTAGAAACTTGTTGATGTCTTCGAAATTTTCTATTTTGTTGGAGTATAGATTTTCAAAATAGCTTCTAATTATGTTTTGTATTTCAGTCGTGTCTGTTGTGATATTTCCTTGTTCATTCCGAATTTTGGTGATTTGGGTTTTCTCTCGTCTTCTCTTTGTTAGTGTGGCTAAAGTTTATCAATTTTGTTTATTTTTTCGAAGAACCAACTACTTATTTTGTCAATTTTTTGTATTGTTTCTTTTGTTTCAATTTCGTTGATTTCAGCTCTGAGTTTAACTATTTCCTGTCTTCTACTACTTTTGGTGTTGCTCTGTTCTTCTTTTTCTAGGGCTTTGAGCTGTAGTGTTAGGTCGTTTATTTGTTGAGTTTTACTTCTTTTATTGAATGCGCTCCATGAAATAAATTTTCCTCTAAGTACTGCTTTCATAGTGTCCCAGAGATTTTGATATGATGTTTCTTTGTTCTCATTTACCTCTAAGAATTTTTTAATTTCCTTCCTAATATCTTCTGTTATCCATTCATCATATAATAGCATATTGTTTAATCTCCAGGTGTTGGAGTAATTTCTGTTTTTTACTCTTTCATTTATTTCTAATTTCAATCCATTATGATCTGATAAAATACAAGGAAGTGTCTCTATCTTCTTGTATTTGCTAACATTAGCTTTGTGGCATAATATATGATCTATTTTAGAGAAGGATCCATGTGCTGCCGAGAAGAAAGTGTATTCGCTCTTGGTTGGATGGTATATTCTATAAATGTCTGTTAAGTCTAAATTATTGATTGTGTTATTGAGATCTATGGTTTCTTTGTTCAATTTTTGTTTGGAAGATCTGTCCAGTGGTGAGAGAGGCGTGTTAAAATCACCTAGTATTATTGTGTTATGGTCTATTTGGTTTCTAAAATTGAGAAGGATTTGTTTGACATACATGGATGAGCCACTGTTTGGGGCATAGATATTTATGATTGTTATGTCATGCTGAGTTATGCTTCCCTTAAGCAGTATGAAATGTCCTTCTTTATCCCTTCTGACTAACTTTGGCTTGAAGTCCACTTTATCTGAAATGGGGATGGATACCCCAGCTTTTTTGCTGAGTCCATGTGCACGGTATGTTTTTTCCCATCCTTTCACCTTTAGTCTATGGGTATTTCTTTCTAAGAGATGAGTCTCTTGCAGGCAACATATTATTGGATCTTTCTTTTTTATCCAATCTTCCAATCTATGTCTTTTGATTGATGAATTCAGGCCATTAATATTCAAGGTTATTATTGAGATATGATTTGTATTCCTGGTCATTTGACTCATTTTATTCATTTATTTGTTTATTTTTGACACGACTTGGTTCCTCTTTATTTGAGAGTTCCTTTAGGATAGCTCCTCCTTTTGCTGATTTACTTCTTTGTTTTTCATCTCTTCCTCATGGAATATTTTGCTGAGAATGTTCTGTAATGCTGGCTTTCTTTTTGTATATTCTTTTAGCTTTTGTTTATCATGGAAGGATTTTATTTTGTCGTCAAATCTGAAGATAAGTTTTGCTGGGTATACGATTCTTGGTTGGCATCCATTTTCTTTTAGGGCTTGAAAAATGTTATTCCAGGCCCTTCTAGCTTTTAAGGTCTGGATTGAAAAATCTGCTGTTATCTGTATTGGTTTCCCCCTGAATGTAATTTGGTTCTTTTCTCTCACAGTCTTTAAGATTCTGTCTTTATTTTGTATGTTAGGTATTTTCATTATAATGTGCCTTGGTGTGGGTCTGTTGTAATTTTGTGTATTTGGAGTCCTGTAAGCCTCTTGAACTTGATTTTCCATTTCATTCTTCAGATTTGGGAAATTTTCTGAAATTATCTCATTGAATAGGTTGTTCATTCCTTTGGTTTGTTTCTCTAAGCCTTCCTCAATCCCAATAATTCTCAAATTTGGCCTTTTCATGATATCCCATAGTTCTTGGAAATTCTGTTCATGATTTCTTACCATCTTCTCTGTTTGTTCGACTTTGTTTTCGAGGTTAAATATTTTGTCTTCAATATCTGAGGTTCTGTCTTCCAGGTGTTCTATCCTATTGGTTGTGCTTTCTATGGAGTTCTTAATTTGGTTTATTATTTCCTTCATTTCAAGGATTTCTGTTTGGTTTTTTTTCAATATCTCTAACTCTTTATTGAAATGTTCTTTTGCTTCTTGTATTTGCTCTTTTAACTGTCGATTGGTGCCATCATTCAATGCCTGCATTTGCTCTTTCATCTCATCATTTGCTTCCCTTATCATGTTAATTATGTACATTCTGAACTCCCTTTCTGTCATTTCTTCTGCCATGCTGTCGTTGGATTTTATTGATATAACATCCAGATTTGTTTGAGGCATTTTCTTCCCTTGTTTTCTCATATTGTTCAGGTATCAGTGGACTGCTTGATGTTGCAGATTTCCTCTATTGACTTATAATGTCCCTGAAGATTGCTAGTGTATCCCCTCTTATCCTTCAGTAGCCTGAAGTCTTGGAGGAAGTTGATACTGCGGTGCTCCACAAGGAAGCTGCCTCTCTAGGGGTGGTGGCCTTCGGTGGAGTATATTCCCTGCTAGTGGGCAGAGGTGCCTCCACTTGTTGACCAATGGTCAACCAAAGGGGAACTAGGCTGCGGGCTGAGGCAAGGCCTGTTTGTGCCTGTGTCTCTGGTTTTACCGTCCTTGTGGGAAAACCTCACCAGGCTGGGAAGATTCACCCGGTGGGGAGGTCTCGCTGGTCAGTAGAAGAAAGCTTTCTAAGCGTGGATAGCAGCAAGGGTTTGGTGTGCTGCTTCTCTTTCATTCCCTGGAGGGTCCCATGTCTTCCTCAGGGTGACCAGCCAACAAGCCAAGCCTCCAACCTCTTTTCTTAGTCAGCGTAATAAGATGTGTTTCCCCGTACTGTGGCCACCATGTTCACTCCGTACGCTTAACCAGCAGTTGGAAATGATTCTCCTGGCTGCAGTTCCTACCCTCATGCCCACACTGACCAACAGCTTTCTCTGGATGCCTGGTAATTCACTTTTTATAGGTGAAGGGAGGTCTAAATCCATCACTTCCCACAGACTTGCCCACTCTCGGGCCTTACCCTGCGGCCAGCCCACTCTAGGAACCCCTTTCTCCAACAAAAGGTCTGGTCTGGTCATCGTCTGTCCCTGAACCTCAGCCTGGAGGATCAGCGTGACAGTGAGCCACAGAACACTAGGGACTTGTGAGCGTGGGGTGTGCTCCTTGGACACAGGTGTGGGGAGGACAGAGCAAGGCTGGTCCTGCTCACTCCAACTCCATGCCGAGGTGCACATGGCAGCCCAGAACGGCAGGCTTCAGGTTGCCTTCCTGTGATCGTGAATCTCGACTCATACTGTTGAACATGCCCCACCTGCGAACTGTGCAGTGACTGCACCCCTCCCCTCCCGTCCTGCCCACTCTCCTCCCTCCCCTGTCCCCTCCTCCTCCCCAACAGACCCTCTTCAACTTTCAGGTCATTTTTTTGGATTCTACACATGACAGCAGACATGCGATACCTGTCTTTCTGGCTTACTTTGCTCAGCAGGATGACCCCCAACTCAATGCATTTTCCTAAATGCAGATTTTAAACTGATGCTAGGAACCAAGTCTGTGAGCTGTGGGCCTCCACCCAGCTCAGGGCTGGCCAAGGTCAACAGCAAGCCTTGAGAGAGGGGTTCGGCCACCTGCTCGCGCTCAAGCCATGAGTGGCTTGGGTGGGAGCCCTGGAGGGGGCCATGGAGGGCCTGTGCTGCCCTGAGAGTCCCTAGGCAGCCTTGGGTGGAGTTCCCAGTGAAGCAAACCGACTGCCCTGAGTGACTCCGTTAGGAATTCTGGCTCCATCCTGTGCTTCTGGATGCTTTTCTAAAGATAGACCTGTGAGGAAGTAGGATGAAGGGACGTTCAAGCAACAAGTGCTGCACAGAGCTAAGTACAGCAGATTATCTATTCTCTCAGTTCTGCAGACAGAACCTTCCAAGGAAACTATGACATCATCAGGAAAGTGGAGTTCGACATTAACAGGAGAAAAATATCTCACGTTTGTATAAAGTTCCTGCTCACTGACATGTAAAGCTGATAACTATCATAACCAAAGGATGAGGAGCAGAACTCAGAGCAGCACAGCTCACTCATGGTTCAAACTACTCAGGGGTTAGTTTTCCTTGATTGCATTGCCCTGAATCCTCAGGGTGGGGGCAGGAGAGTGGTTCTACCAGCCCTGCGGCCCGAGCTCACCAGGACAGGGAGGCAGCAGATCCTCTGAGCCACTGCCGCCCACAGCCAGGCCCCTGCAGACAGCTGCTGTGAGAGGGGCACCCACAGCACAGAGGGCTGCACAGGGAGCCTGCAAAGACCAGCAAAGGGCCAGGGCTCTGCCCAGGCCCAGGGCAGGCAGCTGGTTCCAGGGCCCAGTTGTGCTGACACCCTCTGGCTGCTGAAGCAGAGGCCCACAGCCAGCAGCAGGGTAGTCCCGGGTCTGCAGGCAGAAGTGCGAGGTGTCCCTGGACTAAGGTCAAGGCGCAGGCAGGCCTGACTCCTTCCAGGCTCCGGGGAGAGTCCACCCTCTAATGAGGATCCCATATCCCGAGAGTCTAAAGGACTCCTAAACTCAACAACAAAAAGACAAACAGCCCAGTCCAAGCTCGGCAAAGCACTTAAACAGACACTCCTCAAGCACCACCAAGCCACAGAGAGGGCGGGGTGTGGCTCAGCGGCACCACGTGGGTGCCACCCCCAGTGCAGAGGAAAAGAGAAAAGTGAACAAAATACCCGCGAGCCCCACACTCATGAGGACATAGGTGAGTCCTAATGGGAAGAGACCGCTCCTGGGAACCGCAGCGGGGAACCCAGGGGCCGCTGTGTGGCTCATGCCTCAGCAGAGGGCCACACCTCCCAGAGAACCAGCTTGAAGTCCCTCAAGGTTGGACGAAGTCATCACACCAAACCCAGAATTGTAGGTGATGGGGTCAAATTGAGAAAAGGAGGCCATCTGAGTCTGGGAGGTTGGAGACTGCCCCTAGGGAGGATGGAATGTCAAGGTCCAGAGCCCTGTGATCACCAGCGAACCTGCCTATACTGCCCCTTCCAGAGGCTGCAGGCAGGGAATTGCTAATGAACGCCCCCTGGACCATTGACCTGCCTGGATCACGCCATTTGCCCTCCCCCTACCCATCTGCTTCTCACTTTTTTGCCAACTCACCAGCATCTCCTGGACCTAGATCCGCAGGCAGGAAGGAGAGAGAGAAGGGCGCAGAGAGCAGGAGAACAAGAACTTCTATCTATAAAAAGGGCAGGTGCTCTCACTTCTTGGGATACCAGAGCACCAGCCATGGCCCCTCTCCCTCCCAGAGAAGTCTGTGTTACTACCTTTACATAAAACCTGCTTCGTGCTGGCCTCTGTGTGCTTCCTTGGTGTTGTACTCCAACATCTGAGGAAGCAGAACTCGGCACCAACAACCGTCAGTATCATATTTGGAGGCCCACTGAGTTCTACACCAAGGTGAGCTTCTCTCCACGCACCCCACATCTGCTTGAGATGCATCTTTCTGCCTCTTTCTTTCTGGAGGCCAAATGTGCACCCGTGGGCTACTTCAATGCAGTTAGTGCAGTCGCCATCCTTCAAGACTCGGGTGAGAGGTTTCCCGGCCCAGGCAGTTCCCAATCACCTGCTCTATGCACAGCAGTTATGTTGGACTCTGCTGAAGCTGTTTCTTGCTTTTCTGTCCAGGCTCAGAAAGCAATTGGCATAAGTCCTCAGTTTCCCTAGTCCTGATCTACCTCGGACACATGGAAGCAGATGAAGGGTTGGAACAACTGCAGGGTTCTCTGACCTGGGCTACTCTGGGCGGATCCCAAAGTTTCCTTCTCTGGATCCCCCTCTCAATCACCCAAGGGGCATCTAGGGTGATTGGTCGATGAATGGCACTGAGCAAAAGCGCCAACTACCTTTGCCTCCATATGGGCCATGAGACCCCACACCCACTCCCTCCTGGATGCTCCCCTCCCCTCGCAGATCAGACATTAGCAATTCAGATTGTATGATTAAGAGAAAGACCTGGGATGATCAGTAAAAAAATGCCCACTTTCCGTGTGTTCACATAGCAAGCCTTCATTAGCCTATCTAGAATCTTCCCATTACTGTTCCTGAGCTTAAATGTGCTCACTGTGTTCTCTTTAAGAAGGAGGCATTTAAAATCAACCCCTCCCATGAGACCCTCCAAGAAAAGAGACAACCAGTAGACATCCCCTTACCTTCCAGAGATTCCTGTAGTCTATAGGGCAAAAAAAAAAAAAAAAAAATAGGCAAACGTGCAATTTTTAATTTGTCATGGTTTTTTCATAATTAGGAGTTTATAGTGGCAGGAGGAAAGCAGAAATGTCCTTAACTCTGTATCCTCCCAGGGTCTCTAGCACAGGACAAACTGGGACCCTAGCACCTTGCCAAAGAAGGCCAGAAATAACATTGACAAAGCCAGGTGGTTAGAAATGGGTTTTTCTGGAACCTATGGAAGTTCAAACTTAGGGAGACATCCCTAATACTTCTAACTCAGATGGGAGCTTCTGTCTCAACAGTACTGCCAAGTTCACCACTAGCCTGCATGCTGTGAAATTACAAATGATCAAGAAAAGTGCCTTTCATATGTTGCCAGACTTGGCCTCAATTATCTCTACCATGAGAGGAGAGAGCCTTGAGGAATCACCTACTAAGGGAGGAAGATCAAGGGGACCCCCAACTTAAGACAGATTAAAATAAATTTAGGGAGGTTTTTGGAGGATCCAAATAAATATATTGAGATGTTTCAGAACTTATGCCAGGTATTTGACTTCACCTGGAAAGATTATGCTATTACTTAACCATCTAGAGCACAGGCAGTTCCCAGAAACCATCCAAATGATGAGTAGGAGGCCTGGAAAACTATTATATAAGGCCTTCAGGAAACCTGCTATTTTCATAGAGAGACTCAGGAAGGTGATAAGAAAACACACCACCCTGGATCCTGAATCCATGGAAGGCCACCTATTTTTAAAGGATAAATTTATCATTCAGTCAGCCCCAAACATTTAGAGAAAATTACAAAAATATGGCCCTGATCAATCCCTAGGTGATCTCCTCCAGCTTGCATCTTCCATTTTTTAAAAATAGAGATCAAGAGGAAAAGAAAAAAAGGGAGCACAAAGACAAGAAAAAGGGTTTTTTTCAAGATCATTCAAGACCTCAAACAGCAGAAACTTTTAATACACTGCAAGAGCCCATGTTAGGAGTTCAAAAGCCAAATGGGGAATGGTGCCTAGTTCAGAATCTTAAAATAATTAAGGAAGCAGTCATTTTCTTCCACCCATGTACTTCACCCATGTACTCCGTTGTCTGAGACTCCAGCTGCTGCTTGGTTTACTGTGTGATTTAAAAGATGTCTTTTTCTGTATACCTAGACTCTCAATCACAATATCTGTTTGCCTTTAAGGAATCAGATAGTGGATCTCAATTAACTTGGACAGTGTTTCCTCAAGGATTTAGAGATGGCCCTCACCTGTTTGGATAAACCCTAGCTAAGGACTTAACAAAATTCAGAGATAAAACATCTGTAATTGTTCTCCAATATGTAGATGACATCCTTTCATGTGCCACCATATAGGAGGAATGTCATAATGCCATTACAGAACTCCTAAACTTCTTAACTGATAGGGGTTATAAGATCTCAAAGAAGAAAGCTCAATTATGCCATCAATAGTTCAATATTTAGTATTGTAACTGTTTCAAGGAATCTGCAAGCTGTAGCAGAAAAGAATAACCCCCATAGGACAATATCCTCTGCCTCAGAACATAAGGCAACTCAGAAGCTTCCTAGGATAACTAAATACTTCAGGCTTTGGATTCCTGGGTATGGGGAATTAGCTAAGCCTCTTTACAGCCTCCTTAAAGAAACTACACCAAGGAGCCACTGCCCTGATATATAAACCAGAACATACTAAAGGTTTTTAAGGTATCAACAAAGGGCCTTACTTCAAGCCCCTCTCCTCAACTTACCCGTGGAGCAAGATTTAACCTGTTTGTCACCGAGAGGAAAAATAACCCTAAAAATAGTCACCCACAAAATACTAGATAGGCAGTCATGGACAAACCAGCTCATTAGCCAATGGCATATCTCAGTAAGGAGCTTAGCATAATAGCTTCATTCTCAAAAGTAATGGAAAATAAGTCTTATAATTTTCTTCAACATCCAAACCTGTCCAATTACCAACTGGAAAACAATGGTTAAAATGCCCTTGGTATGAAGTTTCTGCTCAAACCAGCAATTTCCCTCAGCTCCTTCCAGATCTCAGTCAAGGCTTACATTGAAATGTAAATGGAAGAAGCCTGCAGGCTCAGTAGGGGACCAGTCTCAGACCCAAGGGGGAAAAAAAGAAAAAAGTGTCTTTTACCTGAACTCCCACTAATCTAAGCCAAAAAAGTAAATTGTAAGGTTAAAGTAATTAATGGTCATGTCATTTTTTTTCTAGGATTCTTATTTTTTCCTTATTCTGTATTGTCTGAGCTCATGATTTTATGTTTTTCTGATCAGTTCTATTTTTATTCAACTAGAGTTTTTGAACATCTGTAACATTACAATGGAGATTCACCTATAAAAAACTACAAGGCCTTTGCTTGTGTATATCGTGTTGTCTGTCTGTATAGGTGCATCCATATATCATGTACATGATATCAAAATTGGCATATAGATACTGAGCACTCATGAATTAAAATTTTTAAAATGAATCCAGATATCTTTAATTCACTTGATTTTAAAATGTTCAATTTGAAATTGGGAAAACAAAGGTAAAATGTCTTTAAAATTATTTATGTCACAAGTCTCACTAGGTGGTCAAATTAATAAAATGTTGATGTCTATGATATGTCTAATATCCATTGTTTCTAGGGCTTTTCTTCAACAAGAAAAGGATGGCAAATACTCTTCAAACTTGTCTGATATCTTGGTTTTTACAGTAAAAAATAAATTAGATTTGACATGTATGGGATTACTCATAAATGTGTTTGTTAGAGACATCTGATTAATTTACAAAGTTAAAATGCTGTTAAATATAACATCAAGTACTCTTAACTCCTTAAATTCCATGGGGTGATATACTTGAGCATTGATTGTGTTTTCATAAGTTGGTAAACAAACATATGCAATTCCATGTACAAGGGAGTCAAAAGTTTCAACTGTGTTTTAATTAGAGTACTGTAAATAACAAAGTATTGCATCTTATTAAAATGGATTAATTTATCTAAATTCAGAAATTTATAAGGGTTGTTTCAAAATATGAACAAAAAGAGGGGTCAATAGATATTAAAGAGAAAATAGAAGGTTCTAGGTATGGAAATATATTTAGTAGAAGGGAAAAGAAAATGTTTCCAGGTAAGAAAGTCTTTGTGTGATGAAATACATGAGGGTCTAAATAAGTGCTAAGAAAGTTTGTGTGTAAGTAAAGGGCAAATTTCAACAAGTTTGTGTGTAACTAATTTGGTTATATGTATGTGAGACAATCAGTTGAAGCTATTTAACATTTTTCCCTAAGATCAAATACTAATGTACTGACATAAATCAAAGTTTAATCCATATGTTAAATTGATAAGGATTTCATAAAAACACTAATATACTTTAACATTGTGTCTGTTAAGTTTTATTCTTTAGAGCAATTAGTCTTAAAGAAATTGGGATTTGTACAATTATGGTTAAACAACAACTGTTAAAAGTATTGTACTCTATCACAGAGCCTAAATTTTTCTTTAAAAGTTAAACTTGGTTAATATAAAAAATCAAGGTAATTGTGGTACTATTCCTCTTCTTTGTATATTAAATGTGCTTAAATCTTCCAGGCATACAAGTCGTTAAAATAAAAGGGTTTAAAAGAGCATTTTATCAAGCTGGTGTTCTCCAACCTAAAGTTGTAAAGGTAATCTAAGACTTATAAAGATAACAAATTTTATTGGAATTTTTATATCTTTTAATGGTCTATAATAGGACCTTTTATCAATATGGTATATGTAAAATTTTATGTTACTTTTTACACTGAGGAAAAAATTTCAAATGTATTTTATAAAAGCTATGGGAGCCTGATCTATTTAAGGGTTAATGTTGTAAAACATGAAAACATTTTGCCACTTTTTCCACAAAAATATTGCAAGTTGTCTTAGCCCTTCCTTGGTTCATGTTTTAGATGTAATGTCATATTGTGTTAACTAACATTCATATAGACTCAGGAAACAACATATGTAAACTTTTGTAAAATGATATTTTAAAAAGAGGCAAAGATCAGATTAGGACTAGAACACTTAAGATTTGTGAAAAGCCCCACCTTACCTGAGATAAGGCTCTCTGCCTCTCACCTTTCTACACGTTAGAGCAGCTCCAAAAGAAGCCAGACCTCAGCTCATATAAAATTATATCCAAAAGATTGGTTTTTGTTTTAAAATTACCGTGATCTCAAACAGAGGATATAATGTATAACTCAGTCAAAATTCAAGATACCTGTTATACAAACTAACTGTTTTTACTGTTGTTAATTCCAGTTTGTATTTTCCTTATAAACTCTATAACTGTTGCCTGTTAATGTTTTGCAGAGGTGCTAAATAACCACCTGAATTAATCTGAGATAATAAGCCATTCCCTATAGGACAGAAAAGATAATATAGACCCAGATTAAATAAAAGGGGGTAAATGACTATAAAGTTGAGGACATTGAAGTTAAAGCCCAGTGCTTTTACTTTATGACTGGTGAGCCTGGCTTGCTGGATGTTTAAGATCAAAACTTAGAGATTGAGATTAAAATAAAGGGGCCAAGAAAACCAATGTTTGGCTCTTGCCCTCAAGACTCAGTCTGAACTCAGGGAACTAGAGAACTTCTCTAATGAGCTTTGCCACTCTGGGCCACATGATCTCCTTATCAGGGAGACCTCTGGAAAATGAAAAGCCAATCAGTGCACCTGCTGCAGAGGAGAGAACTTCCCTGTGATGTTCCCAGGGAAGCCACCTCATCAAGGAGACCCTACCTAGCAGATGGCACTAAAGGAGCTAAGAAGCTGCTCTCAAGTTCCCCATAAGTGACCCCTGTGGGAACTCAGCTGACTCTTAACAGACAGGAACAGGTCAATTTGACCAGTTTGATCTTAAAAACCTAGCAAAACAGTTAAGACCAAAAAATAGCATTCCTGGGCATTTAAAAAAGAAACAATAGTTAAATGTCACTTAAGTACACTTGTGTTAGCCCCAAGAATAAGTAAGACTGGGGGCCACAAAAGAAAGACTCTTAGCAGGAGTGCCTGATAATGATACCGCCATTTACCGGTGACGAGTTCTGCTCCTTCTAATGTTGAAGATTGAACACTAGAGAAGCAGCCAAGGCAAGCATATTAAGCAGGTTTTATTAAAAGGTAATAATACAGACTTCTCCCAGCAGGAAGAAGGGGGCCATGGCTGATGTTCTAAAGTCCCAAGAAGTGAGGGCACCCTACATCTTTTATAGGTTAAAGTCTCTTTTGTTCTCCAGTTCTCTCCCCACTTATCTCTCCTTCCTGCCTACGTGACTAGGCCTGGTTTTGCATTAAGTGAGAAACCATGGGCAGGGGGAGGGCCAGGGTGATTCAGGCAGATAAGGACCCAGGGGGCATTAATTAGCAGCCCCTTGTCTGCAGTCCTTGATAAAGGCAGGTAATTTTGGTAATCAATGGGCTCTGGAGATCCTTGACATTCCATTCTTCCAGGGGCAGTCTCCAACTTCCAGAGGCAGATGACTTTATGGCCTCCATTTCCTTGATTTGACCCGATCCCCTATTTCTACACTAACTACCTGTTCTTAATTCTGGCTTCAATAACTTCAAGAGAAACTACCAGAGTCAGAAACTTTTAGTCAGTTTAAGGTCTACAGTTCTTCCTAGCCTACACAGGTAGGCTTAATCTATGTTTGCTAGTATGATTATCTAGTCCTAAGTCACAGAAATATAGAGATCTCTACTAAACACAGGTCATTCCAACAAAAGGATATTTTACAAAAATCAGATAACATTAAATTGCTTAACTGTTTTAAGAGGACATCTATGACATTGTTGAGAGCAGGGTGGTATCTGTGCTGCTAACTGTCTCAAGGACAAACAGGACTGCTGGGCCCCTGTGCTTACCAAGGTTGTTAAGAGACATTTGTCCGAGGAATGTGCAGTTGCCTGGAGACCTTATCCGTCAAGGACGAGAGCAGGGCCTAGCCCCGACTCAGCTCCTGAATAGTTCACCCCTTCCCTCCTCCCTTCTTCCTCTAGGACCGTCCAGTTCTGGCCCAAATAAAGGCCTTGTCCTCTCCAGCCTTTGTTAGGCCTTTTTATGAGAACAGCTTCTCAGACTTCCACCTCCTGGTGAGAGATCACTGATTTCCATCCTCGTCATGCTATTCATTGACACGTTCCAGATGCTAAAATATTGGTTTTGTATGAATCTCATTTCAGTACACGTGTCTTTTTGGTTCTCTCTCCTAGAAGCACCCACCCCAGACGACTTCACACCTGCTCTTGCCCAATCAGACTTCTACCTGGACCAGCTGACCAACCCGATTTCTGGAAGGGAACTCAAACTGGTCGCCCCACACCGCCCCCTTCCTACTCCAAGCAGCCTGAGCAGTTGTCGCCCCGCTTTCCTTACATTCCCAATTAGAGGGGGGAATGAAACCAAAATTATAGGTGATGGGGTCAAATTGAGAAATGGAGGCCATCTGAGTCTGGGAGGTTGGAGACTGCCCCTGGGAGGATGGAATGTCAAGGTCCAGAGCCCTGTGATCACCAGTGAACCTGCCTATACTGCCCCTTCCAGAGGCTGCAGGCAGGGAATTGCTAATGAACGCCCCCTGGACCATTGACCTGCCTGGATCACGCCATTTGCCCTCCCCCTACCCATCTGCTTCTCACTTTTTTGCCAACTCACCAGCATCTCCTGGACCTAGATCCGCAGGCAGGAAGGAGAGAGAGAAGGGCGCAGAGAGCAGGAGAACAAGAAACGTCTATCTATAAAAAGGGCAGGTGCTCTCACTTCTTGGGATACCAGAGCACCAGCCATGGCCCCTCTCCCTCCCAGAGAAGTCTGTGTTACTACCTTTACATAAAACCTGCTTCGTGCTGGCCTCTGTGTGCTTCCCTGGTGTTGTACTCCAACATCTGAGGAAGCAGAACTCAGCACCGACAACCATTGGTACCAACAGGACCCGGAAACTCCACTCCAGCACCTGCGTGTGGATGATCACAGCAGCAGAAAGGTGGGAGCCCCCTGCTGCCTGTCAACACAAGGGGACCCACCAGGGGAACGTGGAGGTGCACTGGGTCTCACCATGGAGGGGAAGAAGCATGGACAGGACCACTAGGTGGGGAACCCCGAAACAGGCTCCACGGAAGAAGCAGAATAGAAATCTTCAGATAGATAGCAAGCCACCTTCCGTGCAGGCAGGAGGCAGGGCAGCTGACTGAGAAGAGCAGCGTTCACGAGAAGGCCCAGAAGCTTCATGTGGATGGTGTTTGCATGACCTTGTGGACATACTCAACACCACCGAACTGCGCTCTTTGAATCATTAATTTTATGTTATGTCAGTATCCCTTCAATTTAAAAAAGAAGAAGAAGAAAGAGGAGAAAACCAAGAAAGAAGGACCCTAAGGCACTTCAGGAAGGAGTAAATGGATGCCATTCTGAACTCAGGGCAGCCAGGAGCTGCTCATAATAACAATGGTCCACTTGGCCTTTTGAATATAGCCCTCACTGCTTTTCATTCATCATACACAAATGGAGCACAACTTTCCATTTCTCTGGATGTACAAAGTAGACTCACACCATTTGTGTAATCATACATGTACATAGGTCAATAATGTTTGTCTCATTCCATTATCATTCCTTCCCCCTGCCCCTTCCCCACCCCCATTCCCTATATACAATCCAAAGTTCCTCCATTCTTCCCTTACCCTCCCGCCACCATTATGTGTCATCAACCACTTATAAGAGAAAACATTTGGCCTTTGGTTTTTTGGGATTGGTTTATTTCACTTAGCATGATATTCTCCAACTCCATCCATTTACCTGCAAATGCCATAATTTTATTCTTTCTTATGGCTGAATAATATTCCATTTTGCATCTTTATCCATTCATCTATTTAAATAGGTGTTGATGAGGATGTGGGGAAAAAGGTGCACTCATACGTTGCTGGTGGGACTGCAAATTGGTGTAGCCACTCTGGAAAGCAGTGTGGAGATTCCTCAGAAAACATGGAATGGAACCACCATTTGACCCAGCTATCCCGCTCCTTGGCTTATACCCAAAGGACTTAAAATCAGCATACTGCAGAGATAACAGCCACATCAGTGTTCATAGCAGCTCAATTCACAACAGCTAGATTGTGACTTATTTTTAAAAGGACATGTTTCTCTTTTCCTCTTCTCCCTGTCCCTAACCTGGGGGCAGGGAACAAGATCGTCTTGAGTTAACTGTGCTCCACAAGAAGGAGATGTCTGCCAGAGGATCTAGAAAGTGAATATCTCCTGAATTAACAAGTGAATCCTAACACACTGTCAGGGCGCCTGGGGACCCCACCAGAGCACACCTGGAATGCGACCCTTGAAGAGCTTCTTTAAAAGCCCGGTGTTGTCCCTAATGGGCAGAATCACAGCCTCAGGGACAGGAGTCCCCTGTACCTCTCCTTTGCTAGCAAAGCAATAAAACTTCTTTTTCCTTTTCCTCAAACCCGTTATTAAATTGGCATGAATTGGCACTGGGGACAAGGACTGAGTTTGGATAACATCATGAACCACAAAAGATGGAAATTTGACTGTGTCAAGTTAGGGCCTTTGACCCTCCCCACAGACACCCTGGTGGGAACATGAGAAGGTGCTTGGCCTGCCTTGCTCTCCTGAGCCCACACTCTCCTGACTTAACTAGCTCCAGGCCAGCCTGTGCTTCCTGCCCCACCCTGGAAGCCGCTCCTGCAAGGTGTGCTGGCAGCTCTCTTTAGACACAGGAGCCGTGGGAAGCTGGGGGCACAGGCCCACAGACACGCGTGTGCGAGCGGGGCACGTGTGCTCAAGCTCTGGGAGCCTCTCTGCGCAGCTTGTGCTTTACTGATATATGTGTTGTCTTTTCCTCTTTCTATTCCACTCTTTCTGCTCCGATCTCTACTACTCCCTTGTTTTTCTCATTTTGTGCTTCACAGGTCACTATATGCCTACTCCTTCGGGTGGAGGCTGTCATTGACTTAAGGCCTTTTTCCTGTTCTAATACAGGACTGAGTTGGTATAGATTTCTAAGTACTGCTTCAACAGCGTCCTGTTATTTTTGATCTGTTGTGTTTTCATGTTCATTTTGAATCTTTTTTCCTCTTTCTTTCTTCCTCCCTTCCTTCCTTCATTCCTTCCTTCCTTCTGTAAGATTTACATTTTCTTTTCTATCAAAGCATAATGCAACACAGGCATGTTTACTGCAACTTAAGGTTCACGTGTATAGTGGAGCCATCTTAAGTCAGGGAACCATGTGGTCAGCACAGAGCCATCTTAAGTCAGGGAACCATGTGGTCAGCACAGAGCCATTTTTAAATTCCTATGTCCAATCACAACAATAGCCCTTTTCCATGCCCACCCCAATTTTAAATTAGCTGATCATGTAGATCATACCTCCAGGCTCCTCCTTAAGGAAGCCCTGCCCAGGTGCACTTCCCCACAGAGTCCCTCTGGGCACCCTTCTGCAGAAGTACAACCGTGCCTGCCGACCCACTTCCAAGCCTGCGTTTGATTTCTTGCGGCACCTAGCATTTCTAACACTTCCGTTCTTTTTTTCAATGCCAAGGATCAAACCCAATGATATAAGCATGCCAGGCCAGTGCTCTACCACTGAGCCACATTTCCAGTCCAAAAACATTTTCTAGTTTCCCTTATTTCTCCTTTGACTAATAGATTATGTAGACGTATATTGTCTGAGTATTTGGACATTTTCCAGAAACCTCTCTTTTACTGATTTTTATTTTAATTCTATTGTGGTCAGAAAGCATACCATGTGTCACATTGAGTTATTTAAGTTTGCAATTTCTTCCATGGCCTAGAAGATAAGACTATCTTAATCAATTTCCCACATGCACCAGAAAAGAATGTGTGTGCTAGCCAGGTGTGGTGGCACAAGGCTGTAATCCTAGCAGCTCAGGAGGCTGAGGCAGGAGGATGGCAAGTTCAAAGCCAGCCTCAGCAACTTAGTGGGGTCCTAAGCAACTTAGTGAGACCCTGTCTCTAAATAAAATATACAAAGGGCTGGGGATGTGGCTCAGAGGTTAAGTGACCCTGGGTTCAATCCCTGGTACCAAAAAAAAAAAAAAAAAAAAAAAAAAGAATGTGCAAGCCCTGCAAACGTCACCTGGATTACCTTGATAGAGTTCCAGCCTTCCGTGCCCTCTGGCTTTCTGCTGGCCCCTCTCTGTGGGTCTTGTGGGAGAAACTGCTTTGGAGGCTGCTTCCTGATAAGTCAATACCTGCTCTTGCACCAGCTCTTATTTCTTCCCTGACATCACTGTGTGCTGAACACGGCTAGAAGAATTACTTGAGGGAATGATTCCGCTCACTCTGACCCTGTCTTCCTCTAGAAGGGACCGTTGGTGTGTTTCTTCTTCCAGACACCTGGTGGAAGTCTAGCATCATGGGACTTCAAGTTCTAGGTCTGCACTTTGACAGGACTGGTGATCCCAAGTTGTCCTGGGCCCACAGTGGTTGGGTCCTGCCTGCTCATCCTCGATCCTAGGGTGCAGCCCTGGGAACACACCCAGGCAGAGTGGGGTCACAGGGTCCCTGGCTGGCAGGGTTTGGAGGCTGAAGGGGCTGGCACAGGCCTGGGTATGGGCCCTGTGGCCCCAGCCTCTCCTGCCCCTCAGCTTGGTGGCTCCTCTCTGACTTTTACCCCTGTGGCTTTGAGAGAGTTGACATTTCTCTTGTTGACAATTCCAGGGTACATGCAGGGTGGCATCAGAATTACTAACCTGTACTCTGTTAGGAAAGACTTCAAGCAGGGTAGGGGAAGTAAGAGCCATGCAAAGGAGTTGTGGAAGCTGCATAAGCCCTCCAGGAAGCCACACATGCACAGTACGGACTCCATGGGAAGACAGGAAGTAGTGACCAGCAACAGAACATGTGCAAGGAGAGCACCTGCCCAGAACCACAAGTGGCAGTTAAGGGCTGATGTGTCCCATCTCCAAATGGCCAGGGCAGAGAAGACTTGTGGAGAACCTGGTGATTTCATCAAGGACTGTGACCCCCAGGATGTGGAGCCCAGAGAGCAAGGACTGTGGCTCTACACTTGCTGCATGGAGCTTAGAAAGAAGACTAAAGGGGTCACGGTGTGTCCACTTGAGCTACCTGCTTAACACAACAGAAGACAGAAAACTCACACACTCAGTAACAAAGTCCACGACCTGAAGCCATGCACACTGCGTGGGCTAGAGTTAGAATTGTTTTAACCAGACACGGTAAGGCAGCAGAGGCAGAAAGGATGTCAGGAAGGGAGTTGGTGCTCATGGGTCACAGCAGGTCAGGCCAGGTCAGCCAGCCGCAGAAAGGATGGAAGGGGCAGGAGGCAGGAGGAGGGGAGGGGCCAGAGCCCCATGGGGTGTGAGGAGGGACAAGAGCTGCAGGGTGGTCCCCAGGGTCCCAGGGGGTTGGATCTGCAGAGGGCTGGGTCACCAGGGTCGTTTCAGTGGACTCTGGGCTGTGGGATGGCCTCTAGCCCTCTGGTGCCTAGTCCTGGGCGACTTAGGGCAGGGGAAGATCAGCTTGGTGTGTGAGTCTGGCAAAGGAGACGGCTGCAGTGAGGGCTCGGGACAGGCAGGTCAAAGATGCAGTCAGGCCCTTTGCCTGCGCAGGAAGGAGCCAGACTGGGAGGGGACAACTCTCCAGGATCACTCCCAAGGGCCTGAGGATCGAGGACACAGAAAGTAATAAAAAGTCACAGCCACAGCTAAACCGCACATTAGACCCTGAAAAGAATAGCTCCGAGAAACTAGCAATGAGACGAAGTCGTTTAAAAGACTCAGATGTGAGCCAAGCCTCGCTGCCCTGTGGCAGACAGCAAGCAACCTAAGGTCAATGCAGCTGGACTCGCAGAGGAGGAAAGGCGAAGGGGAAGAAAGACCTCAAGAAGTGATGACTGGATGAGAATCACAGACCCTCAGGCCCCAGGAATGCACCCGAGTCCAGAAGGAGGAGCAGAGGGGGCCACACCGAGGACACCCACCCACGGGAGTGCTATGCTCGGCAGTCTCAGAATCCACCTGCTCGCAGATGCATGTGGGGTATACAGTCCAACACAGGATAGGGCTGGCACAGTTGGAAGGTTGAAATAACAGTGTACATTCTGACTACAGCCAAATTAAATTAAAAATTAGCCACAAAAATCTGAAATGCCCCCATAGCGGATTTTTAAAACACTTTTAAATAATGACATGTCAAACAAAATAGTTTAAAACTATTTAAAGACATTCACTTTTAGCCAAGATGGAGTAGCAGAAAATGAAAAAGAGGCTTTCAAGACATACACATGAGGTAGTGAAGGTCAGCAATGCCAAGAGATGGAAATGATCAAGGCGACCTGCAAATGTCCTAAGCGAGTCCAGGACTCAGTACAGTCCAGGATCCAGGCACAGCCTGCCAGTATCCGGGAGCTGAGAGGGGACAAGAGTTGAAGAAAGCCAGGCAGCTCCAGTTGTCAGGAACAGATAAAGGAGAGAGCAGAGATTGCAGAGCGAACCCCAGAGCCATGCAGAGGGTCACCACATCTAGTGCCTCCAAAGCATACTGGGCAGAAACCTGTGCCAGAGCAAATGAAGCTAATCTGCAATGAAAAGAATCACAGCCAAGCAGGGATCAATAGGAAAGAACATGCAAGACACCCGAACCAAGGAAGCCGTATCTTGATGAGTACGGGTTCCATGCATGTGCACTTTGGTCAAATCATCAAATTCAACACACAGCCTGTGTGCAAGTCACTGCATAAATTACACCTCAAGAGATATTTGGAAAGGCAGCAGTGCACACCTGTAATCCTAGCAGCTAGGGAGGCAGAGACAGGAGGATCCTAGATTCAAAGCCAGTCTCAGCAACAGCGAGATGCTAAGGAACTCAGTGAGACCCTGTCTCTAAATAAAATATAAAATAGTGATACCATTGGTTATCAGTTGCCTTGATAAGTCCAGCTTCCTCATATGTTGAAGTAAAACACCAGAGAAGCACGCTGAGGCAAGTGTAGAGTAGAAAGTAAGAAACTTTATTAAAGGATAGTAAGGCAGACTTCTAGGTGGAAGAAGTGGGCCCAAAGGCAGAATCTTTGAGTGAGGAAGAGGAAGTCTTGTCCTTTCTATACATCTAAAGTTTCCTCTGTTCTCCTGCATTCTTCTCCCTTATCTTGTTCATTTCCTCCCATCCTGTATAGTGACTGGGAGATGTCGGCGGATTGGCAGGCCAGTGGGTGGGCAGGCAGGTTGGAAGGTCCAAAGCAGAACGCTAGGCAGGAAGGGAGTGGCAGCCCAGGGGGCTTTGACTTGGAGCTCTCTGTCTGCTCGGGAGCTGCTTCAGTAACAACATTTTGGGGAGGGGTGGTATCCAAGGGCTCTGGAGACAGGAACATTCCAATCTCCCAGGGGCGGTTTCCAACTTCCCAGACTCAGATTGGCCTCCATTTTCTCTATTTGACTTGATTCCCTATTCTACACTAACTGCCTATCTTTAATTCTGGCTTCAATAGGGCTGGGGATGTGGCTCTGTGGTTGAATGCCCCAAGTTTAATCCCTGGCACCCTGAGTTCAGTCCATGGTACCCACAAGAGAGAGAGAGATTTAGAAAACGATCTTTAAAAATAAGAACTCCTACAAATGCAAGCCTCCACAGAGAGAAACACCATGTGGCAAAGACTGAGCATGTGGCCACCCACCCTGGAGAGGGTGGGATGGCAGTGGGCGGGGATGGCGGTGGGCAGTAATCAGGCTGGGCCCTTCCCAGGACGGAGTCCTGTGGGCACTGAGAACAGACTCCTCCAAAGCCATCTCTGCCCTGCAGGAAGCCTCCCGGCAAGCAGCGCACCTCCCAGGGGCCTCCACAAATTGTCCTGAGAGCAATTAAGAGTCTGCCAGGTTGGGGAGCAGAAGACAGTGGGGAGGGCAAGGTCCCTGAGGAACCGAATAAAGACCACACAGAGCGAAAGGCTGTAGGACGAGCAAGAAGCTGGGCGCCTCTCCCAGACTGGGCTTGCCGGGACCTTGATCTTGAGGCCACGCCCTGGGAAGGCCGTGGGCACAGCATTTTCCTGGCAACCCCCAGGTCCCATCGGTGGGCTGGCTGACCCACACCACAGGACGGGGACCAGGAATCCTCCAGCCCTGAAGCAGCGGGGGCCAGACCGGGGCATTCAGTCCTGGGCTCAGTCTGGGTGTGCTTGCTGGGGCCTGAGACCTGCGCGCCTTTGTCCTGCAAGTCTGAGCAGCCCCCACAGACCCTTGCAGACCCTTCTGCAGCTCCGTGACCCATCTCACTACCAGGGTGCTGAGACTTAGGGGAGAGTCCTCCAGCTCCTCTGCCAGGGGCTGGCCAGCACCGCAGCACTCTGCACGGAGCAGGGCCGCCTGCAGCGGCTCTCAGTGAATTAACCTTGCTGGCGAATTGCAAGCAGCGAGGCAGCGGCTGGGCACACAGAGGGTCCAAGGACCTGGATCTCTCCCTGCTGGTCTCACACCATCAGCCCAGAAGGAACCCAAGTACGAGGAGGGGAGGGGAAGCCGGTGAGGAGCAGCCACAAGGCAGGTCCAGGCGTGCCTGGCAGGCCAGAGGGACCTTCCTCTACCCCAGCCTCTGTCCCAGGCCACCTCCTCCATGCATCAGCCCACCCGCCCTCAGGCACATGCCTGCAGGGTGTTCTAACAAAATTCCCGAACTGCACAGCCCATCTGAGGCTGGGAGAAGACAGCTTCTGTCCATTCCGGAACAGCCACTTTGTTGCTTAGAAAGCACAGAATAGACTTCAGACTGGCTCCAGGTCAGGCCAATCTGGACATTACAGGTTGGGACTCAATCCCTCCTCTCTACAACCCCCAGGTTCTATTCACCCTGCAGGCACCCTGCAGCTAATGAAAGTAGCAGCCTGTCTCCCTGTCATTCCTGAGGCATGAGGGTCCCCCAGGCACAGAAAGCAGCATGAACCAGTCAGGAGGCAGGGAGCCAGCAGGGAGGATAGGGAAGGGTCCCAGGGCACACCAGGCAACACAGGCCTTCCAGGTGCATGTGCCTGCTGTGAATGTGTTCTGGCGTGTGTGTGTGCACCCCCGAGGTCTGCATGAATGTCACCTGGGCGTGTGCATCTGGTGTGGACTGCACCCCTAGGCTAGCACCTGTATGTCGAGGCAGGAAAGGATTCATGCCTGAGGGCATATGTGTGAGGGGTGCATCTGCTCATACAGGTGTGTAGAGACCCAGTGGCCACTAGCAGACATTGGCTCTGGGTAGGTGTGCGAGTTGAGCTGAGAGGTAAGGATGACAGGTAAGTATTGCCACTGGTCCCAAAGGTGTGCGGTGCTCGTGGTGTCTTCTCCTGCCAGTCCCTCAGTCCTCAGGCAGCCACATGGGGGATGGCAGAGGGAAGCCCTGCCTCTGAGATCCCAGAAGGGGATACAGTGCTCACAGTTGCTCTCACCAGTGGAGAAGTGGGCCTGGCCCTATCACATGCCACACCTTAGTGACCTCTGCTGCCAGGAAGGGCCATGAGCAGCCCCAACAACACATGGGTGACAGAATTCATCTTGCTGGGTTTCCCTGAGCTGCGCCACCTGCGAGGACTGCTGTTTGGGTCATTCCTCATCATCTGTGTGGTGACAGTCCTACAGAACCTGGACGTCGTGGGCATCATCAGAGCTGGTCACCAACTGCACACACCCATGTACTTCTTCCTGGCCAGCCTGTCAGTGCTGGAGACCTTCTACACCACAGTCACTGTCCCTAAGCTGCTGGTCAGCCTCCTGGCGGAGTAGGGATCATCTCCCTCTCTGGGTGCCTCACTCAGCTGTTTCTCTTCCTCTCACTAGGCTCCTCTGAGTGCTTCCTTCTGGCTATCATGGCCTGTGATCGGTGGATGACATCTGCCGCCCACTACACTATCCAGCCCTCATGGGCTGGAGGCCCTGCCTGTACCTGGCCCTCAGTGCCTGACTTGGTGGCTTCCTGGCCTCCTTTTTGTCCACAGCTCTTATCTCCCACCTTAGATTTTGTGGCCCCAATGTCCTCAACCACTTCTTCTGTGACATCTCGCCCCTGCTGCAGCTGTCCTGCTCAGACACCACCGCCATCGAAACACTGGACCTTGTGGCAGGCCTGGCTGTGCTCGTCACCTCCCTGCTGGTGACTGAAATCTTTCTGCCCACATCCCAGCTACGTGCTAAGGAGAGAGGCAGCCGCCGGAAGGCCTTCTCCACCTGCGCCTCACACCTGGGGGTGGTTCTCATCTTCTACACCACCACCATCTTCATGTATGCCCAGCCTCACGCCATCAGCTCCTTCAACCTCAACAAGCTGGTGTCCGTGTTCTACTCAGTTGTCACTCCCTGTTCAACCCCATAATCTACTGCCTGAGAAACCATGATATGAGGGAGGCCCTGACCAAATTCCTCCATGTCCCTGTCCCCTCCTGAGCACCAGCAGCAGGATCCATTCTGGAACTGCCAACCCTTCTGCTCTGCTTGCAGACACTGCCCCACCACCAAGGTCAGGCCAGCTCTCTCAACTGGCTGTCAGAAGTTCCTTCCTCTCCTCCGCATCCCACCCTGGGTTAGAGCTACCCAGGACACAGTGGCCTTGAGCAGACATCTGAATGAGCACAGGAGGTGACCCAGACCTAAAGACCTATACCTGGGCCCTCAATAGTGTTCCCCAGAAGATCAGCACTGAACCGGGGACAGCTCCCTAGGTCCCATGGTCTCTCCCAGCAAGATCAGCACTGAACCACGGACAGCTCCCTAGGTCCCATGGTCTCTCCCAGCAAGATCAGCACTGAACTGGGGACAGCTCCCTAGTTCCCATGGCCTCTCCCAGCAAGATCAGCACTGAACCGGGGACAGCTCCCTAGTTCCCATGGCCTCTCCCAGCAAGATCAGCACTGAACTGGGGACAGCTCCCTAGGTCCCATGGTCTCTCCCAGCAAGATTGAAACCTTGGCAGTCACTCAGACTGAAAAGCTCAGTGCAGAGTCACAGGAAGCCCCTCTCCAGTGCCATTCCCCTGACCACTGGAGTCTAGACCGCTTTGGTGGTGGCCAGTCCCTCACCCTGTCCTAAGCCCTGTATCCCCCACCCCTATGCCTGCATGGATAGGCCTCTTCCCATGAGACCCTCAGATGGCTCCAGGATCACCAGGCCAGGTAGAAGTTTCCAGCATGTCTTGGCAGCACCCCAACACACAGGTGCCACTCTTCCTCAGAAACAAGGACGTCCCCCTGCTTGAAGTCGGTAGGTTTTGTGACCCTGTGACATGCCTGTGCCCGAGTATTCTGCCCCCTTTCTTCTCAGGATCCCTTCTCATGCACTCCCTTCCCAGTGCTGTCAGGGCGAAGCCTCTTGCACTTGGTTTCCACTCCCACCCCATTTCCTTAGTAACAGCACCAGGGGGTGTGTCCTTGTTGGTGTGCACATGGGACAGATGTATCATGTGGTCTGTGTGAGCATTAAATCCATGCAAAAGTTTTGTGCTATAAACATCATCTTTCTCACCATGTGGCTTTGTACATTTTAAGATATGTCAAAGTGCATACAAATTTAGGGTCATTTTACCGTCTTGGTCGATTTAACCTTTATCATTAGGAGATACTACTCTGTCTCTAGACTGCTCCTTACCTTAACATTTAAGGCTTAAATTCTACTTTGTATACACTTATACAGTGACATCGGTTTCCTGATACATGCTTCTTACCAGTGCTGATTACTAACACATTGCCTCTCAGCTCCTGGCCATCCTCCATGCTTCTCCATGTGGCTCTGTTGAGAGCTCAGTGTCAGTCTTATTTTTATTCCTTTTGTAGGTAACTTGAGTTTCTTCTGTTTCTGGAAGCTTTAAGATTTTCTCATTTTGGCCTCCAGCCATCTCACCTGGGTCTGCTTCTATTTCTGTTGCTCTTCGTTTGGATGCTTCCAGAGCTCATGACGTGTATGCGTGCTTGTCAGGTTTGGAAACACTGCCTCTATCGCACACCCTTTCCTCTTCCTCTGGCTCCAGACTCATGTGTCGGACCTTTTTGGCATCCCTCTGCTCCTGCCCTGATTCCTATGCTCCCCTCTGCATATTTTCTTCTGATCTTCCAGGTCACAAATATTCTCTCTAGCCATGCCCAGTCTTCTGTTTTTCACTTCCAGAATTTTCATTTTGTCCTTTTTCTGTTTTCTGAGTAGAAAATATAAACTCAGTTTCTCCAGCTCACACTCAACAGTCAACACAGAAGACTTCTGCAACCAAGCAGAAGACACCACACACTGAGCAAGCCGTCTTGCAGCAGACACTGGCTGTGTGTCCTCTGTTCAGCTCAGTCCTTCACTGTTCACTTGGAGGTAGCTCAGTTCCCCCAGGACCTGCGCTGGGGCCTGACCACTCCCAAGCGAGTTTCAAGCCCTGGGTTTTTATCTGCACTTCTGACAAACTGGCACTCCACAACCCCTCTTCAGGTTGAATTAGTTTGCTAGAGGAGCTTGCAGAACTCAGGAAACATTTGCTTACATATGCACTTATAAAAAGGACTTCAGAGGATGCAGATGAAGAAATGTGTAGTTGAGGTGTGGGAGAGCAACCCAAAGGAATTGTCACCCCTGCCCTGGTTCCCTGTGCTGGTCTGCCTGTCCCTTGCCCAGGCTGCTTCCTCACCATGACTTTCTGCAATGCCTTAACATCTGACATAGTGAGTCCTCTCTGATCTTCTTTCTGAAAAGTATCTTAGCTATGTTAGGCTTTATGTTCTATGCAGACTCTGTAATCTCTTGGGTCTATATTAGTTTGCTAGTACCACAACAAAGTGCCACAAACAGCTTAAACAGTAGACACTTAGCAGGAAAGGTTCATAATTCAGCAGGAACAGTTCCTTCTGAAGCCTATCTCCATGACTTGTGGACAGTATCTCTTCTGCTCCCTGTGGCCTCACATGGTTATCCCTTTGTGCATGTCTGTGTCCTGATCTCTTCTTCTTAAGGATACCAGTCCCATGGATCAGGGCAGCACCGTATGACTGCAAGTAAATTTAATTATTTCTTTAGAGGTCCTACCTCCAAATACAACCACCAGGCTTCAGGAGTCAGCATACAAATTCTACAGGGGCACACTTCAACCTATAGCAGGTTCCTTTAAAACATGCTGAAATAATGCTCCAGTAAAAAATCATGTAGGGATTTTTCCAGGTGTTTCTTTGAATTTGTGAACTGACTTGTGGGTGGAGAATCATCACTTCCATGGTCCTGAGCTGCCCTGTCCTTGTCATGCCTCCATGCAGGCAGGTCTCCCTCTATGTCTTTGAGTGCGTCCTGTGTTCTCCAGAGAGGTCATCTGCACTGTGAAATGCTATTTACACTGCTGGCTGCTTTCTCGTTCTGAGGAGAAGCTAGAACATGTACCTGAGCCTAAGATGCATTTGCTGACACAGAATATCTGTTGGTAACCACTTCGACAAGCAGTCAGGAGGCCAGGGTGGTGCAGACAGGGCAATGGAGCAACTGCACCGAGCGGGGCACAGACCTCCCCCTGCCACCCTCACGGCTGCCGACACACCCTGTGGCCATCGGGTGACGGCAGCACCCCAGGCACCAAGTCCAGGCAGGAGAGAAGGACACGGAAAGGGTGTTCCATCTCTACCAAGCCCCTCTTCCCAGGCAGAACAGACCCCTGGAATGCCCAGAGCACACTGTGGGGTCTGTGGGCCCTCCAGTGCCATGTGGCCCCAGGCGGGAAGCCAGCACCTGTGGGCAGCAGCAAGCGTCCTGCCACTGCTGACTCCACCCACTCCACACACTGCTCTCCTTGTCGGTGGCCCTGCCAGTCCCGTGTCACACAGAAGTGGTGAAAGCAGGACCATCCTCATTTGTGTTCTCAAAGGAGTGCATGTAAGTCCCGCCACCGAGCACGACATTTGCTGTGGGTCCTGAAACACAGCATGGTAAAGAAAATTCACTTCCTTGACTAGTTTTCTCGGCCTTCTCCCCGACTACCCCCAATGAGTGTTGTCTGAAATCAAGTGCTTTGTCTTCCTCTTTTGAGAAAATTAAGAGCATCGCTCCCTCTGCCCACTAATGAGTGAAGTCCACTGGCATGTCTCAAGGTGAAACCTGCATCCCACTCAATGCTGGCATGCTTTCTGACGCACCATCGTGCACTTTGCTAGTATTCCACTTTCCTGTTCACACTCAAACATAAAGTAGCCCAAGTGCTTTCCTTGCCTCCCTACATATCTTGAGACCATCCTACAATCTCCAGATAAGAGTTGGGAGGGCCCCTGCAGCCCATTTCCTGCTGAGACAGTGACCCTCCTGCCTCCGTGGTGACCGTTGCCAACACGGCCGGGGGTTGGAGCCCAGAGCTGAACCTGCGTCAATGCACTCTCCTCTCATGTTTGTCTTTCACCAAAGAGATTTCCTTACCTTTACAACTTAACCCCTCTTTTCTTTTTTTGCAACAAAGTGAGATTCAGAAGTCCCTTTATGGTCTCTTTTATTCTTTTCTCACAGCACCCTCTTACTTTATAAATATCATATCTGCCCCTGTCCTTGGGATTACATTTTTTTTTCTTTTTTTTTTTTTGCCGTGCTGGGGGTCGAACCCAGGGCCTTGTGCTTGCAAGGCAAGCACTCTACTGACTGAGCTATCTCCCCAGCCCAAGGGATTACATATTCTTTAGTGTCTGTTTGTGAAGTCTCCCTCTGCTTCCTCACACTTCCTGTTCCACTGTTCTAACCTTGGTCTAGCTTCTGTGTGCTGCTGAGCTCCTAAAGTCTGACAGATCTACTTGTCATTTGTGCTTTTACCATGAAGCTGCAGGAACTCTCTGTACCTGAGTGAGGCCCTTAGAGTGAAGGGCAGGGAGCCAGGCACCAGGCTGGTCTCCTCCTCACTGCAGGGGACAAAAGCCAAATCTAACTGGCTTCAGTGGAAAGACAATCTCCCCTCACTAACCCAGAACTGCTGGGGCAGACCAAACTGGGACACCTTGACGGGCCCCCTTCCTCTGCCCCATCTGCATAGGCTCCATCTCAGCTTACCCGGGTCTCCACACTCAGGAGGAGAGCGGCTCCTAGAACGCAGGCTGCAGACCCCGTGGCCAGGAAACCGCATGACTATTTGGAGCAGAGATCATACACCCCTCCCAGGGCCAGGGAGGGCACAGCAACCAGACTCCACGGTTGCTCCCCAGGAGAGCACTTCCGGAAGTGGTCTCGCAGAGAGGCCCAGCAAGCCTGCTGGTGCCTCAGGACACTCCTGATGGAGTGCAGGATACCTGGCAGAGTTCTCAGCCGGCACTGCAAGAACAGCAGGATGACCATGAGTCCCAAATCACGGTCAGGGGCACATCCCAGTGCCCATGAGGAAGTCTCACAGACCCGGGAAGGGGGCCTGTTGTTGGTGGAACTCAAGACCACAGGACCCTGGACAGGCATCCTCCTCTCCTCCTGGTACACTGTGTGGCCCCTATGGCTGGGATATCCACCCAGGTGGGGATGATAATGTGGAAGAGGGGAAGGAGGAAGAGCGGGTGTGCTGGGGTTGGATCCAGACCTGGGAGAGGCCGTGCGGAATGAGAATGGAGAGGCGGGCAGGTGGGGAGAGGCGCGGGGCTGGGGAGGGCTGGTGTGTGCCGCTGGGTAAGGCACCATCAGGGACGCTGTGGGAGCCTGGGGGATGGGGACAGGAAGGGCTTTTGTGGGGACGCGAGAGGCGGGCTGGGGCCGGTGAGGGAGGTGGGAGGGTTAGGAAGGAGGAGGGGGCGCGGCGACGACGGGGCCGCGCAACGAGGGGCTGCGCCCTCCTCCAAGCCGGCCTCATCTCCTCCCTTCCCTTGGCGTCTCCCGGGGCTGAGCCGCCGCCGCGCCCTCAATCCTAGGCGAGGCCTCGGAGCGTCCAGCCGCGCCTGGCCTCGGGCGGAGGGTCCTCGCCCCCGCCGCCTTCCCGCTCCCCGGCCCCTGGAGCAGCACCTGAGCCGCAGCCCAAACCCAGGCCCGCAGCGGGTAAGACCGGCGATGGGGTCCGGGAGCGGACCGGGGAGGCTGGAGTCCGACCGCGCGGCCCCAGGCAGGATGGAGATGCCGCCCAGACCCTCGGCGCCGGGCCCGCTGGACCCTCCGGGTCTGGTTCCCTTCCCCGCTGCTGGGCCGGGCGACCTGGGAAGGGTGGAGCGCGGGGCGGGGACGGGAAATTCCTGGGGTTCCGGCCTGCCCGGCGGAGCCCCGCGGAGCCCGTGCCGTGTTCCAGCGCCGCCGCACCTAGTTCGCCGGGGTCACTGGTCCTAAGGCTCGGGCGAGGGCTCCAGGGACAGGGATGCCAGGTCAGGCCACATGGCCAGCCACCCGTTCCTTCTCCAGACGCTATTCCGGGTATTGGGCGTCCTTTACTCTCGACCCTCCCCCACCCCCAACATGGCCCATCCTTCCACAGACCCGTGTGCAGAGCCCAGGATATGGAGCCCCTTCCACTAGGCCTGAGCGCCACCCCCACCCCAGGCACAGAAGAGCCCTCCCGAGTTGATTCCTCCCAGCTCACCCCAAGCTCTTCCCAGTTACTGAACAGGACCCCAAGCCCCTACCCCAGACCGGAACACGCACACCCAGCCCACTCCAGCCCTGAGTGGGCGCCCTGTTCCCACAAGTGTTGAGCTCCCAGATCCTCACAAAAGGAGCTCAATCTGCCCTCAGGTTCTGAGCCCCTGTCCCCAGACCCTGAACCCTACACCTCCACATCCTGGTCCCTTGTCCCCTCAGGCCCTGAGTCCCTGGTCAGCAAGCCCTGAACCCCGACCCCATCCTGGTCCCCAGGTCCTGAACCCCTGCCCCCTCAAACCCTGAGTCCTCTGTCCCCAGGGCCTGAACCTCCTAACCCCATATCCTGGTCCCCAGGTTCTGACCTCTGTACCCTCAGACCCTGAGCCCCCTGTCTCCAAGCTCTGATGTCCCTGTCCCCAGGTCCTGACACTCCTGTACCCAGACCCTGAGCCCCCTGGCCCCAGGCCATTAGGCAGTCCCCAGGCCCTGAGCCCCCTGGCCCTAGACCCTGATTCCAGGTCCTGTCCCCGGCCCTCAGTCCCCTGTCACCTGACCTCTGCCCCATGTCCAAGGGCCCTTCTAGCAGAAGCTGAAGTCCTTCTGCCTCCTCTCTGCAGGTTTTACCCACAAAGATGAACTGGACAGCTGCCACTTGCTGGGCTCTGCTACTGGCCACAGCCTTCCTCTGCGACAGCAGCACAGCCAAAGGTGGCCGTGGAGGAGCTCGGGGCAGCGCCCGTGGAGGGCTGCGTGGCAGTGCTCGCGGGGCCTCCAGGGTGCGTGTGAGGCCTGCACCCCGCTACGGCGGTTCGGGCTCAACTCTGCGCGTGGCAGCGGCAGGGGCTGCAGCGGGGGCTGCGGCGGGGGCTGCAGCAGGGGCAGCAGCCGGCCTGGCTGCAGGCTCTGGCTGGAGGAGGGCCACCGGGCCAGGGGACCGTGGCCAGGACGACGAGGACTGGGCACCTGGTGGCAATGGGACAGGTGGGGGTGTGTACAGCTACTGGACCTGGACTTCAGGTGCAGAGTCCACCCCCCGCCTGCACCTCTGCCTGCTGCTAGGTGGTACCCTCGGAGCCCTGGGCACCCTGGGGCTGCTACAGCCCTAGGCCCAGCTGGCTTGGGATCCACATCCTGGCCCCCAGTCTGACCTTCTCCACAGGCCCCTCAGGCTGCCCCAGGGGCCACCAGCTTTGAGCACCTCTTCCCTCCACTGCCCACAGTCCTCATGCCCTGGAGGACTCCACCCTCCGCCTAAGCCTGTCCCAACCTCCCATCTCCCACCCTACCCTGAAGCCAGCAGCACCCAGCTCCAGGATGTCAGGGTCCCCCAAGGGAGGCAGTTGGCCGTGGCTCCTGCTCAGGCCTGCAGGCTGGGAGGTGCCAAGACCAGGCATTCAGGCCACTCCTGTCTCCTGGCCTGCTCTGGACAGAAGAGTATAGACATGTGTTGACCAACCACACAAAGGCCACCTTCAGATCAAGGACTTCTCACAGAGAAGCTGCAACGGACTTCCCACGGGAGCAGAATGTCAGCAGGAGAGGAACGTTCAACCAGGCTGCAATGAGAAATGTCAGGTGCTAACCACCTGCCTAGAGCAGGTCCTGAGGACTTCACAGCCCCACAATGTTCCAAGCAGGAAAGCCATCCATGCCAGAAATGCCCACTGTGGTCCTCAGCTCCCAGGAGAACACGCCTTGGGAGGCCAAGGCAGCATCCCTCTCTTCCTAGTAGACTCCCCACAAGACACTCTGCCAGGGAATGGTCTCTACCTTGGAGCCAGTGGGCCCTAAGGACTCATTCTGGGGGAAAATCCACATTCAAGAGCATTCCATTTTCTTGGAACTTTAGGTCCACATCCAGGGACCACTCAGGGGCCGCAGCTGCCAATCCCACTGGGTCCCTACATTTCTGGTGAGCAGCAGCAGCTCCCAGCAGGTGGCCCCTCTCTTGGAAGCAGATGGACCAAGTTGAGGCAGAGGGGCCTTGGTGAGGTTGTGGCACAAGTGGCGGAGGACAGACAGGAGAAGATGGTGGTTCGTCAGACCTGGGGCCACCCACAGGTCCTTGGAGAAAGGCTGACCAAAGCAGTGGAGCCTGCCTCCAGCAGGTACAAAGACAAGAACAAGTCCGGGCTCAGGACAGAAGGCTGAGTGCCCCACCACCACCAAGGCCATCTGACCATGGACATCCTGAGGGAAGGGATACCCAAAACAGCCTCAAGATGCTGGGCAGTCCTTACAAAGATTTGCCTCCAGCTCCCAAACACGTCACGCATAGACTGGCCCCATGTGTCTCCGGGGCCCACCAGCACAGCACCCGTGAGCCCAGCTCAAGGGTTCCCAGCTCTGCCAGGTTATCTCTAACCACCTGAGGCCAGCTCCTAGGTGCTCTTGTGAGACTCTCGCCATAGCCAGTCTGCTTCTAGGACTTGCCCTCACCCTGGGACCAAGCAGCCTTTGGGCTTAGCCAGAACGCTGCTGAGACCAGCATCTCTCCAGTCAGCACATGGCTCCGGTTTGCGGGTGATTTCAAGGCTACTGGCAAGATCTGGGCCAAAGAGTGGACACAGCGCCCTCATCCTCTCATCCACACTGCCAGTGCTCAGGGCACAGCCAGCCCCAGTGCGCCTCCATCCCTTCCAGACCGAGCTGGACGCCACCTAAGACCAGCAAGCCAAGGCCAAGCCCACCCGTCCCTCAAAAGCAGTCGAGATTCCTCTACCATCCAGTCAGTACAGGGCGACCACCAGAGCCCTCTCAGCTTCTGAGATGCCTACCAGGATGGGCTGCACTGGACCAAACCCTCGGACACTACAGCGCATGGATGTCAGAATGTTCCAGAGGCACCAGCCTCACTCAGTGTGTTTAGCATCTGACACAGCCAGGAACCTCTGAGTACCTCCTCGGCAGGAGGCGGGCAATGCTAAGGGTTGCCTTCAGAATGGCCCAATCACTTGGCAGCTGCTATGGGAGGCACCACTGAAGACCAGCCCCTGGGAGCAGCCGCCCACAGTGTGGAGAGGGTCAGATGAGCACCAGAGACTGGCAGAAGCTCAGGCCAGGGCACTGTCGACAGATAAGATCAGAGCGATTCACCAGGTCCAGGTCCAGGTCCAGGAGCACCTCCTGTCCGTGCCAGCCCAACCACCCTGCCTTCAAGAATGCAGGTTACTGACAGCAACATTCCCTATACAACACTGGATGGGTCCTCAGCACCTCCTCTGGGTCCCCCTGAAGCAGAGGACCACTGTCCCATTGGCTAGGAAGTGGTCTGGGTCCCCTTGAAGCACAAGGCCATTGTTCCCTTGGCTAGGAGGTGGCTATCCATGCCCCTGGCCTGCTGTACAGCTGAGCTATGGGCAGTGGCCTCCCAAAGAACAGAGCACTGAGGGGGAGTCAGTCCTTGGGTTCCACAACTCTGAACCCTTTGTCCATGTTTATGTATGCACTTAAGAGCGAAGTTGAGTGAAATAAAACCCTGCGCTAGGAACAAGACTCTTGGTCACTGCAGGGCCACAGGACACTGACAGCCCCATCCCTGACCTGCCTGTCCAGCTTTCACTGGTGAGAGGGACTTCAACATGTGGGCCCAAGGTAGCATGGGTGTGCAATGAAAGACCAGAAGAGACGGACCTTTTCATCCAGAACTTTAAACATTACGATTGCAGTTTAGCTCCTCAAGACAGCATTAACTTCTCCCTAGAGACACTGAGCAGGAACTGCTCACCAGGCCAGGCACACAGGCCTGTTCCACAGGGCTGGCCAGGCCACAGTGAGCGGGAGAGCAGGGCCTAAGTCACAGTGACCAGCATGGTTGATTCTGGAGAAAAGTGGGTAGTCCTGACCCTCAAACATCCTGTCCACATGAGATCCAGGAAGCCTGCCGTCAGCAGGAGGGCAGCCCTGTAGAACGTAGAACGTCACGGTCCAGCATCACTGGGCCAAAACACCCACTGCGGAAGGCCCGGAGGAAGTCGCAGGCTGCCGCAGAGTAGTTGGGCTGGACGACGTTCACATCGCCTGGGGATAGTGGGTCTGGTGAGAAAGAGGCCTCCAAGAAAGAGGCCCAGCCCCAGGACACCCACAGTGGGCATCAGTGAGTGCAGCTGAGGCAGGGCCTGTGCAGAGAAGAGCATCACGTCCACTCGGCACCACCCCGGGAGCAGGGCCAGGGCCAGTCCCACCCTCTGGAGCCTGTACTGTAAGCTCCTTCCTCACTAGAAACTTCCTAGCTCTCCTGCCCAATCCCCAACCCCAGGACAGCACCCCCCAAAAGTTCCACTCCCACATCTCCCTCCTGTCTTCTAGGGACAGCCAGGGAGCACCCCAGGTGATGCGGGACCCCAGTGACCCTCCTCCAGTCTTCCTCTAGGGACAGCCAGGGAGCACCCCAGGTGATGTGGGACCCCAGTGACCCTCCTCCAGTCTTCCTCTAGGGACAGCCAGGGAGCACCCCAGGTGATGTGGGACCCCGGTGACCCTCCTCCGGTCTTCCTCTAGGGACAGCCAGGGAGCACCCCAGGTGATGCGGGACCCCGGTGACCCTCCTCCTGTCTTCTAGGGACAGCCAGGGAGCACCCCAGGTGATGCGGGACCCCGGTGACCCTCCTCCTGTCTTCTAGGGACAGCCAGGGAGCACCCCAGGTGATGCGGGACCCCGGTGACCCTCCTCCAGTCTTCCTCTAGGGACAGCCAGGGAGCACCCCGGGTGATGTGGGACCCCAGTGACCCTCCTCCAGTCTTCCTCTAGGGACAGCCAGGGAGCACCCCGGGTGATGCAGGAGGACCAGTGACACAGCACAGCCTCGCTCACCGGTGCCTGTGAGCACCTTCACCTTCCGTGTCTTCCCCAGCCGCACGGCCACTCTCTTCAGCACGTGCTCGATGTCATCACAGGCGCTGTCCAGGCCGTAGTGCTGCACATACCTGCACACAGGCCGCAGCCACATCAGACCTCTGGGAGCCCTGCTGACCACACCGCAGAGCAGCCAGTGGCCAGGCTCCTGCATAATGAGCGCCCCAGGAGGAGGCTCAAGAATTCCTCCAGGAAAGAAAGATCCATCGCCCAACAAGGTGAGCTCCAAAGGCTGTGCCCAGTAACACTGACCAGTCTATAAAGCAGGACAGACCCCAAAAGAAAGAAAAATTCACGTGGACCCAAAGTGGCAGTGTCAGAATCCACAGGCACAGGTTAGGGTTCTCAAACCACATGCCCCTGGTTACAGAACTGAGGAACAGATGATTAGAGAAGGCAGGACCTGAACTTCCAGAGCCCTGGGAAGCAATGGGATGGCACAAACAGCAGATCAGACACCACAGATGATGGTGACCAAAGCCCAGCAAGGATCCAGACCAGGACCCAGCATCTCAGAACAAGCAGCACACAGGCCAAGTGCCCAGCAGCTGGCACCCAACCCCTGGTGAGCTGGGAGAAGACAAGAAACACTGAAGAAATAAGACTAGAAATTAGCCAAGTGAGACAAACATTGGAAAGTCACAGACCCAGGAAACCAGCACACCAAAAGCACACACCAGACAGGTAGCACACCAGGGTCCACATAAGTCCCCGAAGCATGACCAGAAGTCACTTGGGGCAGTCGGAGGACCATGAAGGCAAAGGCACAGGAGGGCAGGCAACGGACCCCTCACCAGAGGAAAGCAGCAAGAGGCTGGGCTACCCTTCCTGGAACCCAAACCTGCCCCCAGGGAAAGCACCTTCTGTGAAGGTGAAAGGAGACAGACTAGGGGAGCTGAAAGGACCCATCACCAGCAGACACACCCCAAGAGAAGGGCCAGGCAGACCAGCATCACCCCAGAGGGAGGGGGCCAGGCAGACCTGCAGCACCCCAGAGGGAGGGGCCAGGCAGACCTGCAGCACCCCAGAGGGCGGAGCCAGGCAGATCAGCAGCACCCCAGAGGGCGGGGCCAGGCAGACCTGCAGCACCCCAGAGGGCGGGGCCAGGCAGACCTGCAGCACCCCCAGAGGGCGGGGCCAGGCAGACCTGCAGCACCCCAGAGGGCGGGGCCAGGCAGACCTGTAGCACCCCAGAGGGCGGGGCCAGGCAGACCTGCAGCACCCCAGAGGGCGGAGCCAGGCAGATCAGCAGCACCCCAGAGGGAGGGGCCAGGCAGACCTGCAGCACCCCAGAGGGCGGGGCCAGGCAGACCTGCAGCACCCCAGAGGGCGGGGCCAGGCAGACCTGCAGCACCCCAGAGGGAGGGGCCAGGCAGACCTGTAGCACCCCCAGAGGGCGGGGCCAGGCAGACCTGCAGCACCCCAGAGGGCGGGGCCAGGCAGACCTGCAGCACCCCAGAGGGCGGGGCCAGGCAGACCTGCAGCACCCCAGAGGGCGGGGCCAGGCAGACCTGCCCCACAGATGGAGGGCCCAGGCAGACCAGCAGCACCCCAGATGGAGGGCCCAGGCAGACCTGCAGCACCCCAGAGGGAGGGGCCAGGCAGACCTGCAGCACCCCAGAGGGCGGGGCCAGGCAGACCTGCAGCACCCCAGAGGGTGAGGCCAGGCAGACCAGCAGCACCCCAGAGGAGGGCCCAGGCAGACCTGCAGCACCCCAGAGGGAGGGGCCAGGCAGACCTGCAGTACCCCAGAGGGCGGGGCCAGGCAGACCTGCCCCACAGATGGAGGGCCCAGGCAGACCTGCAGCACAGTAAAGATTGAGGGGATCCTTCACACACAGTGAAACCCCAGGTTAACTCAGAGACAAACGGCACCTTGAGCAGCAAAGTGCAGGGTAAGCGTATAAGGTGCATCTCCTTTGAAATGACTGTCTACGCAGTCAAAAAAGAAGGAAAAGTGTGTGCAGGGCTTATCCAACATGCAAAGGCAGAATGTGCAATGACAGTGGACATGGGTCAGGTGAGAAGGGGGCCTGAGTGCTTCAGGCGACTACCTGAGACTCCTGTGAACCTGAAGCATGTGGCCACAGGCACCGGACCAACACAGGAAGTGGAATTGGATGTCAAGAGACAGAAAAGGGAAGAAGACACAGAACACATGGGACTACTCAAAAACCAACAGCAGGACACACTCAAACCATCGAGGACGAAACCCAACATGAACAAACAGTCTAAATAGCTCAGGAAAGACAGAGATGCCATATTGGGTAAAAACAAAGCCAGCTACACACAGCCTGTAAAAAAATGCACTTTGCTATCAAGACAAATGCATAGAGTCAGATGGTGGGAAAGGACATACCACGATGACACCAATCAAAAGAACCTGGGGTTCTGGGGTGTAGACGAGGGTGACCCCAGAGCAGAGAGCTCTCTGAAGATGAGGAAGCACTTGCACCTACAACAGAGCCTCAAAATACACAAGGCCAGTGCTGGAGAAGTCCCAGGGAAGCAGACGGGCCAGTGAGGGGTGGAGAACTCAATGCCCTTCTCAACAATCAGCAGTACAGACAGGAAGAAAATCAGCAAAGTATAAACGAGGAAACAAAGACTGAAATCAGTGAAGTGAAAAACAGAAAGACACAGAGAACATCAGTGAAACCAAAAGCTGACTCTGGAGATTAAACAAAACTAAATCTCTGGCCAAGATCTGCAAACAACATGGTGTCCACCCACAGGCGACTGGATAAACATACTGCATTGTACGAAGGTCACACAAGATGAATGTCAAATAAGCCAGTTGAAAGAAAGGTGTCTCTCATTTATGCAAAATTACAGAAAACCCATACTCACCTAGTGACAGACAACAGAGGGCTGCCTCGGCACAGAGGGCAGAGGGGGACTACAAAGCAGAGGCAGTGGGCAATGGAGTGCTGTTTTCTGGACTGTGTGATGGTCTCAGATGCATGCATGCAGACTTACCCAATTTCTAACAATGTGCAGATTACCACCTACCTACCATACCCTGTGCTGTGTTTAGAGCCACACCTGGCCAGGACAAGCAAGCAGGGGCTGCCCACCCTGCCCTGTCCTCACTGCCACTCACCCCAGCAGCTGGTGCCGGTTGAGAGTGTAGAGGAGGTAGTCGGCCATGGTCTCTTCCCCAACCAGGTGGTCCAGCACCGTTCCTAGAAGACAGGCAGTAGAGGTGGGCACGTCCAACAGTCAGCATCTGTGCCCCCAACAAGCCTGTGCCCTTCCCAGTCTCCACTGCTAAAGAGACTCCACACAACACACACAACTGCCATCCTGACCTTCCTCCCACCTGGCTAAGCCTCTGCTGTAAGGTCTGACCTCTGTCCACATCTGTCAGATGGGAAAGTGAAGGCTGCTCTCACAGGGCAGGGCCAGATGGTGACCAGCATGCTTTTCCCTGAGCTAAGCTTTGAGAAGCATCTAGTAGCAGCTGGGGCAAAGGTGGAACAACTCCACCTGCCGAAGGCCTATGCCAAAGTTGGCATGGCCATTCGAGGTGGGAGGGAGGGCACCAGGCCAGCTCACCACACAGGGCCAGCTTCAGGCCTGTCTCCACGCTTTCGATCCGAGGAGCCAGCACCCCAGGGGTGTCCATCAGGAATATCAGTGGCCGCTCACACACCTGTGCAGGCGTAAGTAACAGTCAGGCCCCAACAGCAGCCTTTGGTGGGCTGGCCACTCCTCCGCAGGCCTCAGAGGCTACACGGGAGGCCCCTGGAGCAGGCCCATCCCTGCAGGGCCAGCATTCTTGCCAAGCACAGGGATGGTCAGAGGATTTAATTCACCCTCAATTTGGAGAATAAATAAGAGTGCCAGCTCCCATGGAGAACAAAAGGGGATGAGTGGAGAGTGGGCTCAGTTCCTTGCTGACCATGGGGTGCCCTGGCAGCTGGGCAACAGGACAGGGCAGTGCCTGGCACAGGTGAGTACCCAGTAGGAATGCAGGGGAGCGTGGGAAGGGCGGTCAGAGGCAGGGCCACTAGGGCTGCTCAGCAACACCAGGCAAGCACCTGTACCTGGCTGCAGAGCACCCACCTGGACTCTGGACATCACAGCTCTGGTGATCCCAGGCTCACCACCCACCCTGGCAGCTTTTCCTGTAAGACAGAAGGGGGACTGTCACATGTTCATGACATACAACGACAGAACACGTGGTCAGACACTGGTCAAACACATGTGTAACCAGCACAACTAACAAGCAGGATGGACACCCCCAAGGCCAAACGAGCCTCCCAGGGCTACCGTCACCCTCGTTCAGTCCCAAACACCTTGGGGCAGGGGCACTTTTTAAAGGCAGCACAGGGGCCACAAAGCTTGATGAGTGCCCAGGACTCACTCCCCAGTGCTGGGAAGGCCCCCAGCCAGAGACAGCAAGACCTGCGCTGTCCCTCGCACAGCCCCACCCTCCTGGACCCACCCACCTCCCAACAGCCCACCACAGTCCTGACCAGCCTGCCTGGACTCTGAACACCTAGGCCACAGCTGAGGGTACACCCCAGGAGACTGCCCTGCCCGCTGCCAAACCAACTCAGGAGTACGGGGAGCAAGAATCCATCACGAGTGAGCAGACGAACAGCTGTGGCGGAGATACAGCAGAGGACGCGAGTCCCAGGAGATCCTGACAGGCTCTCCAACACAGTGCACATGGACATGGGAGCGCAGCAGCCAGTCAGAGGACTCCACTGACTGGGAGCTGTCCTGCTGCAAGTCTGGGAACAGTGAGGATGCCTGCAGAGCACTATGAACACAATGAATGCCACTGGGCAAAAAGGACATGGAGGAACACACAGATGACTGGTCAGGTGCAGTGGCACATGCCTGGCCTCCTGGCAACTTGAGAGGCTGAGGCAGGAGGATTGTGAGTTTGAGGCCAGCCTCTGCAACCTAGCAAGGCCCTAAGCAACTGAGGTAAAGTGCCCCAGGGCCAAAAAACCAGGCACCTGTAAGAACTCTCCAATTAATGCCAAATACTCTCTGACATAATGGTTCAGCATGGCTTAAAGTTCTGACTTTATATTGTGGACAGTTTGTTAATATACACCGTAATGCTAACATGAAAAACAAAGCCAATGCAGTCAGATCTGGCATTAAACTTTAAAAGCCTAAGAGCAAGCCAAGGGCGCTGTGAACAAGCGCAGCGTGCACGCTGCCGTCAAACACCAGCACGAGCAGGGCCCGTGCGGCGGGCTCAGGACTCAACCTCAGTCCAGGAAACCCGGGGCGAGAACGCACCCCAGCACCCTCCACCCCGCAGCACGTGGCATTCTCTGCACCAAAGGCACTGGGTTTAGAAAAGCCTTGCCACATCAAAGTCACTAGAAGACAAACCAGCGCAACCAACAGCGTCCACCACACAGCCCTCTCCCTCAGACCATTCGCGGTCCCGGCTGAAGAGCCTGCGGATGCAGAAGGGCCAACTCAGCAGCAGAGGGCGCAGGCTCACCTGTCCTGAGATGCTGTCTTCTCAAGGAGTTGATGAGGGAGGACTTGCCCACGTTGGGGATGCCGACCACCAGGACGCAGCAGTCCAGGTTCTACGGGGTAGGGAAGAGCCTCAGCCCCATCCCACCCCAGCCATGGACCCGCAGCCTAGGGTGGAGGTCGGGCGGAGGCCTGTCACCTGATGGGCCACCCAGCCCTGCTCGCTGAAGACACCCAGGAGAAGGACCAGGCCTCCTGGCTAGGGCACTCCCCATGTTCTGCCAGGCAGGAAGGGCTGGTGATGCCAATATGCCCACAAGCCCCCCACCAGCTCTGGGCCCCACCAACCAACCTCTGCTCGGTGGTAGCGGTAGCTACTCCCAACCAGTTCTGTGACCTTTGGGATGATCTGCAATAAAAAGCTATGCTTTGCGGCCTAACATCCCTTAAAGCACCCACCTGCAGAACCTCCCAACACCAGCATCAGGGACCATCTCCCTTCCACTCCTCAGGAGACGAGAACCTCACACGCAGACTCCGGCAGCTGACGGGGAGGCTCGGTCTCCCTTAATTTCTGGAGGCAGTACTCTCAAGTACCCAGATCACAGACCCAGAGGCAGATGGTCCCCATCCCCACACCAGGAAGGAGCAGGGTCAGGGTTAGGGTTAGGGTAACTGAGTGCCCACCCCCTTGGGAAGCGGAAGCCAACCCCAGGATCTTCTCCAAAACTGCATCTTATAAAATAATGTTGTGAAGCAGCAACGTGTGAGCAGAAAAAGGCCTACCTGCTTGACATTCTCATCCTTTATGCAGTTGGTAAAAATGACATGTTTTAGGCCTTCTCCTGCTAAGTGCTGCTCAATTTTCTGAAAGAGACATTGCCATTTTACATACTAGTGCAAATGTGAAGGCACAAATGCCATCTTACACACTAGTGCAAACTGACGGCACGACACAAGCAAACGCCAGGAGCTGAGCTCCAGGAGCACCATCTGCTCAGAGAACCTCAGCTCTGCAGGCCACAGGGTATACCAGTCGCCTAGGAAAATGAAAGCATGATGCTGCCGCAGCAAGGGGAACACTTCCATGCCCTTAACAACTTCTAGAAATTGCCTTGAATCGAAGACCCTGACACCTCTCGGCAAAGGTCTTGACAACAGAGCAACACAAGCAGACATGGCACCTCCATAGCATTTCCAGTCTCCACATTTCCTCGCCACCCAGAAAGTATCCTACCACTGCACCCAGTTCGGTTTGGCTCTGCAGAAACCTGACCACCTGACGTCTCCCCCAGCCCCTCCAGCTTCCAGATCACAGTGTATGCAGAAGGCAGCCAACAGCAGAAAACCTGGGGTCAAGCTGGTGAGTGTGGACACCTGGGGGTGCTGTAGCCATCACAGACTTCCAGACAAGACCAGCACTGTCCAGGGCTGCAGGCATTGGCCTTGTGTAGCTTCTCAAACTTAATTAGAGCTAGGTAAGACGTGAAAGTCGGTTCCAGCTGCAGTGATCACAGGTGGCCAGAGGCCACCATGTGGGGCAAAGTAGACAGAACATCCATCATCTCAGAAGGGTCCAAGGGACAGCACAGCTGTAGTGGCCTCCAGGGCTCCAGTGGCACACTGCCACCTCATGGGGAAAGGGTGTCCATTCTGAGCATTTGCAAGTTACCATCCAAGGTAAGCAAGCAAGCACACCATGCTGGGCACCGCTGGTCTCTGTGATGGCTGCACTGTCCCCAGACATCCATGCTTACCAGCCAGACCCCAGGTTTTCTGCTTCTGGATGCCTTCTGTACACCGTGATCTAGAAAGACGAGGGTGAGGAGGGCACCCCAAAGTAGCTAACATATTTCTCCAGAGCCAAGCAGAATGGGGAGAAGGCCCAGAGGAAAAGGAACCGTGGAGACTGGAAATATTAGTGGAGATATTGTCTCTGCTTTCCTTGTTCTGTTGTCAAGTCCTCCTGAAAGGCAGAGCTGTTTCTGGGCAGAACCTGCCCAGGGAGGTAAAACTGAGCCTGGCTGATTCCGAGCGTGGCCAGCAATGTCTGTGTCATGGTGCTGCAGGCATCTCCTGGGAAGACCCTCACCTGCTGCTCTGTGAGGTCTGCCAAGTCCATCTTGTTGAGAACAAGCAAGTGAGGCTTTAGCCCAAGGGTCTCCCGAAACAGAGGGTTGCGGCCTGAAAGTGGGATGTGGAAACATTAAGGTAAAATGTCCTCAAAGCATTACCAGCCCATCGACCTATTCTACCTTGTCTACCTCCCGTCAGCAGGAGTTGAAGGCAGAGGACAAAAGCCTATCTCAGAGCAGGAGCCAGCCCAGTCCACCCGCCCACCTAGCAGCTGCCAAACCAGCCCTGATCCTGCCATTCCAGTTGCAGACGTGCACCTCCTGCAGCAGCCAGGACGGTGGTCAGAAAGACAGCAGCATCGCTCAGTCTCCCAGTGGGAATGATGGTGGCAAGAGGAAAGCCAGGGTTCAGAGGAGGTCTCATGAGCACGTTGCTGTTCAGCTGTCAAGGCACCTGGGCTGAGAACGAATGATCCGATCGCTCAAGGAGAATCTCCCACAGGGTCCTAACTAGAATACGCCAAAGCACCACCCACCTGTGGCCACCAAGGACTTGGGGGTCGCTGCCACTGGGGGCCCAGCTGCTGCCCTGCAGGTGGGTAGGCCTTCCCCCCGAGGCCCACAAGGAAGATGCCACCTCCTCAGCACTGGCCTCAGCCAGGGACCCCTGGCACTGAACATAAGGTTAACCCTGTCAGGCAGGGACTTCTTTCCTTCAGGGCCTAGACCCCTGGCCCTCCTAGTACTTCATCTCTCTCAGCTTTGAGAGTCCGGAGGCCTCTGGCATGCCCTGGCCAGGCTTCCAGTCAAATCACTACCTGCCCTCAGTGCTGACCAATTCTGTGCTTATTCAGAAATCCACCGGCCTCCAGACCGCTCTCACAGGATGTTAGAGAGGCCACTATCCGAAACAGGCTCCTTGCCATATCCTAAATAAAGTAGAATGCTGTACAGACAAAGGTGGAAAGAAGTTTTCTCATCACACAGACTAAATAATGACTACAGGCTTTATTTGTTTTTTAAATAATCAGACATAGGGCCGGGAATGTAGCTCAGTGGTAGAGCGCTTGCCTAGCATGTGTGAAGCCCTGGGTTCAATCTCCAATATTGCAAAAAGAAAAAGGAAAAAAAGTCATTAAGTTTAAACAATAAATAATCAGATATACAACTGCCGGTAAACTCCTTTGACCAGCCTCTCAGTGAATTGATATATACTTATAGCTCAATGCAAAAATTCCTGCTATCTCGTTACTAAAGTTCCAACCAGCCTTTGAGCCCTGAAAATGGTCATCCTCCACTTCCACTTCCAGACACTGCAGACAGTGGACGTTAGTCACACATCTGCACCTAGCTGTGCCTGGGTCACAATGTCCACAGCCTCGGGTCTTTGGGGCTGGCATCCCCAGCTCTTCTGGGGTTGCCCAGACAGGTTGGTGACAGCTGGCAAACACCACCCCAGGAGAACCTCAACACTGTTCCAAAGTGACAAACCCAGTTCTGAGCAGCACAAACAAGAAGCAGGATCACCATGTCTGGTCAATGATTCTCTCAGGTAAAGAGGAAAGCCCTAGTGGCAGGGACGTTTAATCTCAGATTTCATACCCTACCTAGAGATTTCAACTCAGGGCTACCCTGGGTGAGCCATGCAGAGGCCTGGACCCCAACACTCTGACCTGAAAGGGGGCCTAGCAACCAGTGTGTTTAAAAGCCTCCGGGTAATTCTAACATGTAAGAGTGGAGAAACACCACTTTAAAAGCCAGTAAGGACAAGTCAGGCTACTGGCTGCTGTGGCAGCTGACCCGGCTAGGGCTAGGGCCAGGGCCAGGGCCAGGGCCAGGCAGAGGTAGACAGAGCCCAGTACTGTCCGCTGCCTCATGCACCACCTGGCTCAGGAACAAGGCCCCTCCTGCATGATGAAAGGATATCCTGGCGTCATGGACCTCAATGACACAGTCCACCAGCTTCAGACTGCTCTGCATCTTCTTCAGCCCTGGAAAACAGAAGGGCACTAAGGGAAGGGCCCGTGACCTTTCAGAGGGGCATAGTTTTAGCTGGCCTGTCAGGAAGGGCGCCACCCTTGGGGGAGTCGGGTCCCTACATGGTCCTGGGTGCAGGGCACTGAGGACACCAGGACCAGCGGCGGGCGGGGCTGCGGCTCTCCCTCGGCCGGCCACACAGGGCCACACCTGGTGCACAACCGGAGACGCCGAGGCGGGGCAGACGCCGCGGCAGAGCGACAGCGCTGCGAGACCGCAGCGGAGGCCCTGCGCCTGGAACGGCCCCGCCGCCCTCCCGCGGCAGAGCGGCGCCCGGACCGCGCGCCTCCTGCCCGACCTCACCCTTGGCCATGTGGCCGGGGAACCAGCGCGCCACGTCACGGCCCTGCAGGGGGAAGCCCTCGCGCCAGGCGGCCCGGGCGGCGCGCAGCGCGCGCGGGGACAGCCGCATGGCGCCGCGTCCCGGAAGCGCCCCAGCGCCCCGCCTCCGTGGGCCCGTGACCCCGCCCCGCCGCTTCCGGCTCTCCGGTCCCGCCGCACGGCTGCGCGTGCGCACGGCAGTCCGGGCCGCCCCGGGGCGGGGCGGGGCAGTTCTGGAGTCCCGGGCCCCGTGGGGTGTTTCTTAAGCAGTTCAGGGATGTACTAGTATTCGTTAGATTTAAAAAGCCCCAGGGCTTGCGGCGCAGCCCAGCGGTGGAGCCCTTGCCTGGCATGCTCAAGGCCGAGTTCGGTCACCAGCACCGCAGAAAATAAGATTGAACACTGAAAAATCCCAGTTGCCCCTTATGCACACCTAACAGTTTCCTGTCAATGCGGGGTCCCTTCTTACAGAATTGTTTAAAACCGGTGTCCTATTCAACTTCCCTTACACATTTAACAGCTCCACTTCTTTTTCAGGTACGCCAGGTTTAGCATAAAAACACTTCCAAACGCTGGCTGCAACCTTGCTAAATGAAACCCATTAATACCATGAGGCTGCCGTGCTCCTCATGGCTGCAGGACAACATGAACCTGACCAGGCTGCCCCTGAAGCAGGCCAAACCACTCACCGCAAGTGGGCTGCCAGAGCCCCCTCCAATGGAGTCTTTGAAATGATCTTAAACACTATACATGCTCAGATTACCATGGTTATGATGCTTGACCTCTAACACTGAGCTCACAACCCCCCTGGATTGGAGATGAGTTCCCACAGTAGACAGCAGAACCCTCTCCATGAGGCTGTGGGGTTGGTGACCTGTCCCCAACATGGACAGCAGAGCCTCCTCTCTTTCCTACAAAGAGAGGGCAGTCTGGGTCGGTCTCTGTGAAAACAGAAATGTTTCCCAAAGGCATGTGAACTGACGAAATTTCAATGTCAACAATGAAGATCTTTGCCCTTCAAGAAAGCTGCATTTTCATATCCTGGGACCATAAACTAAATACTTGAATTTTTCCCACAGAAATCTAATTGGCAGGTGCCCCATGCAGAGCCAGTCTGGCAACACAAGGTAGCAAGCACTCTACAAAGCTCTGGATGTTGTCATGCTATGGGGAAGAGCCTGAGTAGTCTCCAGGCCACCAGGGGTCACACAGACCCTGGGAGGGTGAAATGAACCCAGACATGAGGATGGGGCCAGGCAGAGCTGGGCTAGGCTGCAGGGATAAGGGCAGGAGCCTGGTAGCTCTGGAAGGGTGTGGCCTTAAGGCTTCTGAAAACAGACGAAGATAGACTGTCCTGAGGTACCTCTCCAGGGTCCCCACAGCTGCAGGACGGGGAGCAGATGTCTGAGGCTCTGTGCCTCCCTGCCAAGCGCCTCTCCAGCTGTACCCATCTGCCTTCTGGTCACAGTGCTCAGGGGAAATGTCAGAGCTCATGGCAGCTCTGGTGCAGCGTAGTTACTCAACCTGAATGTTCTGCTTCCCCTGCTGTGAAACAGGAGCAGCATGGCTTGTCCGTCAGGGCTGCTGGGAGGATGCAGTGAGACCAGAGACCTACCCCAGGACTGCCTGGCACCCCAGCACCCTCCCCAGGCCCACTGCTGCGCCTGACCAACCTGCTCCCCCACACTCCTCACCTCCTCCAGAAAACCCGGGACCCCTAGGTCAGGATGGGGTACCCCATGCGTCATCCATCTCCCCAGTTCCCCACCCTTGCCTAGTCCACATACAGAGAGTGCCCGATGCAACAGCTATTGATGGGCAAGGTGGGGTGGCTCGCCAGCCACACTGTGGTCCCAGACCAGAGCAATGGGAACTTGGGGAGTAACTTAAGATGCCAGGGATAAGGGACAACCACAGGGCTAGGGACACAAGAGGTCAGAGACTTGACCCCAACCTGGCCCCAGGACCGAGTAAGGTATAAGGACAGCTCTAGGCAAGAGAAGGTGGTGTTAACTGCTTTATGTACATAGCATCCCCATGAGCAATGGCATCCAGTGACTTCCAGATCAGCCCAAGCTCAGCCCCGGCGGGTTCCAGTGACAGGCATGAGAAACATGGTGACCCAGTTATCCAAAACGGACTGTCAATGAGGTCCTGGAATCTCAAGCCAAACGGAAAGAAGGCAGGTCCTAGCATCCCCCAAGGGAGCAAAGCAGGTGGGAACTGAGCTCAGAGCCTGGGCCGGGGTTGCTGGGACTGCAGGTCCCACAGACCCATGAGGCGGTCAGCCTCCCTCCAGCCAGACAGCAGGGCCCCGTGTGTTGTGGAGTAAAACGTCCGATGTGTGGCTTCCCCCGCAAACAGGATCTGGAGCTGCAGAAAGAGACAGGGTTGGATGCAAATGAGACAGCTGAAAGAAAAACAGGAAACAGAGCCCCATGCAAACCCACTCACTCCCAAGATGGGCAGGAGACCTCATGCCTGGATGACGCAGGTGTGAATAGCACCTGGAGAAACCAAGGCCGTGGGGCGGTGAACAGCAACCTCACCAGGAGGGTGAGGAGAGACTCCAGGGCCAAGGCAGGCAGAGGAGACAAAAGCTAGAGCCTATGAGGTGGGGCAGAAGCTGACCAATAAGTGACTTGGCCAGTAAACCCGCTGAAAAGTGATACAGGAGGACTGGAAAACTGAAAGGTGAATACTGGATGATGCTGAAGAGTTATTCTTTTTTAGTGTGCCAATTATACAGTTATATATTTTTACTGGGCTTTGTGTTGTGGTTGTGCTAGGATTAGAACCCAGGGCCTCGTGCATGCCAGGCAAGTGCTCTATACTGAACTGCACCCCGACCATACTTAGTGTTCTTGTGTTCAGAGTTACATACAGGAATATCTGTGTGTATGACCATGCTTGGAAACGACACGGGGGCAGGGGCAGGGGCGGGCAGGAGGAGCCTGTGGAGCACAGGGTGGGCACCTGCAGCTTCTGCCTAATCTGTATACATTTGATGTTTTCCACAGTTTTAAAAAAAGTGGTATTATAAACATGTGCTTTACAGAAAGTTAATTTGGAGATCAAATCAGCTGAGGGGCTGGGGTAGAGTCTTGCCTAGCACGCATGGGGCCCTGGGTTTATCCCACCACCACAAAAAAAGAAAATAAAATCTTTTGGAAAAACAGTCTAGGGAGGAGACAGGTTGCCCTATCAGCTACTTTGGTTTCACTTTGTTACCAGTATTGCAGAATTCTGACTCGTGAAGCTTTGTCTATCTGTAGTTTTGATATAACCCATGTACTTGTTAATTACTTTTAATTTTGAAAAGAAAATGGCTGAGTCAGGAGGTCTGGCCCGCCCACCACTCACTCCTGCTCCAGTACCTCTGGGCCTTCACGGGACCTCTGCAGTGGAACACTGGCAGCTCACCAGGGTCTGCCCTCATACCTGGGTGCTGGTGTCGTCCACGGGGAGGGGCTGGGCCAGTAGGTCTATGTCGTCCCCAGTGCTGCCCACAGCCACGTAGCTGTAGGAGCCCCGGGTGTACGGGGCACTGTGCCAGCAAGACCTCAGCACACTCTTGGGCGCAGGCAGCTGTGGGTTTCCTGAACCAGAGATGCAGCATGTCAGCCCTCAATCATGTGTCTGCAACCGGAGTTCATTGTAAAGACTGAGCAATTTAGAGTGAAAGACACTGGTTGGGAGAAAACTAAGCCACCGAGTGCATTCCGTCTTTCTTTTCTCTGGTGCTGGGATGGAACCCAGGGTGCTTAAACACTGAGCCACATCTCCAGTCCCTTTCATTTTTTACTTTGAGACAGTCTTGCTAAGTTGCTGAGCTGGCCTTGCTTGAACTTGCGATCCTCTAGAGCTGCTGGGACTACAGGGCATGCACCACTGTGTCCGGCTTCCAGACTGTTCCTAAGAGGCTCTTCCCCTCTCAGCTGCTCTGCCACACACTGAACACACAGTCAGTGCTAACAGGCACAACCACTGAGTCAGGGGCCCTGCCAACCACTGACAGTTGGCTGCCAGAGCAGCTTTTCTGAGCCTCAGCTTCGTCATCTGAAAGTGTCTATTTAAGGACAAATAGCATTTATTTTGATGGCAGATTTTAGAAAAAAAGAAGTAGCAAGTGTTTATAAAGGCATTTTAGTTCCTCAGTGATAAGATCATTACTGACTCCACCAGTAGGAGCAAGGGTTGTCCTGGAGATGCACAGAGCTGATTTAGTTCTCTGTTCTGAAATGTGAACTTCCTGCCTAGAGACCACCCACCAGCAAAAGGCAGTAAATCTGCGTTGGGAGTTAAGCACCTGTCACTTTCCGGAGCACTTGGGTTAGAGAGAGAAGCACTTCTTCATCTGACAGCGTCTCCATGAACTCAGACTCCAGGCCAGCAATGAAGCCGCAGAGCACATGCACAGACCTGCTGAAAAGAGACCATAGGAGAGCCACAACTGGCCCCAGCGGCCGTCTCTCTGCAGACCCACACTTCGTCCACCATCCCACACGGCGTCCTGGAGCATTCCAGAGCAGCGCTCTCAGGGTCGGAGAATCTGTGTGACACCAAGACAGTGTCTGCTGCTCCCCCACCTCATCATTTGAGGATGTGCACGAGCAGTGGCCAGCAAGCTGTCCCTTGCAGCAGGGCAGTGACACCAGGTGCAGGCACCGCATGCCTCACCACACACACGAGCAGCGAACAGGGCTGGCTTCACTTGAAATCCTCCAAGCAGCGACACGTTGCTGACTATTAAATCTTGACCCCCATGTCCACCCTTTCAATAGTCTGCATGAAGAAATGGGCAGCAGGCACCAAATGCTTTGCCACATGGTGGTGACGTTCAGGAGTACAGCCCTGTGCACTAGCACCTGAAGAACACCTAACCAACAAATCATGGTACCAGCAGATGCAGCCTAAGAAGTGAGCACAGTGTGTTTGTCATGGGAAAACAACTGGTAGACAGTGCTCACTGATAGTGAAATTCAAGCACTCAAGCAAAAACCAGAATCTCTGAAAACTTGTGTCTGCTACCAACAGTGTAATAGTTTCCCAATACCAAGAAGCTTTTCTGAGATTGGTGGTGACAGGGTACTAGGCATGGGTGCTAGGCAAACACTCTACCATTAAGCCACATCCCCAGTACCTTTTCTTATTATATAACAAAATGAGTCAACATTCACAAGATCGCAAGAACCAATATTTTCTGCATGAACAAAATCACAGATAGGTGAAGGATCCATTCAAAGTGCCAGACAGACAAATGGACTTCAGTGGAACAAAGTATAAAGTCCCTGGATAAGGCCTCAGTAAGTGCAATGAAATTAAATGTTCCTTCAGTCCACCAGCACATTCTGGTCCTTTGAGACACTGACAACCTGTGTGCAGTCAACCTCCATCAGTCCCTGCAGGGGTTAGACCCAGGGTGTCAGTAGGCAGCACCCTAGAGACTCTTGTGCCCTCCACCATTAAGCCCTCAGAAGTGACTGGCAGTGAGCCACATGTACTGTTTTCTCAAGCAAACAGACCTAGGGAATGGGCCAGGCTCCCTCAGAGCTCTCAGGACACAGACATACCCGAAGGGCGGCAGGACCAAGAAGCCGATGAGCTTCTTGAACCAAGCAGCCTGCAGCGAGGGAGCAGTGTCCTGCAGAGGCGATGTGTCCTCCCACACCACCTGGATGAGCTGGCAGCCGGGCTCCCAGAAGGGTTCCTCGAACTCCAGGAAGATTTTGTTGTTGGTCCCAAAGCCTATTTTCTTGATTGCTTGTGCTTTCTCGGCAGGCAGTAGAGGATCAAAGAAGGTGTTCTGCTGTTCTTTGAGAAAACCTGGAATTCAGAATTAGATGTGATTCATACCACACCATTCTTAAACTAGAATGCATGCCCACAAGAACCCAGCCTGAGTGAGAGAGGCATCTACACACGCCATGTGTTCATTCAGGACCCTGGGGGTCAGAGATGAGGTTGACCCTGCCCACTGGGACTCTAAAGGGACACTACAAGCCTGCTGGCCACCACTGGTCATGTGCAGTTTGCATGATGGACCCCACACACTGCTTTGCAGGCAAGCTCATTCCTGAGCCTTCCACCTCTCCACTCTGCAAGCCACGTGGCTCAAGATCAGTTAAACATACAGGTCCCTGCCACACCAAAAGCTAATAAAAATTAGTTTGCATGGCAAAAATGTAACTTCAGCCCAAAGGCAGACAAGAGGATAGACAACAAACAACCACAAAGTCAAACGAGGAGATGGAGCATGTGCAGCACGTGACAGCAAGTCAATTTCCCAAAGTCAGCGAGGAAAGAAAGAACCACCAGCAGCAAACAGCAAGGTCATCAACAGGCAGTGAACAGGGACAGGTTCCCTCACGTGGTCATGGGGACACAGGTGGGGTCACCCTGTCCAGAACTTCAGCCAGCAACTCCCAGCAGGAATCTGCCTTCAAACCCAGCAACACAGCCTCCAAAACACACAGACACTGGTGACACAGGCCGCGAGGACCACTACCTGTCCATCACTATTATTAACTACCATGCAGTTAGGAGCAGGTGTGAGCCTGGAGCACTGCCTTGTGAACAGTGTGGACACACGGTTCAGATCTATCTGCCGACCACATCCCCAGGGGTCAGCCCTAGCAGCTTGGTTAGTGTGAACTGCAGATGCGAATGAACAAAGTCACTGGTGTGCAACAAAAGGACTCATGACAGATATACATGTGCTGATTTGGAGATACAGAGCGAGCTCTTAAAACAAGACAAGTAGAGCAGATGCTAATATGCCCAGTAAGAGTCTCCCTGTGGGATAGCGCAGGGTGCTGCACAGCTCGTCCACTCCGGGCACACCACAGCCAGCTGCACCACCCCAGGGCTTTCATCTCACACCCTCAGCCAAACCTAGATGCCCAAGTCAACTCGGGCACTCGCCAGTTGTGTGACTTGGGCAGTCAAGAGACTTCTCTCTCCACCTACGTGTTCAAGGCTGCCCAGCAGTGAGTGGGGAGTGGCAGGCACCTTCTGAAGCTGTCCTAAAGAACAAAAGATGCAACAGGAACACAGATCCATGGACACACACGAAGTCCAGGTCCAGTCCACAGCAATTACCCTGGCCACTCCGTCTTCAGCCACACACCTCCCCCTCCCCTACCATCAAATGGCCACACAGCTTCTGCTCACACACTTGGATGGAAAGCACCAGATTTGGAATTGGGCAGAACTGTCCACAAGGCTCCTCCCAAGGATCGCCACTCTGCCTGACCTGCAGGCCAGGTTCTTCCTGCCCTTTCCCTCCCTGAGAAAGCGAAACATGGAGAGGCAATTCCAGCCTTTCCAATCTTCCCCTGGTCCCACAAAAAGCAAAGCACACTTTTACTTGTATTTTCTTACTCTGAAGACCTTAACCCAAGGCAGGCAATTGCTACAACCTGCGAGTAGTTCCTTCCATCCATCCAGACATTATCAGAGTGAGAATGTGAGCCCAGAGCCCAGCAAACATCCCAGAGCCAAGGCAGCCTGGGTAAAGCCGGGGGCAGTGCACTGGGGAGGGGTACTGGGACTGAAAGTGGACTCTACCTAAGGGAACAGTGACGATGACATGATGCGCTGGGAGGCGGCTGCCATCCTCACACTCCACCAACACGGGAAAGGCCTCCCCAGGAAATGCGTCCTCCTGGAAGGACCCGTTCCAGTGAATGGTCTTCACGGGTTTGTTGAAAATCATCACATCCTTCGGTAAGGAGGCCATGATACAGTTGGTGAGTTCTTGGTAGCCCCTAGGAGAGATGGAGGTTGGTGTTGCTTAGAGAACTGGTAAGATTGGTGGAAATAGGTCCTCCAAGTTCCCACAGACATCACAGGGAGCTCCACTCCAAACCAAGCATGAGGAGACAGGCAGAGTCTGCCCAGAAGTGGGGAGCAGCCCCTGTGGTTTTCCTGTTCAGTCACAGGAATGTTAACACCACCTTCCTGAGCTAATGGACACAAAGCAGTCCAGGTAAGCATAGAGACAAGGGCTCCCTCAAAACCACCCCAGACTTCTGGGTTTGCACATCTTGAGTCGCAAATGCCCATCTCCTGGCAGAAGCCTCAGAGCTGACTTCTGAGGGTCCAGTGGGTCAGCTCTGCAGAGCCACACCCCACAGGGGAGAGGCCTGCCAGGCACTCTGGCTGAAGCCCCTCTGGTAGCACTCTGCACAGAAGGGGCCTCAGGGACAGGAGGGAGAGGCCTTCCAACACGTCCTTCCTCTCCCAATAGCACTCTTGAAAATAACTCTATTCTGCTTAAGTGAACAAAGTTAGGAAAAATAGTGACTGATTTTTCTGAATGGGAAGGACAAATGCCTCCAGTCTTCCCCCACCTCCTCTGCCTCCCAAAGTCAGAGTGCAGAGTCCGGCCAGACCCTTGGCTCTGGGGTGTACAGAGGGCTTCCTGGGGAGGCAGGGCCACATCCGTACCCAGAAAAGGTGCAGTCCAGCCCTGGCAGCACGGTGTACTCCCCAAATGGCGCAAGGGCCACCAGGTCCATGCTGTGGGTGCCACTCAGGCAGCACTCCACGTGGAAGAAGGTGTTCAGTATAGCCAGCTTGAGCTTCCTGGTCTCCTCGTTTTCTGTCCAGCCGGCTACCTGTTGGCCGATCTCCTTCTTGAGGTATTCCCCAACGCTGGGCACTGGGGTCTCAGCTGCATGCAGGAACTCCCGGGTCTGGTCTATCAGTCCATAAAACAGACTGGCCATCTCTGCCACCAGCTCAAGGCTCACGCGTGCCCCTGAGCTGGTACAGCACACAGAGGGCAGGCCCACATGCCCACCTGTCTCCACCAGCTGGTTTTCCTTGGACAACTCCTTCTCCCCCAAGAGACCATACTCAGCAGCCAGCTGGAAGACAGGGTTGCCCTGGGAGGGCCCGTGGATCCAGTGTGCACCCACCTCCACCACGCCACCTGGGGGCAGAGAAGATGCCATCTGGAGGTCCCCTCCTCAGAAAGGTCACCCCAGCCCTGCCCTTCCCAAACATGCTCTGAAGACCACTCCCCTTTCCCCCACAGCCATAGATCTTGTCCCTGAGAGCCAGGCGGTTCCCATAGGCAGATCTGGCTTAAGGGGAACACCCCGGAGGGGTTCTGGCCTGCTGCACCTGCCTCAGCAGGGCACTTAAAGGAAAGACCTGGAGGGAAAGAAGGGGTGCCTGGAGCGGGGCTGAGGCGGGCACGATGCAGGGTCCCAGGCTGCCTGCCGGGTCAGGCGCCTCCTGACTCGCTTCAGGTGCTGTTTCGTGCCCAGAGAGCTTGGGCTGAGTGGGTGAGGCTTCCAGGCCGGCGCCGTGGTGCTCGGGCTGAGCCGACCGGGCTCTGGGGCGGGGTTCGGGAAGGGGCTCTGCGGAAAGGATCCAAGGCGGTTACCGAAGCAGCGTTCCGAGCGGATGCGACCCCCGGCGCGGGCCGTGGCTTCCAGGACCCGCAGGTGCTGGACCGCCGGGTGGCGGCAGAGCCTCTGAGCCGCCCCCAGCCCCGCGATGCCGCCGCCCACCACCAGCACCCGCCAGCCGCCCGGAGCCTCCGCGCCATCTCCGCCTGACGCCATGGCTTGTGCTAGCGTCCCGCCGCGGGACCTGAGGCCAGGGGCGGGGCCTGGCGGGGGTGGGCGGTCGGGGCGGGGCCAGAGGGCGGGGCGGGGCCTGCTGAGGGCGGGCGGCAGAGGGCGGGGCCTAGTGGGGTGGGCGAGGCCTGGTGGTGGTGGGCGGGTAGGGGCGGGGCCTAATGAGCGGAGCCTGCTGACTTGGGCCATGAGAGGGAGCAGAGCGGGGGCGGCGAGTGGTGCCCGGCCCGAGGCAGGCGGGTGGAGAGTGCGCAGTGCGATGCTCGCCTCTCCGCGCACCCGGGGGCGGTGCCTATGGCCCAGGAGAACTGGGCACTCGGGGCGCCCTTCCGCGGGCCGACTCTGGCGGCGCACGTGGGAAGGCCATCCGGCGCCTGGAGCTGAGCGCAGACGAGCAGGGGTTCGGATTGTGATCTCCGCTGCCAGCAGATGGGGGCGAGTGTCGCACCTCAGCCGGAGTCTGGCCGGATAAGCACCTTCCTGGCTCAGCCAAGCAGCGCAGTCACCCAGAGCCCCTTTCACAGAGTTTAGGAATCGAAAAAACGGACGTGGGTCCCTGGGGTGGGGCTGAGATCTCCCCTGCTCAAAGGGAAGCTGTGAGATAGTCCCCGCAAACACGTCGTGCGTGTGTGTGTGTATGCATGCACTCATGTGCACATACGTATGGTATGTAAAGATGCTTTCACGATTTACATAGGTTACTTCCTGATAATCACATTGTAAATCGAAAATATCTTAAGCCTAAAATGCATTTAATACCTTAAACTAGAGCATCATGGCTTACCTGCGCAGTATGCTACAGCCTTAGCTGTTTACCCTTTGCATCATGGCAGAGAGCTGCCGCTGGCAAGAGAGAAAGGTAGCCCTACATACCCAGGAAAACATCAGAATTCAAAATATGGCTTCTACTGTTGCTTTTACACCATTGTAAAGTCTAAAGATGATTAAGTTGAACCACGTTAAGTTAAAGGTTAAGGGCAAAGTTCAAGATTAACAAAGGACACGTGGAGAAAAGTCTCTCAGTCTCCCCTCCCCTCCTCCTGGGCTTTTCTGCAAGAAGTTGAGTGCAAATTCAGGCAGGCTCCCAATTCAAATGGGCAGCTCTCCACTGCATTGCAGTCCAAGGAGCTGGAGGTCTTTGAACTTCCCTGAACACCCAGGGGCACCTGGTTTCAGCCACACACGGGCCTAGGCAGCCTTCTGTAGCTGCCTATTTCTCTGGGCTGAGGGCAGCCAGGACCCAGGCCACTCCAGGCTGGAATTTGCCCTCCCCTCCTAGTGCTTCTCTGGCATTCTGGTGAACTAGATGCTCCACTTCCTGCAGGTGCCCGGACAGTAGTCGCCCTTGTTACAGTGCAGTTGACCCTCGAACAATGGGAGTTTGAGCTTGGCACTTCCTATATTTGGATTTTCTCTTTTCTTTATTTTTGGAGAGTTACCACAATTTGAAAAGACTCAGAAATAAACCTTATAGGCTAGAAATACCAAGAAGAAGAAGAAAAATGTAGGCATATCATAAATGTATAAAGTATATATATATATACAAGGGCCTACTAGGTCATTAACTACTATAAACATACACAAATCTATTTTTAAAAGTTAAAAATTATCAAAACTCACAAATACAGGTCAAGCGTGGAACCATTTGCAATTCAAAGAAATGTAAACACACAGAGATGCAGTTATATCTTAAAAGTGGACTGTCTTGCCTACTGCACTGCTGTTAATTTCACAGCAACCTTGTTGCTATTGGATGCAGATACTCAAGGACTCCGCTGATCAGTTTGTCTTTGGCAAATTTCCTATCCCAGTAAAAACCCATCTCAAGTGTGCTTCTTGTATGTTCTTTATCATATACAATATATGATATATGTGTTAATTGACTACAATATTATCAGTAAGTTTCCCATTAGTAGCAGATTGTTATTAGTTCAGTTTGGGGGAGTCAAAAGTTACGTGTGGATTTTTTTTTTTTAATTTTTTAGTTGTAGATGAACACAATATCTTTATTTTGTTTATTTTTATGTGGTGCTAGGCAACTGTTTTATCACTGAGCCACATCCCTAGCCCTACATGCGGATTTTTTACTATGGTCAGACCTTACCAATTCTCTTGTTCAAAGGTCAACTGTTTTCTACCTCCCCCTCACTCCTGGCCCACATCTCCTCCACTCCACCCTGTGACTTGGAGCAGGGCCAAAGTTTGCTCCCAACCCCTAAAGCTTCTGCAGTCCTACAGGGAACTGGAATAAACTGAAGGGTCTGAACATAGATAGCAGGGAGGAAGAGGAACTAGGCTGGGTATGGGGCTGATTTGGGGACAGTGATATCTGCAGTGGGCACAGTGTGTACTGTCCACCAGGTGCACCCAGTGCCAGCAAGTGCCAGAGACTCTCTCAAAAGTAGCTAAGATTCTATGGTAGCCCAGGGACAGGTCCCAGGTCCGCAGAGTGGACTCCCAGCTGCAGGTACAGACATACACTGCACACACCTTTTAAGACACAGCCTTGCTTGACCCAGAGAAGACTGACAGGGAGAAGGCCAATGACCCCCAGAGGCAGAAGACAAGCTGGGCTGGTGACATACTCTGTAACGGAAGCTGCTCCAAAGGCTAAGGCAGGAAGACTGCAAGTGTAAGGCCAGCCTGGGCAATTTAGCATAAAAAGGGCAAAAACATAAAAAGGGCTGGGGATGTTGCACCCAGAAACCACTTCAGACGCAAAAACTCACACAAGAGATTTTATTAAGAAAACAGGCAGAGTGTCTCCCTGCAGGGAGAGAGAGAGAAAATGAGAGGAAAAGAGAGAGAGCATGCACACGCAAGAGAAAGAGTGAAAGGCAGGAGGAGAGAGCTTGAAAGTGAGGAAGAGAGAGAAAATGGTGGGGGAGCTATTCTTAAGTAGTTCGCAGGCTAATAACAGACCAATGACTGCTGAGAATGTTCACAGGCTGACAATCTGGACCAACGACTGCCGAGAATGTTTGCAGGTTGACAAGTGGACAAATAGCTGGCTGGGATGTTCGCAGACTGACAATCTGGGTTGTAAAATGGTGTGGGGGAGGGAGAATAATAGCAGATCTGATGCCAACAGATGTAACTCATTGATAGAGCACTTACCTAGCATATGTGAGTCCCTGGGTTTAATCCCCAGTACTGAAAGAGGAAGGAGGAAAAAAAGATTGTTTGGGATGTGCCCACCCTAGCCCTAGTGTCACCTGTTTCTCCTAGGTGGGGTTTATCTCCCTTAGAGGGGACTTCGTGCTCCCTCTACTCCAATCAAAGCAAAGCACTAGCTCTAACTCCCTCGGCACAAAGGTTGCCTGCAGGCCTGGGTTGGATGTTGAAGATTTAGCTGAGCTGAAATCCAATGGTGCCACATGCTGCTATGGTTCAGAATGCCCAGTGTCCATCCTCTGTCCTCAGCAGATTAAAATCCAAATGCCACAAACTGGCTGCAGCCTCAGGTCTCATGCATGTGCCCAAGGTGAGGACTGGTTCCTTAACTTGACTTTCTGAAATCGAGCTGCTAGTAAGGTGGCATGGCCCAGCTCTGCCCTGTGCATGGACATGTAGGACTCCTGTGTGTCCTACACTAGTGTTGGTCTCATGGCTCCAGGCAGATGACCACATCAGACTTTGATCCACCCTGGCTCAATCCCTAGACTCTTTTGTCAATCATAAAGCTACAGCATGAAGACAGGGACCACTTGCCTGGGAATCCTGCTGGTTAACCCCAGAGCAGCCTAGGGGCAGAAACTCCCTAGTCCGTTTACATCCACCGCACACCTAGACGGGAGACTTGGTGCAGTTGGGGCGATAGGAGAAAAGGCACCTAGACTGGGACAGGTGGCCTTATGGCTATGGAGAGGACACAACTCCAGTGCAGGGATAAGAGCACCATGGACCCTAAGAGGTGCACGGTGGGGATAATCAGGGTTCTTCTTGTCCTCTAGACACTGTGACCTGCACCTTGGTAATTTGTCCAGCCCCACATGTTCTAAAATAAATCTCACTAGTCCACACCCTGCTAGTCTAAGGCCACCAACTCCCCACATAGGTCACCGTGTGTCCACCAGTGGGCACACAGTCATGTGCTTTTCTTGACACTGAGGGCCTTGGTGGTGCCCTCACAGTTGATGCTACCCACATGGCTTAACCATTTTTAAAAATAGTTTTAACAACATAGAATTCATGTGCTGCCAAGGTCCAGCCCCAGCAGCGGTCAGGGGTCCTAGGTGGTCGGGAGGTGTCGGCACGGTAGAGGAACGGCAGATAGAGACACCAAGTGTTCTGAGGCTGAATCTCTATTTTTCTGCCAGCCTCTTTATACATTTTTTCTTTAGTAATGATTATATCATTTTACAGTTAGTTTAAAATTTTAAAAAACCTTCAAAAGTACAATCTATACTTCTTCTCTAAGTACACATTCTTTCTGTATGATAGCTTAGATTAAAACAACCTTATTTCCAAAATTAAGATAAATAAAAATAATAAATTTTTTTTTTAAAAAAACCTTATTTCCCAGCTAGATTAAAACAACCTTGTCCCCCAGCTAAGTTGAGGGCACCATGACCTGTTAACTTTCAAGTTCCAGAACAAATTTGTCACTATATTTTCTGTTTACTCTTACCATGAACTCCAGTGCTTAACAGTGAAAAGCTTTTACTATTATTAACAAAGGGCAAAGAAATCAACTTATAGTTAATATTTAGTCTATTCTATTCCATTTAATGGCGGACTACAATCTTATTTTGATTCTCAAAGAATTAGACTAAACATAGGAAGAACACAAATTATATTTATGACTAACCTGAATATTTTTATTATGTAAAGTATCTCTAGAATCAATTATTAAAACTAGGAAAGCAACAAAGACCGCATCCAAGCTCAGAGGAATGCCTCTTTATCCATCTATATTTAGAAATTATTATACTAAAGTAATCACAGACTCCTTTTAACTGAAGCACAGCTACAATTGTTTATTTTTATATATTTTATCTATGTATTACTACTAAATATTGTGTACTATTGTGTCCCAATACAGTAAAACCTTCCCAGTGTTCTTCCAATAAGTTTCTAATGATATATTATTAATATTAAAAAGCAACTGTACATGGAGACATGCCACACCTATGGCCCCCAAGAGGGAGGACGATCAACAGAACCATGCCAAGTGTTGAGTCCTCTACTCCAACAGAGCCGTGCCAAGTGTTGGAGTGGTGGGAAATAGATGCAGCAACGTGCCATCTCTTTGCCCATTTAAGCATACAGTTCAGTACAGACTTGTGCAACTCTGACCGGGACCAAGCTCAGAACGTCTCCATCACAACAGGGAACACCTCTGCCTTTAGCGGTCACTCCCATTGCCCACTCCCGCCAGCCCCCTGCAACCTCTAATTCCTGTTATTCTGCATGTTTCGCAGAATCAGGATCATACAAGATCAGGTCTTTGTGTCTGGTTTCTTTTACTGACAAACCTTCAAGGTCCAACCACACTGTGGTGTATATTGGTACTTCATTCCTTTTCATCCCCTAACAGTGTTCCAGTGTATGTCTTCACACGTTCGTGTGTGTTTTATCAACATAGAATTCATGTGCTGTCGGGGTCCAGCCCCAGCAGCGGTCCTAGGTGGGTGGGAGGTGTCTGCACGGTGGAGAAACAGCATACAGAGACACCAAGTGTTCTGAGGTTGAATCTCTTTTATTTTTCTGCCAGCCTTTTTATGTGTGTGTGTGTTGGTGATCCAACACAGGGCCTTGTGCATGCTGGGCAAGTGCTCCACCATTTAGCTGCACCCTTGGCCCCCAGGGTATCTTCTGGTACATTCTAATGGGTCCGTTGTACAAATCATTCATGAGTTGGTAGGCATTTGCATTGTTCCACTGTTTGGCTACCATGAGCGGTGCAGCTGTCAAGGTTCATGTACACACTCTCATGAGGCCATATGTCTTCGTCCCTCTTAGGCATGTACCTAGGAGTGGGTTTGCTGTTTAACCTTTTGACAAAATGCCAGACTGCTTTCCAAAGTGGCTGCCATTGGCCCTGGGGGTGTGGCTCAGTGGTGGAGGTTTGCCCTGCTCCCAAGGCCTTGGGTTCCATTTGCAGCACTGCAAAAAGAGGGACAAAGTGCATCCTTCCACACGCCAGCAGCCAGTGGAGGGCTGGACTCCACATCCTCCCTAGGCCTGCACTGTGGTCTTTTATTATAGCCAGCCCAGTAGGTGTGGAAGGTTCTGGTTTGTACTAACCAGTGACTAACCATGTCGAACATCTTTTCGAGGGCTTTTCAGACCCTTTTGTGTCTTTATTGGAGAAATGCCTGTTTTGATCCTTTGCCCTTTTTAGTTGGGTCATCTTTCATTACCGGGTTTAAGAGTTCATTACATATTCTAGACACAAGACCTTTACCATGTATAGGACTTGTAAAATGTTGCTCTCATTCTGTAGGCATCTTTCACTATCTTAATGGCGTCCTTTGAAACAAAACAAGGTTTTAGTTTTGCTTAATCCAATTTATGTTTCCCTTTTGCTATTTGTGCTCTTGTCCCTAAACTCCCTTACAGAGGACAGTACCCTTGACCTCAACACCAGTCCTGGGTTGTTAGAAAAACTTCTTCAGTGTTTGAGTCATATCATTTGGGTCTGTCACATGGCTTTTTACTAACCCTTAGTAAAAGTATGTGGATGATGAGTTTCCATTAATTTGAAGATTTTAAATTTTACCTCAGTCTTGAAATAAAGTGTGCTGTGTTTTAGTTCTGGTTTAAACGGAATTATTTTCTTGAAAATATGAGTCTTGTTTTTCATCTGAAGGTGATGTCTTTTCTCCACCCTAGCATTTGCAGAATCCAAGCAAGAACACAAACGAAAGAGCTGGGCGAAGTGGCGCAGGCCTGTAATCCCGGAGGCTGAGACAGGAGGACTGGGAGTTCAAAGCCAGTCTCAGCAACTGAGCAAGACCCTAAGAAAATCTGTGAGACCCTGTCTCTAAATAAGACAAAAAAGGGCTGGGGATGTGCCTCGTGGTTAAGTGCCCCTGAGTTCAATCCTGAGTACAAAACAAAACAAAAACAAATGAAGGCCCAATAATACTTCTATAAATATTTAAAACGTAATTCAAAATTATTTAATAAAAATTACAGTAATTTTTAAATTCACTAAAATCTTATCTGTATTAAAAAACAACTCCTAATGTGGTCTTCAGAAGCTGTCTGGCGCCGGTTCCGCGCCTCGAACGCGTTCAGTCTGGACCTACAGCGGTGCTTTTCGCGGCGGCAGTCACTGTTATCCCGTGACCCGCGGTCGCCCAGCGCCCCGCGGTGGGCTGCGCGAGTCCGAGGACCTCCGGAATAGCTGGAGGGCCTCGGTGGCCCGGAACCGGGCGAGCGCACTGCCTCCCTCGGGAAGGCCGACCGCGGCAGTCGCCCACACCCTCCTCACGCAGCTGGGAGGTGGGGCAGTGGCCCGCACAGCGGCACCCGCGCAACCGCACCGCGACGGGCGGCCTCGGCTCGCCCCGCCCCCGGCCCGCCCCGCCCCCGGCCTCGGCTCGCCCCGCCCCCCGCCTCGGCTCGCCCCGCCCCCACCTCCACCCCGCCCCCGGCCCGCCCCGCCCCCGCCCCCGGCCTCGGCTCGCCCCGCCCCCCCGCCTCGGCTCGCCCCGCCCCCACCCCCACCCCGCCCCCGGCCCGCCCCGCCCCCGGCCTCGGCTCGCCCCGCCCCCACCCCCCACCCCGGCCTCGGCTCCTACCTTCGTAACCCCGGCCTCGGCTCTCACCCCGCGACCCGGGCCGCGGCCCGCCCACCCGGCCCCAGCCCGGCGCGCCCCCTTCCGCTTCCGGCTGGCTTAGCAGGACCCAGAAGCTCGCAGGCGGGGCGAGTAGTTCCGGCGCCATGGCCGCCCTCCGCGCTCTGCTGCTGGGTGTCCGCGGCCGGCTGCAGCTACCTGCCCGCTGCCCCACGCTGCGGCCCTTCGCCTCGGGTGAGTGCGGGCCGAACGGGGGTTCGATGGCCCGCCCCCCGGCCCGCACCCCCACTTGATCTTGGACTTCCCCGCCTGGCCCGCATCCCCGTCCTCACCCCCAGATCTCTGCCCGACTAGACCACCGCCTGACCTCGGGCCCGTTCTCCAGACTCTTGATTTTTAACTCCCTCTCGAGCCCCCCCATCCCGGCTGCCCCTTAGCCCGTCCTGACCCCTACCCACACCCCCCAGTTTGATCTCGGACGTCCTCATTTCCCCTGACCTTGGGCTTCTTTACCCCTCTCTTGGACCCATCCCCACCCATCCCCCAATTCTCGGCCTCCAGATTGACCCTAGCTACATCACTCTAACTTTCCTGACCCTGGTACCTCCAGGAGGTCATGTCCAGGCTCTGGGTGAGTCACTACTGCTTCTCAACTCCTGTGCCTAGGCTCAGCCAGGACGTGTGACCTACTAGGCACTTGGATGTTGGTTGTGAAGTCCCACGTGTGTTTCTATAGCTTCAGGAGCACATGTGGTTCCTGTTGAACAAGTCGGCCTGGGAATTGAAAGGCAGGCACCACTTGTCTCAGGGCCTCCTGTCCAGGCCTAGTGTCCATTCCTCTTCCCTGAGCCTGTCCTTAAGTCCATCCGCTCAGGAATGCCCTTGCTTATACCCAGTTTCCTCCCACAGCCGGTGGACAGTCCTCTCCTTTCCTCCCACTCCTTCACCTTGCCTGGGCTCTCCCGTAGATAGCACCTCTCCAGTATTGCATTCTTGGCCATGCCCCAGGCTGGGGTCCTCCTGCACCCTGTATGCCCAGTTAACTATACAGTGTTGGATATGGTTGGCTGCACCCCAGTTTTTGGCTGTCCACTTCTGCACTCCAGCCTGGAGCTGGCAGTCGTTCCTGGGTTTCTTAGTGGCAGACATGTTGCTGCTCAACATTCACATGTGAAGACTAGGTACAGCCCACTGGTGGAGCACTTGCCTAGATGTACAAGACCTGGCTTTCATCCCCAGCACCACACACATACAAAAGGGCCCTCACCCATGATATTTCTGTCACTCACCTGCGTGTCCATAGGACAGGTACTGTGTAAGGGGACTGACTGCCCATCGTCAGGCTTTCCATCTTCCTCTCAAGTCCACTGACTGCTCCCTACATGTCTGAGCTGTCTGCCCCTCTGTCCTTTGCCTCTATCTCCTGCCAGCCTGTCCACCCTGCATGGGCAGAGCCTTGTCCTGCTCTCCTCTGGTGGCCATTTGTTGTGAGAAGGCATTTTCCTTTCCCTGGTGCCAACTTCAGGGGAACTGATCAGGCATATTGGAAGGGGCAGCTGTGTTCTGTGCTGGGGATTTTCTTTAACTTAAGGAAACATTCAAATAGAGTGGTGGGAGCTGCAGGCTGAGTCTTTGACACCTGCGTGACAGAGATCGTTTACCCTCTTGCCCTAGGAGCTAACTTTGAGTACATCATCACAGAAAAAAAGGGGAAGAATAGCAACGTGGGGTTGATCCGACTGAACCGCCCCAAAGCACTCAACGCCCTTTGCAACGGCTTGATTGAGGAGCTCAATCAGGCACTAGAGACCTTTGAGGAAGACCCCACTGTGGGTGCCATCGTGCTCACTGGCGGGGATAAGGCATTTGCAGGTATGCTGGCAGCAGTGGTGGCAGATGCGGGGGATGCTCATTCCCTGTGGGAAGCAGCAAGGCAGACTGGCCCCTTGGTGTTGGCAGTTGTCTTAGGATCTACCCAGATGAGCTGCTTGGATGAACAGCAGTCTGTTGAACATTGAACTGTGCTTCACTAGCAGAAGGCAGCATGTTCAAAGTGACTCAGGTCTTTACCAGCCAGGTTAAGTGCTCACAGACAAGTCTGGCCTTCTCTTAAGTTTATCAGGCAGGCATCTTTGGCCTGCCCTGTGGCCCCTCTGCATTGACTGTTCCCTGTTTCCAGGGCCTGACATAGTCCATGGGATAACCATTTATGGGTTTAGGGTACAGGATTAGCAGAGTCTCTGCTGTCTGATGACTAGAGCCTCTTTTTCCACTTGTAGCTGGAGCTGACATCAAAGAAATGCAGAGCCGGACATTCCAGGACTGTTACTCTAGCAAGTTCTTAAGCCACTGGGACCAGCTGACTCGGGTCAAGAAACCAGTCATTGCCGCTGTCAATGGTTATGCTGTGAGTATGGGCATCAAGAATCTGCTCCTGCCGGTGGTTGAGGGGTCTTGCTTATGATCCTTAGCTTGAAAAGGCATTGCATGTCTGAGTGAGGAATAGTAATCATCTGCATCCACTTTGTTTTGTGGATGCTCAGCTGCTGGTTCTTTCCAAATTGGTTAATGGGTTTTTCTGTATTCATCTAATGCTGTCTGACCTAAGCTGCACCTGAGAAGGTGCCACCTCTTCTGCTGGACGCTTCAGGGCACCTGGCATGGACTGTGGGGAAGCCACATGGTCATGGTGTTAATTTAATGAAGCATCTTCCATGTACGCCACATCATCCACGTCCACATCCTCTGTGTCCTCAGAGCTGAGAATACTTGTTGTCCACACTTTGCAGAAGAGTCTGCGCTCCCAGTGAGCAGAGCTAACTTTGTAGATAAGTCATCCCAACACATAACTAACTTTATGCTGTAAGATTAATCTTTGCAATGGAAAAAATCAGTAGGAAGACTTCAGTTTTCTGCCTGGACTCCCCTGGCACAACTGCTGCTGAACACTATCTTGCAGCTTGGCGGGGGCTGTGAGCTTGCTATGATGTGTGACATCATCTACGCCGGTGAGCAAGCCCAGTTTGGACAGCCAGAAATCCTGCTGGGGACCATCCCAGGTGAGAGCACAGCGATCCAGCAGGCATTCTGCAGGTGGTGCTTCAAGGCTGGCCATGCCTTGGGGCCTACAGCTTGCATCCAACCAAAAGCCCCAAAGAGACAGCCCCATGTCAGATTATTGGTTCCTTTGTGGATCAGCACATGAAGAACAAAGTGGACATAACAGAGCTCAGAGTGCAGTACTGGGGCCCCGGTCCATGTTTGGCTCCTGTGGTTACAACCTTACCCACTTCTGATGACATCAGACCTTGTGACTCTGGCTCCCAGCCACAGTGGTTCTTTCCTGCTTGTGATCCGTACCTGAAGTGGATCCTGATAGGATAGGCTTGGAGAGAAAACAGTGACCGTAGACTGATGCCAGGAAGTCTGTCCCACATGACCCCAGCCGGTCCATTCCCATGTCACTGGTCACAGCAAGTCACATGGCTTTACCAAGTTCAGCACAGCCAGGAGTTTGGACCTCCTCATTCCCCTGCCTGGGAGGGAGCTGGGGTATTGGGCAAAGAGCAACTCTATCCATCTGCAGGGGTCCACTGGTAGACCTCTGGGTTCAGCTGGGCAGTTTTTGAGGCTTGTGCTGCAAGCTTCATGCATTTTCAGGGTCTGCCCTGGAGAGGCAGCAGTTGTTAGGGATCCAGCATGTGGAGTCAGGGAAAGCTGGAAGTTTCTAGAATATTGGTGAACACCTGAGGAGAACCCACAGATGTTGTGCAACACTGTCCTGAGATTGGGGGCCTGAGCTTGGAAAGGGGCCTGCCCTGAGGTTCTGAGCCCTGTTTGTCCCACTGGCCGACCACTCGTTCTGCCTGACCCCTAGTTGGGCCTCATCTTAGGCCTTGTCTTTAGCCCCATAAACGTGAGCAGCATATCTGTGATTATTTCTTCTCTCTCTTTTTTTTTTTTTTTTTTGTGGTACTGGGGATGAAACCTAGGGCTTTGTATATGCTGAGCACACGCTTTTGCTGGGTTCACCCCAGCCCTTTTATTATTCTTGACCTCATGTGCCATGGAGCCAGCTATGATTCACAGCCCCTATCCCTGCAGGTGCAGGGGGCACCCAGAGACTCACCCGTGCAGTCGGCAAGTCCCTGGCAATGGAGATGGTCCTCACTGGTGACCGCATCTCAGCTCAGGATGCCAAGCAAGCAGGTGGGGCAGGGCTACCCTCGGGAGCTGGGTGGAGACTCAGGCTACATCAGGTGTCCTGGGGGTAATTGGCACCAGAGCTGTTGGGTCCTCACAATCTAGGAGGCTGACCATTTGGGGTTTTATGTCTTGAAATATTCTATATACAAGAGAGTGACAACATACTCTCAGGTTCAGGAAGACTAGCACAGCGTCCCACTTCCTATAGAACCATGTAGGCTGTGGAAATCTAGACCCCTGCAGGCCAGCCCTTTCCCTGCCGTTGGTGGCCACAGTTCACCTTCCTCCTCTCTCTGCCCTTTGCTGCTGTGGGCAACCCGACTGGGTGTCCTTGGACTCAAGCAGTGAATCTCTGCTGTATCTACACATCACTCACTACTTTTTTTGTTGTAGGTCTTGTGAGCAAAATTTTTCCTGTTGAAACATTGGTTGAAGAAGCCATCCAGTGTGCAGAAAAAATTGCCAGCAATTCCAAAATTATAGCAGCCATGGCCAAGGAGTCTGTGAATGCAGGTAGGTTCTACAGGAAGAGAGTAGAGGATCCCAGGCCGTAGCAATGGAGGGGCAAGGCTCTGAATGGCTGCAGATTAGCCTGTCCTGGGCAGCAACAGCAGGGTTCTCAGGGCTGTGATTCTGCCATTAGAGTTCTGGCTCCTGGTCTCTCAGGCTGTGGAGACGTTCCGAATGTTCTTTAGTCTTAGGGCCTGAGAACTGGCCAGGCCTGGGAGGTGATGGTGATGCAGCACCAGGTACGGAAGGAAGAAGCCAAGAAAGGAGCCCAGTCCCAGGGTCCAGCTGGTCTGTGGCTCTTGGGAAGGCCTGGTCTCCCCTGCGGGGCCCAGGCTGTGGGGTCCTCTCAGAGGCCGACCCCGAGAGCAACTGTGAGCCCGGAGTAGACTTTGCACTACTGGGTCCGGATGCGTTCAGTTTTCTCTCTGCCGGCAAAGCGGTCTGGCCTCCCTCCACAGAACTGCTTGAGTCTGGATATGACAGTCCATCTCGGCATTCAGAATGAGACTGCCTTTGCTCACTGTAGTGACCTGTTAGAGTCAGCCCATGGCAGGGGGTGTGACCCAGGGAGACCCCCAGCCTCTGTGATCCTTGTACCACCTCCAGAGAGAACTTGGCTCCAGGTTGCTGTTGGCCTTAGACAGATGTGCTAGAGTTCAAGGAGCCAGCATGTGAGGGTGCTGGGGAGCTGATACCTTGGTCAGGGTTGTAGCTGAAGGCACTTCCCTCCAAGTGTTTGGACAGCAGCACACCTGTGTCCTCCTCTGAAAACAAGGACCTCAAATGAGTTCCAGAGCAGAGGGCACTCCTGGTGTCTGCTCACTTTCTCCTGATTTTCCTCCTTAATCATTTCTCTGTGCTTTGGGTTCCTTGGCCACTCAGATGCTCACAGTTGGATGACCTGACCTTTTGGCTTTCCTTCAGTTCCTCATGCCACCATCGAGGGACGTTCAGGAGGCCTGGGGGAGCAGTTTGTTCAGCTGGGGCCATACAGGGAGGCCTGCACAGAGCCGGGCCTCCTGGCACTCCCGAGTCAGGTTTCTCTTGGGTTCACAAGCGCTACAAGGACAGTCTGTGTTCCCACATGCAGCATCTGAGTTCATGACTCCAGGGTTTCTCTTCTAGCCTTTGAAATGACATTAACAGAAGGAAATAAACTGGAGAAGAAACTCTTCTATTCCACCTTCGCCACCGTGAGTAAACAGTGTTTTGCTGAGAGTTACGTGTGTTCCACTTACAGAAGCAGCTGGGAATTCTTCAGATTTTATTAGTAACTACCATTTCCTTTTGGTCGAACGGTTAGAACCTGCTGGCTGGACCAGACTTGTTCTATCACTGGGCCTTGCTTTTAGCAAGAAAGTACAGTGTGTGAGGTCAGAAGAATGGAGAACTCCCCAGGGTCACTTCCCACTGCACAGTCTCCTGTAAATTGCACCTTAAGCAGCACCTTCTAGCTAGGCAGGTGGGCAGCACCTGGCTCCCAGCTGCTCTGGAGGATCTCTGGAGTGCTGGGCAACATAGACCCTTCTCAAAAATAAATGGATGTTTAAAAAATTAAATATTTCACCCATATTTTCCCTAGATCATTTCACTTATTTGGAACGTGATTCAGATGTATTGTACTAACTCTAATTCTCCACTTTTGAGCAATATCTCTAGGATTTTTGCCAGTAACTTAAAGGAAATTATCTTCTAATTGCCATTGTAGTTCACCTTTTTTATTATCAGAAAGTCATATCGAGGTGTTTTATGAAAGATTTAAAATGGTTTTGGCTCCTAAGGAAATGGTGAAGGTGCTTACGTGTGTGCACACATCAAAGGAGGGGCAGGCGCAGGGCTCCGCGGGTCCTGCTCTGTGCCCCAGAGCATGCTGCTGATACAGACCCTGCCCTGCTGATCTGTGCCAAGGTGGCCAGAGGTCACCTCTGAGGCTTTCTGAGGTGTGACCACCCTGCACTCACATGGGTAGTTCCCGAGACACTGTTGCCTGGGGTACAAACCTCCTCCCTTGTCTGAGGCCTATTGGTCAGGAATTCTGTCCTTCCCAGGCTGCAGGCGGACCTGCTGTAGACACCCTCCCTGCCCCATGAGTGTGCATAGCAGACAGGGACAGCAGCAAGAGCAGCCCTGAGACCCCACAGGTGCCAGCAGGATTTGAGGGCAGATGCGTGCATCACCTCTGCTGACCTCCTTTCTTGCAGGATGACCGGAGAGAAGGCATGGCTGCGTTTGTGGAAAAGAGGAAGGCCAGCTTCAAAGACCAGTGAGACCCAGCTGCCTGGTCTCAACCTCCATGGAGAGAGAACTGCAGGCTGTCAGCTTAGAAGCAAATAGATCACCTCCTTGGAAAGGTAGCCCAAGCCACATGCCGTTCTCGCTGACGGCTGTGGGCCGTGGTCACCCCCTGACCCTTCGCAGCACAGCCGGCCACCTTCACCCAGCCATTAGCAGAATCACCTGTGTTCTGACCGGAGCACGTTTTTTAAGTCAAAGGTCCTGCTGAGGAAGCTTCAGCACATCCAGCCCCTCCGTCACCTCAGGAGCTGAGGTGCTTGCTTGGCTGTCACTGTGCTGTGCTGGGGTGGAGGTAGGCGTCTGTCCTGTGCTCGCAGCTGCTGGACGTGGCTGCTCAGAGGGAGATGTTGCTGTCGCTGCTTTTGAAAGAATCATGATTAAAGTGACTACTTCAGATTACTTCTGCCTTTTTATCATCTCTAGAGGGCGAATATTCTATAAATTAGTTTCTTTTTTTTTTTAACTTTCTTCATTGTAAATGAAAGCACTCAAACAAAACAGAATTCCATAAGGCAAGCCATCCCCATGCCGTGTCCCAGATGTCTGGCTGCTGTGAACAGTTGGTTTTGCAGCCTCCTTGGGATTTTTCTGTGCCCAAACATGCACACAGGCTTAGGTGTGGAGTCTGGCCTGTGGGCACCACACACGTGTGCACAGCCTCTGGGCGTCTCCCACGTGGGCGTCCCAGGGGCCTTGACACGAGTTGCATTGTTTCCCTGAGCGTGCACGCGTCCCCTCGGGGAGCAGCTGTCACCGCCATCCCTCTCCAGGACACACCTTCCTAACTGAAGTCGCCCCAGCCCAGGCTCCACCCCTCGGACTGGCCACTGCGGGTGCTTTGTGGGAGTGAGTAGCACCCTGTTCATTCACCCTGCTGTCATTTCATTAAGCACAATGCAGTGAACTCACCGTTTTGTGTCCCCCTAAAATTCTGACGGGTATCCTAACCTGCAGGGTGGTGGTGCTAGGATTAGGAGCCTTATGAATGGGGTTGGGGTACCTACAAGAGGCCCAGGGAGCTCTCTCACCCCCTGCCTCATTTGGGAGGGCGCTGCATCGACCAGGAAGTGCGCCCCCCAATCCCTTGCGCTTGAAATGCAGCCTCCTGAGCTCTGAGGATCTTTGTGGACCTGCCCAGTCATGGACTGTTCTGCAGCCTGAGCCGAGGCAGTAGGGTGTCCTGGGTGCGTCTCTGTAGCACCTGCCCACTGCACTCGGATGCTGCCTTCAGAGGCCCGGCGTGCTGTGCTGTGGATGCGTCGTACACACTCGCCTGGTGATGCATATGTATTTGTATTTGAGACGAAGTTCTGGGCTCAAGTCATCCTGCCTCAGCCTCCCGAGTAGCTGAGACTGCAGGTGCACACCACTGCCCAGCCAGGCAATGGGTTTTTATTCTCCAGTTCCTTCCCGTAAGGACCACCACAGATGATGGCATGGCGGTGACCTCCTTGTACCAACCCATCATTTCAGTGGGACACAGGCCCTCACTTGTACTCAGCACTTCTCTGAGAGACCCTAGAGGTCAGGTTGATGGGGGCATTTGCTTCAAATGCATGTTCTCAGAGCTGGACTAGAACCTGACCGAGGTCCTGGTTTCCTCAGTCCTTACAGTGCCTGCTGGTTCCTGAAGCACAGAGAGAAACTGGGCTAGGAAGGCCTGACATGCTTGGTGCTGCTTGCCAGGTGTGGAGACCTAGCCCACAGGGGTGGGAGAGCTACCCTGAGGGACGGGCTTCCATCAGAGTTCCTTTGATGGTTGCAGACTCTGGGAGCAGAGTCTTGGCTTGGATTGCTGTGCAGTCTCTGGCACCTAGAAGGGCTCAGTGTGCTGACCTGAAACCACTCCCCTCCACCAAGCATCCCATTCCCACACACTAGCTCTCCACTTCGAACTTCTCAAGCAAATGTCTTATGAGAGAGTTGACCATCCTGGAGCCTGGATGACCTCCCGTCCTATGGTCTGGAGGCCTAAGGTAACAGTGGCTGTCCCAGGTCACGGGCTCATAAGCCTTAGGGAATCCTCAGACCTGCCAAGGAGAGGCTGAGAAATCTGCCTCTCAGCAAATGAACACTGATTCTGGCTCCTCAGGGAAGATCAGTGTAGGCTGGTGCTGCCGTGAGGCCCCAGGGGTGCTCCTCAGGGACGTGGCTGTGCTGGCTGCACACCAGGGCAGGGCTTTGCCCACGAGAAGCAGGTCCAAACCTGCCTGGGGCACTCCCCTCAGGACGGAGCACTCAGGGATCATCACATGGCCAGCATGCACCCCAGGCCACAGGGACCAATGCAGTCATCACAGTGTGCAACTAGGCCAAAGCAAATGACACCTGTCCCTTTTCCATGGGAAAGCCCACTCCCCCCAGCACAGTGCCAGAGTGCCACATACAGGCCATAGCTGGGAGTAGGAAGGTGGTCTGGATGTGGTCATGACTTTGGGTTGGCACAAGCCAGGAGCCTGTGAGCCCCTGCCTGCAGGACCAAGCTGGACAAGGAGGATTGCCCACACTGAGAACTGAGAACCTTTGCACACCTCAATGACAGCTCTTGTTCAACATCATTTATACAGTACAGCAGGCTGGTATGCAGCATGGAGACCATGTCCCTTGCAGGTGTCAGGCAGTCCCACACCTGCCTGTCCTCTCCCTGCAACCAGAAGTCGATGCAGGAAGGAGGAGCACTCTGTGGGCTCTGCTGACTCACTGTGATGGGCTGACAGATCGGCTCCATGAGAGTGTCACAGGCCAGATTCAAGGGAAAGGACTACACAGACTCCATTCTGCTCTGAGACTCCGTGTTATGTAGGAAATAAGCTTCTCCCATGGGAACACCCGCCTCTGTGCCCATCATCAGTTACTTAGTGTGACATGTTTGGTTTCATTTGTTTGTTATCTCCACAATCCCAGAGTGCTGGGGACTCGAACCCATGTCTCCAGCATGAGAGGCAGGCACTCTACGAGATGGGCTATATGGCCTGCTTAGTGTGACATGTTTAACAATACAAAATGACAATTCCTATGTAAAGAAAAATTGCTCTCTTTTGATTTCTATTGCTCCTAAACAATGTACCATGTGAACAGTGATTGTGTGGATGTTAGTAACCATTCTTTAGTTTGTGCCTAGGTAAGGGTCATTTTGACCCACTTCTCCCTCTGTTGATGATCTTAAGATGTTAGTTTGTAATTTCAATTATGATTGATGTGATTTTTGGTATGAGAACCCCTATAACCCTGTGGTCGGGGCTGTTCTCCCAATAGCCATTCTTTTGGGGCATTGTGTGAGACAGTCAGCTGGCCAGCTTAATAAAGACTCTCAAATTTGGACTTCTCAGTGGTGATTGGTCTGTCCTTAAGTTGTGCCCCAAAACATCACCCACCAGGGGCAGTACTGAACTTTCACACAGCTCCCCCTTCACACAGGAATGACCGTAGCTGATAAGCCTCAGGATCTTGGACTCTTTGGCATGTGCGTATTTACAGAAATAGGGACAAAGGGAACTTGATTCAGGCCAACAGGGCAGAGCAGACTCTCCCTGTGGGCAGGGATCCAGGGAGGTGGTCACTGGTGGCACCAGATGTGGACTTGCTCATTGATTAAAGCTGAACATACCTGCAGGTTTGTGCTGGGACACCATTAAGCCTAGAGTTTGGAATAAGTATGCAGAGAAGGCATCAGTTTGAAGAATCCAAGGCAAGAAACCTTAAAACTGAGAAAATCCATTCATTTGTTTTAGCTTTTTTTAAAGTTATTTTTAGTTGTAGGTGGACTGAATACCTTTATTTTATTTTTATTGGTGCTGAGGATCAAACTCAGTGCCTCACATGTGCTACGTAGTGAGCACTCACACTGAGTCATAACCCCAGGCCCGTGTGTTAGCTTTTTGTAGCTGTGACAAAATATCTGGGGTTGTCAACTTATAAAGAGGAAAAGTTGGTTTTGGTCCATGGTTAGAAGTTTCAGTCATGGTCTGCTTTGGGCCTGTGGCCAGGCAGCACCTCATGGTGGGGAGCTCGTGGTGGAATGCAGCTGCTCACCTTGTGAGGCTGGGAAGCAAAGGCAGCAGGAGGGTCAGGGCCCCAACCGCTCTCTTCAAAGACCTTATTCTAGACCCCTCCTCCCAGCATTTCCACCCCTCACCAATGAGACTTAACTTAGTTAGCTTAAGACTCAGTTAGGTCAGACTCATCCTTAAACTTAGTTTAATCTTTCATGTACACGGGGCATTCAGCTCCACAATTTGACTTTGAGCCCTTGAATCCTAAGTGTTTCTGCTGTGTTCTGCAGTGCTAGGGACTGAGCCCTGGGCCTTGCCGGTGCCAGTCAAGTCCCCTCCCCGCTCCATCAGCTCCCACCCTCCATCACATTCACTCCCAGAGTCCCGCCCACAAGCATGGTGGTGCTTAATGGTGTCCCTGTGCTGCTATCCCCAGAGCCACTGTGTGGGCTGGGGTGGACGGGACATGGAGACGTAAGCGCACAGGTGTGGGGACCCCTGGGAAGGGTGCGGTCCATGCCCATGCCCTCTGCAGAGAGTCCCTGGGGCAGGGAAGCCACAGTGCCCCCTGTCCAGGCTGCCAAGTCCCCAGCATCCAGCCCGGTGGTCACCAGGTGGTGGGTGGCCCTTGGTCAGCCCAGGTGTCTGGGCCCAGGAACCTGTGAGGGGTGCTGGAAGGTCCTGGCTCCACCTCCAGCCTCTGGACCCTCCCCAGGCCAGCCACCTGGGGTCTGTGGCAGTTTTGAGGGCAGCGATCCAGAGCCTGGCTGGGCAGTCAGAACCCCTGCCACACCTCTCCTCCCAGGAAGGGGTCGGGAACTCCCTGCACCTGTGCCTTCTTCCTTACCCCCGGCTCTGAGGGGAGTGGGAGTGACCCATATTCTGCACCCAGTGACCAGGGTGTGAGCAGGGGCCAGTCGGCCCATAGGCGACAGCTCGGGCCCTCCGCAAGGAGGCCCCATTGACCTGGGCCTGGCCACCTGGTTCTTCAGTTTTATTCAGACTTCCCCCACCTCCTCCATCGGCCAGTGCCGGCCAGTGGAGATCTGGGAGCATGGTGAGTCAGTCGCCACCGGCAGGTTGGGAAGGGGGCACTGGCCTGGTTCTGTGTGGCAGGTTGGGAAGGGGGCACTGGCCTGGTTCTGTGTGGCAGGTTGGGAAGGGGGCACTGGCCTGGTTCTGTGTGGCAGGTTGGGAAGGGGGCACTGGCCTGGTTCTGTGTGGCAGGTTGGGAAGGGGGCACTGGCCTGGTTCTGTGTGGCAGGTTGGGAAGGGGGCACTGGCCTGGTTCTGTGTGGCAGGTTGGGAAGTGGACACTGGCCTGGTTCTGTCCTGGGCCCTACGTCGTTCTTACCTGTGACTTACTGAGGCCCAGGAGTGAAAGTTGGTGGGGATTACCGGCCTTGAAGAAGGCCTGAGTCTGAGCCGAGCTCTGTGCCCCCAGACCTGGGCATCCCACAGCTCCCCGCTGCTGTGCTGAAGCTTCTGTCTCTGGACACCTATGTGGAGAGCCCAGTGAGGGCCCAAACTGTGCTGCTGTATGAGCCTCAGCGTCCCTCACCCATATTTCACAGGGTCATCTACCTTGGAGTCGGGGGTGGAAAGGGTTCCTAACCAGATCCATGAAGAAAGCTGACCCTGCCTCCCCAGGCTGCTGTCATGGATCTGGTACCTAGCAACAAAGAGAGGGGACTGCAGAGCCCACTGCGGAAAGATTATGGGTCCCTCCTGCTCATGGCGGGCTACATGGTGAGGCAATGGGAAGGGGACAGGGACTGCCTCCTGGAGGCTCACAAGGTGAAAGACGAAATCCCAGGCTGCCCTCACGTGGCTCTTACCCACAGCTGTACGAGTTTTCAGGACCACAGGTGCCTGTCCACTGACTGGAACAGAGGTGCACCTGGGTTTGTGGCTGCCTCCCTCTGCCCACTAGCCTCCCACTTCCCTCCTAGGATCCTGACCTGTCTGCCTGGGGCGGGGGGTGGGCACGGGTGCGGGGAGTTTGTACCAGTGGAACCAGGGGCCTCTGGGCTTCCTGACCTTCCAGGGATGTGTTCCCAGGCCCCAGGTCTCCCTGGTCTCCACCCCATCCTGGCTGTGGTCGCATGTCACACGGCTCACATCTCACCCAGGGAGGGGACACGCCCATTTCCCATTGGCAGATCTTGGGCAGGACCTACCCAAGGTCCTGCCAGGAATGGCCCAGGAGCAGGGAGATGCTGCTTCAGAGCTGTACCCCACCCCCGCAGTGGTTATCAGGATGCTCAGGGGACTCCCCAGGGCAGCTCAGGGGCACTGGAGGGTTTGTTGAGCTGCCCTCAGACCCAGTTCACCACAGACCCTAGACAAAGAGACACCCCATCCCCACTGCCCAATCCTTAGAATCCAAGACTGAGCACCCTTGGGATCTCTGCACCAGGAGAACCAGAGAAGTAGACTCGAGGGTCATGCCTCCTGGTGCCCCTGCCTTCTGCCCATGGACTTGGGGCCCACCTGTCAGGGTTTCTCAGGTGGTCCCTCCAATTGGGCCATTTGTCTTCCAGAAAGCCCTGGCAAAGATAGAGAGATTTGAGCTCTATGACTGAGCCAAAAAGCCCTTTGCTGTTGTTGCGACTGGGGTGAGTTCTAGTTGGCCCAGCTGTGCCCCTGCCCCTACTCAACTCCTGTCCAACAGAGACTAAAGGTCCCCTAAAGGGCAGGCAGGCCCTATTCTCCCAGGGCAGCTGGTGTCTGGACCTTTACCCTCAGGGGATGGAAGAATAAGTGATCTACTCTGTCTCCAGGACCACTGAGCACTGTTCCCTGACCACCTGTGCCTAACATAGGGGCAGCCTGGGGGATGGCACTTTGAGCCCTCACACAACCCAGGAATTCTGGCCACCTGAGACCTGGGCAGGATTTTGGAGCCTCTGCCAACGCTATCCTGCCAGGAATGGCCCAGGAGCAGGGAGATGCTGCTTCAGAGCTGTACCCCACCCCACAGTGGTTATCAGGATGACAGGCAAGGTGCACAAGGTGAAGGCAGGCCCTGAAGGTCACTGCTCCGCCTTGGCCAGCTTATCCCATAATGTGGGAGGCTGGCTCCTGCTCTGCAGGGTTTGAGGTCAGTGTGTACATGAGCCCTCAGGCTGCCATCTGTGTCCTCAAGGAGCAGAGACGTGCGAGGAGACGCGAGCCTGCAGGTATGTGAGGTCACCTGGACAAACCACTGCCGTGCATGCAGGTTGGGCATCCAGGACTGAGACTGGCTCAGTTCCGTCTCAGCTGCCAGAGCCAGCAAGCACGGGCTTGGTCCAGAGGGCTTGACCCTAGTGCCTTCCTCTCCCTGCAGGCCACGGTTGCCAGGCACCCAGTGCATCTAGGGTGTGAAAACACACATGGTCTGTGCCTGTGCCAAGGCACTGGTCTGCTGAGCAAGGACTCGGGACTTGCCCCTAAGACACAGCCAGGCAGCTGCCCAGAAAATCAGGTTAGGAAGAGTGTGTTGCCCCACTCACCTGAGCCCCTGCATGCCTGTGTACCTGAGCCCCTGCATGCCTGTGTACCTGAGCCCCTGCATGCCTGTGTACCTATGTACCTGAGCCCCTGCATGCCTGTGTACCTGAGCCCCTGCATGCCTGTGTACCTATGTACCTGAGCCCCTGCATGCCTGTGTACCTGTATACCTGAGCCCCTGCATGCCTGTGTACCTGTATACCTGAGCCCCTGCATATCTGTGTACCTGTGTACCTGAGCCCCTGCATGCCTGTGTACCTGTGTACCTGAGCCCCTGCATGCCTGTGTACCTGTGTACCTGAGCCCCTGCATGCCTGTGTACCTGTGTACCTGAGCCCCTGCATGCCTGTGTACCTGTGTACCTGAGCCCCTGCATGCCTGTGTACCTGTGTACCTGAGCCCCTGCATGCCTGTGTACCTGTGTACCTGAGCCCCTGCATGCCTGTGTACCTGTGTACCTGAGCCCCTGCATGCCTGTGTACCTGTGTACCTGAGCCCCTGCATGCCTGTGTACCTGTGTACCTGAGTGATCCACTGATTCCATTTCCTCCTCCCCCGTCCTCTCCTTTCAGGCCCCTTCTGTGGGGAGCGCAGATGAAGCTCCATTTCGCTGCTGAGGCTGGACCCAGTGCTGCCCCCTGGTCCCCACCACTCACTACTGTCATACCCTTCACCCCATCCCCACCTGCAGAGGGGTGAGCCTGGGGGACCAGAGTGGTCAGGAGCCAGGGTCAGCTGGGCCTTGTGCAGCCTGGAAGACTCTTGATGTGCTACAGGAGGGACAGATGCAGCTCCCTCCTCCTCCCCGAAGGAGCAGGCCCACCCTGGTCACTGGTCTAAGGACACATGTGGCCTTCTACTCTGTTTGCAGGCGTTTATTTTTCTAGCTGGAAAGGGTCAGCAGAGGTGGCAGCTGGACCTCAAGCAGAGGTGGAGGACAGTCAGGGTTCCCTGGAGTCCTCTACAGGGTGGTGGATGTGGTCTAGGTCTTCCTCTGGCCCCTGGAGCACCTGGCGAGGCAGCAGCACTGGCCACAAGGGCCTTTCCTCGCCCTGGACCTCCTCCACTGCAGGGTGGTACAGACTGTCGAGGTCCAGCTCAGGACCCCGCTGTGGGCTCCGAAAACGGCCCAGGATATCCTCGGTCTCCATCCACGACTTAGTGCCTGGGGACAGGGAGATGGAGATGTGGCCTTAGTTTCTCTCCCTAGGTCCGCCCCCATTGGCCTGTCCACTGGCAAGCCCTCCCGCTCACCCCTGTGGGGTCCCCTTGTGTGGTCCCCCTGTGTGACCTTGGCCCAGGCTAACCTGGGTGCTTCTCCTCGGAGGCTCCAAGTTTCAGCTTCAGCATTGGGGGCAGCCCCACCGACTGACCATCCTTGCTCAGAGGTTCCACAGCTTGGATGCTCCAGGCCCTGCCCACAAGCTGAGTCAGGTCCACATGCAGGTAGGAACAGGTGGACACAGCCAGTCCCAGGATGCTGGCAATGTTGGACCCTCCCTCATTAGGCCCTTAAGGGCCAGGGAGGTGAGAACCCATCCTGTTCCATGCCTGAGGCTACCTGGGGCCAGTGGGCAGAGGAGCGGGCCCAGAGTGCCCTGCTGCTGATGAAAGGATGGACACCTGTGGACCCCAAGCATTGCCTCCCGCTGAGCTGCAGGACAGGGGTCCCCTCCACCCACCCACCCAGTGCACCCAGGTCCAAGAATGGTCCAGAGCGGCAGGTCTAGGTTTCAGGGCAGAGGGCAACAGTGCCTCTGGGGATGCTTACTTCTCTAGGTCTTGCTCAGGGATCCCACGTTTGCCTCTGGTCCTGATTGGGACCTGAGAGAGTGAGTCACAGGTCTGAGCACTGCCACCCAGGGAGCCAGGGTTGGAGGACACAAGGGGCAGAGGCTGCTCCACGGTCCACCTGGGGCTACAGGCAGGGCTGACCAGCTCAACACATTCTGTGAGGGTCTCCAGGGACTAAAGGCCACAGCCACCTTGGATATGAGGGTTAAGGGTAGGAGAAGGGAGGCCACCAGTCATCCCCAAATGACCAGCACACCTAGACTGACCAGCCTACCTGTCCCCAGGTGACCCAGCAGGGATGTGGACCTTACCCTGGCTCTGTGCTTCCGCCCACCTACCAGCCCTTGGGGCACTGGCTGGTTTCTGCAAAGACAAGTTAGGGCTTGGCCTGCACCTCTCCTACCTGGCTGGTGGTTTGGGGAGAGGTCAACCCCTGAGCCCAGCAACCAGTGGGACAAAGTGGGGAGAGAAGAGCAAAGCAAAGGTGAACCCAGGGGATACTGGCCAAGGCAGCTATGGGGTGGCTAAGAAGGATGGGCTGCCCTCATCCTGGTTGCTCTTGGGTACAAGCTGAGTGGCCATGACCCAGGGCAGGCCCATGACTTCCAGCCCAGGCCACCATTATTGCATGGACAGTGCAGCTTGGCCCCCCACCCAGGTGAGCATCAAGGAGGTCCGCCTCAGGTCTTCCTAGGGGCCATGGAGGTCCATGTCCCTAGCTGGAGACACTGGGTATCATGGAGTCTCATACCCCAGTGGAATGTGCCCGCTTCCTCCACTTCCTGAGGCCCTGCCTCAGTGCCCACAGGCGTGTGGAGGTGGCTTTCCCAACATCCTTGTTGGCAGGGACATGGGGTGACAGCCAGTGGGGGCAGGCAGAGGAACCCATGTGTACCTGGGGTGCTGGGTTTGCAAGGTCCTCCTGCAGAAGCACAGCCACCAGGCAGATGACCAGGAAGAATCTGGGGGCCAGTGAGAGTGTGTGAGGCCAGAGGACTGCTCCTGCCCACCAGCATGCCCCCAGCCCCACTGTGGCAGGACTCTGATGAGCAGCTGCTGGGGCTGATGGCTTCTGTCTGCAGGGAGGCCTGCTGGGGTCCTGGAGGGTCCACCAGTAATTATGATCCCATCTCATAGAGAAGGGCTTGCAGGGTCAGGCCCCAGGCTTGCCCTGGACCAGGGTCACCACCCCTGGGTGCACCCAGTGGGGCAGTCGGGCAGTGCTGAGGACCCCAGAGGTCACACAGGGACCTGCACACACACATGCATCAGGAGTCAGTGGAGCAGCGCAAGCTCACAGGGCGCCTGAGGGCTGTGACCTCAAGATGAGACTCAGAGAACCCAGCACAGAGCCTACCACAGCCCTGCAGCTGCATCACAGGGCAGACAGCCCCCACCCCAGCAGGAAGGACAGCAGGCGGTGTGCATAGGCATGTGTGGTGTGTGGTCTGCATGTGTGCATTGTGTGTGTGAGGCATGTGTGTGTGCTGTGTCATGTGGGGTGTTTGAATTACAGCCTGTCTTTGCTCCCCTTCTTGGGGTAACTCAGCACTTTGGGGTAGGGACCTGACTGGGGGTGGGGTTCAGCTGCCCTGCCACCTCCCAGGACCCCCAGACCGAGGTTCTGTGCTGAATGTGGGAGGAACCTGACCCCTGTCCTCAGTTCCAGACGGCCCTACAGGCCGACCATGGCCGGTGCCCTGCCTCCCTGAGCTCAGGCCCTGCCAGCCTCCACACCTCTTCTCTTCTTGAAAACCACCCCTTCTTTTAGGTCTTCCAGGGGGCCCCTGGTGATTTCCAGGGTCAGGGGACAAGGGACTCATGTACACACCTGGGGGATGTTGGGTTTGCCCTTAGAGGCAGGGTAGACCCTGGGCACAGACACAAGAAGGACAAGGATCAGAGTGGCCCCAGGGGAAGGTTCTGCCCATTCCCATCCACCTGGGAAGAGCCAGCCTTCTGGGAGGCCGCCAAACATGGCCTAATCCCACAGCTGTGGATAGTGGCTCCCTCCCTCCAGGCCCTCCTCAGAGGCAGGCAGTCTCTGAACCAGGACTCTAGGACCTGCAGCCACAATGGCCCTGACCACACAGCCAGACCTGCCACTGGGGAGCTGCCAGAGTTGGTGGGTAGGGAGTTGGGGCTCAGGGAGCATCACCTCATGGCTGGGTCTCCTCAGTGTCAGAATGCTCCGGGGAGCGGTAGTCACAGATCCAGACGTCCAGGAACCTGGCCTTGTCCCACCCCACACAGGCCGCTCAGGTTTTATTGCCCACACCTGGGTGTGTCTGGCCAGAGGTCAGAGGCCAGCAATCTCACTGCCCCAGGGGCTGGGCCCATGGTGGCCCAGCCCTACCCCAACCTGAGCACCAAGGTGTTCCCAAGGGAATGACTCCCTACCTGAGCAAACTCTAAGCCGCCCACCAGGCCCACCCCCACTGCCCGTCCCACCAGATCACCCCACCATCCCACACACACTCCTCTCCTCTCCTTGGGCCACACCAGGCAGGTCTTGGCCTTGCGACCCAGGGGAGAGTGTGCTGGCCAGAGGCATCAACCCCAAGCTGGACTGACACTCCTGACAGAGTGGAGCTGGACAGAGCTTACAACCTGAGGACTGTCCTGGTCCTGCTCTCCAGTGGCCCAGTCCAGCCTGCCAGCCCCAGTGCTGGGGCAGGGCTGCCATGGTCTGAGCCACCAGCCCGCCCATTACTGAGTTTTCCCAAAACTGGAATTTTGGCAGAATGGAGTGAAGATCATAAAAAGCAATTTCAGAATCTGAAACTCGACCCGTGGTGCGTGAACAATTGAGAAGTGGACACTTCAAGAAGCAACTGCACCTTGGGTGAGAGCGAAGGGTGGCCCAGCCTCCCGGACAGGCAGCAGAGGCCACAGGCAGCGGCTCAGGAGTAGAGGCCCCCTGACGGGACAGGCAGTGGAGACCCAGAAAAGAGGCAGCCCCTGGGCCTGGTGCCCCGACGCCAGGTGACCACAAGACGAGGGCTCAGCTCTCCCCATCCCTCTGGCCTCTCCACTGCCTCCAGCTGCAGCAAGCCTGCACACTCAAAGGAGGCCAGAGTGCCACCTAGACACAGTGTGCCCAGCCACAGAAACTGCCCAGGGCGGAGGCCTGTGGGCCTCTGACCAGCACAGACAAGGGCAGCGTGAGGGAGCCAGGCTGAGGAAGACACACAGGGACATCATGCCACGTGCCCTGAGGTCTTGCCCAGGGAGATGACTAAATCCAAAAGCAAGGGCAGCCAGAGCCCAGGTGTCAGGGTTCGAGGCTGCTGCAACATGTTATTCAAACATCTAGTGTTTTAAATTAACAGGCTTCATTTTGAGCTGTCTGAGGTTTAGCAGGACGGTAAGCACAAGGTCCAGAGCTCCAGGTGCTCTGCCTCTCACCTGCTTCCCATCACACCTGCGGCAGCCTGGCTGGCGGCCTCCAGCTGAGGGACCATGAAGGCACTGCTGCCAACCCATCACAGGCAAAGAAACAGGAAAAGCATGGCCAAGGTTTAGGGGAGAGCTGGTTCTAGAAACTTCCTCTGAGTGGATGTAGGTATTAGACCTAACAAATAAAAAGCAATGGAAACCATGTTTAAAGAACTAAAGAAAAGCATGATGAACAGTCCTAAATAATCCCCATGGGCAGTTCACGCAGAGAACGAAGCTGGCAATGCTCCCGCTCTCCCGAGGCCCAGATGGGGTCGCCTGAGCCTGAGGCAGCCTGGGCAGCACAGGAAGACACTTCCTCTCAAGAACACAGAAGAAAAGCAAAAAGCATCAAATGAGAACTCGAACTGTTGAAACCCCAAGATAAGGAGAAAACACTGAAACCAGCAAGAGAGAAATACTCAGTACAGAACACAGATGACACATTAATTAGTGTCTGACTTCTAATGGAACCAGCAAAGAAGGAGCAGACCAACCCTCTGTCTTCTCCAGCAAGGGCAAGGACATACCTTCCATGAAGCAGGAACAGCCAGCTACCAAAGCCACCAAAGACATCATGAGAAAAGAACACTACAGACCACTCTTGAACACAGACACAAAAGTCACTAATAAAACATTAGCTTAATTCAGCAACACATGCAAAAAAATCATTTGCATTATTTCAGGAATGCAAAGTTGGCCTAATATTCAAAACTAATGTACTACTCTATGAAGGACAAAGAGCTCATATCATTCTGAAAAAGCATCTGACAAGATCCAATACCTGTTTATAGTAAAAGCTTTTTAAAACTAGGACTAGGCAAGTCTGGTGGCACACACCTATCATCTCAGTGAGAGGCTGTGGCTAGAGGATCAAAATCACAAACTTGAGGCCCGCCTCAGCAATTTAATGAGACTCTCAGCAACTTAGATCCTGCTTTAGAATAAAAAATAAAAGTCTAGGGATAAACTTAGTGGTAATGTGCCCCTGGATTCAATCCCCAGTACCAAAAACAAACCAAAAAAACTAGGTCCAGGCTCTGGGTTCAATCCCAGAAGAGAACTCCCTAACCCTGGTAAAGAAGCACCTACAATAAACCTGTGGCAAACATTGTATTTGGTGGTGAGACACTGCCATCTGTCCCCTAAGACCAGGACTAGACAGAGGCATCCACGCTCACTGCCTCCATTCCACACCGTGCCGGTACAGTGGACGGATGGACCCTGAAGGCATTATGCTGAGTAAAAGAACCCAGGACAAGAAGGTCTGCTGCAACAGCTCACCCACATGTGGAGCTCAGAAGCAGAGAGTGAAGGGTGGTTGCCAGGGTTGCATAGCCAGGAAATGGGATGTCACAGGACACAAACTGCAAGCAGTGAGGTGACCAAGTTCTAGGGATGGGTACATAGCAAGAGTGCATGCTGATTGTCTTGACCGTGGTGACCGTCACACACGTTTACAACTCGACTCTGTGTGTGCCTTGAACATATGCAATCTGTCCACCAGCAATTGTAAAACAAAGAGAGGATCGTGTACAGCGTAATTAGGGAATGCTCACGACTTCATAAGAAGATGAGTAGCCCGGAGGAAAAGTGCTCAGAACATCTGAAGGGACAGGCCACCACAGGTCTGCAGATGGCTGGTGGACCTTGAGAAGATGCTTAGCACCATTAGTCACCAGGAAACCAAGATGCAAGCCACCGCCAGCCCCCACGCACCTTCCCAGTGGTCTGAGTCTCTTCTCAATCCTGTGTTGGAGTGCTAAACCTTCAGAGTAAGACTGCATGTGGAGGTGGGGTCCCTAACGAATCGTAAGTTAAAATAAGGCTGTTAGGGAAGGCCCTGATCCCACAGGACTGGGGTCCTGATGAGAAGAGATCAGGACAGTCAGGGCCAGCAGATCAAGGAGAAGACTCGTCTCCGCATCAAGGGGGAGACCTCAGGAGCAACCAGCCCTGCCCACACCTTCTTCTCAGACCTCATCTCCAGAACAGTGAGAAAATGAGGTCTGTTGTTTAAGTCGTCCATCTGTGGCAATTCTGTGGCAGCCAGAGCTGCTAATTTGGACAGGTACTGTGAAAAGACAAGAGCAGATGTTGGTGAGAGCCCTCACGCTGCAGGATGTGAAGCTACTGGGGAAGAAACATTTTAGCATTCTCGTAAAAGCTAAATGTAAACTTATTCAAATTAGCAGCTTCTCTCTGCAGCATCTACTCAAGAGAATGAAGCACATGTCTACCAAAGATTTGAACAGGTACTTCAGCGACATCATAAACCAGGGACACCAAGGGAAACATGATGCCCAAGTGCAACAGGATTCTCACCAAAGGCAGGGGGAATGAGTACAGTGTGTGCCAGCTGTGCCCAGGAGCCCTGCATGAAGCATGGCACATACCCCTCAGCCAAGCACGGTGGACCACTTTCTGCATACTGGACATCCTGCAGACAGCAGTCACCACGGCGACTGGGGAAGTCCAGGCTGGCCCTGGGAAAGCACACAGCCCAAGGATTCAGAAGATGACAGTGCAGGATGTCATCCTCTGGTGATTAGGGCCAAACTCAGCTGTGCCTGGCCCCAGCTGCCCCAAGGGATGGGAGGCAGAGCAGGGAGTCGGGGGGAGTCTGAGCCCCATCAAGGTCTGCCTGCTGCAGAAGCAGTCTGGGCTGGGCTGTTCCTGTTTTCCCCCTGCCCTGAGAGGGTGTGTATGTGTGGATTTGTGTGGTATGGTGCCTGAGGTGTGTTGGGTTCCTATGAGCTGTGTGTTGGGTTTGTACGAGGTGTGTGTGCCTGGCGTGTGAGGCATGTGACGTGTGCCTGGGTGGATGTTACATGTGTGAGTGTGAGGTGTGTGTCAGGTGCTTGTCTGTGAGGGTGGGGGCCCAGGCCTATGTCTGATGTGGGAGGGGGTGTGTGCAGCCAGTCGCAGTGGTCCCTCCTCCAGCCCGGTCACCATGGCAACCACAGCCTCGGTCTCGCGGCTCCAGCCCCTCGCCCGCCCCGCCCCCGGCTGCGAAGCGTCTGGAACTGCATCCTCCGCATCCACATCCGCATCCTCACCCTCCCGCGACCGCGTCCTGCAGCAGCTGGAGTAGGAAGCGCCTGTGAGCCATTTCCACGTTTCTCCTTGTGGAGTGGGGGTGAGGGACCCGGGTGTGTGCGGGGCGTGCAACGATGTGGCAGGTGCAGGGGTGTGTCGGTGTGTGCAGGAGAGAGTGAGTGCAGGGGTGCGCTGGGAGTGTGCCACGCCAGTGCATGCAGGAGCACTCGGCAGACTGGATGGTTGCCAGGGTGGCCAGGCACAGCTACTCTCCTCCCTTGGGGAGTCTGCCTGCCCCCAGGCCAGGGCCTTCCTGCCGACCAGCGGTGTGGGGGGTTAGGTCCTCAAGCCTCTTGAGAAGCGGGGGATGCTGTTCAGTTTTGCTGACTGGATGGGGGTGGCTCTCCGGTGGGGATGTCAGGGGAGGCCTCAGTGGGGACATTCGGCAAGGACCGTGAGCGTCCTACCTGCAGAGACCCGACCTGCTGCAGGGATCCCCTTCTCAGGCATAGGCGGGCAGCAGAGAGGGGTAGGACTGCGGCTTCCTCCCTATGGTTGGCTCCACCCCTGCAGGTCTGAGATAGCCAGTGGGAGCTATGGATCCCCTAGGTGGGCAGGGAAGGCTGGTCCCAGTTCCTGTTCAGCTCTGTCTGCAGGAGGTGGCAGTGAGGGGGGTCAGGGAATGGGGAGAAGACAGATAGCAGAAAGGGCGTTGGACCACAGCACCGAGGATCCCTGCTTGCATGGAGTTGGGGGGCGTGATGGGGTGGCTGCATGACAGGCAGGAGGCAGCTAGGAAGTAGGGAGGCGGCACTTCTCCAGAACCACCTGCCACAAGTCTGGATGTGCGGCTACAAGTGGCTGGAACGCAGGGTGTTGCGCCCTGGTTCCTCTTTGCCTGGGTTCCGCAGTTCAGCAGCGTTTGAAACCCGAGTCAAATCACCACCCGCTGCAGGGGAAGGGTGCGGGAGCTCCCGGTCCCGGGGTGGGGTTGGGGGCTGCGGCGGAGATCAACGCGGGAGGGGTAGGGGCGGGTCCTCAGAGGTCCGCAGTGAGGAGTGCGCCGACGCACACGCGCTGGTGCCTGGCCTGCTCTAGCCCACGCCGACGCGCACCTCCCCATGTGACGCAGCACCCAGGAGTTGGGGGCGGGTGCGGGTGAAAGCGAGTCTATGACGTGATAGTGGAGCTATCACCCATCTGTCCATCAACAACTTGTGCACCGCCTTCCCCACAATTTCTGAGCATAGAGCCCCCGCAACAGGAGCGCGGGGCACGTGGGTTGCAAAGGATCTGCAGGAGACACGATTACAGCGCAGGGTGGGGAAGGGCTCCCCTCCACTCGGCCAATTCCACAGAGCTATCTACTGTGGGCATGCGCCCGGCCTGCCTTCCCAGCGGGTCTCGGTGACTCAGCGACCTAAAAGATGTTCTGGTGTGTGGAGAGGGCAGGGAGTGATCCCAAGCAGAGTCCCCTTCCCAGTGCCCCCTTCCCAGGGGCACTGAGGCCTGGAACCAGACGCGGAGGATCCAGTAGCCCCCGAAGACTCTTTTTCCTTTAGGAAGAGGCGGGTGAGGGGCGGGGGGAGATCCTGCTCCGTTGCCATAGCAACCTGTTGACGCAAGGCATGCAGAGGAGCTGGAGTTCAGGGTTGGCCCCATATGACCCCAAGCGGATCCCTGCATTGGACTGCGCCACATGCCTGAGCCCAGCCGCTCCCACCCCCACCGTGCTGGTGTGCCCGGAAGTGTGCTCCGTGAAGGTTCTAACGCCTGTCCTCGAGGGCACCCCTCATGGCACCCTCTTCTGTGGTTCCTTCCTCCTGCTCGGGGTCTTGGGACCTTTATGTGTATTCTCAGTGGCTTATGGTCCATCTCTGCCTCTACACAGCAATATCGTCAGCACCCAGTGCCCAGTGAGCCACGTGCTTTTCGGCCAAGTATGAACCACCATGAAACCATTATGAAACCTTAGTGACCAGTTACCCACCTGTCCAGGGCAGGTGCCAAGAAGCCAGTACCCTCCCCAGGCCTAAGATCCACTCCAGGAAGAGCCTTCCAACTTGTAGGGGTGTGGTGGAGTGGTCACTGCATAGCCTCTTTCTTGGTCTGGCCAGATACAGGGTCACCTGCAGTAAACATGCTTCCCAGGAAGGGGTCTCTCTCCAGAGTGCCTGATGGGTCAGCAGCAGGGTGGTAAGAGCTACTTCTTTGCCTCCTCAGAGTGGCCTCCTGGACATCCCCAGACCCTTTCACACAGGCATCTATGCACCTGTGTTCTCTTCACTGGGTGAGACTATGACATCATCTCCCTCTCTGGGCTCTACACATTGATTCCACTGATACACTGCTGGGTAGGGGACATTTCAACATGGAGACCTCCAAAACCTACAACCACCGCCTTCCCCGCCTGTTGGGAGATGCTGCTCTTCTTTGTGCCTGTCAATGATTTTTTTCCACATGGAGGTTCCACCCATCTCTGGCTATAGCTGTTCCTAAGCATTGCATATTGTTGATACTACTTAAATGGAATCTTTCAAAAAATGTTTTCTATATATGTATTTTTGCCACTGGCATAAAGAAATATCCCTGCAAATGATCCCTAGTCATCTCACTGGACTCATTTCTGACCCTTACTTGCAGTTTTTTGGATTTTCTACACACAAAAGCAATCTCTTCCTTGAACAGCATCACCCACTCTTGTCCAGCCTTGGGTTTCATTTCTGTGCCCTATGAGGCTGCATTGCTGAGACCTCTGCTACTGTGCTTCGTAAAACAGACCAGTCAAGGTGATTCTTCCCTCCTTCCTGGTCTCCAGCACCAGAGGACTTGTGTTCAATGAGTTTCACTGAAGGATTTTTATTGTTAAGTTCTACCAAGTTAAGGAACATTCCTTCTGTCCCTAATGTGCTAATTGACTCTTTAAATTGTAAATGAGTGTTGAATCTTGTCAGATATCTTTTCTGCTTCTGTTGAAATTGATCAGATTTTTTTTCTTCTTTCTTCTGCTAATGTGGTAAAGATACCTTTCTTTATTTTTTATTTTTTTACTGGGTATTGAACCCAGGGGTGCTCAACCACTTAGCCACATCCCCAACCCTTTTAATTTTTTATTTTGAGACAGGGTCTCACTAAGTTGTTTAGGGTCTTGCTAAATTGCTGAGCTGAACTTGAACTTGCAATTCTCTAGTCTCAGCCTCAGGAACTGCTGGGACTATAGGCAGCACTGTCATACTCAGCTCCAATTGTTTTTCAAATGTTAGATCAAATTTCACATCTTGAATACCCCATCTCCTGGTAGTGTGTCATCTTTTTGTGTCTTGATGGCTTTGGCTTGCTGGGGTTAACTTGGAGTCTGCTCTGGCACCTACAGGTGCTACTGAGCTGACTTCCTCTCCCATGTCCTTAACTTGGAGTCTGCTCTGCACCTGCAGGTGCTACTGAGCTGACTTCCTCTCCCATGTCCTTAACTTGGAGTCTGCTCTGCACCTACAGGTGCTACTGAGCTGTCTTCCTCTCCCATGTCCCTGTCAGGCTTCCAGGTCCAGGCCGTGCTGGCCTCAGCAGGGTGTTCCCGAGTCCTCTTCTCCAGAAGTACTGTGTGACATGGGCGTCATTCCTCCTTAAACGATGGTGGATCAGCAGTGATACTGACGGGCTTGGAGTTCTTTATGAGAGGTCTTAATGACAGATTCCATTTCTTAGTGGACATAGGACTTCTCCTCTTAATTTAATGCATTTTGTGCTTTTTTCCCTTCTGTCAGCTTTGAGGTCATTTGCTGCACTCCTTGTCTCTCAGAGGTTGGCCTAGAGGTGAACATGTGCCTGTTCTTGACTTGCCCAGTACTGGAGGGACCTGCACCCCCCTCCATCCCCTAAATCACAGGGGCCACATCCTGCCTCAGGGCTTATGTCCAAGGATTTTGGGTTTCTAGGAGGTCTGCCCCTCCATGCACTGTGTTCTTCAGTTAGTGTCTGAATTTACTGGCAGATGCCCTTCTTCAGTACTCCAGCAGGGCTGCCAGAGGAAACACAGGATACCCAAATGCATTTGAATTTCAGATAGACAAAGAATGACATTTTATTATGGATATGTCCCATATTGCATATTACTTATATTTTAAAAGGTAACCATTGGTTAACTGAAATTCAAATTAAACTGGGCCTCCTATGTCTTTAAATCTGGAAACCCAACTCTCCAAACTGCTCTCTGAATCTCTTCGTTTGAGCATAACAGTTGCCCTTAAAACATCCTCCAGATAGATTGGCTGGTGGAAGACCCCCCAGTTTTGTGTCTGGGTAGTCTCCGATCAGAGGCACCTGCACAGTTGAGGCCCCAGGATCAGGAAAGGACAAGAAGCGTTTGGCTGGAGGGGCATTGGGACCAGTCAGGGATCCTCTAACTCCAGAGTCAGCTGGCATGGCTGTCCACAGGGTGGCCTCTGGATAATGACCCTGTCTGTCTCTGGGGCAGGACGAGGACCACTGTCCACCATGGTGAAGCTGGGCTGCAGCTTCTCAGGGAAGCCAGGCAAAGACCCTGGGGACCAGGATGGGGCTGCCACGGACAGTGTCCCTCTGATCAGTCCCCTGGATGTCAGCCAGTTGCAGCCACCATTCCCTGACCAGGTGAGTAGCTGACCAGTGGGGAGGGGCCTCTTCATGCCTGAGTGGGAACAGACAGGAGTGAGTTAGGTTCATGGAGATGTGGCCTCCTCCAAGATGCAGTGGAGCAAGGGCTCTGCAAAGTCAAATCCACAGCCAAGGTGACCTCCTGACTGGCTCCCTCATCCAGAGCCCCTCTCCCCATCTGAGGACAGGGTAAATTGGGTAAACTGGCCATAGGATGCTTGAGCATTTGAGCACCCTGCCCACAATGCAGTCTAATGAGGACCAGCAAGCCACAGTATAAACCCTTCTGCTAGGCATGGCTCTGGCTTGGGGCTGGAGATGGGCTCCTTGGGCAAGTGACCAATGGAGGGTGGACTTTCAGCAGACATCAGCAGGAAACAAAGAACCCAGCTCAACCCTAACCCAGCCTGAGCCTCAGGAACTCTGGGGATAAAGGGCAGTACAAGCTGTCCCAGGTGGAGGCAGGGGCCATGCTCTGTGCGTATGCAAGCAGCTTCTAGTGGAGGCCACGGGGTGGGGCCTCTCCCATTGCCAGGCCTGCCACTCTTGGGGACTGAGGGCCACTCTCCAGGGATCTGAGTGGGCTTCAGCTGCTTCTCCTACAGCAACAGACGCCGTGGGCAGGCCCAACCTTTGTCCTCCAGAGCACACAGAGTCAGAGCAAGCTCTGCCTGCACCCCGGGTACTAGGGACCCCAAGACTACGGGAGCCAGAGAGAAGTCAGGCCGGGCTTCTGGAGGAGAAGCCAGGCTGTGGAGCACAGTAGGGAGCGATGGAGGGAGGTTCAGCATGCAGAGTGGAGGCAGGCAGATGCAGCACCTCTCCCTGGGCTTCAGCGTGAGCTGCTGGAGCTTTGCCCGCCACCAGACGGTCCTGGCAGACAGTCTGCTTTAAGCCACTGCCAGGCAGTGGACCCTGGCCCTCAACACTCCCAGTTTAGGGCTCTCCTGGGTCCTTACCAACTGCCCAGCAAGGCCATGGTCATCACCCTCCACAGGTGGTCATCAAAACGCAGACGGAATACCAGTTGTCCTCCCCAGACCAGCCGAAGAAGTTTCCAGACCTGGAGGGACAGAAGCTGAACTGCAGCCACCCAGAAGAAGGGCGCAGGGTAACCACACCCACTCATCTCTGTGGGAATCAGGGCATGGGAGAATGTGGAGGGGCAGCACAGGCGGCAGGTGTCCACGCTCTGGGCTGGGCTGTCCCCACTGGGTCTAGCCCAGAGAGGAGAGCTGGGCAGGGGGTCATTCCGCTCAGAGGATGACCTTCTGGTCCTGCCTGACCTTTCTTCCACGGCTGCCTGCAGAGAGCTGAGCCGGGACCTCTGCCCCTGTGGTACAGCCCTTTCCCAGGGAAGCAGCCTCTCCACAGTGGGCCGCTGTCTGAAGCCACCTGCTGACTTTCTGTGTAATGTGGATGTTAACTTTTCTGCAGTGCATATGGCAAATATGTTCCCTTATCTTCTTTTAACCTCTTTACTAGTGGTGGCTTTAATAATAATTTTTAGTGGACTATTTCTAAAGCCTCTCATTTTTCAAAATGATACCTGTCACTCTTCTTTTCGTGCCATAGGTCCTTCAATGGAAATGCTCCGCAGAGCACTGAGACCTGGCTGTATTTCAGCAGGTCCGTCCAGACTGGGGCTAGAGCGTCCTCCTCACTGGGGAGGCCTGGAGATGTTCCCAGCAAACAGTACCCTGGCCGTGGTGGCCACTAGCCTCCCTGGGTGCCATGTGGACAGGGAAGCTGCTGGATAAATTCTTATAAGCACCTGCTGGGTCAAAGACCACATGCACTTTACCTGGTGGCAGATGCTTCCAGAATCACAGCAGAGGGGCACCAACACAGCCTGGGCCCTAAAGAGTGATTCCTGGGCACTTGGCCCTAGGGCTGCCCTTTTGGAAGGTGCCAAGACTTGGGGATGATAATCCCTTTTCCATCTCCAGCCCCTAAGGGGGCTCTCCCTGAGAAGCTGGCCAGCTTGGTTCCCTGCCCCAACCACAATATCTCTTTTCCCTCCACCAGCTGCCCACGGCCAGGATGATCGCCTTTGCCATGGCCCTCCTGGGCTGTGTGCTGATCATGTACAAGGCTATCTGGTATGACCAGTTCACCTGTCCGGATGGTTTCCTGCTTCGGGTAAGGCCAGAAGCCTGGGCAGGGGGGCAGCAGAACCACTCTGGTCCTCGCATGCCTCCAAGCACTGCACAGGTCCTTCCAGGCTGATGCGGGCATGCTCCTCACTGGGAGCCCCCTCCTCTGCACCCAGGGCCACCTGTCCTGTGGCCCTCCGTGGAGCCTCCCTGACTTCTGACCTAAGGCGTGCCTTGGTCGGCTGGAAAGGATCCCCACTCGCATAGATCCCCTGCACCCCTGTCTCGGCCTCCACCCGGTCTAGCCCCTGACCCAGCCCCCACCCCCGCAGCACAAGATTTGCACGCCGCTGACCCTGGAGATGTACTACACTGAGATGGACCCCGAGCGCCACCGCAGCATCCTGGCTGCCATCGGGGCTTATCCGCTGAGCCGCAAGCACGGCACCGAGATGCCCGCGGCCTGGGGAGACAGCTACCGCGCCGCCAAGGAGGTGCACAAGGGACCCACTCAGGCGGCGGCGGCGGCAGCTGCTGCAGCGGCAGCGGCCACCGAGCCCCCGGCGAAGCCCTCGACCAAAGGAGAGAAGGAGGAGGCCAGCAAGGTGGCGGGTAGCGCACCGCCCCCCGCCCCCCAATAAGGGCCTGCCAGCCAGCCCGTCCCGGGTAGGTGTGTCCGCCGCTGCGGGGCCCTGACCTGCCCCACAGGCCTAGCGTTGACCTCCTGCCGCCTATTCTGAGCACAGGACTCTCCTCCCTGCCCTCCCTGCCTCCCCCCCCACCCCCCCGCCAGAACCTCACCCAGGCGCGTCTTCCCACCCCCACCACGCCGAATCTGAGCACTTGGTGGGGCGCGGGGTGAACGGGAAAGCGGGCCGCAGAGCTCCTCTGCCCACCCAGGTGGGCGGGCGGTGGCCTGCGTGCCGGGCCTTGTCCCTCCGGCTCAGCCCCGGCTCCTGTGTCTTCCCAGCGTTCCTCTGCCAGCTCCTGTGACCAGCGCGTCGCCCCGCTGCTCTCCCACCCGGTGTTTGTGCCCCTATCCCCAGGCACCCCGCTGAAGCCCCCGCCCCGAGGGCCTCTGGCTCTGTCGCTTTTCTGTAAGTAAAGATTCACGTTTACTGGCTCTTCTTGTCTCCTTCGCAAACTCACTGGCTTGCTTTCTCCTGCCTGCCCTCAAGCCCCATGTCAGGGAGCGTACTCCTGGGGCCCAGAAGGACCCCTGAAATCTGGCTTCTGAGGCGGAGGATCAGGGATGCCCCTGGCTGAGGAAGGTTCCACCCCTTGCTAGTTGGGCTGAGAGCCATAGCCCTGCAATGGGGCCTTGTGGCCCTCCACTTGCCCTGACTGGAACAAACCCAGGGAATCCTGAGAGTCCTGGGTGGACCCTGGTCACTACCAAACCCATGTTCTGCCAAATCTGGCTCCTGCCTGCCAGGAGCTGGGCCCGGTCCTTGAACCACCTACTGGCAGGAACCTGGCTTCTGGGGTTGGACTGATTCTGGCAGCACCCACACTGGGTTCCTGCCTCCAAATAAATCACCCACTGGCATCATGAATGACCTAATGAAGAAATGAGTGCATGCTTCACCTGACTAGGGAGTGGGACCTTTCAGGGTCTATGAGCTCTGGCCCCTGCCAGCTGGGAACCAGACAGGAGGGGGGCAGTCTGAAGGACGCAGTGGGAAGATTCTGCACTCCTACCCCCTCCACCAACTCAGCGTGCACCTCTTCAGGACCCCAGCTGTTACCCCACCCTGCCCACCTAAGCACCTGTTCTCTGCTTCCATTTGGGGGCCTAGACACCCCACCTGGTTGGAGGTGAGCTCAGGCCTGGGGACTATGATGGCAGTTAGGGACCATGACAGAGCTGGGATTGAGGAAGGGGCAGGGGCAGAGGAAGCAGCAAGCAGGAGGGGCCAGGTGACCTGGCTGGAGCATGAGGGGTACTAGCATCAAGGGGCACCCCAGTGGAAGGTCCTGGGACAGCGCTCTGCCCCAGTGTAGAGCGGACGGCATGGACAAGAACCTGTGTGGGAAGCAATAAAAGATCTGGGTTAGTGTGTGCTTACTTCCCCAACTAAGTGCAGAGAGCTGGAAGGAAGCACACCAAAGATCCCCGTCTCTGTGCACACACCACAGCCCACGTCCCTGTCTCTGTGCACATCACACCCACCCCACGTCCCCATCTCTGTGCACACACCACACCCCACGTCCCTGTCTCTGTGCACACACCACACCCCACGTCCCTGTCTCTGTGCACAAACAACACACCCCATGTCCCTGTCTCTGTGCACACACCACACCCCACGTCCCTGTCTCTGTGCACAAACAACACACCCCATGTCCCTGTCTCTGTGCACACACCATACCCCACGTCCCTGTCTCTGTGCACAAACAACACACCCCTTGTCCCTGTTTCTGTGCACACACCACACCCCATGTCCCTGTCTCTGTGCACACACCATACCCCACGTCCCTGTCTCTGTGCACAAACAACACACCCCACATCCCCATCTCTCTGCACACCAGAGTGAACATACCACACACACCCATATCCCCATTGTCCTTCATGAGTTTATTTGTTCAGTGCTAAAATGCACTGGAGAGCACCACCCAAACATGAACAAAAAGGCCTGCAAACTAGAACTTGGTATTTTCTTTGAGTTTGTTGGGTCTTTAATCTGAAAGATCAGAGTCCAAGTCATGCTCAAAGGTCATTTGGGGTAGTACTTTTCTCCACATCAGTGAGATTACGTTATTGATTTGAAATACACTGAGGTTCATTATCACTCATACTCTGTTTTAGACCCCTCCCCACCTGTTATTTTTATTCCATTAATTATGTAAAACCTTGACATGGTTCCAAGAAGCAACTCAGATAAGACACCCCTGCCACCCACCCCACCCATCAGGAAATATGTCTCCCTTGTGTCTGGTTTGGCTCTCCTGTGTCGTCTTGTAAAAATAAGCCGATACACTTTTCTTTTTTCTACTCCTTTCTTATATTTTAACTGAAGTGACTTTTGTCCACATTGACAACCTCAGTGGTCTGGCCTCTACTCTGCTCCTGTCCTTCATCCTATCCTGACCTTCCCTGCAGTTGGTGTACACCCACAGGTTACAGGTTCAAACCCACACGCCACCTTTCTCAGTGGGCACAAGCTGGAATCCCAGGATCCACAGGCCACCTGCACTTCCGTCCAGCTGGGCAGCAGACTGGGGCACTCCTGCATCCCTCGGCAGGCTGAGCACTCGCTAGAACACCTGGCAGACTCAGGAAGGCACTCACTCCTGTCAGTCTCAGCGAGTGCTGGGCAGAGGGGCTGACTTAAAGAGCGAGGAAGTCAGAGACACAAAACTCATGGGCCATTTCAAGTTAGTGTCCTTGCAAAGTGGGGACAGAGCAGCTTGGGTCACCTCTGTGAGGGCTGGAGCCAGCTGAAGCTGGCCTGTTGGGAACTCACCCTGGCGTCTCTCCTGGCCAAGTAATGGCTTCACTTGTTTTTTTGTTTTTTTGTTTTCCTTGGTTTGGCCTGTGGAGCTTCAGCAAGGTGACCCCATTATGGTTTGGTTGGCCTGCTGGGCCTCGTACAGGAGCCCAGGCCTCAACAGGGGCCCTGTCATTTTATTTTCCATTTCCTGTTTGAATTTTGTCATGAAAGCACACCTGGACAGCCACATAGAAGGCAGGGGCAAGGTGGGGGTGGACAGGGCACGCGCTGCCAGCACTGCCTCCAGAGGGCGGGGCAGAGGGCGGGGCTCAGGGCGGGGCTCAGGGCGGGGCTCCCACCCTCTACTCGGGGTTCTGGAGACCAGCCCCTCCTGAAGACGCTGAGGGCCCCCAGTCTGAGCACCTCCCCAGCACAAGTGCAGGCCCGAAGGCGTGGGCCCCGGTGGCTGTCGGGAGCAACCAGACACTCCTACTGCTGAGGGGGTCTAACCTGATGGGGGCCCTGTGCCGACAGGACACAAGGCAGAGGACCAGAAGGCTAGGCGCCCTTTCAGCTGTGTGGCCATGCATGGCTGGGCAGACCACAGGTGTCAGTGCCCGCCTGTGGGTGGCATTTATGCTGTTCCCAGTGTTTGCAACACAGCAGCGTTGCCAGGACTAAGTTACGGGCATGTGTTTTTTCTTGTTGGAGAAATCTTCAGGGTTAAGTTCTAGAAGTGGTATTGCTGGGTTAAGTACATGGTTCACAATTATAAGCTGAAAACAAGTTTTTCTCAAGCTTGAAAGCTCAGCTTAAATGCTTATTTATAAATCTAGTAATTTTCGTGTTAGCGTGAAAATATACCTTCACTTATTTTTTAATATTCCATTAGTTTATACTTGATACATTAAATCTCTCTAAACTGTTTTCAAAAGGTTCACATAGATTTTATTTGTTAATTTTTTTTTGAGTTGTTGATGGGCCTTTACTGTTTATTTATTTATTTACTTATTTATTTGTTTATTTATATGTGGTGCTGAGAATTGAACCCAGTGCCTCACACATGCCAGCAAGTGTTCTACCACTGAGCCACAACCCCAGCCCAAATCTCTCTAAACTTTATAGACATTTTGCAAACATGACAAACTTGATTCAACTCCGTAGGTGTTTCAAACTTGAATCACAAATCAATGGATCTGACCCTCCTAGGCACCTCAGCTGTGTCACAGTGCAGACTGGCAGGCTGCCATGGGACCTTCAGGGATATTTATACCACATGTTCTCTGGGATGGCCAGCAGCAGTCAGGAGACCTGTTTTAAAATGAAAACCACAGGTTCCTGAGTTAGAGTTTAAAGCACTTTGAATGCAGACATACTGAGCATGCTTTGTGAACTTAAAAGTTCCATGTGCTTCCGGGAGCAAACAGAACCTGAGTTTGAGAAGGTCATTCCTAATCTCAGCCCCACCAGCAAGAGCCCAGTGGTTAGCTCAGCAGCCCAATACCCCCGGCACCCCAGGTGAGCCAGTGCACCTGCTGCCAGGGCTCTCAGCTGGAGATGGGACCCAGGCCCCTCTGCACCAGAACCAGGCACTACCTGTGATCCCCTGCATCCTGTAAGGATCCCTGCAGTGCCCATAAGGTTTGTTCTCCCTCAGTCTGTGTGTGTGTGTGTGTGTTCCAAGTGTGATGGGTTTATTTTACTCTGATGCAAAACCAAAGATTCCACTACAGCACAGACACCAATTATATTAAAACATCATGAAAAAGTGGTGTGGTACACACAGGATGTGATGACCTGGAGGGTCAGGTCATTTCCTTTAACGTGACACCACACTGTCACTGAGGAACAAATCTAAATTAATACTGCAGAATTCAACTGAAATGTGGCACAAACATGACAACTTCCAGGCATGCCTTCAAGACCCTCCCTTAGGATGGACGTGCAATCTCTAGACTTCAGTGTGGGGAGATTTACAATTCTTCGGAAGAATAAAAAGTTCACACTTTTGAAATTTCACAGAAGAATTTTAAGGCCAAAATATAGTGGATTCATTTCTCTTCACTTTCAAGAACAAATCTGATGCTTTACTCAAAACCACATTAAGCTTCTAGGTCAAATCCCAACTCAACCTTGTGCCCTCCTGCACTGAAGTTCTTTGCATTGATTAAAGCTGACAGGGTCAGTTTGACTCCTGATTGAAGGGTCTGAGTATAACCCAGTCCAATCAAGCTGGCAATGTTTACTTTTGCAGATAGAAAAGTTCTACAATCCAGCTTATATTTAGCAGCAATGCCAAAACGGGTATTATTGCTTCCAGCTGTCCATGCAAGGTCTATCAACATTTCAGTCTTCTCATGAACTTTCTGGTAGATAGAACCTCCAAATTCAGTGCCATCATTCACAGGAGTCTGCAGCTGGAAGTCTGCAGCCTTATAACCCAGGGCGAAATTATTCTGAGACAGTTTGGATTTAGCTGTGTCAAAACTCATCTGATAGCCAGCAAGCCAATCTTCAAAAGCCAATACAGCCCAGTCATAGATAGTTGGTCCAGAAAAATCTATATCAACATTACTGCCAACAATGAAACAATCCCATTTATAGGAGGCCTTCAATTCCCACACTTCCTTCCTGTGTTCGGTACAAATATGGTATCAAGAGTCAGTTTCAATCCTTCAGCCAACTTATTCTCCAAAGAGATTTCTGTCCCAAGAGTATTGTCTGTGTTCCATTTCTGGATGAAGGTAAGTCCATAGTTACAGACCTTATATTTGGTCTCTAGGTTGCCTGTATCAGTAAAGCATGATCTGAAGTAGAAAATTCCACTCCACTCCAAGATGTGGTTCTCAGATCTATTTTGACCATGCCAAACCCATATCCCTTGTTGAGGACATCCTCAGCAGCCTTTCCTAGGTCACGGTAAGTCGGGGTGTTACACATATCTCCAACCTCAGGGCCTGTCTCCGCTCCACCAGCGCAACACTAAAGGTCCTCTTCAAACCAGCGCCGTCAACCCTTGCCCAGTTTTTATTGAAACCTCTCAAAATGGCCTCAAGGTCATCGCCCTATTGCAATGGAACCCTGGCAGCTCCCTCCATGTGGGCCATTTTAGGGGGAAATGTGGCCTGGGGGTGGCCTCAGACATACCCCTCCCAGAACCAAGCCTGAGGACTGACTCACTGGTCTCACCCACCACACTGCCTGGATGTCAGTCAACACGTGACCCTTGTGAGGGTACCACTCAGGGCTGCGATTCCTGTGACACCCTGGCATGACCCTGTGATGCTGCAGCTTTAGGGAGATGGTGGGAAATTGAGAGCAGGATGCACTCTTCTCCCAGGAGTCCTATGACATGAGCCCTCCCCACCCTAGTGTCCACATTCTCCTGGGATGCAGACACTGTGGGTCAGGCAGAGGGGGCAGCTGTCCCTGGGTGTCTGAAGGGCTCCTCTTATGGCTGAAGCTGACTGGAGATGTCCGAAGGGACTTTGCTCAGAACATGCTGCCAGGACCGTCCACTGGGCCCAAGTAGGCTCCCGCCCCTGAGGAGGTTCTGTGGTGACCAGCAGTTGGGGCTCAGGTAGACGGGGAGGGACAGGGCCAGCTGTGCCCTAGTGCTGCAGTGTCCAGTCTGCAAGCTGTTGCCTGTGAGATCTCTGGCCCTGGGTTTGGGACCCTCTTTGAAAGGGTGGGTAACTCACTCCAGGACAAGGCTTCAGCTCTCCATCACCTGGACTTTGCCCACTAAGGGGAGTCTGTGAGGCCAAGTCCTCGCTCCTGGCTTTTCACCTAGGAAGCTGGGACCACCTGAAGCCCTGCCCAGGGCTGTAGGGTGGTTCCTGTGGCCTTCCGAAGGTTGCTGCTGCCCTCTTACTCTGGGACATACATCCAAAACCTAGACACTCCAACAGGTGCAGGATGGCCCTCGCTGTCTTTGCGGAGGAACGTTATGAGGGGGGTCCTGGCCCATCCCCATCATCCCTGGTGAGACTCAACTGACCCACAGGGGCCTGGGCAGAGCCCTACCACTGGGACAAGGTGAGCCGTTGACACCAGGCCCTGCTGTGCCTGGGGAGGCGCTGCGCAGGTCAGCTCTCTCATCCCCCTGTCTCCTGGAGACCCACGGGAACAGGGAGGGGCTGCTGTAGAGGCCTTGGCACCCACCCTCCCAGAGGCTACGTGGGACGGCACATCATGACTAATGGCCAGGCCATCAGGGGCCCCTGGGGACCATCAGCCTGGTAAGGCATCTTCATCTCCCTTTGCCCTGTACCAGCATCAAGAGAGGCTTCCCCTGGGTGTCTGTGGGGTGGAGCTCCCAGGCTGGGGTCACAGAGAGCCCCATGCCCGCTGCCCGGCCTGCTCAGGCCTGATGTGCCCAGTGTGTCTGGGGTGCTGCAGGGCTGGCAGGGCGGGCAGCGGAGGTCAGGCACACAGATCTCTACTCCAGGGTGCAGGGCCTCCTCTGGGAATCAAGGGGACTTAAGTAGGGCCTAAGGGATGCTTCTGACCTGTAGCCGGTGGCACAGCCCTTGATCCAAGGTCCTGGGAGATGGCCAGGGAGCTGGTGTTCTGGAGCTACAGGCCTGTGCCACAAGGCCCTGGAGTGGGTGCTGGGGTGACCCAAAGAAGGAACTGGGTGGGGGCTCCAGGCTGCAGGGACAGGGCACATCACTGTCTCTGATGCCACTGGAAAGGGGCAGGGCCTCCCAAGGGCTTTGATTTCTCAGCCCTGTGAAAGATCAATGGCACCATAGAACAGCTCATTTTAAATACTCCCCTTACTGTGTACAAATGTGTTATTTCATGACTTCAAAAAATCTTGGCCTTTGAAGTGACAGACCTTTGTGAGATCCTTTTTGTCTGTCTGCCCTGTCCCTTGGCTACAAGGCGCCAGCTGCTGGGGGCAGGAATGCCATGTAGTCATCCGCCTGCCTAGAGGGGCCCAAGGGGCCAGGTGTGCATGTGTGTGCTCAAGTGTGTGTACACATGTGCATGTGTGCAGGTGTGCACCTGCCTGTGCACCAGTGTTTGAGTGAATGTGTGCCTGTGGACATGGCAGAGACACAGTCAAGGCCTTGGGTCCAGGACTTCCTGTGCTGAGCCTGGAATCTGGGTTCTGGAAAGGCCTTGGCACACCTGTGCTCTCTGGCACACTTGTATCTTGGGCTAAACGGCTCCAGGCCAAGGCAGGTGATGCCGGCATGGTGTGGAGTCAGCCCTCCATGTCCTGGGAGCCCTTCTGCCATGTGGACTGGGCCTGGTGCCACGTGCATGGGGTGGGGCCAGGCCCAGCTCTCTGGACTCACTTGTGTGGTCTCTGCCCAGGCAGGTCCAAGGTGGATATCAGTGGAGTTTGGTGGGCCCTGGAAGGCTGCAAAAGGCCCATGAGCAGGGGCAGGAGTCTCAGGATGCCCAGATTTCCTTGAGGCTCCCGGGCAGGAGATGTTCAACTGAGCCCCTGCCTTGAACCACTAAGAGACCTGTGCTAGGAGTCTTGGAGCAGATCCCGGGACCCAGCACAGCCCCCAAGAAAGTTCAGGGTACCCCAAACCTCCCCAGCAGGCCTGGGTCTTCCAGGATGCACTCCTGGAGAGCGGCAGTGCCCACCATCAACTCCTGGCTGTGCTGGTGCCAGTCAACCCCAGGCCTTATATGGCAAGTTGTCCCAAGTGGTCTCAGAGCAGATGCCAGCACATGCTCTGGAATCTCCAGAACCGTGAACTAAATAACCTTTACTCTTTGCAGCTTCTGGTATTTGTTATAGCAAAACTGAACAGACCCAGATACCAAGTTTCCCCAATTTGAACAAATAAATTTAGCTTTAAAAGCAAATTCTAGCCAGGTACTGTGGTGCACGCCTATAATCCCAGCGACTCAGGAGGCCGAGGCAGGAGGATCAAGAGTTCAAAGCCAGCCTCAGCAACTTAGCGAGACCCTGTCTCAAAATGAAAAGTAAAAAGAACTGGGAATGTAGCTCAATGGTTAAGGGCTGCTAGGTTCAACAACTCCTGGTACCAAAAAAAAAGCAAACCCAAGAGGCATGGCATGTGCACCTTGGGAAACTTCTGTGCTAACTTTGCAACATTCCTGTTTACCTGAAACTTCTAAAATTAAACACTTTCATAAACGAACCTTGTGCCCCAAACCATTGCTCCACAGCTTTCTCACTTGGGAAGCAAGCCTCACACCTGAGGTGTCAGGAAGTGCCCTGTGGTTCTAGCTGCTCCCCTGATCACTAACTCCCCATTTCTCAGTGCCCTGAGGACTGACTCACCCAAGAAATTCAGGACAGGAATACCCAAACACAGCTCTGCAGGCAGGGGCATCCCCAAGCGGCTATCCCCCAAAGCCACTTCCTGGCTCCCCAAGGAGCGAAGTTGCCAAGGCTGCATTCCAGGGGAGCCCAGCTGTCTGCTAAAGGAAAGAGTGATGTCCAGCACACTGAGCCAGACCACCAGATGCAAACGCCAGGTGCTTCCACGGTGCACTGGGCACCCCTGTTACCCCGGAGCTGTGGCAGGAGGAGCTGAACCCCAAGGACACTCTCCCTGGGCGACCACCTCACCGCCCTTCACTTCCGGGGCCCAGCACAGCTCTGGAGCTCTGGGATTCTATCCGGAAGAGGGCGGGCGCTGGTAGTGTTCTGTTACCTGAAGTTCTAATTTTCTCTTCTTTTCTCATTCTTTTAATAAACATTAGCACAACCAGAGGACCGGAGCCATTGGAGGTCGGGGGACGGGGGCTGTGGGGGTCAGCCATGCTCTAGGTCGCAAGGTGGGCTTCCCGAGGGTCTTGATGCCCCCTCAACCCATCCTCCCTGGCTGCCCCGTAGAGCAGAGCTGCTGCCCTGCGTCAAGGGCAGGATTCAATAAGGCTGAAAGGAAAGGATAAAGAGGTGCTAAAATCGGCGGCGGGGAGGCAGCCCCTAGCAGGGCTGGGCGCTAGGGCACCGCCTCCTGGGAGCCATTAGGGCGAGGGGAAGGCGTAGAAGGAGGTACCGGGAGGGGGCGAAGGAGGGCGAAGGAAGGCGGAGGACGGCAGAGGAGGAGGGACCCAGAGGGCGGAGGAGGGCGGAGGAGGAGGGGCCGGGAGGGCGGCGGAGGAGGAGGAGGTGGGGGGGAGGAGGGGCCGGAAGGCGTAGGAGGCGGAGGAGGGCAGAGGAGGAGGGGCCGGGAGGGGGAGGAGGAGGAGGGGCCGGGAAGGCGGAGGAGGGCGGAGGAGGGCAGAGGAGGAGGGACCCCAGAGGGCGGAGGAGGGTCGGAGGAGGAGGGACCCGAAGGGGCGGAGAAGGAGGAGGAGGGCAGAGGAGGAGGGGCCGGGAGGGCGGAGGAGGGCAGAGGAGGAGGGGCCGGGAGGGCGGAGGAGGAGGAGGAGGAGGGACCCGGAGGGCGGAGGAGGAGGAGGAGGAGGGGCCGGGAGGGCGGAGGAGGAGGAGGAGGGCAGAGGAGGAGGGGCCGGAGGGCGGAGGAGGGCAGAGGAGGAGGGGCCGGGAGGGCGGAGGAGGAGGAGGAGGAGGGACCGGAGGGCGGAGGAGGAGGAGGAGGGACGGGGGGGGTGAGGAGGAGGGACGGGGGGAGGAGGAGGAGGGGCCGGGAAGGCAGAGGAGGGGCGGGGGGGCCGTAGGAGGGACGGGGGGAGGGGCCGGGAGGAGGGGGGGAGGGGGGAGGGGGAGGAGGAAGGAGGGAGGAGGGGGGACCCGGAGGGCGGAGGAGGAGGGGCGGCCGGGTGGGCGGAGGAGGGCCGCAGCTCCGGGCGGGAGCACATGGGGGCGGGGCGGGCGGTGGCCGTTGAGTGGCTCAGTCATTGTGCCAGCGCTGCGAGCAGTGACACGCAGCGTCCGCTCCCGGGTGACGCCCGAAAGCGCCTTTGACCCGGAGGCTCACCTGCAGAGTCGACTTTATAGAGCCTCTGAAGGCCCAGCAGCAGACAGGGGCCGCGAGCCGGGCACCTAGCGGGACGAAGAATGAGGGCCGGCCTTTTGAATGAGAGGTCGCTTGGAAGCATCAGACATATGCTAAGACGCAGTTGGCGGAAGAAAAGTGCCCATCATGTATGCTAAGACGCAGACGGCGGAAGAAAAGTGCCCATCATGTGGCTCCGCATTGAAGGAGACCCTTTCTGGCCCAGCCTGGCTCCCGTGGCTCCCGGACCTCTCCAAGCTTCTCCATGGTGCAGGAAAGTCAGTGGCGGCCAGCGACCCTCCCCAACACACACACACACGCGCGCACACACACACGCCCTGTGACCACATCCCTCCAACAGGGAACCTGGTTTTCATTCAGTGTCCCTGAGACTGCTGGGGAAACCGGTGACGAGCAGTGGCTTCTCACCTGCAGGCCAGGGCTGTGTGCTCTTCCTGCACGCTGGGTCTGAGCCAGGAGGTGGCTCAGGAGCTCTCAGGCCCTGGCTTCTGCCCCCAGACCCACAGCTAGCTCACCCAGAGGTGGGGATTATTAGGTCCAAGGTGTAACATCTGTGCAGACACTTTATAAAATGTTTCGTTTTCCTGTCCTAGAAGGGTACTTGCAGAGTTAGAATAACAAAAGTTTAACAAAAGTTAAAATATGACTTCCCCTCCCTGCCTCTTGTTAACAGACCTGAAATATTTTGTGTCCCAGAGATACCGCTGTTTACCGGTGACGAGTTCTGCTCCTTCTAATGTTGAAGACTGAACACTAGAGAAGCAGCCAAGGCAAGCATATTGAGCAGGTTTTATTTAAAGGTAATAATACAGACTTCTCCCAGCAGGAAGAATGGGGCCATGGCTGATGTTCTAAAAGTCCCAAGAAGTGAGCGCACCCTACATCTTTTATAGGTTAAAGTCTCTTTTGTTCTCCAGTTCTCTCCCCCCTTATCTCTCCTTCCTGCCTACGTGACTAGTCCTGGTTTTTCATTAAGTGAGAAACCATGGGCAGGGGGAGGGCCAGGGTGATTCAGGCAGATAAGGGCCCAGGGGGCACCAATTAGCAGCCCCTTGTTTGCAGTCCTTGATAAAGGCAGGTAATCAATGGGCTCCGGATATCCTTGACATTCCATTCTTCCAGGGGCCGTCTCCAACTTCCAGAGGTAGATGGCTTTATGGCCTCCATTTCCTCGATTTGACCCAATCCCCTATGTCTACACTAACTACCTGTTCTTAATTCTGGCTTCACCAGCAGCCCACTGCAAGCTCTTACCACAAACAGTTCATATGACCTTATCTTGCCTCTCTCGCTTTGCCGGGAGTGATGGCCTTTGTCAGATCTTGACTGACAAATGAAACTTTCCCCATGTGGATCTCCTCGCCTGGTTTCTGTACTGCTCATCTGTGTCCCATGCCCCTCTCAGGGATGGTGCTCAGGAACCCATGGCCTTCCAGCAGCTGGGTGCCTGCTTCCCCCTCCTCAGTCATGGCTCCCCACACATGGTGACCAGGAATTGGGGAACTGGCCTGAGGGGCCTCTGGGGAAAGGCAGCGGGTTGGAAGAGTCCTACCCAAGTGTGCTGAGCCCTCTGGGGTCAGGCTTGTCCTTGGTGGGGACACAGGGTGTCAGCTCCTCCACCCTTGAGCTTCTACCTTAGCCTGTCTCCCACCCAGGGCCCTGGGCCTCCCCAGCATCCTGGGCTATTAGCAGGTTGCTGCTGGCTCTTCTGCCTGAACTCCAGGATTCCATACACGTCCCACAGAAAGTCCAGAGATGAGGAGAGAACTGAGGGCGATAGCTCGACAGACCACAGTGAAGGCCTACTCGGGAGCTGGCCACCCGGAATGAAGAGTGGGTGCAGACCTCAGGTGGCAGAGACAGCCGGGTTCAAGGCTAGCCAACGCTATGCCAGGCCACACGTGTGGGTCAGGGTCCTGGACACGGTATGGCAGCCCAGGCTGAAACCCTCAGTGGTGGCTGGTGCTGCTCTCCCTGACCCATCATGCCTGTGCCCAGAGGCCTCCATTCCCCAGGACCTGGGAAGAAGCAGGAGGTCAGACCCAGCACCCAGACTTTGACTCAGATGCTGGAAGCTCAGCTATTGGTCACATTCTGTCTTAGGTTGTTTTCAAACATAAGAGCCTTGGGTCACGGGTTGTCCGCCCTCCTAGTGGCCTGTCTTTAGTCAGGAGGGGAATTCCCTGGGCCCCTGCCAGGTCCTGATTGGCCCTCCCTCTCTGAGGCACCTGCCCTTCCCCAGGCCCCCTGTCTGGTGTGGCTGTGCCTCTCCTGGGTCTACCCATTGCCCCACCTTGGCCTGCCCACTGGACTTGGCTGGCTCTCAGGCAGGGCCTGCAGTGGGGCCAGTGCTGTTCTACCCCTGGGGGACACTCCCAGGCAGGCAAGCTGGCACTGCCTGCTGTTCCCAGGGCCCATGCCCTGGGAGTCGCCCCCTTAGCACCCTGGTGTCTGCCACCTGCACCTCTCTCCTCTCCCTCCTCGCCTGGGCCTTTAGGGTGGTTTTCTTGTTGTCTTGTCCTATTTTGCTTTGCCATGCTGGGGGCTGAACTCGGGGGCACTCTGCCACTGAGCTACATCCCCAGCTCCTTTTTACTTTTTGAGACAGGATCTTGCTAAGATGCCCAGAATGGACTTGAACTTGGAATACTCCTGTCTCAGTTCCCTGGTTGTGGGGGTCATCACCACACCAGGCTTGGAGTAGTTTTCTAATAGTTCACAAAGTGCTTGGTACTTGTCCCCACCCTGGAGTGCAGCTGGGCTTGGTGCCTTGTAGAAGGTTGGAACGCGGCAGTGTGGCCAGCCCTCTCCCCTCTCTCCATCACTGCTCTGGGGGAAGCCAGGGCAGGAGTGACTGCCCCTCACTTGCCGTGTCCCTGGAGTGCTCAAGGCACTTACATGGTGGCTGCTGCAGAGAGTGGACTGGCCTCGCGAAGCCCCTTGCCTTTGACTGGCTGCATGTGCTGGGGGCTGTGGTGGGGCCGGAAGGGCAAGCTGACCCTTCAGTTTTCCCCCTTCTAGAAACAAAAGCGGAGGTTCTGAGGATGCCACCCTTCCCACAGCCTCACTGCCGAGGCAAGACCTTGGTGTGGTCATCGGTTTGTCCTGACCAGCCCAACAGGAGGTGGCACAGCTGCTGTGCCTGTGCACAGGACTCTCCCAGGAGGTGGAGAAGAGGCTGCACTCATGGGTGCCCTGAGTCCATGCCCGTGCGCACTGCATGTTGCCCTGTGCCAAGGGGCCCCGGGTCGGCAGGAGGCCGGGGCCAGGCTCCATCTGTGGCGGCTACTATGTGTGGCCTCCTGGGCCTGCAGGGCTGGCCCAGTGGGATCAAGCTGGATTACATACCCAGAAGTCCTCCGGCAGTGAATGAGAGGCAGAGGGACCTCTCTGCCCTGGTGGACCACCCCTGCCGCAGGACAGGTGGGGAGGGGAAGAGGGCACCACAGCCCATACTGGGACCAGAGTGGGATGGAGCACCTCCCCTAGGCCCGGGCAGGCTGGTGGGCAGGCGCTCTGTGCAGTGCTCCCAGGAAGCAAGGTTCTGACATGAGCTGCGTGGCTAGGGAAGAAAGCTGCTCTCAAGATGGTAGAAGGAAACAGGGAGCCCTCCACAGGCATGGAAGCAACCAGCATGCCAGCAGGGAGGGTCCAGCTCTAAGAGCAGCCTCTGCACTCAGCGGGGGGCCTTTCCTCCCTGTGGCTCTCTCCCTCGGCAGGTGCGCTGCTCATAGCACCTGCCTGCAAGGTCCACGGCGCCCGCCAGTGGATGCCCAGCCCCAGGGGCCACTCACAGGCCAGTGCTCTGCAGGCTGGGCCCCTCAACACCACACTGTCCTTGAAAACCCTGCCTGGGTCTGAAAGCCCCTCCTCACTCTGATTCTCTAGCCTTGGGAGACCACAGGAAGGAGGTTCTAGAATCAGCATCTCTGCTCTGAATCCAGGCCAGTAGAAAACGACCACATGGGCCCTCTGGGCTCAACATAAAAACACCCACTCACCACTTTTGGTGGCTCTGCTGTGCAGTCCCTGCATTAGGGGACTGCTGAGCACAGCCGACCCACCCACCCCAGGGATATAAGTGTCAGCAGGAATTCCAGAAACGGATGCCCTATGCACACAAGAAGAGGTCACCCTCTCTGTTTCACAGCCGAGGCTGCTTTTCCCCAACATGTCCTTCACTGCTGTGGTCACAGCGGTCCTGAGAGCTTCATGATCATCATAAGACTGGAGAGAAATGGACACAGGAGTGTGAGGCGCTTTCTGCTGGACTTAGAAATCCGAAGAGTGCTCACTGCCCTGAGACCTGAGAAGTGGTCTAGAGACTCCTTCAATCTGAATAAAACCATGGTCCCCACACCTGCAAGGTCTACCAGGCAGCAATGTGGCTGCCCAAGAAGCCCTGGAGGTGAGTGACCAGCATCCTCCATGGAGCCTCTGCTGGTGAGCACCCTCCCGGCCTCGTCAGGGTGGAACACACAGGCCACACGGAGTAAAGGGGGCTCTGGAGACGGTGGCACCGGACGGTCTGTGTATTGTTTCAGTTTAAAGTGTGAGTTCCTAGGTCCCCTCTGACCTGGGGGCTGCTTGGGGTCTTTCTGGGAGGAGGCCCTGCCTGGCCTCTGCCCCTGCAAGGATGTGCTTGGCCCTGTGGACAAAGGAGATTGATTCTGGGGTCTCCCAGCAGCTAAATGACACCACTGCCCTCAAAGCGATTTCACAGCCAGGGGAACCGATTGTATCTTCCAGCTCATTAAGCTGCACGTAAGTGCTGCCTCAGCCCTCGGCACCAGTTCCAGCGCCAGGCAATGGCGCAGATTCCACAGGTCCCTCCCCGCCTGGAGACAGGCATCCCATTGTCCCCTGCATGTCCACCTGTCTATCCAGGCCTTTGAACACTCTGTCGGCCTGCCTGGGAGAGTCCTGCCTGCGACCAGGACACACACGATGCACCGCTGCCACGGGCAGTGACTGAAGGACCTGGCCAGCACTGGAGGGGTGCCTACCCTCCCTTCGGTCCTGAGGGACCGAAGCTGGGACACAGACCTCTCCAGTGACATTGTGCACAACACCCAGGGTGCAGGGCCATGGCACCCAGAGCCAGGATGCACCCTGGCCAGCTGAGGTGGGGCCACAGGACTTCAGGCATGGTGGCCTGTGGGAGGACCAAGCACCTCTGTCCTAAATTCCCAAGAGGTGGGGGCCAGGCCCAAGAGGAGGGTCTGTTTCCCCCTTGAATGTGGTTGGGAAACATTACCCTTCCTAGGTCTTGGTGGGTTCCTGAGAGCCCCCAGGCAGTGAGGTGCAGAGGCTCAACACAGAGGGCTGGCAGGAAGGCTGCCAGGGTGGACAAAGCCACCTCACCCTCGTCCCTCAGTCCCCACCAGACCTGGGACCACCTCTCATCCACAGAGTAGGGGGAGCCAGCTTCCCAGGCCAGGGAGGTGCCCTGCACAGCAGGAGCAGCCAGGCTGGACTTCTGCATCCCAGGTCTGCTCCATCCCCTCCGATGCCTGGCTGGCCCCCAAGCTCCAGGCCATCACCTCCTCTACCCTCCACCCACGCAGTCCACCGTCCCTCCACTCAGATGCCATAGGCATTTCCATGGACTTTCCAGACAGGCTCTAGGTGATGTGGGAGGGAGATGGGCGTGGGAGCCACCTTGCAACACCTCTGGCCTGCACGCTGGGGAACACCGTCTCTGCACAGGGGAGGGCCTGGGCCTCCTCTGTGACTTCCCGCACTGTGGTCCCCAGAGCCACCTCTGACTTCCATGGTCCCCGGGGCCAACTCTGGCCTTTGTCCCAAATGTGTCTCTATCCAGCTTCCCCTTTCCTCCTCTCAAGCCAAGACCTACCCCCACCCAACAGGATGAACCTTCGACTGGGCAGGGGTAATGAGTGAGTCCCACCCTGCCAGCCTCTCTGTGGCTTTGAGGACAAGTGGCACAGTCCTTTGGGCTGCAGAGGAGACAGCAGGACCAGGCCAGTGTGAGGAGTTCACTCCACTCACACCTACCTGCTTAGAGAACAGTGCCTGGTGAGCCCCAGCCCTTGGGCACTCAGAGTATGCACAGAGGACCGGGTCTCAGGTGGGGGCTGATCAGCCCAGCAAGCACTGCTGCAGACCGGCCTGGGAATCCTAAAGGAAGGCTCGAAAGGATAAGACTGCTTCCAATAGCACAGCTGTCCCAGAGCAAGTGATGGGAGGGCAAAAGTGCCCAGCACCCAGCAAAGCAGAATACAAAAGTATAAAGTTCAGATGGAAAGTACATGCACATAGAAAAGCAGGAAAATAGATGCCCGATGAAAAGAAAAGCCATCAAAACCACCCAAGAACTGGTGCCAAAGGCAGAACTGGCAGACAAACCTGTTAGAACATTATTATATCAGTATCCCACCAGGTGCCTGTCATCCCACCCCCTTAGGAGGCGGAGGCAGGAGGATTACAAGCTTCAGGCCAGCCTTGGAAATGTAGCAAATCCTGTCTCAAAGTAAAAAATGAAAAGAGCTGGGGTGTAGCTCAGTGGTAGTGTGTGCCTGGTTCAATACCCAGTATCACAAAAAGGTGTATTGGGAAAGATAAGCACAGACATGGGAGATATAAAAAGAGAACCAAACAGAACTTCTGCAGGCGAAAACTATAATATCTGAAATTTGAAAACACACTAATGTTAATGGTTAAATAGATATTACAGAAGAAAAAAATCAGTGAACTCAAAGATAGCATAGAAACTGTTCAAAATAAAACACAAGGAAATATTTTTTTTAAATGAAGCATACAGTGAGCCATGGAACACCTTTGGCAGACCTAAGATATATGTAACTGGAATCCCTAAAGCAGGAAGAAATCAGAAAAGAAAATTTCAAGTAATGGTTGATAATTTTCTAAATTCGATAAAAACTATGAACCTATAGAGCCAAGAAACTCAACAAAACTCAAACATAAGACATGTGACTAAAATAAGCCCAGGACCCCATGATCAAACTGCTCAACACCAAGGACCAAGATAATGTCTTGGAAGTAGTCAGAGACAAAAGACATTCTATGTGCACAGAGACAAAGACGAGGAGAACAGCTGACTTCCACTGGACAAGGAAGGTAAGGAGACCATGGAGCATGTGCTGGGGTGGGAGGTCTGTCAACTGAACTCTACAACCAAAAAAAATGTCTTTTAATATTGAATGAAAAATAAACACTTTTTCAGACATACAAAACTGAAAATTAACTATCAGCAGACTCACCCTACAAGAAATGTTAAAGTCCACCAGGTGAGGTGGTGCATACCTGTAAACCCAGCAACTCAGGAGGCTGAGGCAGGAGGTTTGCAAGTTCTAGGCCAGGGTGGGCAACTGAGTGATACTGCTTCAAAAGGAAATATTAAAAGGGCTGGGGTGTAGCCTGAGGGTAGAGTGCTTGTCTAGCATGTGCAAGGTCCTGGGTTCAGTCACTGGCACCACACATGAGAGAGTGAGAGAGAGAGAAAGTCCTCGGAAGGAAAGTGACACCAGGTGGAAAGATGAACCTGCATGAAACTCCAGGTGTACTAGAAACTTTTGTTCATCGTGGATGAACAAAAGAGATGCTTTCTTACTGTTCAACTCTCCTTATAAGATAATAAGCATCTACACCTAGTGTGGTGGTACACACCTGCAGTCCCAGCTACTCAGGAGGCTGAAACAGGAGGATCACCTGAGCCCAGGAGTTTAAGGCTAGCAAGGGCAACAAAGAGAGCCCCATCTACAAAAAAAAAAAAAAAAAAAAAGTATCCCTGTAATGTGTGGCCTCTGGCATATAGGATACAGGAATAGAAGGTATAACTACCATGGTACGGGGTCCAGGGATGGAAGTTCCACACACAGACACACACACACACACACACACACACACACACACACAGAGCAGTGTAGCATCTCTGCAGGTAGGCTGCAATAAATTGAAGACATAAACTCTATAGCAACCATTAAAACAAGAATTACAGCTAAAGAGCCAACAAAAGAGACATATTAGAATAAGAAAAAAATCCAATCGATCCAAAAGCAAGAAAAAGAGAAAAAAATCGAACAGATGGTAACTTATAAAATAGTGAGATGATAGACATACACCTACCCATATCATTGAGCACACCAAATGTAAATGGTTTAAATACTCAACTAAGAGGCAGAGGCCCTCACACTTCATGAAGACTGCTGCGCAACAAGAAACACTCTTCAAATATAAAGGTGCAAGTATGTTGAAAGTAAAGGAATGGAAAAGATACGCCATGCTGACCCCAGCTGAAAGCAAGCTGGAGTCCACACACCAATGTCACACAAAGCGCTGGGTGCAGTGATGCACACTCGTAATCTCAGCTACTCGGGAGGCTGAGGCAGGGCTGCCAGTCTGAGACCAGCCTCAGGAACTTAGCAAGACCCTTTCTCAAAAATAAAAGGGCTGGGGATGTAGCTCCATGGGTTCAATCCCCAGCACTGCAAAAATAATAATGGCACTGTTAGACAAAGTTGACTTTAGACCAAAAACATTTAAAAAATAAACAGAACACTCATGCTGATGAAGGCATCTGTAGATCAACAGAACAAAAGTATCTTAAACAGATATGAACCTAATAAGACGGCTGTCAGATGCACAAAGTAACTGATAATTATCAGAAAGAGGAACGGATGAACCCACAATGCCTGTCATAGACCTCAGGAACCCTCTCTTAACAACTGGTGGAATAAACAGGCAGGAAATACCAAGGACATGGCAGATGGGTACCTTATCTACCACCTCCACCCAACAGACAATCCCTGACCAGCTGAGGAGCAATGGATGGACCATGGCTTTCCAAAAGCATGCAGGGCATGCACCAAGACACGCCATGTTCCGGGCCATAAAATAAGTCTTAACAATCATGAAATGCTGAAAATGTGTCTTCCAGCCACAATGGAAATAACCTGAAAATCTACTGAAACATCCCTGGAAGATCCCCAAATGGTTGGAAACTAAGTAGCAAGTTTTGAGAAACTGCAGGGTCAAAGAAGAAATCAAGAGGGAAATTAGCATTTTGAACTGAATGAAAATTGAAACATCAAAATTTGTTGGATGCCACTTACATTAGTGAACTTTTCATTGCTGTGACAAAATATCTGAGAAAAACAACTTTAGGGAGGAAAGATTTATTGGGCTCATGGTTTCAGAGGTTTCAGTCCTTGGCAGGCTGGCTCCATTGCTCTGGGCCTGAGGTGAAGCAAAGCACCATGGTGGGGAGGGATGGTGGAGTTTAGAAGTGGGGCAGACACAGGAAGTGGTCCCCGAGGGCACACCTCCAAGGACCCATTTCCTTCCACTAGGTCTACCCTCCACAGCTTCTGCCACCTCCCAATGGTCCATCCATGATGAATCCATTGTGGACTGACCACTGAGGAGGCCAGAGTCCTCATGATCCAGTCCCTTCCCCAAGTCCCCTCTCTGGACACTGCTGCATTAGGAACCAAGCCTTCCACAGAGACATCTCAGATCCAAATGTAACACCACTGAGGCAGCACCTAGGGTAAATCCATAGTACCACAAGTTGCATTTTTTAAAAAGAAAGGTTTAAAATTCAATGGTTCATTTTCTATATTAAAAAACCAATAAGCCAGGCACAGGGGTGCACACCTGTAATCCCAGCAGTTCGGAGGCTGAGTCAGGAGGATCACAAATTCAAAGTCTCAGCCACTTAGCTGGGCCCTAAAGCAACTTAGCAAGACCCTGTCTCAAAATAAAATATAAAAAAGGGCTGGGGATGTGGCTCAGTGTTTAAGTGTCCCTGGGTTCAATCCCTGGTACCAAACAAAAACAAACTAATAAAAGAAGACCAAAGGAATCCAGCTAAGGAGAAGATAGGAGCAGGAAGACTGCCCTGGGTATCTGTGAGACAGAAACCGGCAGCCAGGGGACAGTGGGGACTGCATGGTCACAGGGAACCAATTGAAGAACTAGAGAGTTGGGTGGTCCATCTTCAGAACCCAGTGTTCAGCCTTCAGTGGGATTAAGAGTCAATCTAGCTGTTCTAACTACAGCCCACCCCTTTTTAAAGCCCGCCCAATTTTAAAATTAGCCAATCGCATAGATGGTCACCCGCTCCTCCTATCGCAAGGGGCAGCGCTGTGTTAGGGACAGGGATAAAGGCGGCAGAGGCCCGCCCAGCTGCGGTTGCTGGCCAGGTGCAGGACACACCCTTCTGCAGAAGGTAAGCGTGACTCCTCGGGACCCCGGTGTCGCTAACACCAGCAGCACTGGGAACCTGGGCTGCACAGGCTGTGTGCTCGGCTCCCGAGGGCCCTCTCCAGGGCCCGGGCAGTCTGGTTGTCCTCGGCAGTGACCCTGACACCTCTGTGCTGTTGTCTCTATCCAACTCTGCATGTTCCCCCCAACCATCTCCAAAGAAAAGTTGTTAATCCTCAAAATACACAAATACCATTCAGTAATCCCCAAACAATGACCCATAAATATCTGCAGAACTCAGGCTCCCAGTGGCTCCAGGCCCTCCTCTGTGACCACACAGTGAGGTGGCTTAGCTTACTGCTGCTGCTGTCCAGCCCACCCAGCCTGGGCACAAGGCTCAGAGCCAGTGCCTGACAGGAACTCCTGCCCAGGGTGCTTCTGAGCTTTGGGGGACTGAGCACAAGCAGGGTCACAGCTAACTTCCAGCTCCAAGGCAGGTGGGGCCAGATGGCCCCACAGATACAGGAGTGACTGAGAGAGAACACGGGTCTGCACCCAGCCCTCTTTCTGACCCTGGCAGGGTGGGGCTCAGGATGCCAGGAAAGGGAGGAAAGCCCAGACCTTCGCCCTCCAGAGATGAGACAGTCTCTAGGTTTCTGGGGGCGGGGGGCGGGGCTGTGCTGGGCTGGTGTGGTTGGTGGCTGCTGTACGGGGGTCGGGTGCAGAGCTTGTCCTTGACACTCTTGGCCTCTTAGCCCATCCATCCCTCTGAGAGGCCTGCCTTCCTGCCCTGAAAGGAAGCCTTGTCCTTTCTCAGGGGATCAATTCCCCAGCCAACCCCCGTCTCTTGAGTTTTGGGCCTGGGGATGCACAGCAGTGGACAATACCAGACCCACCAGGCAAAGGCCCAGACGTCCAGTCCAAACCACCCACCACCTGCCTCCCATCACTGTGCTGGCCAGTGAGCACTCTAGACTGGGTTTAGCAGAGCAGAGGGGGGCACTGTATCCTGCCTGAGGGTCAGTGGGGTTGGTGACAGGCAGACAGAGGCTGGAGGGCCATCCTCTCAGCAAAGGTCCTTCCTGCTATGTGGTCCTGCCTCCTGCTGCCTGGGACCCCAAAAGCCCAGTGAGAATTCAAGAGAAGGGCTGGGCCCAGCAATAGCCCCAGGCCCACCTCCCAGCCCTCAGCCAAGTAGGGAGGAAAGAGCGAGGACTTTAGAACCCGACAGGCCCATCCTGAGCTGTGTCCTGTCCTGTGCTGGCTTCCTGTTGCACCTGCAGCAAGTGAGTACAGACATTTAAGACAGCACAGAGGTGTCCTCAGCAGCACACCATCCATGAGAATTTAACTCACAGTTTCCCCTCCAAAGGGGGAAGCAGAGGTTGGCGAGGGCCACCCTGAACTGTGCCACACCCACCGGGGACGACAGACCTTGGGAGTGAATGATCACACCTCAGACCAGGAGCAGGGAGATGGGATCAGGCCTGCCCTTTTGTAACCCGCTCACGGAGAACTGCCTTTGAGAGCACAGACCCAAGAGCCTCCACCAGGCCCCGCCTCCCAACAGCAGCACTTTACCCACCAAGCCTCCAACACAATGGACCACAGGGACACCCAAACCATCCCCAAACCATAGCATGTCTCATCTCAAGGTCAGCGGATTGACACCTCAACTCGTCTGCCGCAGAACACAGTCCTGGGTCCTGAAGACCGATGGGGGCACCTTGAAGGGTCTGAATGCACTGCAGGAAGTTGCTCTGGAAAAGGGGCAGTCAATAAAAATGGTTTCCTCCTTTATTCTCCTCCTTCATGCAGTTTGCCAAAGTTATCAGCCTGAGTGTGCCGACAGACAAGACCAGGTGAGCAGGAGAAGAGGGCAGGCCATTAGAAGGTGCAGGACCAGGCTCCCAGCCATGTGCACCCTCCGAGCCTGCCTCATGGCCCACCCCTGTGCCTTACTTTCCCACCTGCTCCGCATCACCCTTGTTGGCTGCCAGAGCACACCCAAACTGGCCTCCCTCTGGCCGGGGTCCTGGGTAAAATGCCACTTTGTGTGTGGAAGGATTCTCCAACAAGCTGTGGAGGAAAACGCCAAAGCTGCAATAGAAATGCTCCTGAGGAGGGAGCAGCGCTGTCCTCCTAGGACCGGGCATGCCTGGGCTGTGGGACACAATGACAGTGAAGGCGAGGACGCGGCAGAGATGCGGGGCTTCCAGCTTAACTTTTCCTGGGGCTCCCTGAGGATCCGTGTCTGGGAAGGGAGGCTTTGGAAGAGGTGGAGTGGGTGACTCTGCTCTGGTATGCAGTGCAGGGTGGAGTGGGTGACTCTGCTCTGGTATGCAGTGCAGGGTGGAGTGGGTGACTCTGCTCTGGTATGCAGTGCAGGGTGGAGTGGGTGACTCTGCTCTGGTATGCAGTGCAGGGTGGAGTGGGTGACTCTGCTCTGGTATGCAGTGGGGAGTTAGCTGCCTGCACAAGGTCCACACACTGGCAGCTAGACAGCAGGAAGTCTGCATGGCTAGCTGAACCCAGTCATCCGAAAGAGCCATGCCACCTTCAACAGTGGGGTGTGGCCTCCTCACCTGGGACCCTCTGGCACCACAGCTGCGCACCATCCAGTCGTCCTCCCGGTCTGGGCTGAGAGGAGGGACAGCCTCTTTAGTCCTGCCAAGCTCCAGACGTGACAGCAAACCCTACAACAAAATCCAACCTCAGAATCCTCTCCCTCCTCCATGGAGAAACCCCCCTGACTCCAGTCTGAATTTACCTGTCCTCTAAGCAGTCAGCACTCCCAAACAGGGAGGAAATGGTGCCATTCAGACTGGGGACGGCCTCAGGCTCTGCCTCCATTCTGAGGCACAGCTGGGAGGGGCCCTTTGCTGCCAGGGGCTGTGCCACTTTTCTGTCTGTCCGAACACAGGCCTGCGGGTGCACTGCAGGGAGGCCGGCTGCCCATGGGCACTTCTGTTCCTTCCAGTGGCCAGAGACAGTATGGAGGCTCCTGCACACAGGGGACTTGAGAATCTGTATCCAAAGCTGCCATGTTAAAAAAGGGGTCCCAGGCTGGGGAGAGAGCTCAGTGGGTAGAGTGCTTGCCTCACAAGCACAAGGCCCTGGGTTCAATCCCCAGCACCGCAAAACAAAACAAAACAAAACAAAAAAAAGGGGTCCCTTCACATCCCATTACTGCCCCCCGACTCGGCCCACTGCCAGCCAGGCTGAAGTAGGGCTGAAACACTGGAGGAAAGGCCTGGGTGTGCTGTGTTGGGGACTAGGCCTCATGCCCACTGGGGCACTCTCCCCTCCCTCCTCTGTCCCCTACCTGGAGCCCGCAGAGCCAGGCAGGGGCCAGTCTTCCTGCAAGGGCAGGGCTACCAAGAAGGATGCCGGCACGGGCACCCACTGGGAGGTGAGGGCAGGGTGAGGAACCCAAGAGGCCTCCCGCGAGTGGCAGGAAAGGCTCTGTTGGGTCCACATGTGCCTGACCTTGGACCCCAGGCGGTCACACCAGTCTGACCACACACAGGCTCCTGCTTTCTCCACCCAGAGGCCACCTTTGTGGCATCCTCTGGCAGGGGCAGGCCTAGACCAGCTGGCTCTATCCTTATTAAAATTCGGGGTCAAACATTCCTGTCAGTGGCCTAGTGAAAAACGACCAGAGAGAGGCCTTGAGAGAAAGTCCGTCAGCGATGCCCATCATCCCAGTCAATTCAAACCACCTCTATCAGTGGAGAGTCTGGAGCAGGAAGGACTGCTCCTTCCCAGGCCAGGCAGACACAGGCAGCTGGGAGCCCTGGGGTGTGTCCAGGGCCTTCCACACATACATGAAGAAAACCCGAACTTCTCTGGGTGAGCTGGACAATTAAACTGCCCCAGAGTGGTCATTAAGGCAACCTTGGTTTTTCAAAAATAATTAAGTTAGGTAGTTGTTTCTATGTTCTAGGATATTAATCAGACATAAGTTCACTATCCCAAATCAACTCAAGAAATATTCTGCTACTCAGTCCGGCTTCCAAGCAACTCGCTCTGCAGTACTCAAGTTTTTTAATCCAGAAGATGGGTCCAGTTTTCAAAAAGGAATCCGCATGACAGCAGGTCTCTATCGGGTCAAGGCTCCTCTCTTTTTGAGCCAGATCCGGTCCCCGCCAGGTTTCTCGCCGGGACCTCAAGGAGCGACCCCGGCCATTCCCAGCCGCCAGAGGCCCTCTCTGGGAGAGAATCTGCAAAGGCAGAGTGGTACAGGCAGACAGCGAGCAAGCAAAGCGAGCAAAAGCCTTGTGTGAGCCGGGTGTCTGAGGCCAGTGCAGGGTCGACCCTGCCACGCCCCGGTGGTCTGTGCCCCATAGCCCTGCGACGCGCCCCGCTGGCTCTGGGACGCACGGCCACTGCCCCGGAGGACGCTTGGCGGATTCAAGAAGAGCCACCCAGGGCCTCAGACACCATGGCCCGTCTCCAAAGAAACAAGCGGAGAATCACCGGGCGTGGTGTCATCCCATGCGACCCCCAGGATGCACGGAGAGAGCCACGGTCCAGCAAGCACACCACGATAGTTCTGCACCCGAGAGCTGGGATGTACGGGAAAGAGCAACCCCGGAGCCACCCAGGAACTACACTGCCAGAGGCGCCGGCGCCAGTCTACAGCGCGCCGAATCCTCGCAAGGACAAGGGCGGTTGCCAGAACGAAGATCCACCACGCCGCCGGGCCCGTCGCCGGCTCTTCAGTTCAGGGAGACTGGGTGCAGCGCAGTGCGTTCCGCGAGCGCCTCCGCAGCCTTCCGGGCAGGAGGAGCGCCCGCGAGCTCCGGCAGAGAACGTGGAGCCCGCGGAGCACGGCGGCAGCGCAGCCCAGCAGGCCTGGGCTGGGGCTCAGGTCTCCGGCCTCCGGCGGCGGCCCCGCCCCTCGCTGCTTTTCCCGCCTCCTCGCTAGCAAAGCCAACCGGCGCTGAGGCTCGCACATCAGCCGCCGCGGCGATTGGACAGCGGCTCATGAAAGCGCCACCACCTTTTTATAGGGTGCAGAGGGCGGGGGGCGCCGCGGAGCCCCCGGCAGTGGTGCCGCGCACTGCCCCTGCGTCCCGCGCGCACTGTGCGACAGTCCCCGCAGCCCCCGCCCCACGCATGGCTCCCCCGTCGCTCCGGATGAAACCCGCTGGGCTCAGGGCAAGCAGTGGGGGCGGCGCGGGCCCAGGTCCTCTGCCCTCCAGCGTCGAGTCGCTGCTGGAGGCAGAGCGCGGGCCAGACTCAGAGCCCACAGAACCAGGGGAGGAGAGGCCTCTGCGCGTCGCTGAGCCCCGGGCCTGTTTCCCGCCTGCTGCTCTTGCGTGCCCCCCACGTAAGTGCCCAACCTCGCGGTCCCGAGTCCTGACCGGCGCCCGCCCAGCCTGGGGCTGAAGACCAGGGCGGGAAAGGCTCTGTCGCTCATAACTTAGAAAGTAATAGCCACAAACGCGCCTAGCCTGAACGCAAAGAAAGAAAATCGCCCACCCGAAGCCTACAGCGCGTACAGGGCCTGCAGCTACTCCCGCATCCCACGCCAGGAAGGCTTCGAACTTGCCCACGACCTCAAGACTTCTCTGCTCCAGGACTCTCCTATCGAAGCACTCCCTGTCCGCTGCGTGCGTCCTGAGATGGCTAAAGTTGGCTTGGAGTCTTGGACTCTGCTCTCACCCCACTCAGTTCCTGCCATGGTCTCCGGCCCGAGCCTCGCGCTTTTTCCAAGTGGGCAGAGCCCTAGTCCTCCCTGGGATGAGGTGCTGTGGGTTTGGGGAGCAAAGTCCGAGTCCACAGGGAATCGCCTCTGCCCCGCCGCTTCTCGGCCCTTGCTTTGCTTGCCCCAGCAGCCTTTGGGGGTCTCGTTGCTACGTTGCTTTAAGGGGCCCGGGTCATGGATGGGAACTTGCGTCCACAACCGGCCTTTTGCAGGGGTCTGGCAGCGTCAGGACAGGGGCGTAGCGCCAGCGTTTGAGCGTCTTCTTTATACTTCTCTTTCCTTTAAGGGGCCCCCAGCCCTGCGCCCTGCACCCTCCGAAAACACAAGAACAACCGCAAGCCGCGGACTCCCTTCACCACCTCGCAGCTGCTGGCGCTGGAGCGCAAGTTCCACCAGAAACAGTACTTGTCCATCTCCGCGCGCGCGGAGTTCTCCAGCAGTCTAGCCTCACAGACACGTAGGTGAAGATCTGGTTTCAGAACTAGCCGTAGGGCTAAGGCCAAGCGGCTGCAGGAGGCCGAGATGGAGACTCTGAAGCTGGCGGTCAAGCCGCCGCGGTCCTCATTCGCCCTGCGCTTCCCTCTGGGCGCCCCGTTGCACGGCTCGGGCGCGTTCGGTGGCGCAGCGGGAACCCTGCCGCTGGTGCCAGGGCTCCAACCGCGGCCTATAGCGTGTACTACCTGTCTTAGGCGTGGGCGTGGGCAACCGACCCGGAGCTGCGCGGCGGGAGGGATGGACTTGACCTGCAGGACTGAAGTGGCCGGCACGGCACCGCCTGTGCCACAGCCTGCGGAAGACTAGCGTGCACCGAGGACCCTGCTCCTAGTACCCTGGCCTTTTCGGTGTCGCCTTTTGTGTGTGTGCGTGGTTAGTTTTTAGGTTTTGTTGCTAATATGATGTTATATTTGATGCCTGAAGCCTATTTGTGGAATTCTTACAAATATTTCAAAAGTTTCTAAGAATCATGTTAGTACTAAACTGTTTGCTGAAAGGTAATGGACTTTATTCTGTGCCCTCAAAATGGACCAAAATAGATCTTACTACTTCGAATAAATCAACTGACAAAGTACTCTGAGGGTTTGCTCTGTGGACCCATCTCTGGCTCTGAAGCCCACTCTCCTCCAGGTGGCCATGACCACTTGCAAAATTATTCTGGGACGCGGCAAGGAAGTAGTTCTCAAATTAAAATAATTTGATGCCATGACTACTGGAAAGAAATTTACGAATTACTGTCACTCTAATTAGATTCGTCACATCGTTACGGATGGAAACTTTTGTACTTCTTTCAGGCAATTTGTAGCTGGTTCGGGGAGCTTGAAGCGGATCGCCGCCGCGATGGGAGCATGGGCGCGTCCCTGGCGCCAAGGACCGCAATGCAGGCTTTGGGGACCAGCCTCACTGACTAGCGCTGAGCTGCTAGGCTGGGGCAGCGGGCCATCCGGGCCGAGCGGCGCCCCCTGCCGGCGGCAAAGAGAAGGAACGGCCCAGTGGGCCGTTCGGGGACGGAGTGGGGTGTGGGAGCCTATCCAAAAGGCCTTGCTCTAGTGCCCCAGGCCAGGCCAGGCCCCAGGCCAGGCCAGGCCCCGCTGGGCACCCTTCGTTTGCAAGGCGTTGAACTCGTAGATGAGCCGGGCACCGATGTCTTCACCTGATGAGTCATCTGACCTGTTCTGAGGGGCTACCCCAGGAGGTCCCCCAGGCTTGCCACAAAGCACGCAGACTCTCTGGGGTGACAAGTGGCAGAAGAAAACCCGCAACTGGCTTCCGGGTCAGCCACAGCCACAACCTGGAGGCTTAAGTCCGAGTGTGTTGTGAGCTGGCCCACAGGTTCCCTGGAGTCACAGAGGGTAGTGGGAAACCCCTCCTCCCCTCCCGGCTCCTGCCTTCTAGCTGGAGACTGAACTGGATGGTGAAGGGTGCTGGCTGTGGGCGAGGACCCTGAGAATTCCCCGCTCTCCACAGGACCTCATGCTGATGGCACCCAGCTGGGTCCTCCAGATCAGGTGGATGGGATTACAGGAGGGGAAAGGCCCACTCTGTTCATCAAGACGCAGCACAGAAGAAAACACCACTGTCCCGTGGGCTTCATGGATGCTTCTACTCTGATTGAAACACCTGGGAGTTTTAAATAAAATATTGCATGAAATTGCCTGTGGTGTCCATTAGACACTCTTCCTGTGTCTGAGAAAATGGGAGCTCAGGGTGGGTTTAAGGAGGAATGATCCCAGTTCTTGGAGAGCAGGCGGGGAAGGGAGGGTGCCTGAACTGCTCAGGGCCTGAGCTATGTAAAGTCAAGCCCCAATTCTCAAGTGGCAGACCCTCCCTCAGCCTGTAAATACAGCAGAGCAAAGGAACTGGGGTGGGGATGGGGCTTCAGGAGCCAGGGTCTCCCACAGGCCGCACCAGGCTGCTGCTTCCTCCTGTATTCAATTCCTTTTTAAAATCCTAGGTCCTTGAGTGGCATAGGCCAGTCAGGACCAAGTTTTATGATTCCGTTTTGGTGATTTCTGAGTAATCCTGAAACCAACACAGGAGGAAAACCAGCTTCCAGGACTCACTCCAGCACAGCATGGGTCTACACAGCAGCCTGGCCACCCGTGTGCATCTGCGCACTGGCTTAGGGCATGTAAACCACCTTATGTTCCCTGGAGGTACCAGGCAGCCTGGAGCTGACGCAGGCCTGCTGAGCTGAGAGCATGGTGAGCGAGCTCATTCAGCTCTCTGTGACCACTTCTGACCCAGAATGCCTGCCCAGGGAGGCTCTCCCCAAGTCCTCGTGGAGCCCAGGCCTCTCCAGGGTGACTGAAGCTTTGGGGCTGGAGGGCAAGACTTGTGTACGTCCTTGTTGCTGCCCGGCCGGCCCTGTTTGCTTGTGCAGATTGAGGTGAGCTTACCAAGACTGAGACTCTGCTGCAGGGAGGACGTGGTCAGCAGCCTTCCCACAGGACTGGAGTCCCTGCAAACCCTAGGCTGGTATGGAGCTGTACACACCTGCTGGCTATCCGCTGAACTCAACTAGTGTGTTTTCAAGTCAGGGGTCTGTGAGGGCTGGAGGTGGCCTAGAACCAGTGGCAGGAGCCACCATGATGTTCCTACAGGTCGGCTGTGGGCCTTGACCCACCCCTTCTCTATGGACAGATGTCCTAAACCCCAGAGTCCTGGCCGCCAGCCTGCACTCTCCTGGTTGTCTCTGTGGGCCCAGTGTCCCCCGCCCCCAGCTCAGTGCGTGCCCACAGAAGGCATTCCCGAGTTCATCTTGGTGATGCTACCCAGATGAACTGAAGTGCTGGCACTTGTATTCCACTTTTTAAAACTGTTGCCTAGATTTGCAGTCTTGCTATTTCTGATGGTCCATATTCATTGATTGGACCACAGAGGGGAACAAAAATCATCTAGCAAATTAAACAGACAAGGCCAGCACTGGTGATGGACTGTTTGGCCCTGAACTACATCAGTAGCTTTGTTGCTTCCAACTTAGCTTTTTCATGTGTTGTGGGTCTGCTCTGACCATCTGCTTCTTCTCAGCTGCTTGTGGTCGACTATCCAGGAACTTGCCCCTTTTGTCTGTTCTGGCTGTACATAGCTTTCCTGGGATCCTTGTGTTAGGTAGGGTGACGCCCCTTTGCATTCTGATTGCCCACAGAGGGTTCTGACAGCTCCTGAGCCTTTGAACTGTCGCCCTGGGGGCCTCCATTGTTTCTGAGAGTAGCCAGCTCAGTCCTGTAGCACCAAGTCTTTTGCTACTTTCAAGTTTTATTCCTTGTCTTTGACTTTCAGCATTTTAATTATGACTTGTCTATGGTTCTTTTTGCATTCAGTATCCTACCTAGAATTCACTGAGTTTCCTAAACCACAGGGTGCTTTTCCTCCCACCCCGATGCCTGGGTGGGGTGCCGGTGCCCAGGCTCCTCGTTCTCTCTTTGTTCCTTGGATGGTGTCATCGAGTTCACTTATTCTTTCTTTTGCCAGTTCAGCTCTACTGCTGAACCCCTCTGGTGAATTTTTATAATTTGGGGCATTGTACTTTCAACTCCAGAATTTCCACTTGGTTCTTTAAAAGACTGTTTCTCTTCTTCGAAACCCTGTTTGTGAAACGTCATCACGCTTCCCTTCGTTCTGCGAACACCTCTGCTGGCGTTGCCGGTCAGGCTGTCAGGCAGGGTCTGTCACCTCTCCCCTGGGTCTTTCCTCCTGTTTATTTGCATGGTCTATATTTTTGCCTTTGTCAGTGGACATTGCAAGTAACACACTGCAGCAACTCTGGGCTTGCCATTTGCATGGTCTATATTTTTGCCTTGTCAGTGGACATTGTAAGTAACACGCTGCAGCAAAGCTGGGCTTGCCATTTGCATGGTCTATATTTTTGCCTTGTCAGTGGACATTGTAAGTAACACACTGCAGCAACGCTGGGCTTGCCATTTGCATGGTCTATATTTTTGCCTTGTCAGTGGACATTGTAAGTAACACACTGCAGCAACGCTGGGCTTGCCATTTGCATGGTCTATATTTTTGCCTTTGTCAGTGGACATTGTAAGTAACACACTGCAGCATGGTCTATATTTTTGCCTTTGTCAGTGGACATTGTAAGTAACACACTGCAGCAACTCTGGGCTTGCCATTTGCATGGTCTATATTTTTGCCTTTGTCAGTGGACATTGTAAGTAACACACTGCAGCAACGCTGGGCTTGCCATCACTGCTGCTGGCTCATTCCTCACTGGCACTGGATCTGGTTTTAGTGATGGCAACTTCTCCCAGACATCTTAACTCACTTCCTGAGGAAGTGGGGGTCACCTGGACTCTTGGTGCTTTTGATAGGTCCCTCGCCCTCCTTTCCCTGACCACACCCGCTGAGTGGCCGCAGATTGCTCCATGGTTTCCAATGATGCCGTGGGCATAAACTCCTCCACAAACTAATCCAACAGGTGAAAGAATGGGTTGAATTGTGATGAGCAAAAATGCAGAAATCCAGTGACATAGGAAGGCAGCCTAGAGCTCTCCGGTAGACTGTCCTGATTATGGGGTTAGTCACGGAGTTCAGCAGCAAGTGTGGTGCAGAGAACGATGGCAGGTCCTAGGAGACCGCGGGCAGCAGCACCCAGCATGGGAGGGAACACAGAAGGATCCGGACGCATAGCACAGAGTCACTTAAGGGCTTTCAGAAAGGGGCGGGAGCCTGGAGTAGAGGCAGCATCTGAAGTGGTGAGACTCCAGGCTCGAAGGCAGAGAGCAGGCAGGGTAGAAGGACAACTTCTTCCAACCCCACTGGTAGAACAGTGGAATACCAAGGACCAAAGAAGGTCCTGAGAGTGGCTGGAGAGCAAAAAGAAGAACCCCCAGGGCACAGAGAGTCCCCACCACACCCGGCTGCCTGCCCAGCAGGCTCAGGGAGGAACCAGGTTTGCTGTTCCCAGCAACAAGATAAGGACAGAGAAGCATTTTCAGGCAAACGATTGAAAACACACCAGAACAGACTCACTAAAGGAGATTCTGAGGTTGCTTAGGGCACGAGGAGAATGATCTTGTGTAAGCTCAGAGAGGCAAGGACTGCTCCCAGGAGCTGCTACTGAGGCGGTTCATTCACGGCATGCTGCCCCGAGAGCCATGGCAGTGACGTCCTCTGGGATCAGCAAAAGGAAATGTGTGTGACACAGCAGAGCGGCGAGCCAGGGCTGGGTCCAGCGTCCACAGTCTGCACTGTTGTGGGGAAGGAGACCGTGAGTGGTCTTGGAGCCCAACAGGGCGTCCAGGAGAAGAGTAGGCAGAAGAAGCCCGACTCCCAAAATGACAGCGGGAGAAAGGCATACTCCATCCAAAATAAGGTACGAAAGGGAGAAAAGAAGGAAAGACAAGGCGAGGCCACAAACCTGAGTGGGCTGCACCGAAGGGTTAGGGTTTGAGGAAGGCTGCCACACCTGGTTGTGGGCCAAGGTGTTTCCCGTGTGAAAGCAAAGAGGAGATGGAGCCTCACACACCAATTAGAAAGAACAGCCACCCCAGCAGGTCCTGGTCTCCCAGACAAGAAAACAGACACCTCACATAAACCCAAGGTGGCAATCCAGTTCCCACCACAGACACTGATGCACGCTTCGTCCTGAAGTCGGCACCTTGCACTCTGCAAGTGACCTTCTCCTGGAAAGTGCTTCTGGTCGACACCTGAACCTGAGCCCACCCAGGCTCTGCGGCAGGGACAGGAGGTCTCCTGGGAGACGCCGCCGACTAGACCTCATTGCAACGCTGGACTCTGCATCAGTAGCCTTCTTCACACCAGTTCCGCAGTCTGTTTGTCAAGAGAAAGACAGACAGGAAAAACAAATCGTCTTCTAGAGAGGGAGGAACCGAGGACAGGATCCCAGGACGGAAAGTCCCCAAGGGCTGCAACACGCTGCTGATGACCCAAACTGGCAACACAGGTCTGGCAGAACATGCTGCTGTGGAAAGGATCTATCCGGTCGCACTGAGAGCAGGGCTCGGCGCTGGTGTACAAGGAGGTCAAGTAGGAGAGAATGGACACATTGGGACCAGGCCTCCAGAGGGAGATGAGACTCTGCTGTGTGTTATTTTCTCAAGAGGCCCATCTCCCCAGGGGAGGCTCACGTCCCACCCCGGCAGTGTGCTTGGGTCTGCCCTGCACACCAGGACTGCAGGCTTAGTTTTCCCTTGAGCACATGCACCTGCTTTAGTGCCTGAAGTGCCAGTGAACATGTTTTCTCTGAATCTGAGGTCAACCTCAAGATTCCCTCTGAGAGCTGTGAGCCTGGCTGCACCTCTGTGCCCGGAGTCACAGGTGACCACCAGCTGCGTCTGGCCAGACCCCAAGTCCAGGAAAGAGTAGGTGGTGAGGTAAGGCAGGGAGGGGCTTGTTGGGCTGGCACCCCTGGCACAGAAGCACCCAGATGCCTGGCAGTGGGGATGGGCCTCTGCCAGGCCTGGCCCCAGAGCCCAGATTTTACCCAAGCAAATCAGATTTCTCCAGGACATGCTGCTGCTCCCTGCCTGTGCTGTTCACACCTGTTCTGACCTCCGGAGCTGCTTTTCCCGCCTTAGGTCCTGTACCCTGCCACGTGCTGTCCTGCTTGACAGGCCCATGTGCCTTCCCTGTCCCGTCCTTCCCGCTGCGCCCCTTCCCCAGCACTGTGTCCCACAGGGTCTCGCTGGCTAGGTGGGGCACAAAGACCATCTGGTGTCCTTCTCAAGGCCGTGAAGGTAAGGACTTAGGGACCACTGCACCTGACCCACTCACCAGCTCTCAGGGGCTCTTTATAAATCTCCCTGAACAGCAAATGCTCAAAATGCAATACTCTTAGCTGATAACCACTCATTTCTCTATCAAATTCAACAACACAGAAACAAGAGTAAAGATCTTCAGTGAAAAATATTTATTTCATGTGCTTCAAAACAATGTCCCTAGGGTGGTCCCTGCAGAAAGAGATGGGCGGTCTCCTGAGCCTGTAGTGTGTCCCAGTCATCTCTGGAAGCTTGAGGTCCCCTGCCACTTCTGATAACTCCCTGAGGGACCTAGACAAGGAGGGTAGCAAAGGCCCAGCCCCAGGGTGGCCACTTGAAAAGTGAGAGGCCAAAGGTCACCAGCCCCTGCAGGAGCCCCATTTCTGCACTGTCCACTCAGATGCCTGGTCCTTCTCTCCACCTGGATCTATTAGTGGTGTTTGTTTTTTTTCTGGGTGCTTTTAAACCCTCGAGGTGCACCTTGGCCGAAACAGATGGTAGAAGGCACTCTGGAATGGAAAAAAGTTCATATCAAGTCATGGGACTTTCTTTACCAACAAGCAACCCACTCAAAATAGCAGCTTGTGTGATTCCTTATTCCTTCTTATTCTAGAATGTTCCCTCTCTCACTCTGTGCAACATCCAAGAAGTGGAGTCTGCCCTCCTGGGTCCTGGGACAGCTCCCTGAGACAGATCTGTGAAGACTTTCCCAGGCACTGGGCACTCGCTTAGATCTCAGCCAGGAAGGTCAACTATGGCCCAGCTCTCTGTGGTGCCCATGTCCTGTTACCTACTGTCCCCTGAAACCTGACCTCCCTGGCATCCAGTCCACTCACAGGCCACAGTCTAGGCAAGGTGAGAAGGCAGATGAGGGATACACACATCCATATTCCAGCCAGTTCAGAGTCTTCAACAATTTTTCCCATTGTTAACATTTCCCCCAAAACCAGATTTCAAGTCGGTTTTAACTCCTTACTAGAAAAACAGTGTGCCAGGTCGTGATCAAGACAATTACAAGTGAAAGTCCCCCACAGACTGTGATGGTGAAAGGGTGGTTTGCATTCCTGGACTCCAGGGCACGTAACACTCCAGAACATTCTGGTTTGCAACTGCATGAGGCCAACACTCAGCCACTGTTACTGTCTCAGGAAGATGTCCACTCTGACCTGTGGCTGTAGGTCCGCCTCTCGCCTGTAGGTGCTGGGGGTGTTGCTGCAGGATCAGAGCAGACTTCCATCATGTCCCCTTCATCCACTAGGGCTGCAGCTGACGGGTCAGCATCAGACCCCCGCAGGGCTGGGCTGCAGAAGACAGTGGTAGCTGTGGCTGGGCACACCTTCCACAGCCTGGCCTCCCCCAGAAATGCACTTTCAAGGAAAGGACTCTTTTTCTCTTGCAAAGATATTCTCACTCTGTTCAAACGATCCAGTTTTACAGTGCAATTTTCAGGCATTCAAAAAAAGATGAATGCTTATGACAAGGTCACTATTCACATAGTATGCCCTTTATTTTATAAACTTAAATATGACTGTACTCTGTCTTTCAAAAAGAGTGCTTTTATGGTGCCATGTGGTAGAAGCCTACCAATGGGGAGGGTGCCTTGTGGCTTGGGATGAACTCCATAGGCCCTTGCTGGCCCCTTCCAAGAGCTGCCCCTCTAGCTCTTAAGAAGTGGAGCAAGTGGGGTTTAGCCCAGGTAAAAGCACAGAAAAGGGGTACCTGCCACTCCTATATCCTGGTTTTGCTGCTCCCGGCCAGGAAGCTCCCTGCCATTTCCCACTTTGAGTAATGACCCCTGGGGTCAGAGTGCCAGCTACCTGCATGTATACATGAGCTTGAACACCTCCACCCATTCAATCTGCTCTCACACTTAAGACCAGGGGCAGCCAACAGCCCTTCTCCTCACATACCCTTTGTTTGTCTTGGGCTTATCAAACCGGAAATCCGCAGGGTACAGGTGGAACCTCACCATGTGATCCTTCCGGTCTCGGCTGGTCTTAAACCTCTCTGGGCAACCTTCAACCAAGCACTGGTACTGCAAAAGACAGGGTGTCACCTCCCTGACCCAAGTCCCTAGCACAACAGCTGCCCAGCCCAGTCCATCACCCACCATGTCCTGTCTCTCCGCCAGGATCTGGAAGAGGGAGTCATGCCACTCTAGGATGTGGGCATCCAGCAGGTGTCCAGAGGGGAAGGCCCGGCTGCAGAGGGAGCAGGCATTCCCGTGCAGCATGTTGTAATGGTGCTGGTAATCCTCCAAGGCAGCAAACACCTGGCAGCAGCCGGCCACCTGACAGGTGAACTCGGGCACCCTGGAAAAGGAGGCTATTCTCAAGGAAGGAGGCACTCTTTGCTGAAGCAGGAAACCCAGTGTCACTTTTCACCCAGATTAAGAGGTCTAATAAAGTTCCTGAGGTACTTTTGGCACTGGGGACTAAATCCACGGGTGCTCTACCATTGAGATGCAGACAACCCTAGCCCTTTTCATTTTTATATTGAGGGTCTTGCTACATGAGCCAGGGTGGCCTTGAACGTGACCTGTCCAGTCGCTGGGATTAGAGGAAAGCGCCACCGCGCCGGGCTCTAAGTCCTACTTTTTTAAAACATGAAATTTCCCTAAACAGGCCACAGGTGCAGTGGAACCTGCCAGGCCAAGCCAAGTTTGCACCAGGCGTGCCCAGCGGACAGGACAGTGCTAAGAGCTTGCACCCGGAGGGTCTCCGTGGAGGTGTCTAAGCCCTCGGCTGCACGAAGTGGTGGAGAGACCAGGCGCGGGTGGAGTCGCTCACCTGGACCTCTCTGGCTCTTCGGCCACCTGCGTGAGCACATCCTGCAGGTAGAGATGCCTCTGCACGTCCCCGTCCTACTGGAGGCAAGCGCCGAGGTCAGGGCGGAGGCCTGGCAACCCCGCCCCGGCGCCAGGCCCCGCCCCCGCCCCGGCCCCGGCCCCGGCCCCTGCGCTCCCGCCTGCGCGCACGCACCTCGAAGAGCTCGTGCTCCCGCGGGAGGCGCACCGGGCGCGCCACGAAGCGGAAGGGCGGCGCCCCGGCCGCAGGGTCCCGCTCCACCGGCAGGGGCTCAGTCGCCCCGGGCGTCCCGGCCAGGCGGGCGCGCAGCGCGCCGGGCAGTAGCATCGCCCTGCGCGACTGCGCCCAGCCGCTCGGCCGCCGTGCGTGGGCGGGGCCGGACGTGACGTCGGCGCGCTTCCTGTGGCGGCCGGCGCGCGGCGGCGGCGGCGGCGGCGGTGAGTTGCGCGCGGCGCGTAGGCGCAGCCGGGCCGGTGACCGGCCGCACTGCGGAGGCTTCCCGAGCTCTGCCCCGCGGCCTTGGCCCGCCAGGCGCCTCCACGGTCGGCCGGGGGGCGCCGGGTTCCGGGCGAGGAGGTCGGCGGCCGTCCTGTACCCGGAGCCCGCAGCCGCGGGCCCTTACCCAGTCGGAGGGCGTAGGGTCTGCCGGCGTCCCGGAGCCTTACTCGCCCCGCGCCGGCATTTCATTTTCGGTGCTGGAGATTGAACCCGAGAGCGCTTTACCACTGAGCTCCATCCCCAGCCCTTTTTGTTTTGAGACGGGGTTCCATTAAGCTGCCCAGGCTGGGCTTGAGCTTGCGATCCTCGTGCCTCGGCCTCCTGAGTCTCTGGGATTGCAGGTGTGGGTCACCCCGCTTGGCCAGCTTTTTCATCTTTTGAGCATGGTTTCCATGTACAAGGAAACCAAGGAAGAGAGATTCTGCTCCGTTACTGCGGTTACACCAGTGCCTCCTGATTTAAAAGTAAGGTGCTGGGGACTTGGGCCCCACCTCAGGCCTCCTGGTCTCACCTTCATTCTTGGAGATACCTACCTTGCCCAGTGCTGGAGGTTCATTTAACAAGCTTTCCACTTTCCATTATGAGAGCTTAGAGTGTCGCTCTCCGCAAGTAGATCTCCAGTTGATGTCCCCGACAAAATTGGCATACCGTAGGAGTGTGTGTTGGACCTCCCATCCTTGTGTAACTCAGCTTGTCTCTGAGCTGTTGGTGCAGTGCTTCTTATCCTCTTTTGGATCACATAGCCTTTAAGAATTTATTGCAAGACCATCTCCTCAGAAAATTCACAAATGATTATGTGTGATCTTCAAGGGTTCTTTTGTTATTTGTGGGTCCCAATTTAAAAACACATATATAGTTATTTTAAACTGTCTATATGAAATGCATAGAGTTTATGGAGTTATTAAAATTTTTAAGTTGTAGAGGACACAATACCTTTATTTATTTTTATGTGGTGCAGAGGATTGAACCCAGTCCCTCACATGTGCTAGGCAAGCACTCTACCACTGAGCTACAACCCCAGCCCCATAAACTTATTTTTTAATTTATGTGTAATGTATTTGTCTTAATGCCTCTTATCAGCACTTCTGATAATAATGGCTAACTAACCCAGTCATCAGTGGGAGAGTAGGAGTCCCCATGCAGTCAGCTGCTGGTTACCAGGACATTGGTGTAGAAGACCCCATGAGGTCAGTGACTGTCCACTGGGCTATTGGTTTAGTAGTCCCTGTGCTGTCTGCTGCTGTCCCTTGGGTACACCAGATATGTTCTTGATCTGAGGCTTTTGTCTGATGTTAGAACCCTAGTATTGCTGGTCACAAGGCATATGGAGCTGCAGTGGAGCCCCCAGCTCAGGTACATGGGAAATGTATAAAAACCTTACCCAAAGCACCTGTGTATGCTGCTAGGTTTGGGCCAGAAGAGAAAATGTTCCACATTCCTGATGCAGAAAGAATGTGAAGCTGAAGGTGCAGGTGGAGTTTCTGCTAAACTGTTTGAGAATCAACCCTTGCTGTGCAGGCAGAAGTTGGTTTTTAATGTCTGTGTAGGAACAGGGGCAGTGGCCTAGGCCTGTGCAAGCTCTCTGTGTAGTTCCTCAGCCTTGATAGGGCAAGGCCGTTGTGTCTGCACCAACCAAGGGGAGCAGCAGAGCCACTGCCTGCTGGCCTAGGGCTAAGTTTGTATGGAGTCTCCCCGGAGAGGAGAACCCACAGGGCCATTCACACAGCCCACTTGGTGCACTGACTTGAGTAGTAGAGGATGCTGGAAACCCAGCTGGTGAAGGAGTAGCATGTTGGTTTGTCAGAGGGTTAGGGTTAGCAGTGAGGCCAGTTGGCATTCTATAGCTCCCTGAGGAAGAGGAGGCAAGTAGAACAGACGGCATGGGACTGTGGGAAGGAGGAGGCCATCATGGTGCTGGGCCAGGTGATCTCTTTTGTCAAAAGACTTGAAATTGGTGAAATTTGATTTTCATAGAGGTTTAATTCATGAATAGCTTGATTCTTACGTTTAGGAGAGTGCATTTTGTGATGCTGATGCCTCAGAGCTGAAACCATGAGTGAATTTCGGATTCACCACGACGTCAATGAGCTGCTCAGCTTGTTGCGTGTTCACAGTGGAGATGGAGCCGAGGTCTACATCGACCTGCTACAGAAGAACCGGACCCCATATGTCACAACCACCGTCTCTGCACACAGTGCCAAGGTGAGCACTAGTCCCTGTTGCAGGGCTGTGCAGGTCGTGGTAGGTTCCTGTCTCTGCGGTTACAGCAGCCCCAGTGACGAAAGCCAGCAGCACCGTGAGTGCTTCCCGTGGGCCAAGGGCGTGCTCCACTCTGGCTCCTCTTGGCTCCCCATGGCAGCTGCTGTCACTCCACATTATGTAGACAGGTCAGTGGAGGCCTGAGCAAGCTGGCTTTAACTGACTCGGGCACTGCCCTGCCACATCCCAGGGAGGGGCTCACAGAGGCTCAGATGTTCCTGCAGATGAAAGGCTGCTGCTGTTAAACACACTGAAATCCTTCGAGGTGTTTCCTTAGTCACATAATACGTGATTTTAAAAGGTATTCAGTAAAAGATGGTTTTGAATTTGAAATTGTTTCCAAAATTCACTGCGAAGTTCCCCTTATTTGGACAATGGCAGGACAGTTAGATGAGCTAGCAGAGCGGGTGGAGTTCAGGGCAGGTGCCTCTGTAGTTCATCAGCACACACAAATCACTGCAGATGTGTCCCACAGGGAACAGAGTTCAGGGTGTGAGTTCCCAGAAGGTAGGTGCTTACTGTTTGCTCAGGCCTAAGAAGCAAGAAGTGAGAGACACTGAGGAGTTGTAGATAGGTTTGACCAAAGGGTTAGGTGTTTTCTTAGTTTTAGTTCTGAGGGGCGTGATTGTTTAGCCCTTATCATTTAACTATTTTGATTCTTGTGCTTAATGTTCTTGAAAATTTTTTCAAGTGCTTAATTGTTATCAAATCACTCATGCTTATGCTTTTAAGGTCAAAATTGCAGAATTTTCTCGTACTCCTGAAGATTTTCTAAAGAAATACGATGAGCTTAAGTCTAAAAATACAAGGAACCTTGACCCTCTGGTGTATCTGTTGTCAAAACTCACAGAAGACAAGGAGGTAAGTGCCCTGTGAGTCCTCTGCCCTACCTGGCAGGCACCAGGGTTACTAACGGAACTGTTGCACCAGGGCAGGTCACACCTCATGTATTTTTCTTCCGTGCACCTGTCCTTTCACTTACTGGCTCTTCCTTCCTTCCTGACCTAAACACCACTTGTGGAGAGCAGGGGACTCCATGGGCCAACAGCTAGAGTCTGGTCTCATGCCAGGAGGGCATATGGAATGTGCTTGGTGAATCAAAATGAGCAGTAACTCTCGAGCGACATAGACCTGAGAAGCTGGCACAGTACTTGCAGTGGGGGGCTCTTGGTTTTCCCAGTGTCTTGCTGGGCTCCTGCCTATTGCATGTGCCATGCATCAAGGTGACAAAGCCAGTCAGCAGGTTCTAGGTCCCTGCTCTGTGTGTGGAGGGGCGTGTAGGCCAGTAGTGTCAGGATAGGGGAGGGGAGGTGGTTGCTGCAGCCCAGGAACCGTGGGTAAAGTGTAGAGGAGAGCTTGGCCTTAGGGGGCCCACTGAGGGACTGACTCTTAAAAAAAGACTGTGGTCTTCTTTCCTCCAGTGTTTGGGAGGTGTGGTAAGTGGTACCATGCAGCATGAGCCTCTGGAGACCAGACTCTGTCAGCCCGTGGAGTCTCCTGCCCTCCATGAGTGGTGTTTAGGTTAGAAAGGAAGGAATAGGGGTTTGTTCTGCCTGGCAAGGAAGACACATGCGGGTCCAGTGTGAATGCCACAGTTTTGCATGTTTTCAGACTATGCAGTATTTGCAGCTGAATGCGAAAGAAAGAGCTGAGCTCACAGCCACTGCTACAGTCAGCAGCACTACCGGCTTCGGTGGCCCTGCTACGGCCTCCAAGATGTCCATTCAGGAGCTCGAGGAGCTGAGAAAGCAACTGGGCAGCGTGACCACAGGCTCCACACTCCAGCAGGTACCGAGTCCACCATGGCCCACAGATGATATGATAGCAGCAGCAGTGGGTGCCAGCTGGGAGGCCCTCTCTGTTGTTTATTAAGAACGAATCCAACTTTAGAGAGGCAGGGACTGGATCATGGCCTTCAGTCAGGAATTCTGGACCACAAAAGTGAACAGTGGTGGTGAGACTCTAGTGAGGGCCACCTGCCAAAACTCATGGGACACAGGTCACACTCTGATTTCTTTCCTGGAGCCTGCGGTGGTTCTGATGCTGCTATTTGTAGGTCACCTGTGTGCTTCCTCTGCTTTGTTTTCTTCTGCTGTACTTGCTGCTCTTGACTTGCTCTTCCTGCTCTGGTCTTTTCTTGTGAGTCTCAGTAGTTTTTTTTAGCTGCTGTAGATCCTCTGGGGCCCTGGACTGCTGTTTGGAGCCACGTCGTGCCATGTGTCATAGCCTAGCACATGTGCTGAGGACGGTGCCACTCACGAGGACAGAACTGAGCTGTTGGCATGCCATGTCAGCCGGTCGAGTACTGAGCCTGTGTTTCTGACCATACAGGCCTCATACTACTCTCCCCGTGTGGTCTTGCTGCTTGAACAGACCAAGTTGGTGCTTCTGCAGACTGGCTGGCCCAACCTGGGCTGACCAGCCTCCGGAGGCCAGTCCTCTGGGCGTCCCATGTTCCACACGTGCCAGAAGCTGACCTTGGCACTGCCTCTAGATCTGTCCTGGGACCTTCCCCAGCAGGGAGATGGTGTGTGTCTTTTGCCAGTGCCTCTGTCCAGCAAGTCCTGTTAGACTTCGTCACTTTGAGGAAAAAGTGACTCAGGGTCTTCCCACATAGAGGGTCCTGGTCTGAAACACAGGCTGCCCACAGTTCCCATTGCTGATGCTTCTGGCTGGGCTGAGGCCTAAGAAGAGTACTGGGTCTCTCTACCTCTTGCTCCCCAGCCTTTGTGTCGTAAGGATCAGGTGGAAGTATACCTTGTTTCCACATGACCAAGCCTCGTGTATAAGTGTGGGCTTTCTCTGCCACAGAGATGTCATTCCACAGATGTCTTGGTTCTCACTGCACTGATTCATATCTTCTGGGTTTTTGTGTTTTTTTTTTTTTTTAATGTTTTTGTTAGTCTCTGGAACTTACAAGAAAGATGCTTCGAGACAAGCAAAACAAAAAAAATTCGGGCCAGCAGCTCCCCGTCTTCCCGGCATGGGTGTATGAGAGACCAACGCTGGTGGGGGATTTCCTAACTGGTTCGGGCTTGAGCTCAGATGTAGCTTTGCCCATAGGTATGTGGCATCTTTATGTCTAACACCTGGGAATTTCATGATGAGTTGCTTGCATGCTGACGCTGGACAGGGAGGGAGACCACAGGTGATGTGCTAGAACACTGCAGCTGGGTGCTGGGGCCTCAGAAGGCCCTCAGCCAGGCCTGTGATGTTAAGAGGCAGGCCAGCCATGCTCCACATTCCTGTCCCTGCCTCCAGCAGACACTGCCTTGCTGGGGTCTTCACCTGGCTCATTTTGTGCTCTCCGACCAGAGCTGTGGGGCAGGCTGTAACTGGCTCCTCCCAAGTGTGTCCTGGTGTCTGGTACAGACTGTGGGCACCAGGATCGAGTGGCCCTGTGTTCTGGAGAGTGCTTTGTAGTGACCCTGGATTCTGCGATGGTGCTCGAGTTGGCACTGTGCTCTCCAAGGCCTTGAAAGCCATGCTGTTTCAGGACAGCCTGTTGGGGATCTGGCACACCACAGGTTGTATGCAGCAGTTCCTAAGTCCTTTTCCAGACTGAGAAAAGGCTGCGAATCAAGGGCGTAGCATAGCTACAGCATCCTGGTTCTTTGATCACAGCTGGATCAGGAGGAGGCGTGGAGTGGCACCCCTGACTCACGCACTGTTGGTGGGAGATCGCTCTCGCCTTCACAGGGTGGTGGGTGAAGTCCAGCACTTTTCTCCTGTCCCCAGGCAAACGTGATCCTGTTGCAAGTCGGTGACAAGGTGTAGAAAATGATCTACCTGCATTGTGTCTGTTCAGTAGTAACTGAAGCTGACAACACACAGCCGAAATTCAGTGGGGTCCTGTTGAGTGCCCCAACACAGGGCAGGCAGCCTCCTGGTTGCAGAGCTCCTGGTGCATGGGCAGAACCAGGAACTGTCCACTGGAGAGTTGGGAGGTGTTTACTGTGGCCTGGACACTGGTGCAGCAGACTACTTGCAAAATTTTGAAGCAATTTAAAAATAAGATTCCAGACCTCACAAAAGACCCAGCTGGAACCTTCTGGAGCAGTGAAGGACTTCTAAGACTCTGGGCAGCAACTTGAGGGGTAGAGAAGAAGATGCAAGATGCGAAGTATGTTGTCCATGCTGGCAACAAGCATGGCAACTGGGTTTTAGAACAGGAAGCCCTTAGGGACATCTTATGTGGGAAATGTATTTCCCTGTTCTGGAAAGGGCTGTATGAAGGAGGAAGGTGTCATCAGGCAGCGACACTGCAAACTGGCCCTGGGTGTGTTGGTGAGTGGCTTGAAGGAAGCTGGTGCACCTTGACCTGCCTCAGGGACCCAGGCCCCATACTCTAGGGACACCCCATCTGTGGCTGTTCTGCAGCCAGCTGGCCTTACTGCATCATGCTGTCACCACCCCCAGGTGCCTTGTGTATAGATCTATCGCGTCTTGTCACTCCATATCAAGGAGTTGGTGAGGCCTTGGCCCAGTGTCCTCCACTGAGGGCCACCAGAGCAGTGGAGAGAACTGGGACTTGAAGATCGTGGGTCTGACTTTTGTGTCTTGGGCACTGCTGGGGACTGATCACAGCTCACAGTGTACCTCGATTTTTGCATCTGGTGGCCACAGGACACTTCCCTGCACAGTGATGTGCAAGACCAACAGAAGTTTTGACAGACCAATGCGTGTCATTCAGCATCTTCCTGAGCTGCCTGACACAGGCACCTACTGGCCTCTGGGTATAGCAGGAGAAGCTGCTGGGTGGCCTCAATAGGCATCCTCTGGCCATCCTCATGGGCTCCTCAGATAGTCATAGAGAAACCTCGCTGTGCTTGCTCCATCTTGTCCTGTGTGTTAGAAACGGCCAATTTCTTGGAGTTCAAAGGCCTTGCCTACCTGACTGCCCAGGGTCTCTGAGCATCCCTGGCTAAGTGCCAGGCAACTAGTTCAGCATAGGTTTTTGTTTTCTTTTTCTTTTCTGAACCAGGGATTGAACCTGGGGGCACTTTACCACTGAGCCACATCCCTAGCCCTTTTTATTTTTTTATTTTGAGAGAGGGTCTTGCTAAGTTGCTTAGGGGGCCTTGCTGAGTTGCTGAGGCTGACTTTGAACTTGCAATCCTCCTACTTCAACTTCCTAAGCCACTGGGATTAAGGTGATGCCACTGTGCCCAGCCCAGCACAGGTTTTCTTCTGCTTCGCCTGAGGAAGACCCTGCAGTATCCTGCCACTGCCCCTGTGCTGCAGGGGGACCTGTCCAGACTTGGGCAGCAACTTGCTGCTTGTGTCCATCAGTGTGTGAGGGGTTACCGAAAAGGGGACAGGCAAGAGTGACTGGTCTTGGGAGGCCAGGCTGCCAGCCTGTCTGTGCCCTGCAGGCACACTGCCCTTGGCCTCCCAGGAGTCAGCCGTGGTGGAGGACCTGCTCTACGTGCTGGTGGGTGTGGATGGCAGATACATCACTGCCCAGCCCCTGACTGGGAGGCAGAGCCGCACTTTCCTTGTGGACCCCAACCTGGACCTGTCTATCCGGGAGCTGGTGAACAGAATCCTCCCTGTGGCCTCCAGCTACTCCACTGTGACCAGGTGGGCCAGGGCTTGAGGGTTTGTGCTGTAGAAGGGAGGTCAGGCCTGTTTGCTGCGGAAGCATCTCCCTGGCTTGCAGCTCTGCCTTGGTCTTGGTGCATTGCCAGGGCCTGGGAGTCACCATGTGGCCCCATCTCTCTTGGGATGGGTTCCTCTGGGGGTGAGGGCTTGAGTGTTACTTGCTTCCTGGGTGAGGTGGAACTTGGAAGATCTGAAAATGTGGTCTTTACCTTTTCAAGGATGCCCAATGCATCTTTCCCATAGGTTCATTGAAGAAAAATCTTCCTTTGAGTATGGGCAGGTGAACCATGCCCTGGCGGCTGCCATGAGAACCCTGGTAAAGGAGTACCTGATCCTGGTTACTCAGCTGGAGCAGCTGCACAGGCAGGGCCTGCTGTCGCTGCAGAAGCTCTGGTTCTACATCCAGCCAGCCATGCGCACCGTGGACATCCTGGCCTCCCTTGGTATGCATCTGGAGGGCAGCAGGTGGCAGCCTCCTGATAGCTCCTCCTGTGTGGAGGGAGCCCAGGCTGATACAACCCACTCAGGACTGACTTTCTGGAGCAGGGTCTTGAGGCATAGCCTGTGGTTTGCTGTGTTGGTGGCCTTGTATGCAGAAGGCCCTGCATGCAGACCTTGATAAGGATCAGTTAGCAGGTATAGCTTTACCATCTGGGCATGTCCCAGGGAGAAGCATTGTCCATCTAGGTTGGGGTGGGCCAGGAGGTGCTTCCTGAGTAGTGAGCCTCCACCCTCTTGCAGCCACCTCAGTGGACAGAGGCGAGTGCATGGGCGGGTCTACGCTGAGCCTTCTGCACGACAGGAGCTTCAACTATACTGGAGACAGCCAGGCGCAGGAGCTGTGCCTGTACCTGACCAAGGCAGCCAGTGCACCCTACTTTGAGGTCCTGGAGAAGTGGATCTACAGGGGCATCATCCATGACCCTTACAGGTAGGGCTCCACAATGCAACCATACCTGTCCATGTCCTCGTGCAGTCTGCTGCCAGCCAGGTAGTGTCTAGCTGTTAGGCTGTGTTCTGCAGCTTTGTTCTGCTGAGTGAAGGCCCTTGGGTCACCTGGAGTCAGTCCACAGCCATCTTGGTGTGTGTCTCCTCAGAGTGATGCCTCTGAATGCGTAGGACAAAAATGGGCCAGTTCCCTAGAGGTTCTGTGGTGTTGAGATGCATTTGTCAAGACTTTTAAAGTATACTGTGGCTTAGAAATGCATGTTTCTTTCTTTTGGTGCTGAACCCAGAGCCTTCCATGTCAAGTATGCCCTTTCCTGCACAGCTGCACCCCAGCCCTGTGTTCCTGTACTGATGGGGCAGGTAGCCCAATCAGGTGGGGTGGGCCTAGCAAGGGACCCAGCTTCCACCTTGCTGTGTGAGTAATGCTGGAGGCTTCGTGGAAGGTGTCTGGTTCCCCTTGGTGACACCAGGTGGCCTGTGCTAAGGGAAGGATAGAGATGAGGTATCTGGCCACCTGCCTCTGATCCAGGGTCAGTACTTGCTCCAGAGTGAGGTTGGAGGTTCATTTTTAACTGGCAGCTGAGAGGTAACTGGCGAGTCATGCTTGCCTTGATGGGGCATCTCTGGAAGTGGCACTCCATGGTGGCCTAGGATCCGTCTTTGGCTTGCAGTGAGTTCATGGTGGAGGAGCATGAGCTGCGAAAGGAGAAGATTCAGGAGGACTACAATGACAAGTACTGGGACCAGCGGTACACCGTGGTGCAGCAGCAGATCCCGTCCTTCCTGCAGAAGGTGGCTGGCAAGATCCTTAGCACAGGTGACTCCATGGCACAGAGCTCTCACCCAGGGCACCCTCCCAGGGGGCTGTGGCCTCCTCCTGCCGCAGCACATGCCCCAGGGTGGTTGCAGCCATTTAGCCCCTGTGCCCATGGGACATCTTTGCCCAGCAGGTCTCCTCCTACACCAGGCTGCTGGCCACTGGTGGGTCCTGGACACCTGGTGACCTTGTTTAGTCCCTGCCCTGACCAGGAAGCTGTCTCAGGCCTACTTCACACCTTTGTGGCTGAAGGTGGCTGCCTGGGGCCGTGGTGCATGGGTTCTGAGAGCTGAGCTGCACAGAAAGGGCCAGGAGATGCTTTAGCTCCCTGATTCTGCTCAGGCCTGTGAAGTTACTTCCATGCTCTTGACTAGAAAATGCCCTGTGAGAGAAGCCTCTGCAGGTCAGGCAGTTGCTGGTCCTGTCCACTGGTGTTGGCTGTGTCTTCCTGCTTGCAGTAGAGTGTGAGCTGACATGCGTGTCATGCCCAGCCCACTGCTCTATGCGTGATGGGCTGGCGAGGCTCTGGGCAGAGGAGGTTGGTGTGTGGCAACACCTCAACTCCCATCTTCCTCTCTCCAGGAAAGTACCTCAACGTGGTGAGAGAGTGCGGTCACGATGTTACCTGCCCTGTGGCCAAAGAGATCATCTACACGCTCAAAGAGCGGGCATACGTGGAGCAGATTGAGAAGGCATTTAACTATGCCAGCAAGGTGCTGCTGGACTTCCTGATGGAGGAGAAGGAGCTGGTGGCCCACCTGAGGTGCTTTGCTCACACTTCAACACAGCAAGTGGGCTGCTCAGGCCCTGGGAATGATGGCAGCCTGCTCCTCCTAAGAGTCCTCCTCATCCTTGTAAGAGCGGGCAAGCCACCTGGGACCTGGCCCCTGAGTCATCTCTGCTGTGGGCTGAGATTGTCCTGTCCAGCATAGGTGCCAGTGTCCCGGGTCTGCCCACAGAACCGTCTGTGCCCGCTCCCCCGGTGAGATTGCTGTGCTGCAGGCTGGCGACCCTGGGCCATGTGCTCAGTGCCTCCTCCCTGGTGCAGGTCCATCAAGCGCTACTTCCTAATGGACCAGGGTGACTTCTTTGTGCACTTCATGGACCTCACCGAGGAGGAGCTCAGAAAGCCAGTAGAGGACATCACACCCACACGCCTGGAGGCTCTGCTGGAGCTGGCCCTGCGCATGAGCACTGCCAACACTGACCCCTTCAAGGACGACCTCAAGGTGGGTGCGTGGCGTGGGCATGCCGCCATGGCAGCCTGCTCCTGAGTGCCGTGAGGCGGGACAGGGCCCTGCCCAGCATCTTCCACACCCGCCAAGGGGTCACGCGTCTGGGTAGCCCCCTGGTTTGCCAGTCCTTCGTTGCATGTCAAGGATGTCGGTCAGTTGTTTCCTGCGGTGTGCTGGTTTGGCGCAGTGTCGGGTCGTGTTGGCCTGCCAGGTGTGTAGGCACCTGTCCCTCCTTGTGATCTTGGAACTCTGGGGCGTGCACTGTGCTTGAGGTTGGGTGGGGTTTCTGTTCAGACCCTCCAGACTCCTTCAGGCCACCTGGGCATCTGAATGCTGGTGTGCAAATGCAGGGGAACCTGCCTTTGTTCAGAGTTCAGCGATAAGTCCTCTCTTCTTCCTCAGTGTAGCTAGAAGTTTGTCAGTTTCATGGCGGTTTTGGGAGAACCTGGGCTTGTTGGTTGGTTTCCTCGGCTGTTTGCTGTAGCTGTTCCTTTCTTCTGTCTGCTGCTCTGGGTTTGCTTCACTCTCCTGGTGTCTGGGTGCTGGTTCGAGGCACTCCTTTGTGGATGTCCTGGGAGTGCTTCCTCCACTACCTCTTGTGGGTTCGGTATGTTGTGTGTGCATTCATCTCCAGGTCGTTTTTAACTTCTCTTGGAATTTCTTCTGTGACCCATTGATTCAGTATGTTCAATTTCCCCATGTTGGAAATTTCCCTTTTTTTTCTTGTTACTCATATTTAATTTCAGCACATTGTGCTTGATCACGATTTTGCAAAATGTGTAACAACTCAGGCTGGGGAATGCAGGTTTGTAGCTCAAGGGTAGTCCACACGTACCTGGCAGATGTGAGGCCCTGTGTTCAATTTCCAGCACCTCAAAACAACAGAACCGACCTGCTGCTGGCCCTGTCGTCACCTGGAGGAGGTCCACGTGCCCTCTGGAGCAGGGAGGTGCTGCTGCTTCACAGGGGCCTCTCCCATCTGACCCTCACCGGGTACTGGGCCTGAATTCATTTTCCCTCAAATTCTGCCCTTTCTTGCTTTATGTGTTTTGGCTCTTCTCAGCTTAGGAGTGATTTTATGGGATAAATTCCAGGGTCAGAGCCTATGCCCTGTGCACCTGGCCAACCTCTTTGGGTCTGAGTCTCAGACCCTGGCTGAGGAGTCGAGTCTGCCCACTCAGTGTCCTCATCTGCACTGCTGATGGGCAGGAGCACTTGGTGTTAGGTCTGGCAGGCATCTGGGCTGCTCGTGGACTATGTGTGTTTCTTTATCCTTTGTCCTCATTTTGTTCTTGTTCTTTATTTTCTCGTATCATTCTTTTTCATGATTTATAGAAACTCTTGTCACACTGTTCTATATGCAGTTGGCACCTAATGTTTGAATGAATCAGTGTCGTGGACAGTACTGTTTGTCTGTAATTACTATTTTTAAAATCTTTGGGGTTTTTGCAGTGCTGGGGATTGAGTACAGGGCTTGTGCCTGCCTTTGGTGCAAGCACACTACCACTGAACCCCAGTCTGGGTACTATCCTGTCTCTCACATAGGCTTTTTACCTGGGCCTCCTGCTGGTTATGGAAGAAAGGTGTCAACCTTCAGGAACTGCTTATCTGGCCTCCCCTGTGGTTCCTCCTTTATACCAGCAGCAGGGTGCATTTGAAAAACCATGGGTTACCTTATCGGGAGGTGCAGTTTTGTTTTCTCTGCCGTGCTAGGGTTAGAACCAAGGCAAGTGCTCCACCACTGAGCTGGACCCCAGTGTAGTTTTGAATTAGAATTTATTGGTGGTTGTGTGACCTTTGAAGCCAGCCTCCAGTATGAAGGGTCAGGATTTAGGAGGTGTATTTTCTCTTCCAGCTCCTGCTAGGCAGGACTGAGTGAGGACCAGGAGTGACTCTGGCCTTTTCTTCTAAAAACTGGATGCTTTGTTTCACTGCTTTTGCCCCCAGATTGACTTGATGCCTCATGACCTCATCACTCAGCTCTTGCGCGTTCTGGCCATCGAGACCAAGCAGGAGAAGGCAATGACCCATGCTGACCCCACTGAGCTCACGCTGAGTGGCCTGGAGGCCTTCTCCTTTGACTATATCGTCAAGTGGCCCCTATCGCTGATCATCAACAGGTGAGGACCTGGCTCTCTATCCAGGTTGCTGGAAACAAGCCGTCCTGTGGGCCTCCTCCGACCTGCAGTGCCGCCTGTCTAGACACAGGCCTCCCTGCAGATCCATGCCTGGGCATCCTTCTTGCAGAAAGGCACTCACCCGCTACCAGATGCTCTTCAGGCACATGTTCTACTGCAAGCACGTGGAACGGCAGCTCTGCAGTGTTTGGATCAGCAACAAGGCGGCCAAGCAGTGCGCACTGCACTCTGCAAAGTGGTGCGTCTGTCACAGTCCTCCCCGTTCCCTCCAGGAGGGGCAGCTTTACTTTAAGACCTTTACAGCCCACAGCCTTCTCCTCAGTCTTGTGAGGGCACAGTGCCCCCATTGGGTCTCTCTGCAGGATGCAAGCCCCTCCTAAGTGTGGGAGCCTTTGTCCCCTCTCCTGAGCACACACAGCAGTGTGTGGGAATTGCTCCTCACAGGCTGTTTGCATGCTGGTCTGTGGCACCAGGTGCTGTGTGGAGAAAGGGTTGATGTAACATTTAAGAATTTACCCCAGTGAGGCACAAAACATGGAGTCTGCCATGGTAGTTGTTCCCATGTTGACTGCCAGCCAGTCCTGGTGCCATAGATAACCAGAGAGCCTGTTCTGTGTGTCCACAGTGGGCTGCTTGGCACATCCCTGCAAAGTCCTACTGGACAAGTCACTCACCTGGCAGCCTGATGCAGGTGAGGTAGGAGCGGTGTCTCCAGGCCCAGCGCTGAGCTATCCTCCATGCTAGTGTTGGTTATACTTGTGTCTGAGCCGTTGGTGGTACATAGGAGCTGCGGCCATGAGAGTCCACTGTGCTGCTGGGTAGCACGTGGGACTCAGCTCTGCCTGACTGCCCTGCAGCTGTCCCTTGTTCGCTCAGGTTCGCAGGAGCCTTCACTCTGCGGCAGCGGATGCTCAACTTTGTTCAGAACATCCAGTACTACATGATGTTTGAAGTGATGGAGCCAACCTGGCACATCCTTGAGAAGAACCTCAAGTCTGTGAGTTTCAGCTCCTGGATCTTGGTGCTGGAAAGGCAGGGAAACCTGCCAGGGGTGTCGCACTGCAGCGTCTCCAGAGCCACTTGCTGGGGCTGCTGTGAGCATGCCCTGTTGGCGAGAGGAAGCAGAGTGCAGGCAGCAGCTTCCCTCCAGCGCGACAATGTGAGGGAGACAGGAGGGGCAGCAGGACAGGTGTTTGCCTGGAGACCACAGGCCCAGAGCTGTCTTTAGTGAGGTTTCTAAGGGTCAGACTGGGTGCTGCTGTGGCAGTGCTGAGCGTTAGCCCTTCACAGGCCTCCAACATCGATGACGTCCTTGGCCACCACACGAGCTTCCTGGATACCTGCCTAAAGGACTGCATGCTTACCAACCCTGAGCTGCTGAAGGTCTTCTCCAAGCTCATGTCCGTATGCGTCATGTTCACCAACTGCATGCAGGTGAGGCGGTTGGACAGCTTAGGCATCCAGGCCATTGCTGTACGCAGCCCTGCCCTCGCCACCTCCCGTGCTTGCAGAGCCCCTGGGTCCTCCTGACCAGTACGCTCTTCCTGAACATGGGCCTCCTTGGGGTTCTGCCCTGGTCCTCTTTGAATCCCTTTGCATTTTGTCATCAGACCTTGATTTTTTGATTTGGTTAAGTATTATTGGAGCACTTGTCATAAGTAGTTGCCCAAAACAGTACAGAAAATGAGTGTAAGTGGCAGAAGGGGCAGCTGGGTACTAAGGGCAGGCAGCATGAGTGTGCTCTGCAACACCTGGGGGTCAAGAGGTGGGAGATGGGAGAAGTAAGTGGCGGCAGGTTCCGGGGAACGCATGTGGCTCAGCTGATGCCCTCCTGCCTGCAGCCTTCCCGCCACAGGCACCCGAGTCTCTGCACCTTCAGGGTGGGCACAGGCCTCAGCTCCTGCAGAGACTCAGCGTTTTCTGAAGCGCATTGCAATTGGAGCTAACAAGCATTTTCTCTCGACCCCGCCCTAGAAATTTACGCAGAGCATGAAACTGGACAGTGAGCTGGGCCGGCGGGCACTGGAACAGGGCACCATGCTGGGGCCACCCACAGAGGCTGAGCAGGCTGAGGAGCAGCCCCGGAAGGAGCCTGCTAGAAAGGTGCATGCCTGGGGGCTCTGCCCACCAGCTGGCAGTGTCGGCATTGCTGCCCCTCAGGGTTGTCACCCTCTGATGAGGAGACTCTCAGCTGGGTTCCACAGGGCTACAGGAGTCCCCAGCCTTCTGGGCTTCAGGGTGTGGCCGCAGTCACCTGTAGAACAAGTGCAGGGACATGACAAGAGCCCCTCCCTGGTGAGAATAGCAGGTAGCCTGTCGGGTGCCCAAGAGCCTGAGATGCCGACAGGCCATGTGTCCTTCGAGGTGAGAGGTGGGAGCAGGGGCCTTGTGCTGCAGCTCGCAGATAGGACAGAGGGCAGCGTGTGGGGCCTGAGGCCAGAGACAGTGATGGCCTGGAGAACGTGCCGAGCGTGAACACCTGGAGTGAAATCCTGGGTGTGCCACCGTTGGCTCTTCGTTGCTGGAGCCCGCGGGGCGCCGGGTCTTGCTGTGTGCCTCGGCCTCAGGAATTTTTTGACATCGTAACTTCTTATTTTTCATTGTGTGAGAATGTCCCAGTACTCTTTTCTTTGATTTAAAAAGGAGCAAGGAAGGAGGAGGCAAAATCCCATGGGCTCAGCACAGGGGCTGACTGCCCACCGGGTAGCAGGCCCTGCTCATCCCCCTGGGCTGTTTCTAGTGCCTGGCTGAGCACGTGGACAACCCTCATCTGGCCTCTGGCTTTGAAGCCACGATCAACAGCTTTGACAAGAACTTCTCTGCGCACCTGCTAGACCTGCTGGCCCGTCTGAGCGTCTACAGCACTAGTGACTGTGAGCATGGCATGGCCAGTGTCATTTCCAGGTGTGCTGCCCCTGCCAACCCCTCCCCTGGGCCCTCGCTTCCTCTCCCCTGGCAGCATGGTGGGAGGAAAAGAGTCTAGCTGTGGTTCCTTGGGCGGTGGGGAGGGCAAGGAAAGGGTTCCCGGCTGCCACCGAGAGAAGGTGCAGTGTGTCATGCTGCGGTGTCCTGTTTCCTGAGTGGGGCCTCTGAGGTGGCCCAGCCCTGAGGCTCATTGCCAGGCTCCTGAGGCCAGGAGAGGAGTCTGCTCCAGTGGCGATACCTCCCAGAGAAGACTGCTGAGATGCTCGGCGGCACTGCCGTCTGCCTTGGGGTTCCTGTGTGGCTTAAGACCCAGTCTCCATTTTGCATAAAGGAACTGAGGCCTGTGCCGCGGGGCAGACAGCATACACCCCTTGTCCTTAGCCTGGAGAAGGCCTGGCATCCTGTCTGTCTGACCCCTGCTTGCGCCGTGCAGATCCCTACTCCCGTGCAACTCAGCAGGGGCTGTGCCCACCACTCCACAACCCCTCGCTCTGCTTTACCTCCCTACAGGCTGGACTTCAATGGCTTCTACACAGAACGCCTCGAGCGCCTGTCTGCAGAGAGGAGTCAGAAGATGGCCCCCCAAGTGCCTGTCCTGCGGGGACCCCCAGCACAAGCACCCAGGGTGGTGGTTGCTGCACAGTGAGCCCCCAGGCACAGCTTGGAGGCGGGGGCTGTGCCAGCTGTGCCAGCTGTGCCACAGTGCAGACAGGCTCGGAACTGGGCACCTTGTTCCCGGAGCCCGTCTCATGGGTGTGATCCTGCTCAGAAACGTGTGCGGGTGTCTTTCTCAGGGCGCTGGGTTCCATGATGTGGAAGCTGCCCAGAGCAGGGTGAGGTCTCCCCAAACTTCACCTGATTTATCTTTTGAATTCAAGCTTCACCTTTGTTGGGAGTTTTTGGTCTCAAATAAAGAAAGTGAAAAGAAGGCATTTGAGCAAGAAGCAAGATGATTGCAAGACAGGGTGTGGGGGATGAGAGGTGCCTGCAGGCTAGGGCTGAAGGCCCTCAGCGCCGCTTGCCTCAGACACTAGGGTGCAGCAGTGGACCTTGCTGTACAGCCACCGTCAGGTGCCCCAGGCAGCCTCCTCCCGAGGAGCTCCCACTGAGGAGTGACCCTGGAGACAGGTTTCATTGTGAGCTAGGGCCCCTCTCCTGTCCCCATCGTAGCTGGGCTCCCTTTGATCATTGGATGTTGGTCTTGCTGTATAGGAGTCACTCGCTAGATGGCTGGCATTCTACAGTGGGTGGCACAGCCAGCCCTGGGTGGCAGGCTTGGCCAGGGTAGCTTACTCTGGTCATGCTCAAGTCAAGCTGTCCTTCCTGCTGAATTTCATGTGATCATGTTCAAAGCCCAGTTCTAAACACCTGCCCCTGGTGGGCAGCGAGGAAGAGCCAGGAGTGAGAACCAGACACCTGCTTCTGGGGGCCTTCTGGGGTGCTGGGGTGGGCAGGTCAGCTGTGGCGACCACCTTGCAGAGGGGCACCTGCAGAGCTGGGGCTGCTTGGTTCCCGCCATCAACTACTGCCACTCGTCTGCAGCATGTGCAGACATGACTGAGAACACAGTGGCCACATGCCACCCCTTTGCTGCAGAGAAGTGCCAGGCAAGAGCAGAGGAACTTGTTGGCCTGTGTCCTGGGCCTTCCTGCTGTTCCTCCAGGGTGTGCAGGGGGAGGGGAGGCTCAGGGCTGCGGGATGGGCTCCCAGATCCTCCTGATGGGCCAGCTGGGCCTGACTGCTGCTTGGTCCCCTGAGGATTTGGTGTACACTGGCAATGGTGTTGGTCTCTGCTCTAATGTGCCTGGAGAGGTACCGCCTTGAACTTTTGCTGTCATGTAACTTGCAAGCAAGGAACATGGAAGAGAAGTAAAACTGGGTGGAGTACAGTACCTCACACCTGCTAGGCAGGTGCTGAGCCCTATTCCCAGCTTGGGGTTGGGGGACTTAAGCGTCATTTGTGAGCTCAGGCAGAAGTCAGCCTTAACGTGGAGTCCCACCCCTGCTCACAGTGGCCTGGGACTGACGCCCCGAACAACAGATCACTCCATCTGTGCTGCCGCTGCCTTGCTTGGGGCAGGGATGTGAAGGATCCCTCTTGCCCCAGCACAGACCCTTCAGCTCTACCCCAGGGAAATATCCCAGGCCCCAACCTTTTCTTGCCACTGCCTCTCGAACCTTGGCCTGAAGCCCCTTGCCCTCCCCTGCCCCCAGCCAACTATGCCCATCTCTGTGTCTCCCTGTCTGGCTCCTGATCCTCCCTGCATCTTGGAGGCTGAGCTGCTGAGCCCTGCTGAGGACCCCTCCGGTTGCCCGGACCAGAGTGGGTCTGGGGAGGCTGTGAGGTCGACCCACACCTGCACCCTGGAGCCTGGGCCAAATGGGGGATGTTACTACAAGGGACAAACAGGGACCCACCTGGAGCAGCTGGGTGCCCTGTCACAGTGCAGGTACTGCAGGCTCTGACTCGGGCATCCCTGCGCTACAGGGTAGAAACCAGGGCTCCATGGGGACCTTGGCCCAACGGGACCACCTAGCAGGGTTGGGAATGACTCCAGAGGAGCAGCCTAGGCAGCCTCCATGCCTGCATCACCTGGGCTGGGACCCCCACCTGTCTGTGCCCCCCCCCCGCCCCCCCCCCCCCCCCCCCCCATGTCTCAGGGACCTGGAGCAGGGCACAGGGTTTGGGGAAGTGTTGCCTCCCACAGGGCTGGTTCTGTTCCACAGCAGGGCTTTCTTCTCCCAAAAGTTACAGGGTTCTCACAAGTCACTTCCCCTCAGAAGGTGGCCTCCTTGCTGCAGGACCCATGCAGAGCTCCGGCAGGACTTGGGGGTGGGGCATCAGGTTCCCCCTACGAACACGCAGGACTCAGAGCTTTAGGGGGAGGCGAGGTTCTCTTCACGCCCCACGTCCTTGTTAATTTGTGGACAATTATGGGGAGACCAGCAAGAGATGAAGGGGTACCAGGAAGCCACGGGAAGGGGACTTGGTCCGCCGTCTGCCCTGGAGGCCCTCCCCAGGTGCATGTGCCCCGCCCCGCTGCCGTGCGATTGGCCAGGCTGGTCCCCAGACGGGGCATGTAGGCTGGAGCCGCGGAGCTCGCGGTTCAGTCCTGCGAAGACCCTCCAGACCACACCAGACCCAGACGCCACCATGGGGGGCCTTGGGCTCTGGCTGCTGTGTTCAGTGTGGCCCCAGGGTGAGTGGGACGCGGATGGGTCCAAGGAACCCTGTCAGGGCACCGGGTGGGGCGGCCTTCTGAGGGAGGCCAGGGCTCCAGCTGGGTCACCTGGCTTCCCGCAGTCCTGTTCCTGGGGGAACGGGTCGCACAGTGGTCACTCGGAGAGGCCAGGGTGCGGCAGAGGCCAGAGGGAGGAACTCTGAGAAGTGAACTGTAGGAGAAGGTGGCGCCTGGAGTGTGTCCCTGAGCTCCTATCAGGACCACTGCCGGAGGAGCCAGGCGCCCGGGTTCCACCGTGGGGCTGTGGGCGGCTGCCCCGGGAGCTCCCTGGTGAGGTGTGTCAGCCTGAGCTCCCTGAGGGCCATCTTCCTCTTCCCTCTCTCTCCTGGAGGTTTGGGAGGTGGTCTCCGCTACCACCCAGGGCTGGTCCCGGGTCTGCAGCTGGACATCAGGGAACTTCCAGGACATTAGGAAGCAAGCAGCCTGGGGTGGAGTGGTTGCTGTCGGCTGCTGTGTCCTGTTATTTGGGATCCTGTGAGGGTCGGAGCAAAGACCTGCCTCCAGGCCCTGTGTGCACTAGCCTGGGCTGGGCTAGCAGGGTCTCTGGCTCTGCTCAGTGTGCCACTCAGCCTGCCTGCCCCCTGGGGGTCCTGAGGGCTTTTAGGCCTCGCCCAGGCAATGGGGCAAGACTTTCCCATCACTGGTCCCTGGGCCATTTGGTGATGGCCCCAAGGAAGGGTAGGCCTGCACCCACCTGGAGGCCGCGGGGGCAGGAGCCTCTGTGCCCGCTGACGGCTCTCTCCCACAGCGATTGCACTCACCCCATCCTTGCCACCCGTGGATCAGTACGAGGTGGTGTGGCCCCAGCGCCTGCCTGGACCCCGCACCCGCCGAGCCCTGCCTTCCCACAGGGTGAGTCTGATGCCCCCCACTAGGCAGCCCCAGGCTGGCCTCTGCTTCCGGGCTTGACCACGGTCCCTCCCGCCTGTCTCACCTTCTTCCTTCCTCCTATCCACTCAGTGGCAGAGCCTGGGGCCTGCAGGTGGGCACCAGGTTCACTGCCTCTCCTCCAGCAGCCCTGCCAGCCTGGCCTCAGGGTCCTCTGGCCCCACAAAAGGGCAGGGCGGCTCGTGCTGCCCCAGGCCACACCCCAGTTCCCTTGGCAGGGGCTGATGACCCAAATTCCTCTTCAGAACAGAAGCAGGATGAGGGATCGCCGCAGGGTGCTGTGTGTGCCTGACACACCTTCCGGGGCTCTGGGCGGGGCTGGGATTTCCGGGGCTGGGACCTGCGAAGGCTCCTGGCCTGCCAGTCAGATTCCTGAAGCCCAGTGGGTGTATGTGCCTTCCTGTGCCCTCTGGTACCTGTGAGGTCTGCGAGGAAACCCTACCTGTCCTTGCCTCTGTGCCCCAGGAACCTGCCATGGACCCCTAGACGCGCCTGCTGCCCTGGGACTCACCCTGCCCAGGGGCAGATGTGCACTGTCCAGAGGGTTGCAGGCTTAGCTTGAATGTGGGGCTGGGGCATGTAGGCAGCAAGGTCACTGAGTGCAGGGAGGAGGCTCCTGGGCTGCCACAGGTACCCACAGCCCTACAGCCCCAGGGGATGGCACAGTGGCCAGCTGGGGTGGCACGGGAAGGATCTATGCATCCTACCCCTGCCCTCACCCTCTCTGCTGTCCTGGTAGTAAGGGCTGCTCAGCAGGACGGCCACCCCGCTGCTTCCTCCAGGGATAGGAGGCATTGTCCTTGCCCTCTGGGACAGGGGGAGACCAGGCCAGGAGGGTGAGAGCCTGTCTTTCTGGCTCTACCTATCCCTCCACTGTCTGATCTACTGAGCCTGATGGGCCTGAGTCACCTGGGGGCTCGTGGGCTCCCTGGAATGCTGGCCTAGGCCTGGAGGCCACTCAGCCTGACCCCCATCCAGGGCCTGTACCCTGAGAGTGTGAGCTATGTCCTTGGGGCCGGAGGACACACCTTCACCCTGCACCTGCGGAAGAACAGGTAAGCAGGAGGCTGACCCTTGTGTTGGTGCCCTGGCCAGCAGCAGTGCAGGCTTCAGCACCTGCACCCCCCAACTAGAGGCCCAGGAAACTCCTGCAGTTTTTCTCCAGGGACCTGCTGGGCACGGACTACACAGAGACCTACTCAGCTGCCAATGGCTCTGAGGTGACAGAGCAGCGTCGTGGGCAGGTACAGTGTGGGCCACCTTTCTGGGGCCAGCAGGGCCATGGGAGCTGGACCCGTGACCTCTCACACTTCTGCAGGACCACTGCCTCTACCAGGGCCATGTGGAGGGTCACCAGGGCTCCGCTGCCAGCCTCAGCACCTGTGCTGGCCTCAGGTGTGTGCTCAGACCCTGGCAGGATGTCCCACTCTACAGAAGGATAAACTGAGGCAAAGAAGGAAGGGGTTTGGTGTTAGACTTAGAGACATGCCTCCTCTGCCATGTGCTTGGAATGTGCAAAGGCACTTGCTGGGCTCCTACGAGAAGTTTCCAGTCCTGCAAGCCCCCGGGACAGACCCGCTCCGCTTGCTCTCCCTCCTCCTGTGCCCTGGTGTCGCCCGTGGAGTGTGCTACTGGCCGTGGGGCAGGCCACAGCCCTGATCCTCCCAGATGGGCAGTGGGGGGTGGGCTGGCGGAACCCACTTTTTCACTTGGCTCCCCTTCTCAGGGGCTTCTTCCGGGTGGGCTCTGCCATCCACCTGATCGAGCCTCTAGATGGAGGAGGTGAGGAAGGGCAGCATGCAGTGTACCAGGCCAGGCACCTGCAGCAGAAGGTCGGGACCTGTGGGGTCAGTGATGCCAGCCTGGACAACCTTCTGGGGCCTCGGGTCTCTGCAGCCTTCAGGCCTCAGCCCCGGGTAAGCAGCCTCATGCCCCTGCCTGGCTGCTCCTGCCATGGTCCCTTTGCTTGGGCCTGGGTGTTACTGTCTGCAGCCCAGGGCCGTCCCCAAGCCCTGGCAGGTGGGTCTGGCTCAGACCATAGCTGTGCAGCTGACTCTCCTCTGCTTGGAGCTACCTGATGGTCCTCCCAGTACTGGGCAGTGGCGGACTCTGTGGCAGGAAAACTGACGACTTCTTCCCCAGAACTGGCCCCTGTCCCGAGACACCCGCTATGTGGAGCTGTATGTGGTCACAGACAGCAAAGAGGTGGGGGCACGGGGGCAGGTGGGCTGGGCGGGTTGGGACATGGTGCTGACCCAGCCTGAGGGTCCTGTGTCCCCAGTTCCAGCAGCTGGGGAGCAGAGAGGCCGTGCGCAGTCGGGTGCTAGAGGTGGTGAACCACGTGGACAAGGTGGGCTGCAGTCTCTGTAGGGCCCTGTGAGGGCTCCCAGCCTCCTGCAGGTCTTCCCGGACCCCTCAGCAACCCAGGTCCATGAGGAGCCAGGTAGCGGGGGGTGGGGGACAGCCATAGGGGGCCGGGCAGGAAAGGCAGCCGGGAGAAGGACTGGCTGACTCAAGGCTCCATGTGCTGAGCTTGGGACCTGGCCTCCATCTGTGCCCTGTCCCTCAGAACTGATGGGAGGGTACTGACCACCTGACTTACTGCCTTCTACCAGCAAGGCCTGACCCAGGGATTCCTATCCTCTGCAGCTTTATCAGGAGCTCAATTTCCGTGTGGTGTTAGTGGGTCTGGAGATCTGGAGCAGGGACAAGGTCCCCATCAGCCCCCATGCCAATGTCACCCTGGAGAACTTCCTCTCCTGGCGGGCACAGGACCTGATGGTGCGACACCCCCATGACAATGTGCAGCTCATCACGTGAGTGTGCCTGTGCCCCCACCCCACACAGCGGGGCCCCGGCTAGGCCAGGCCTCTAGGGCAGGCCCTCCAGGCAGAGCCATGAGGCCTGAGGAGGTGGGGGGACGCGTCCAGGCTGTCAACGTCATGTGTCTTTAGGGGAGTCGACTTCACTGGGACCACCGTGGGACTGGCTCGGGTGTCTGCCCTGTGCTCCCAGGCCTCTGGGGCCGTGAACCAGGTGAAGGGAACCCCTGACCAGGTTTACTGGAACTGGCCTGTGGGCTGGCCACCAGCACAGAGTCAGCTGGACACATGGAGGCATCATGCAGGTCCCTGGAGCTCACCCGAGAGGCCTCTCCCTGGGGATGGGTTCCTTGCCTGTTTCTCTGTGTTCAGGGGTGGTTGGTTGGTAGGAAGCAGCACCAAGCCCCAGGTGCTGCGGGTGAGGGCGGAGGCGTGAGGTGCTGCCCTAGTGAGCCCAGCCCTCTGCACAGGACCACAGCAAGAACCCCATTGGCGTGGCGTCCACCATGGCCCATGAGTTGGGCCACAACCTGGGCATGGACCACGACGAGAACGTCCAGGGCTGCTACTGCCCTGTGCCCCAGGAGGGTGGCGGCTGCATCATGGCGGCCAGTGTTGGGTGAGACTTGCGGGACATGGTAGGTGGGAAGGGGTGATGTGACAGTGGCCCCTGACTGCCATACCCTTTGCCCTCAGCTCCAAGTTCCCCAGGATGTTCAGCAGGTGCAGCAGGGCTGACCTGGAGATGTTCCTGGAGAAACCCCAGACGGGCTGTCTGGCCAATGCCCCTGACCCTGCCCGGCTGGTGGGTGGCCCCGTGTGTGGGAACCTGTTTGTGGAGCGTGGGGAGCAGTGCGACTGCGGCACCCCCCAGGTATGTCCTGCCCCACCCCCACCCTCTGCTCCTCAGCATCAGGCTGTAGCCTCTGTCCCTGGCTGAGATGGCCACCCAAGCCAGAGGCCCTGTGTGCCACAACATACACAGCTGTTGGGTGTCCCGTGTCATTTCTGGTCTTTGATCCCCAACCACTTGTAAGGGAGTCTGAAGGAGAGTGGCCACCAGTTGCCCCTGGTGGTCAGTGGGGCCCGTCACCTGAGGCCGGCTCTGGCCCAGGGTGTCGCTGCTCTTGCCGCTGTCCCCCAGGGCTGCCAGAACCATTGCTGCAATGCCACGACGTGCCAGCTGGCTGAGGGGGCCCAATGTGCCCACGGCGCCTGCTGCCATGAGTGCAGGGTGAGCCCAGGGCACCGGGTGGGGGCAGCCACACCAAGGGCAGCAGCTCATAGGCACGTCCCACGGTGAGCCTCTCTGTGGGCAGGTGAGGCCAGCTGGTGAGCTGTGCCGCCCCCGGAAGGACCAGTGTGACCTGGAGGAGTTCTGCGATGGCCAGGGTCCGGCGTGCCCAGAGGACGTCTTCCAGGAGAACGGCACGCCCTGCCCAGGGGGCTACTGCTTTGATGGGAGCTGCCCCACACTGGCCCAGCGGTGCCAGGAACTATGGGGGCCAGGTGAGGCATGTGGGCGTGGGATGCAGGCCAGCATCTGGAGGTGGCCGTGGGCCCCGGCCAAGCTAACCTGCCCTAGTCCCCAGGTGCGCAGGTTGCCGCAGACACCTGCTTCTCCTTCAGCATCTCTCCAGGCTGCAGAGACAGGACCACCTCCAGCATGCGCAGGTGAGCACGAGGAGGGGCTGCCCAGGCCCAAGACACAGGGTGCTCCCGAGGAGTCTGGCTCTGTGGGACTGGTGGCCCTCCAGGGGTCCGCCCGCCTCCCAGGACCCCAGCTGGACCTCAGCAGCATGGTGGAAGGGAGGGAGGGAGTTTTGCCCCTCTCCTGAAGTGCAGGGCCATGGGCATGGGCACCATGCAGTGGGCACCACACCCTGCAGCCAGGCTCCCGCCCGGCCCTCTGTCCACAGGGCCAACAGATGTGGCATCCTGTACTGTGCAGGAGGGCGGAAGCCCCCAGAGCGCAGCTCCTGTACACTCACCTCCTCCTCGCACACTTGCCAAGCTCTGCGTATGGACAGCGAGACCTCTGCCTACGAGCCTGTGCCTGCGGGCACCAGGTGTGAGGAGGGGAAGGTGAGCTGGGCAGTCAGACCCCGCGGGCAGCCCAGCACGTGTCCCACAGGCCCTCCACCCTCATGTCAGCTGGCACAGCATGTGAGTGGTGCTCCCCATGCACTTTTAGGTGAGGCTGAGGTGGATGGGGGAGGCGAAGATGCCTGTTTCCAGTTCGCAGTCTGGAGCCCACAGCCCTGCAGAGTCCCCAGGACTCCAGAGGGTTTCCAGGGGACTTCAGGGTGTCAGCTGGCCCAGCCCTTTGATTTCGAGAATGGGCCGGGGCGGTGGTCCAGACCAGCTGCCGAGGAGGCCCCTCTGCCTTCCAGATTTGCTGGGAAGGGCGCTGCCAAGACCTCCAGGTGTACAGATCCGAGAACTGCTCCGCCCAGTGCCACAACCATGGGGTGCGTGTGGCCTGAAGGGACAGTGTGACCCCTGCCTGTGCCCCAGAATGACAGAGCCACCGGTGGCGGCAGCTCTGGATGCAGGAGTGGGATCTCAGCCCAGCCCAGCCCAGCGCGTCCATCAGCGGGAGAGCTCAGCAGGCCCCTCCTGGGGCTGAGGCGGGGAGGGGTGACCTCTGGAACCAGGCCTGTGGTCATGCCCCATGAGCCCAGGGGTGGCAGGCTGGGCAGGGTGCAGGCCCCTCGTGCTGCGGGCACTGCCTGCTGCCCCGTGACTGCTGTCTCTGAGGCCCTTGTCCCTGCAGGTGTGCAACCACAAGAGGCAGTGCCACTGCCGTGCGGGCTGGGCCCCGCCCTACTGTGCACAGCTGCTGGCAGGTGTGCATGCAGGTAGGGCCTTTGGAGCTGGGTCTGAGCACAGAGGCCGCACCTGGTCCTCAGGGAGGGGGTATTTAGGGGATGATTTGCCGTCAACATCCGATTCTAAGCAACCAGGAGGGAACCTGTGTCCCGCCTCCTAGAGACAGTGGAGGGTAGTGCCCAGCTCAGGTAAAACCTGCCATCCTTAACCCAGGTGCTCAGGCCCCTCTTCAGCCTGGGAACCTGGGGTCAGTCACCCCCACAGCGTCTTCCTCTCCAATGGCCTCTGAGCATGTGGCTGTCCACAGCACCCTGGACTCAGGGGCTTGGCTAGGCCACACCTACAGCACTGTGGGCCCAGGACCCCACCCCGACCAGGCCCTGGGATCCAGGGCATAGCCATGGTGGGCTGAGGAGGCTGAGGGCCTTCCCACCGGGCTGGCAGCTGTCCAGCCCTGACTGACATGAGGCCTGTGTCCCCCAGCATCTGGGAGCCTCCTGGTCAGTGTGCTGGTGCCGCTGGTGCTCCTGGTGGCTGTGGTAGCCTCCCTGGCAGGCATCATCATGTACCGCAAGGCCTGGAGCCGTGTCCCCAGGAGGTAAGAACTTGCGGGTTGCGACAGGTCTGTGTGTGGGAGGCGTGCTTCCGGGCCTGGTGCTATTGCGAAAGGGCCTCCACTGCTGTTTGAGGAAGAGGCTGCTTCTCGCACAGGCAGGGGAGGGGGGTAGGGGAGGGGGGTGGGCACTGGGAACTGGGCTCCCGGGTAGCCAGCAGCCAGGGCTTAAGCCTAGGCGGTTCCTGGGATCCACCCACCTCAGGACCTTCCTCTCAGTGGCTCCTACAGGGTGGTCTGGGTAAGAGGTTGGTATGTGGTAGGTGCAGAGAGGAAAGATCAAGCCCCCACTCCCAAACCCGGGCCGTGAGCACCCCATTGGGATCCTGCTGTGCCTTGGACTGGTACTGTGACTCCCGAGCAGCGGCAGCCGGACAGACTTGCCTGGGACCTCTGAGCACCTCCCAGTGTGCTGGGCTCTGGGATTGCCCACTCAGGGACGTGCCCTTGCCTCTTGGTGTCTTATGGCTGTGACTGTGTGCCTTGCAGCCTGCATGAAGCCTGCCAGGCAGAGAGCCCCAGCCAGACTAGGCCTGGGAGCAGAGCCAGGAGACCTGCGCCCCGGCAGGGACACGACTGCTACCCCCTCTTCCTCTCCAGGAGCGTGGCACCCAAGACCGCCATGGGGCTCTCCAACCCCCTGTTCCAGGAGGCAGGCAGCAGCGGGCCACCCAAGGGCAGGGCTCCTGGGCCCCCAGAGCTGGCATCTACCACACACCCCAGACAGCCTGTCAGAGCCACTGTGGCCCCAAAGAGGCTGCCCCCTGCTGTAAGCATGTCCCCCGACAGCAGCCATCCTTCTGCCCCAGGGTGTGACCCACTGGGGATGACAAAGCCCTTCATGTTAATTAACTCATCTGTCCCTGTGTGTGCCTGGGGCCCAGAGCGGCTGCTACGGTCACCTGTGGGGTAGGGGCGGGGGTCTTGGAGTTCAGGGCTACCTTCTGGAGATCTGCATTTGGAGTTTGACCTTGAACTTCTGACTCTGAGGGTTCTCCGACTGATTCTGAAAAGATGATGCCCTGTTGCCCCTAGCTCTGGAATGTGGCCTGTGAGGCTGAGGGAGGGGGATGGCCATGTGTCCAGGCTCAGGTCCTGCTGGTTCAAGAGCTGGGGCAGACCTCAGTCACACAGAGGCTTTGTTTGCTTGGGGCCTTGATGGGCAGTGGCTAGACATCTGGGACCAGGCTCACAACTCTGTCCTCTGCAGCCTCCTGCCATGTCCAGTGCACCCTTTCCAGTCCCCGTCTACACCCCGCAGGCAGCAGACCAGGTGAGTGGCCTTGATTCGGGTGCCCAGGTGTTCTGGAAGTGTCCGAGCTGTCCCAGGAAGAGGGGCCTGTGGTTGCACTGGGGGACTGAGGCCCCAGGGAAGGGTGAGCTGGCTGAGGACGACATCAAAACCAACCACAGACTTAGTGAAGCCGTGGCGGCTGGGGTGCATGGACCAGCCCTCTAGACAGGGCTGGTCAGTGGGGTCCTGACTCTTCTCTCCCAATCAGTTCAGACCTGCTCCGCCCACCAAGCCCCTTCCAAAGCAGAAACCCAAGCAGGTAAGAGGCCTCAGCCTGTGGGGGCCTTGCCAGCCCTCATGACACTTCCCCTGGGGATGCACGTTGGGGATCTGAAAGTGTGACTCAGTGGAGCCTTGCAAGCTGAGGTTGATTCTGGCACCCCTGTGCCCTGGAGTGTCATGGCCCTTCCCCTAGCATGGGCTGCCTTGCCCCAAGGGGTACCCCTGGAGTCCCTCTCCCACCCCACGTCTCTCCCACTCCTAGTACTGTGGGAATGGGTGGGCCCTCGAGCACTCAGTCCTGGATGTCACTCTGTGACCATGGACTGGGCCACGCTTTCCTGTCCCTCCCGCTGGGCAAACTCAAGCAGCAGGACTGACCCAGGCTTTCTTTCCTGGGGTCAGGCACAGTCCCTGCTGCATAGGCTGGCCGTCCACCTAGTGTTACTGGATGCCCTTCCAGGCAGGCCTCTGTCCACCTCTGGTGGGTCAAAGGGGGCTCATGGTGGGCAACTAGGGCTGGGAAGAGCCACAAAGTGGCAGGGCCCTGTCAAGTTTCCTCGAAGGTGACTTGTGTGGGACCTGAAGGCAAACACCCTGCCCTGCCTTAGGGAATTATTTAATTTTAATTGCCAACAAATTTCAGACTCATAGAAAAATTGCAGAGATAGCATAGTCCTGTGTTCCCTCCACAGTCCTCTGGGTTAGCATGGACACAACCTGAGCTGCTTCTGCCTTCACGAGCAGGCAGCGCTTGGCCCACGTGGTGCTCCTGGGGCCCCAGTGGCTCCTGGTCCTCACCGTGCACTTTGCAAACATTGGTTCAGTTTTGTCCCTTGATTTGGGTTTGTCTGCTCATCGTGAGTGGTCAGAGGTGATGCATTTGGGGCAGGAATAGCCAGGGAAGTGTCCTTTCCAGGACTTGCCCCAATGTTACCCCAGGCCTGGGTGCCTCATGTCTAGTCACAGGGATGTGACACATGGCTTGGCTGCATCTGCAGTTTCTCCCTCTGAGCTGTCTACGTGGTTAGTGAACACAGAAGAGAGGCCCTTGAGGACGCACGATTCTCCTCAAACTTGACCTCCAACAACTGTTACCATGGCGTTTGATTACTAGTGGTTTTCTCTTTCCTTTTTAACTTTTTGTTTTGAACTAGTTTTAGATTTACATAAGAGTTGCAAAAATAGTCCCAGGAGTCAGGCTCTGAGGCACAAGCACTCAGGAGGCCAAAGCAAGAGAATCTCAAGGCCGAGGCCAGCCTGGGCAACTTAGTGAGAGCCTGTATCAAAATAAAGTAAAAAGGGCTGGGAATGTAGCTCAGTGATAGAGTGCCCCTGGGTTCAATCCCCAGTACTGGAGGAAAAAAAGTCCTAGGAAGGATCTTGATGGGAAGAACAGGGATGGGAATGGGCAGAGAGCTTTCCGGGCAAGGACAAGGAAAAGCCAGGCAAGGAGGAAGCCGGGTGGTCTCCAGCCACACTGTGCCCGGCCTGAGGAAGGGACAGCTCCTCTCCTCGCGCGGTGCCTTCCAGTGCTGCTGGAACTACAGTGCTCGTCCCCAGGTATCCGCTCCGCAGCCTCCCTGCCCTGGGAAAGGATGCGTGCTTTAGTAGTTAATCCTTGGCTTTTGAACTTCCAAAGACCCACGTTATGGCAATTTAAGAACCTTTCAGGGATAAGGGGAGGGTGCAGGTGAGGCTGCCAGTGGCCTGGGTGGTCTGCCAGGACAGGGAGCTACTCTGCACCAGGGCTTTAGCCATCAGGTGGGGTGGCCATTGAGGGCATTTCCACAGAGATCTTAGTGAAGGCAGAAGCCTGCAGTCCAGCAGGGGCAGATCAGAGGTCCACGGGGAGTTAAGTATGGGTCAGGGCCTGGCCCAGGTAAGCAGCCCCTTCATCAGCTGCACCTGCTCCCTCCCAGCCTGTCAAGCCAACCTCTGCACCCCCATTGCCACCTGTCAAGCCCAGTGCTGGAGGGACCACACCTGGAATGCCTCAGGTGAGCTTCCCCTGCACACAGTTTGGGGTCCACCTCTGCCAGATGCAGAGAACTGCTCACCTGACTGGCACTGCCCTGGAGTGTATGTGTGTGGCATGTTATCGTCTGGCAAACTGGTAATTATCTGGGAGAAAAAAAGGAAAATTCATTAGCTTTGTTTTAATATCTGCTATATCAGTTGACAGAGGACTTTTCAGTGACTGTCACTTTCACTGTCAATTTTGCCTTTTATTCCTACTACAATAAGCAAGTCTGCCCTCAGATACAGTATTAGCCACTAATACTGTGACCATCACTGCTGTTGTCGTTGTGTGGACAGCATAGGCCTACTGCTGGGTGCACCAAGAATACACACTTAAAGAAATATGAAGGGAGCTGGAGACAGTGGTGCACTCTGTAGTCCCAGCAGCTCGGGAGGCTGAGGCAGGAGGATTCAAAGTTCAAAGCCAGCCTCAGCAATTTAGCAAGGCCCTAAGCAACTCAGTGAGACCCTGTCTCTAAATAAAATAGAGAACAGGGCTGGGGAGGTGGCTCAGTGGTTGAACGCCGCCGGGGTCAATCCCGGTCCCAAGGGGCGGGGGAGGAGTGCGACAGGGATACCCGTTGTGCCTTCGTGGCACATATACAAGCAACCTCTCTTTCTCCTGCAAGGGGGTCAAGGGCCCCAAGGTCGCGCTGAAGCCCCCGGTCCGGAGGTGACAAGGGTGCCCGCCCAGCGTCCAGTCACTGCACACTTCCGGAGAGAACGCCCGGAGGAGAGGCACTCGGGAACCGTGCGCTCGTCCCGGGCTGACCGCCTGGGCCCCCGCGGGCCTGGCTGGAGGCTCCGCTCCTCCGCGCGGACCCGGCCCGCCAGCCCTGCCGCCAGGAGCTAGCCCTCGCCCGGCACAGGGGCGTCTGCAAGCGCCGGGGCCGACGGCGGCTCGCGCGTCCGAACAATAAAGAGTTGTATTTCGCCAACGGACTGCCGCTCCAGTTCTGGGGGCGGGAGGGCTCGCCACACAGCGCGCGCCGTCTGCCTTCCTGTCTTCCGGATTTTAATCCCGCGTCCGGAGCGCAAAGGGGCCCACCGACCAGCGGGAGGGCCCGTCAGGCCCAGGGCCCGCCCCTTCCGCCTCCGGGCACCGCCCCAGCCATCCCGCGCCCCGCCCCTTCCGGCCCGTCTCCCGGCAACCGCCCCAGCCACCCCCGCGCCCCGCCCCTTCCGGCCCGTCTCCCGGCAACCGCCCCAAGCCTTCGGCCATGCGAGGCTCCAACAGGAGGTCTACCGCGGTGCCGCGGCCGCCGCCGGGCGCCCTCCGTGGCCTCTGTGCCTGGCTTGACCAGCTCCCGCTCAGCCGCCCCAAGCGCCACCTGGCCCGGGACTTCAGCGACGGCGGTGCGGGCGCAGGCGCTGTGGGGCGGTGTAGACGAGGGTTCCGGAGGGGTGGGGGCACCTCTGCGTGCAGCCCCGCGCTCCCTGGGGAAGGTGGGGTGGGGCCGGGCGCGACGCAGGCCTCCGCCTCTCCCTGGGTGCTCACTGGCCAAGCTCCCCCAGTGCTAGCACATGGTCCCACCCCAATTCAAGTTCAGAAGCCCCAAGTTTCCAGGACAAGCTAGTGCCTGTCCTGCATGCACCTCAGGAGGCCTCAGGGACAGTGGCAGCCAGGCATGAGCTGGACATGGCAGGCTCACCTCCCCCCTCCCCGCACCATCCCCTCAGTGCTGGTGGCCGAGATCGTGAAGCACTTCCACCCGCGCCTGGTGGACCTGCACAGCTACATCCCTGCCTGCAGCACTGACCAGAAGCTCAGCAACTGGAGCCTTCTCAACAGGCAAGGGCTCCAGAGGATCTCCAAGGCTGGCCCTGGGGAGACAGCTCTCTCAGACCATAGGTGGTAGCCAACACACCACAGCCATTGATCCCATCCTGTTTGCATTGAAGGAGAAGGGGTGGGGGCTGGCAACAGGTTTCAACTGTTGGGTGCCAGACCCTTTTCAGTGCCGGTTCGGTTCACAGATCCTCACCCTCAACCTAGGGCTCCAGGGCTCTCTCTGCCCAAGCAGCAGTGGGTCTGCTTCCCAAGCCACTCACTCATTAAGCCAAGGGAACCAGGCTCTGATCCAGAGCTGCAGACTGGCAGTGGAAAGTCCCTGCCTTCATAGAGCAGGGAGTCTCATGGTCAGCAGATGAATTGCAAAGCATAACCCAAGGGTCAGGTGTGGTAAGTGATGTAAAGAACAACCAGTCAGGATGGGGCAGACATGTTGGAGGTGGGGGAACCAGGGAAGGCTCTGAGGCGGTGAAAGTGTGTAAAGGAACGGGGGGGTGACACATGGGTGTGCAGGAGAGAGCTTCAGAGCCCTTAGGGCTGGCCCAGAGGTCTTGGAGGCCACATGAGGACCAGGCCTCAAGCTGAGGCAGGTTAGAGGTACTGCAGGGCTCAGGCCTGGGCTCATTCTGCTGGTGCTTCCATTTTGAAGGACTGGAGAGGAAAGGAGGCTGGAGAGCTGAGAGCAGTGCCCTGACTCAGTGGGGAAAGGGGGCTGCTGTTGGTCAGCCCTTGTGTGTGAGAAGAGCTCAGGTTCCAGTTTCAAGGTAGGACAGCAGGACTGCTCAGAGCAGAGAGCAGCATCAGTCAGGAAGATGATATTTCTGCAGAGTCCTTGAAACACCTGACCTGACAGCCTGGGGTGTCAAGTGTTCTCTGATCCCCCCTGATGGGGTATGGGCCACCTGCCAATGAAGTGGCCACTGGACCTCTGGTGGTGCATTCAAGAAGGGGTCACACTCAGCCTCTTCCCTCCCAGGAAAGAGGCCTCTTCCCTCCCAGGTCCCTTGGGGGCTTTGCTCTGAGGGTACACCTTGCTTCCTTTGCAGGAAAGTCTTCTGCAAGCTGTGCTTCTGTGTCTCTGAGGAGGACATCCGTAAAGTGGTCGCCAATGTGCCTGGGGCCATTGAGCCCATCCTGTGTGCACTGAGGGAGAAGGTGGAGGCCAGCACGGCTCAGGCAGCCTCATCTGGCACAGCTCTGCATGTCTGCAAATTGGTACAGCCCACAAACATGCGGCTTCTGTTCCCATTCGCATGCCGTCAGATAATCTGCTATAGGAGAATAAAGCCCACAAATAAATGGTGACAAAGCCCCCACTCACTACAGCCCTATGGTCCAACTGAGGCAAACCTCACATGAGGCTGCTGTCCCCTTCCAGCTCCCTTCCCTGAGTGCTGCTGTCCCTCATTCCTGCCCAGCCTGACCCATCTCTGTAGCAAAAACACCCTGTTCCTTAGGAGTCCACAGCCCCATCCACACCAGCCCAGTCCCTGCCCGTCCCATCCTACAGTTTGCTCACTAACCCCACAGCCAGAGAGGTGACCAGGAACACAGGCTGGTTCCTCCTCTACCTTTCACCTCCCAACCTTTAAAATCTGCAGGATCCAGGGTTCTCCAGCATGAATACTCTCCACTCACAGGCAGGTAGGCTCCAAACCCCTGGTGCGGGCAAGTTTGACCTATCAGAGGCCCTCTTGTCCTCCTGCGAGGGGCATTACCACACTCCCAGAATGCCCGTGGCACTTGCTGGCTCACACCTGCAAAGGAGGGCCCAGCAGGCCTTGGAGAACAGTCTCACTGTGCGGGCACCTCAGATGGGCCCAGGCTCCATCAGCACCTGGAGAGCAGGCTGCTAAGGGGAGTCCAGGAACCATTCGCTGTGTCTCCAATGGGACACTCTTCAGAGTCACCCAGGACTGTGCAAGCCCGGCAGGGTGGCACCTGGATCTGTCTAACCCATATAGTCCCCTGTGTCCCACGCATGCATACAGGTGCACCCCCTCAGAGGCAGGGGACCTGAGCTGATGGTGTCTGTTTGTCACACAGGCCTGCTGAGCCCCACAGCTCCCACCAGTGTGAAGACCCTTCAGGATCAGAGGACTCTGGAGAAGACGGGCACATGTGCTTGTGAATGGTGGGCCGCTGTCTCTCGAGCCCTCTCAGCCCCCTCCCCTCCCCTCGCCAGCTGGATTAAAGTGTGGTATCTGTCTTTCAGTCAGGACCCAGCTGAAGGGGCCTGGGAACACCTGTCCAGGGTTCAGCAGCTGCTGGAGGACAAGGAGCAGGCACTGGCCATTCTGCAGGAGACAGTCCAGGTACGGCCCACTGGGCACGCCTTTTGCCCAGACATTTTGAACTGCAGGACAGGGAAGCAGAGGGAACTGTGGCCTTCATTTTTAGCATCTTCAGTCCAGTCCTCAGCTGAGTTCTTGACACATTACCTGTCCCAGAACAGGGTTTAGCAGTGGGTGGAGCCGACAGAACCCTGGAAGGAAGAGTCCACGTTTAATTTATTTAGAAAACAGTGTTTGGACTATTCCAGTCATACCCAGAAGCAGGTAAGGGTGTGGTCCACCCCACCACCAGGTACTTACTGCAAGCCTTGCCAGCTCATCCATCCTGAGCCCACGTGTTGGGGCCACAGACTGGGCACAGGCTCTGCCAGAAGTGCTGGGCCCAGGTCAAGGAGCAGAAGGCGCCTCCTTGCTGGGAAGCATATGGAGTGGGTGCTGACTGGAGTCTCCTGCTTGCTCCCACTCCAGCCTGATGGGGCCTCTTCCTTCTCCCCGTCTCCCAGGGGGCACCATCCAGCTGGGTTGGTGTGAGCACTTAGGAACGTGGTGTTCACCTATTTATCTTGTGCGTGACTGGCTCTGAGGTGCTCACCTGGCTCTGCAGGCACACACCTGTCCCTCTGCTCTCTCATCAGGGGCTTCCAGGGTTCCTGTGTTCAGAAAGTCCCCTACCACTCTTACCTCTCCTCGACCTTGGCAGCACAGGACCCATGACAGTGTAGGGGTGGGTGGGCAGGCCTGCTGGATGGGCCTCAGTGTTGCAGGGTGTCAGAAATTGCAACAATATCTCAGTTCCTGAGAACCAAAATCTTGATGAGTAGGCTTCTTGAGAAAACAGGAAAGTGATATCATTGTGTGGCTTTGGATGTGCTGAATGCCAGCAGAGAGGAAGCAGTGAGGAGAAATGAAGTCGCTACCTCTGCAGGGCAGCTCACAGCCCTTGCTGTCTGCACTGTGGCTCTGGCCCGTGGGCTGTCCTCGTGAATCATAAGTACTTCATTTTAGAAAACCCAGAGAGGAAATAGCTCAACCTGCCTTTAAGGGCTGATGTGATCATGGGCCATTTGTGTGTTACAAAGATACATGCCTTGGGTCAGAGTCACCAGGAGTCGTGGGGCAGTTATGTGGTGGTGGGTGGCAGCCAGAGTGCCACCTGGCCACCCTACCCCTTGCAGCTCGTCACTGAGCTATGGTGTGGACTGTGTGGAGCAGCCACACCTGCAGGCTCAAGGAAGGTCTGTCTCTGGTGGTCTGCCGAGAGGCTGCCCACTCCCCTGCCTCCCCACCTCATGCTGCCTTTCCATACCCCTGACCTTGGTCTGGACACATGGTTTGGGGCAGGCCAGCCTTTTTTAATCACCTGGGCACATGGTGAATCCCATGCTTCTAGAGGAGGAAGGTTTGAGATGTGGTCATCCTTGAAGCAGGTGTGGAGAGCCACAGGCACCCCAACCTGACCTTCCTGTGACCAGCATGCCCAAGGCAGATGTCTCCAGAGGGCCGTTCTGCACCTTTGTTCAATTAACTCAAAGTTTTCTTGGGTTTCCAACTCTTAGAAGTAAACACCAAGTAAACCATCTAATTGCAGTGTGTTCATCTGGTTAGCTGTTAACTCAGCAAAGATGCCCCAAGCACCTGCCAGGCCCTGGGCACTGGGCTCACATGGTGAGGGCCCAGGCGCTGCCCTACCTGTGTCCTGGCCCTTCTACCTGTAGCTAGGGGGCAGGCTGGGGGTGGGGCGGGCAGAGGAGCTCCAGGAATGAGTATAGGAATGGGAAGAGGAAAATCATCCCTTCCCAGGGCCACCAACCTCAGGTTCCTCAGCCTCATTTCCCGTTCCTTGGGCCTGACATCCAGTCCTTCCCAGTGTCCCCAGGAGACACTGCCTCTGCTCTGGGGCCTTGCAGGGCCACTGGCAGGACACTCATCCCGAGGCTGAAACCTTGCACGTGGCCTGGCTCTGGAGGACAGACAGGCCTCTGGATGCACCTGACGTTCTCAGACCTGTCTGGGTTTTTGAAGATTTTGCAGATGAAGGTGGTAAAGCTGGAGCACCTGGTGCAGCTGAAGGACCGGCGGATCGCGGAGCTGACGGGACCTGGGCCTGAGGAGTGCTGCATGCCCCCTGGAGCCCCTCCTCCTGAGTCAGCCAGACCCTGGCCCTGAGCACCTGGAGCCTCCCCGGGCTCCTTCCACGCACCCCTGCACCGTCCAGCAGGCTCTTAGAGGGACATCTGCATAAGGCACAGTGTAGAAGCTGGAGTGGGGGTTGGAGTCCTGCTGGGGGTCACTTGGGGTCGTACCACCCGACAGATGACCTTGGACACAGCCAGAGGGGTTCCCTTGAGCCCACGTCTCATCACTGCATCTGTGAACACGTGAGGTCGTGCTGTGTGCGCTGTCTGGGCCTTGGGGTCGTTGCCCGAGGGGGTGGGAATCGTGGTCAGCCACTTGGCCCTGGTGACAGCCATACCAGATTCTGAGAGAGTCCACTGAGAGGACCCTAGGAAGTCACACCCACCTGTGCTGGGCTTTCCCGCTGAGGAGAAGGCTTGAGGCCCGAGAGGCCCGAGAAAGCCAGCTGCCCCCCTCACCTGCTCTGCCTGGGAGACTGGGGGCCAGAGTCGGGGCGCAGGACCTGGGCCCACTGGCCTCTACAGGCCTCGTTGATCCTTGGCCTGCTTCCTCCTCACTCCTGGGGTAGCTTGTGTCGCAGGCCAAGGGCACTGTGTGGCCGAGGTGTGCCTGACGCTGGTCAGCTGCAACTGGCTGGCCTCTGCATCTAGCACCTTGCTACAGCATCCGCAGTGAGCGCAGGGTGGGAGCTGTCCAGAGCCCCACTGCCTGCCCTCAGGGTCAGCTCCCCACTCTCCTGGGCCGAGGCCGCTGCAGGCTGCTGCAGACTTGTCAGGTCTCAGAGCATTTCCTCCCTGAGCCAGAGGCACATCCTGCTGCCATTATTGCCCACCCCCACCCTGAGTCACTGCAGCCAGGAAAGCAGCTTCCTGATGACTGGCCTGGTGCTCAGAGCGCTGCCTCCAGGAGAGCAGCCCCAGCCCAGGTGGCCAGGGAATGGGCTGTGCTGCAGGTGACCCTTGAATTCCTGGTGTCAGGAGTAGGGAAGTCTTTTCCTAAATCCCTGAGAGATAGGAGCTCCCAAGCCCCAGGTGGCTAGCTGTCATTGCATCTGGGGTCAGGGCACAAAATACCTAGGCCAAGGCTGGCCAGCCAAGTCAGCACAGGCCCCTGTAGCTTGAGACCCTGCGGCCGACCTGGCTGCCACTCTAGGCTGAGGCGGGGAATCCCACAGGCCCTGGCCCCATCCCACCCCTTCCCTGCCTCCTCCAGGGCTCCTCCCCACCCCCTGGGGCAGTGACCATACAGTGCCAGCTGCTCTGCTCCAGTGCCCCAACATGCCCGCACGCATGCATGCGCATGGCCAAACACGTGTGCATCATACACAAACACAAGTGCGTGCACATGAGGCTGCTTGGCTTCTTTTTTTTTTTTTTTTTTTTTTTGCGGTACTGGGGATCGAACTCAAGGCCTTGTGCTTGCGAGGCCAGCACTCTACCAGCTGGGCTATCTCCCCAGCCCCGCTTGGCTTCTTGTTGAGGGGGAGGACTGGCCTGGAGGAAGTAGAGACTTTGTGCATGTTTGTGTCTGCGGGTAGACTGGGGGTTCATGGATGTGCACGTGTGACTAACACCAGGTGTGCTGCCTGTAACAGCATGTGTGATGTGACGCTGTGCGCGCGCAGCGACGGCACGTGTGATGTGACGCTGTGTGCGTGTAGTGGGCACACATCTGTGCTGCCAGCGCAGTTGGCCGTGGCAGAGGCAGGGCCAGGTGGACCAAGGGCTGTGGTTTCTGGTGCTGGGAGGTTGTGCCAGGGTGCCCTGGGCTGTCTGCTCTTCCTTGGTCTGCACCTGCCTGCTGGGCTCTGTGGGGCTGGGCCTTGGGGTGGACCCAGGATGTAGCTCAGGAAATAGACAACAAGGTCCAGGGTGGCAGTGGCACTGTGGGAGGGACCCACTTCCCACTGGAGTAGGTGCCATGCCAAGGACAAGAAGAGCCAGACGGGCGGGTCTTGGATGCCTAGAGGTGGCCAGCTGTGCTCCATCCACCTGGAACCCGATCTCCTGAGGCTCACCCACCCAGAGCCAGGCCCCCAGGAGGTTCCCCACAGGGTCCAGCCAGAGCCCCGGTGCCAGGTGCCCTGCAGCAGGGTGGGCTGCTCTCCACTGTGCAGGGCCTGATTTGGATGCTGGAGTCTGCTGGGCAGTGGAACCTGGACAGTGCCCACCCCCAACAGTGACCCGGTTGGAGCTGCTCAGCCGGTCCACAGTGGCATTTGCACAGTGTCCACCCTAATGAGGTGCTAAATCCTGGGCCACTCTGCCTGGAGAGCCCCTCCCAGACTGGTTGTGTGCTGGGGAGAGCCCTGCCCGGACCAGCAAAGCCCCCAGGACTGAGAACCAGTTCTGCAGCCTCCCTGTGCTCACAGCCCCAGGCCTCTGTGTCCTGGGCAGCGATGATGCCCCTTCCCAACCACGTCCTGTCGCGCTCAGGAGGCCCTGTGCTGCCTGAACATCAAGGGGACTTCTCGTGGGACCTCAGCCTGGGGTAAAGCAGGCCGCCCGCGCCTTGAGCCTCCCTCGAGCCCCTGCCCTGGCTGATGGACGCCGGGTCTCCCTCGGGCTGGGGAAGTGCACCCGCCGGGCAGGCCGACTGTGAAGCCTGGCACACTGTCAGGCAGAGGCCCTGGGCTTGCTCTGGGGAGGGCAGCCCCAGCACACCCCCTCTTGCTCCTGCTGGGCCCCTTCCTCCCATGCACTGTGACCCGACCCTGGGCATCAGGGTATGCCCCCACCTGGGGACCCAGCCTGCTGACACCAGGACGGCCTGACCCTGGTGCTTCAGGTCCCCCAGAATGCTTGCTGCTGGGGGCTTCTGGACCCAGGTTAAAGGTCCTCTGGGGCAGCAGGATGGGAGGCAGCATGCAGGGGGTCCCTGGCACCTGACCTTTGCCCAACACAAGTGCAGGTTTCACTGCAGTGCATCATGTTTGCTCTCAGAAGCACTGGTTTTAGCCACAGACCAGAGAGGCAGGGACACCAGGGAGGAAGCAGCAGAACATGAGCCACCCAGACCATGGGGGTCACTCTCCACCCAGTGGAAATGGGAAGGTGCCAGAAGCTCCTGCCCCAGGGCCAGGCTTCTTGCAGGACTAGCTAGAAAGGAGGAGGGTTCCCCCAGGAAAACTTTCCATGTGCACTAGGTATTCCTTAGTCATTGAAAAACATCGTCAGCCTGAGCACAGTGACACAACTGTGATCCCAGCAACTCAGGAAGTTACAAGCTTGAGGCCAGCCTGGGCAACTTAGTGAGACCCTTTCCCGAAATAAAAAATGAAGTGGGGTGGGGACATAGCTCAGTGATAGTGCCTCCCTGGGCTCAGCCCCCAGTACTGCAAAAAAAACAAAAAAACAAAAAACTAATGGGAACTTCAGGGCACTCAAGGTGCAAACTGAGCTGCTACCAGCGTGTCTGCAGAGGCCTAGGCGAGAGGTCCCTGCCACTTCCTCCTCTGCAAAATGGGGAAGTGTTGGAGACCACAGGCGACTCTGCTCCACCCCCAGAGGTGGCCAGCTCATTGCCCTGGCCCTCAGCCCTCGGCCAGGGTGACCCCGTGGCCAGTGCAGTCTTCTTGCTCCTTCTGTGGCGATGCCAGTCAGCAACACAGCAGCCCTGGGTTTTAACAACCAGAGGGCTTTCCTTTGTTTCCCTTCTGCTTATGTTCACCTCTTCTGGTCCAAAAAGGACTGGAGGGGCTCATGCAAAAGCCTCCTTCCAGCCAGAAGTTAGCCAGTACCCCGGGGAGGGCACCTGGGTCAGGGAGCCCCTCCGCGTGGGCAAGGAGAATGCAGCGTTGGAATCCACTTGGCCCGTGGCAGCCCAGGGCCTGCTCCCCTTGTGCCCTGCTGATGCTGGTGCCTGGGCAGCCAGGCCACCCGGGCTCCCAGTGCTTCATGAAGACGGGAAGACATTTCAGGTGGGGCAGGGAGCCCACCAGGAAAGGCCACATTTGATAGCTCAGGCCAGCAACCTCGACGCTGCACCCCTGCCTGGCTTATGCCCTAGGTGGGGGAGAGAGGTGTGTAACAGGGTGTTCTGCCAGGGAGTGGGAACCCAGAGGGACTGCCAAGTGAAGGGTGATGCTGAAGGGCCGGCAGCTCCGGCTGGGGAGCAGTGGCTGCAAAGGCCACATCCGAGGTGTCACTGCTCGGGCACATTCTTGCACTCCAGAGAACCAGGCCTGGGGACCCCAGGGTCAGGGCTGTCCTGGGCTGTGGTCGAGAGGTGCTGGGGTCCATGCCACGCACTTCCTCGGCTGGGGGCTCTCTGTGCTCAGTGTGCATAGCCTTCTGCGTGGGTTGGACGTTCTGTGATGATTCAGGAATGAATTTCAGGGGAAGTTGCTGAATCCCTAGGATGCGTGGAGGTGGTGAAGGCATGAACTATGACCAGAGGCTTATGCTGAACAGGGCGCTGTCAGGAAACTCCCTCCAGTGTCCACTCAAGTCCAGCCTGGAGCAACACCTCAGCAGAACCAGTAACTGCCCAAAGGTGACTGGAGGAGGACAGGGTCAGCAGAGAAGGCCAGTGTGTGGTGGACAGGGATCTTCAGAGAGAAAGTGCCTGCAAGTGTGCCTCAGGAGACCTGGGGCACCCCACTCTAAGACACCCTGGGGCACCCCTGCTCGGATGCCCCTGGAGACCGCATGCGCAGCCCTCGGGCTGTTCCCAGCTTGTCCTGCCTCGGCGGCCTCGGGCCGCGTGAGGGGCATCTCTGGGTTCAACTCGCAGCAGCTGCCTGCAGACCCCAGCCCAGGTCAGTGGGACCTGCCAGGACTCCCCACACTGGCGCCCCAGGGATCCTGGTGTTGCCTTGGAGAAGTGGGAGGGGGTGAGGGGCAGAAAACCCAGAAGTGATGTCTGAACCCAGCCTGGCCTGGGGCAGAGCCCTCGCTCCGTTCTCAGCTGTGAGTCTCCATGGTAACAAGGTACTGTTTTATAATCAGGAAAGAAGGAAAGTCCTGGTTCCCAGATAAGCCCTCCAGGGTCCCGCAGTTTCTGTCCCCACATATCTGAAGTCCATTTTCATAACTCCGAAAGGGACATACATGCTTAAAAAGAAAATATAGGGCTGGGGAGATCGCTCAGTTGGTAAAGTGCTTGCATTAAAGCACAAGGCCCTGGGTTCGATCCCCAGCACCGCAAAAAAAAAAAAAAAGAAAGAAAATATAAAAATTCCCTCAAAGAGCCATCCATGGGACCGGGTTCTGTGGACAGTGACCTCTCAGCGTCAGCTCTGCCCCTGGTATAATGCTGACCTCACCCATGGAGACAGAGCACAGTGGCTGGGAGATGGGGGTCAACCAGACCCTGGCAGGGTGACCCCCATTATCAGGGTCTTTGGTCTCTGGCTGCTTCACGCTCTCACTCCATCAGGGGTCGGGAGGGGCCAGGAGGTGGAGACAGTCGGTGGGGTGGGCTGTGCCCAGGTCCCATGGTGCTGGCACCCTGAGCCCCTTGCACCCTGCACATCACACACAGCCCTGGGCCACCTGCACTCCCGGGGGGTCACCCCAAGAATGGGCTGCAGGCCGGTCAGCAGTCCATCTGTGCCTGCCTTCTGTGCCCAGGGCCAACTCGGCCCGACTGTCAGGAGGCCTGACCGGCCCTCCTCTGCCCCAGACCTGCCGGTTTCCACGCACTCCTTGGTCCCCTCACCTACCCCTCCACGTCTCCTGGACAGACGGGCGGCAGGGTGGGGCACGTCCTTCACCACCCGCCCTGACCCAGCCGCCGGTCCACCACCTAGTGCTCGTGCCGTGCCCCCGCTCACCGCTGCCCACAGCAGGCGGGCACACAGCATGGACCCGCAGCCCTGCATAGCCCTGGGGTCTCTGGCCTCCCAGAAGGTGTCGGGGACCTGCCCTCTTCTCTGTGGCCCTGGAGCTGGGGCCAACTTGGAGAAGGTCAGGAGTCCCTCCTTGAAGTTCTTGCTGTCCTGTCCCTTTTGGGGGCAACACTCCTAAGTCCAGCAGCAGCCAGGCTCTGACTCCACCCCAGGACAAGGGTCCATTCGGCCTTTCCCACCCCTGCTAGGGCTCAGGGTGGGAGTCCCCGAGAGCTGCACGGCCCGGGGACCCCGGGAGATGACACCCTCCGCGGGGTCTCCCGAGATCCCCCAGCTCGGTCAGGCTAGGCAGCTGCTCCACTGGCCCGGAGGGCTCCTGGGGACCCGCGGGAGCAGAGTGTTGGTGCTGGCGGACCCGCTCGTGGCCCCGCGGCCCCCTCCTGCTCGCCCCTCAGCAGGCGGGACATGGGGACCAGGCCTCACGGGCACAGCGCCGTCAGAGGCAGGCCTGGGCGGGAACCCCAGGGAGGACGCACCTCTGTGGCCAGCCCAGGAGCCCTCCCTGTCCAGCTGGCCAAGGATCCACGGCATGAAGGAATGGGGACCACGAGGGGGCCTGAGGGTAGCCCCTCACCACGCCGGGAAACTCAGTCCCTCCAGAGCAAGAAAGAGGCTCTTAGTCCCCAAGAGTGGACAACAGTGACCATGCTGCGCTGGAGCCCGGGGCCGGACGTGCGTGGAGTCTGGTGTGCAGGCAGGGGCACAGGAGAGGGGCCGCGGGCGCGTGTGTGTGTTCAGATCTGCATATGTGCATGTGTGTGTGTGTGTGGTGTATGTGGTGTGTGTGTGTGTGGTGTGTGTATGTGTGGTGTGATGTATGTGTGTGTGTGGTGTGTGTGGTGTGGTGTGGTGTGTGTGTGTGTGTGGTGTGTGAGTGTGGTGTGGTGTGTGTGTGTGGTGTGTGTGGTGTGTGGTGTGTGTGGTGTGGCATGGTGTGTGTGGTGTGGCATGGTGTGTGTGGTGTGTGTGGTGTGGTGTGTGTGGTGTGGTGTGTGTGGTGTGTGTGTGTGTGTGGTGTGTGTGTGGTGTGGTGTGTGTGTGTGTGGTGTATGTGGTGTGTGTGTGTGGTGTGTTTGGTGTGGGGTGTGTGTGTGTGGTGTGGTGTGTGTGGTGTGTGTGTGTGTGGTGTGTGGTGTGTGTGTGTGGTGTGTGTGGTGTGTGTGTGTGTGGTGTGTGTGGTGTGTGGTGTGTGTGGTGTGGCATGGTGTGTGTGGTGTGGCATGGTGTGTGTGGTGTGTGTGGTGTGGTGTGTGTGGTGTGGTGTGTGTGGTGTGTGTGTGTGTGTGGTGTGTGTGTGGTGTGGTGTGTGTGTGTGTGGTGTATGTGGTGTGTGTGTGTGGTGTGTTTGGTGTGGGGTGTGTGTGTGTGGTGTGGTGTGTGTGGTGTGTGTGTGTGTGGTGTGTGGTGTGTGTGTGTGGTGTGTGTGGTGTGTGTGTGTGTGGTGTGTGGTGTGTGTGTGTGGTGTGTGTGGTGTGTGTGTGTGTGGTGTGTGTGGTGTGTGGTGTGTGTGGTGTGGCATGGTGTGTGTGGTGTGGCATGGTGTGTGTGGTGTGTGTGGTGTGGTGTGTGTGGTGTGGTGTGTGTGGTGGGTGTGGTGTGTATGGTGTGGTGTGTGTGGTGTGGTGTGTGGTGTGTGTTCAGATCTGCGTATGTGAACATGTGTGCAGATGCTCCCCAGGCAGCTCAGGGCCAGGCTCTTGTCCAGGCGCCCAGAGCTCGCCTGTGACGGGCAGCCAGGTCAGCAGTCTGGACAGTGCAGCACGGTCCTTCCAGGGCAGGTCTTGGAGGCCACACACCCCGCGACCTTGGAGGGAGTGTTCCCAGGGCCCGCGTGTCCGGATTCAGCGGGGTGGGTGTGGGAGAGGAGGAGATAGCAAGAGGCTGAGTTACCTCCCGGGGAGTCGCCGGCCCAGCCTTGAAACGCAGCCCTGGCTCCGGGGCAGGGGCCAGCTGGGGCCAGGGCCAACTGGGTCACCCCCTCCAAGTGCTCTGGGCACCGCTGCCCATTGAGACCTTTCCACGGGCGCCCCTTCCCTTCCCCACCTGGCTCCCGTCACCAAGTCGGGTCCTCTCTGAACACTGGGTGCAGGGCCATCAGATTTAGCAAGTGAAAATCCAAACTCCCAGTGAAATTCACATTCCAGACGAAGCAGTATTTTTTTTATATATTCTTATTTATATTTCAGTTGTGGAAAATGAGCATTTAACTTTCCTTCACTAGGCCCGTAAGACTCACATACTCTTCTCACCACCAAACTCACCGATGCAGCCAGGCCATTTATTTGATCAGAGTACTGGTTTATGTTTACATGATACACGAGTTTTCTCTGAGGTTAGTAGTCACCCTGGTTTTGTTTGCTTGTTTCACACTGTTTTCTGCACTCACCACGAATTCAGCCCAAACCCTTTGCTAACCGTCTAACTCTTCTCCACGACGTGCTCATGAATCCTCCTACCCGTTTGCCCCTGTATTTCACTGAGCTGCAAAGTGACCCGCGTTACTTTGAGACGTGGGTCTGACTGTCCTGGGTTCTGCTGGAAGGGCCTCTTGAGCTGGGCAGTCTCTGCGCGAGCCTGTGCCTCTGGGCTTTGTTTCTACTTTATGTTTTGTTGAGATGGAATCTGCAGCTGTCGGTGAGCGGCCTCCAGCGTCCTGCCCCGGGGGCTTCACAAATGCAGTCTGCCCTCCGGAGACACGATGCCCGGCAGCCACCCACACCCGCTGGCCACTCTGGGTGACACCAGGGTGTCCCCCGTGCACCCTGCTTTCCTCTGTGGACAGGAGGCCTGAGGGCTCTTGTTAAGTCTTTCTGGGTCCAGTGACTTCGTTCCTTTCGGACACGTGTCTGGGAAAGGGAATGCCAGGCCCCGGGGGACCCCAGTTCAGTTTAGAAGATTCCGAGGGGGCTGTCCATCTCCTCCAACAGGTGGGGACACTAGCCAGGAGCAGCAGCCTGCCCAGCGCAGCCGTGAGCTGGCCCTGGGGACGAGAGGGCAGGGGTCTTAATTCAGATGAATGACTGTCTCCAAGGGTGCTGGACCCAGGCAGGGGCGCGGGGTGTGTTGGTGGGGGAGGCTGGGGGAGGCTGGGGGAGGCTGGGGGGAGGCTGGGTGCCTCACTGCGCAGTGCAGACCCGGGCTGTGGCGCAGGCGCCGTCCCCTCTCTGGGAAGGACAGTTGGCTGACAGGGCTGCCCTTGGAGGCTGCAGCCCGACCTGCTGGAGGACAGCCGCACCCCCGCCCACCCCACTCACCCCAGAGGAAGCGTGAAGGAGGGATGGGCCAGCCCCAAGGCCACCTTATCACCCGCGGCTCCGTGCCAGGCACGTCCTTCCAGCCCACAAGGATACTCTGTCCTCTGAGCAGAGGGAGGCTGGCCCAGAGTGTTTGGGCGCGTGGGGGCCACCGCTGGGGAGCACGGAGCCCAGGGCTTGGCAGCAGGGCCCCACCCCTGGGGGCCTCCTGAGCCGGCCTGTGCAAGAGGGGGCAGCGAGGCCACCTGGGTGTGCTTGCCAGGACTCTGGGGTCTTCCGGGGTGGGCTGTCAGCCTGGGGGCCCAGACCGACCCACGGGATGGCAGAAAGGACACCCGTGGCAGCCTTGGGTGGGGCCGCCCTGGACTGCCACCTGCATCCTGGCCGTCACCCTGCTCCCGCCATGCTCTGCGTGGGGGTCCCTGGACACGAGGGAGCTGGGCTGTATGGCCCTCTGACCTCACACCCCTGTGGGCAGGTTTGGGTTTCATTCAAGGCACTGGGGAGCCACAGAGGCGCAAGGAGAGGGTGGGGGATGGGTGGGCTGGCAGGGAAGCCCAAGTCCACCTGCTGGTGGCCCTCCTGGCCTCTGCTCTCAGGAACCCAGGGCTCCTAAGCACTTTCCTTCATCTCACCAAACGCACGAAGCAAGCACTCGAGAGGGGCTGAGACCCCGGAGGTCGCAGGGCCCCGCAGGGGTGGTGGCCGGGAAGGCCAGGCTGGGACTGGAAGCTCCTCTACCTAGTCTCTTGGTCCCTCAGCTGCCACCTCCCTCTGACAGGCTGCCTCCTGGAGCAACCTCCACGGTGCCCCTGCCCCCAGACCTTGGTGGCTCCCGTGGTCTTGGGAGAAAACAGACAGTGGGTCTGTTTGCAAGGCTCCACGGGGACCAGGCCAGGCTGGCAGAGGCTCCAGCCTCGCTCCCCTCTCCAGAGGGACCCCGTCCTCACCGCTGGGCCGCAGACCACAACTACTCGTCAGACCTTTAACCCCCTGGAAGTAGCAGGGGTCAGTTTCTAAGTACAGGATTTGGTGGGTGGTGTTTTAGAAGAGTCCAGGGCCCTGTTCTCATCTGCTGCCCTCTGACTCTGTCTCTCTGTCCCCTCTCTTGTCTGTCTGGCCCTGTCTCTCTGGCTGTCCTCTTTCTCCCTCTGACTCTGTCTCTCTGTCTCCATTCCTCTCTCTGACTCTGTCTCTCTGACTCTGGTGCTTTAGCTATCTCTGACTGTCTCTTGGTCTCTCTTTTTTCTCTATCTCTGTCTCTATCTGTCTCTCTGGCCCTGTCTCTTTGACTCTCTGTCTATCTCTGTCTTTCTCTGACTTTGCCTCTCTGTTTTTCTGTCTCTGTCTTGCTCCATCTCTCTGTCTCTATCTCTCTGTCTCTGTCTTTCCTCTTCTCACCTCTACCCTGTGGAAGAGCCCGAGGTCAGGGAGGATAGGGCAGCCCAGAGGTGACTTCCATGGGGAGAACCAGCGCAGGGGCCTCAGGGGGACAGGGCCCCTGTCGGGGTCGTTGGGACTCTCTTTAGGTGTAGACTGTTAGGAAAGTGGGACCCCTGCCCACCAATCCTGAGACTGGGGGCAGGCTGTGAGCCTGCTCGAGCTCCTGGGGCTGTGCCCCTCCTGCGCCTCCCCAGCTGGCCCTTGGTCCAGCCCAGGACATGTGGGCCCAGCCATTCAGGGAACCCAAACACCACCCTGGGCCCTCCAGGCCTGAAGCTGGGCAGCGTGTGCACCAGGCGGAGGATGTGGGCACAACCGAGGGGCTAGCCGTCATCCCCAGGCCCAGGGGCTCCTCCACCCAATCCCCAGGGCAGCCCAGGCTGTCCCTGGCCCCCCTGTCCTGTGGGCCTCCTGCCTGGCTCTTACCTGGTGTGCCCCAAACCTGTGGGCAGCCTGCCCTCCCCTGCCCATGGAGTCCTGAGTAAGAGGAGGGCGAGAGAACAGGCCAGCCAGATACGTGGAAGCAGGTCACACACAGACTCAGAGCCGCTGTCCCCTAGCTCTGGCCAGCACTGACCAAGCATCTGCTCCTCACCTTGCTGGAGCTGAGCTACTCGGCCAGGCAGGACGTGGGTGTCCAAGTGCCTCACTGGGTCTGTGTCTGCCTTGTGTCTGTGCCACACACGCACTCCGGCTCTCAGGTGAGCCGCGATGGGCAGTGAGGAGCCTGGGCCTCGTTCCCCAGCTGCACCCCTGCCCCAGGTCCTGGGGAGGCAACGCTGGCCAGGGCTCCGGCCCCCTCCAAGGGCAGGGCCTTTCTGGGGTCTCTCCTTGTGCCAAAGGGGAGCTTGGCCCTGCCTGAGGCCCTCGGTCTGGGGAGGAGCGTCGTCTGTGAGGTTCCTGTGGGGCAGCCTGGGGCCTTTGGTCCACTGCCTCTGTGGTGCCTTCCCCATGCTGGCCCTATGCTCTTGCCCCTGAGGCCGCAGAGCTCTGCCCTGCAACCCCAGGGGCTCTGGGAGAAGAGTCTGTGGCCCCAGAAAGGCTCTCTGGGACCAATGTCCATCCACCTGACCCTGAGGACAGAGGCCACCAGAGGCTCAGACGGGGTGGCCTCCCCAGAAGCAGGGACCTGGGGCTCTGTGCCCAGAAGAGTAAGGGCAGCCATGGCATGCTGGTTGAGTCTGAGGTCCTTGCAGCCTGGTGTCCAGCAGAGCCAGCTGTAGGTGCTGCTGTCCCAGAGCTGGGCAGCCCGTGAACGGGAGATACCCCCCTTCCTGGATGAGTGATTCTCCCCCGTGTGCATGTTCTGGGCCCCTGACGCAAGCAGCAGCAACATTGTGAGATAAGTGTCGAGGGGCAGCCAGCCAGGGCTGGCCCCATCCCAGCTCCTGAGCCAGCAGCCCCGGCCCAGGGGCCTGGCTGCCCACCCGCCCACTCGCCTGCTCAGAGCAGGTCTTTGTGCCCCAGCCTTGCAGGTGCGGGGGTGGGACGGGGTCCTTGGCACAGAGCAACCCTCTGACCACATGGGATAGCTGCTGGCCAAGGTCTCTGCCGTGCATAAATGGGGCTCTGGGGCCGGGCAGCAGCCGGGCACCACCGCACAGCAGAGGAGTCCTCCGCCCTCTCCCTGGCCACCAAGGACCCAGCAGCCAGGGGTCTGCACCAGGTAAGGCTCGGCCCACTTCTGGGGACACCGTCAGCTGACCAGGCCCTCCTCAGCGCAGGGTGGTGGGCCTTGGTCAGCAGCTCCCCGCTGCTGGCTTCGCACGGCCCTTCCTGGTGGACAGCCCTCCAGGGGTGAAGAGCCACCTCGGCAGAAGTCAGAAGCTCTCGCCGTTCCTTTTTCCTATGCATATACTTCTTTGAGGATCTGGCCTAAAGAGGTATAGGGCATGGGAAAATGGGGCGGTGAGTCCTCCCCCGCCGGCCCGGACACCTGCATCCTGCCAGCCCCTGCCTCCTTCCCACCGGATCCAGCTGGGCTTGGCTGCCCTCCTCCTGGGGAGAGGCGGCAAGCGTGGTAGGGCAAGGGCAGCACGGGTGGGCTTTCCTAGTGCCCTGCACCCTGCTAGCTTGGGCTTGGGCTGCCGGGTGGGGCAAGGCCGTCCTTCTTGGGACCTGGGGTGGGGTTGGCACCCAGGACTCATCTGGAAACTTCTCTACAGGTGGAAAAGCACAAGAAGTGGTCTTGCTTTGCACACAGGAGGATGGCGGTGGGTCTGACACTGGAGGAGACAAAGTGCCAGCCAGGGGTCCCGGGCACTGGGTCCAGGTTTTGCTGCTTTCTGACCCTTGCGTATTTCTCATCAGCAATGTCAGTAAGGCTGGGCTGGGGCCGTGCCTGGCAGAGCAAGGCCCTGGGTTCCATGCCCAGCACCTCAAACACGAAACAGCAGGCAGAAATGTCCTGAGGTGGCTTTCAGTGGGGCTCATTGGTGTGGCCAACGAACAAGAAATAAAAGTCTCAACGGAGCTGTTGTGTTGTGCGCTTTCCTCCATCGCTCGTCCAAGTGCGACCGGTGTCCCGGGACCCTGATTAACAAGGAAACGATCCCGGGGGCCTGGCAGGGCTGAGAGGCCAGGCGCAGGTCTGGCGCCCCCTCTCTGAAGCCCGGAGCCCAGGGAGGCTGCGAATGGGCGGGAGAGCCCAGGAGCAGAGGCTCCCCAGCTGGCCTGTGGCCTTAAACCCTGGTGCAGAAAAATGGAATCCAGTGTGAACAGTGATGTCCACTGTCACTCTCAAGGGGCCTCTCCCTCCAGCCAGGTCCCCGAGTCTGGGCCCTTGTCTTGGAAGGCTGCTGGGTTTCCATTTTGAGAATCAGCCCAACAAAAGACCCCCTCTCTCAGCTGGGAGCCTGGCCAGGGCTGGGCCCAGCTTGTCCTTGGTCTCGCGGCTGGTATCTCCCTCCTCAGGTGCAGACTGGGTGTGGGGAGGGGAAAGGTCCCCACAGGCAGGGGGCTTCTGGGTAGAAGGTTCCGGACCATGCTGCAGCCCCCAAGAGGCCCTCCCTGCACAAGCAGTCATGTCCTCCTGTTGCCCCCAGAAGGGGGCCTCGGACCCCCTCAGTCCTTCAGTTGTCTCCGTGGGACCCTTGAAAGCCGACTGTCCCCAGGGGCCTGTGGATGCTTGAGCAGTAGGGGAAACAGCACCCCTCAGGCGGTGGGGAACGGGTGCGCGAGCCTGCGGCCGCCCTCGGCCACAGCCTTCTGTGGAGGGGCAGGGCCTGCAGCTGGGGAGGGCCTGGGAGGCTCGACTCCCCAGCCCAGTCGTCAGGCTAGAGGGGGCCCCACCAAGGGACCTCCTTCCGCTGGAGCTCAGGTGTGGGTGCCCTCAGGGTTCAGGATGGGCTCGGCCATGGAGAAGCTGGTCCAGGCAGCCCTTCCCAGCACCCTCCTAGGATAATTTCAGAAGAAAATCTGGAAGAAAAGTGCAAACACGGAGCCCACCAGCCAGACCAGCAGTTGCCCTGCTCGGTTTTGATTGCTCCGAGTGTCAGCCTGGGGTCACGCTGGCCCTGGGACAGGGGAGTTCCCCACCTGGGGGCTGGGCAGGCGCCCGCCTGGTACTGAAGAGGGCCACTTGATCCCATCCCTGACGTCCCTCTGTCCCCTGCTGCCCATTCCTGCTGGACCCTGCTCTGGCCCCTGGCCTGCCTGCTGTCCTGCAGGCATGGTCTGCCATCTGCACCGACCCCCCACCAGTGTCCCTTGCTTCCGTTGCCAGAGACTGGCCCGTGGGGGGCAAGGTCCCAGTGCAGGAGAAGGGTGTGAGGACATGGCTGGATCCAGGAAGGGGAGGTGTCCGGGGCTCCTAAGCAGGGGCCCTGCAGGTCCAGGTGGCACTCCACACCCAGGCCCAGGGCCGGACACGGCACCTTGCTTTCCTTCCAAGGCTCCTTTTCACACACAAACCTTAAAACTGTATTTTTTGCCAGCCAGAAAACCAGTTTCTCCAACACCTTTTATTGAATGACTGTTCCTTTCATCTGCTGAGAGCCTTCCACATCACCAACCCACTTCTAGCTTCTGACCTCGTTCTGACACATCAGCTGATCCTGAACGCACGCTTGCAGAGATTTCCAGCAAAGGGGTGGCCTTATAGCGTCTTCAGAGCTGGGTGTGGAGGCACATCTAAGAACCCAGCACTTGGGAGGCCCAGTGGGGAGGATCCCATGAGTCCAGGGGTTCAGGATCATCCTGGGCAGCCTAGTGAGACTCCCACCCCACAAAGAAAACACAGAACACAAAACTCCTTCAGCTCTAAGTTCTCAGGATCTTGTGTGGCCAGGGTTGAAGCCCCACCTGTGGACAGGACTGTGTCCAAGGCCAGTTACGGGTTGGGGCCACCGTGTGGTGAACATCAACGGTGAGCAGCTGCCAGATGGGCACACGCTGCCGTGAGGGCCTGAGCCTCATGCTTCCTCAAAAGGTGTCCCTGGGCTCCAGCAGCTTGTGTGGGCACCAGAGTGCTGCAGACACGGCTGGTTCCAGGTGTGCAGGTGGCTCCCAAAGCCAGCGAGGGACGTCAGAGGCTGACCTGGGCATACGGCCCACAGAAGTCAGGGGAGCTTGTTCCACGGTGCAGAGACCCCAGAAGCAGCCAGGGGCAGCACCAGCGCCCGGGGCTCAGGCCAGGCTGTCCATGGGCACTGCAGCTGCAGACCCCAGACCAGGGCTCTCGGGGGAGGCCCGGGCAAGGGGACATTCAGCAGAGAGTCCTGAGCCTGGCGTTTGTGCTTCATTCGGCGATTCTGAAACCATGTGTAAGCTCAGAGCTGGATGACAACAGGCCCCTGCCCAGGGACCCCTCTTGGGCCTCCACCTTACTTACCTGGGCCTCTGACAGCCGCACCTCCTGGGCTAGCCTCCTCTGTCCCAGTGGGCCCAGGTACTGGTGGTGCTGGAAGGTGCCCTCCAGGGCACTGGGCTGCTCCGAGGTGAAGGCTGTGCGAGTGCGGGGGAGCGGGTGTGAGCTCTGCACCAGGCGCAGACCAGCAGCCACCCTGGCCTCCCAGGCTGCCCGAGTGGCTGGGTGACAAAGCAGGCGGTAGCACTGTGGTCCCCTCGTCGGCAGTTCAGTGGGGGGCCTGCGCTACCCAGGGGTGGGAGGGGCCCAGGTAGGGGACCCGTTCTTGTGGCTACACCGTGGGTCACTGTTGCCACCTTTCACTGTGTCCCACAGGAGACTGCCACACAGGGCCACACTTCTCTCATTAGGGCACCTGGGGTGGGTCAGGCACCGGACACCCCGGACTGGGGGTGGGGAGCCTCTCTCTGTGTCCTGAGCACTCTGCACATGTGGCCACCCTCCTGGACAGACCCTCCAAGCAGGTGCAGTGCAGGCAAGGGCTCTCACTTAGGTTCAGTGCCTCTTGTCAGCAGTCTCTGCCACATTCCTCCCAGAGGCGCGAGGACACACCAGGCCTGTCCCCAGAGCAGTCCAGCCCCAGGGCTCTCCCTGACCCAGAGGCTTCCCGCCCTCTGCTCTTTGCACACTCTTGTGTTCAGGGGAGGCTGTGGAGGAGGTCCATCAGGTGAGGCAGGCACTAAGGGCTTGGCAAAGCAAGGCGAGGTGGCCCCAGCTTGTCCCTTGTCCCTGGAAGAGTGGGAGCAGGCCACTGTGAGAGCATCCCCTTCAAACACCTCGTCCTCAGAGATGGCAGCCACAGGAAAGCCCGTCCTCTGTTTGGACAGTCATGTCTCCCCCAAACCCCACCCTGAAGTCAACTCCGGGCAGCCAATTCTGAAAACTGGACCTTCGAGATGGCCAAGGTCAGAGGAGCTTGTGGGGAGCGCCGCAGCCCAATCTGATCAGTGTCCTTACATGAGGACATCGAAGGGACGTCCAGGGACAGAGGTCAGGCTGTGCCTGGAGAACCCAGGTGGCACCCTGGGGGAAAGGGCCCACACACTGTGGTTTGGAATCCAGCCTCCAGGACTATAAGAAGTATATTTCTGTGGAGTCTGAGGCACTTTTTGACTGACTCAGCAAACTAAAACACCTCCACCCGGCTCCTTGTGGCCACTTAGCAGATTGGTGCTGAGTTTTCGGCCAAAAACAGGAAGAAAAAAAAAGGGGGGGGGGTCCATAAAAACCCAGCTCTGGAGGAGGAAAGCAGACACATATGTGTGCATGTGCATGCTGAATCTGCTACCTAGCATCAAAACGGAGCCGTCTGGGTCAGGCCCTCACAACACACAGACTGCAGTGTAGCATGGGTACATCCTACCAAGGCCCTGTCTCAAAATAAAGAAATTTAAAAAGGACTGGAGACATGGTTCAGTGCAGAATGCTTGCCTAGCATGTGTGAGGCCCTGTGTTTCATCCCACAAAAGAAACACAACACACACCAGGGCCCTGGAGGAACTGGGAATGGGCTGAGGTGAGCCAGAGGCCCAGCATGGCTGGGAGAGGTGGGGTGGGCAAGGGAGGGCAGAAGGAAAATCTCCTGCATGGCTGTTGGCTTCCAGGGATGGCACTCACTCCCAGGATGTAGGCAAGATCTCAACCTCCAGCCCCTCTAGGACTGCCCCAACCCCTGCCTGTACAGAGGGACAGGCAGGGTGTACAGGCCTTCCCCGCCCCTGAGTCCTCCCAGCCCTATCTGGGAAGGCCTCCCAAGGGTCTTACCAGCAACCGGCTCTGGTAGAGGCTGGTCTGAAAAATGATTTTCCTGGATGCTAGATGCCTGGCCTGGGCCAGGAAGTCTGGCCCAAGAGACTTCAGCAGGCCTGGAGGTGACAGTGGGCACAGAGTAGCTGCTCTGGGAGAGCCAGTCCACTGAACCAAAGCCAGGGGAGAGCTTGAAACCACCAGGCAGAGAGGAGGGAGGCATGGCCAATGGCAGGACCACCCACGGCACTCTGGAGAGGATGGTGCAGCCCTGATGGCCAAATGCAATAACTGGGATTCCGCTGGGGCTGCATTTATAAGCTCAGGGAGAGGTGGGATAGGGGGCTGCAGATCCCACAGATAAGTAGCACCTAATTGCCTTCCATTCCCAGCACAAAGGAGGCTGTTCAGGCCTCCCAGGCTCCGAGATGTCTGGCGCAGGGGTGGGGGTGTGGCACAGAGGGACTAGTTATATGCTTTCATCTCTCTGCACAACCCTTGGTCCAGGCTGCTGGAACCTGAGGAGTGTCCCCTCCCACCGCAGTTCCTGCGGTTGATTCTGGAGCCCCTTTCCCCTCCAACCTGGAGGTGACAGGTAGGTGTGCACACCTGGAGTGTTGTTTGGCAGATGGGGTGCACTGGCCATGGCGTGGATCCAGGCAGCCTGTCAAGCTGGGCAGATATTCACAATCACCACAATAAGCTAGACCAGTGTCCAGAATCCAGTGTCCAGCCTCTGGGCGGCTCCAAGTCTGCCCTGTCTGGCTGCCTGCTCAAGGTGAACAGTCCTTCGCCAGCTTCCAAGCAGGAATGACAGGGGCCACTAACCGCTGTCCCTGAGATTGGGGACGGAGCATGAGCCTCTTGGGTTCATCCCGCGCGACCTTCAGGACTTCCGACCCCAAGCCTGTGCGCTGAGTCCACCTCTGGGGCACGCGCTGGTCGCACGTGCTCGTGGGACCAAGTTCGCTGGCCGGTGGACCTAGGGCAGGGCAGCATCGCGGAAACCGGCCCCAGTCCGCCTCCACGCAGACCAGCTTCAGTCCCAGGCTCTGGCTCTGGGGGCGCCGGCCCCACCCAGGATTAACGCTCTGCCCCGCCCCCGAGCCTCTAGAGCTGGGAAGCCCGAGGGCCGGGAGGCCCACTGGACCCAGGGCTGACCTGCGCTGACCCTGGGCCACAGGCGAAGCGTTGGAGCTGGGACTGCACCACTGCCGCCAGCCGCCTTCCTCCACCGGAGACCAGACCGTAGGGTTCCGTCCCTGAAGCGTGAGGCTGGCGAGGCGCTCGCTGAGGATCTTGGGACGTAGCCTCTGGGAGGAAGGGTGGTGAGGCCGCCCGGCTTCACCTCCAGAGACCGTGCTATAGAGCTAGTCTCTCGGTTCTCCGGGAAAGGGGATTCGCAGCACTGCTGTATGATCCGTGGGACGTTTCCAGGTTGCAGGTAGGGGGCGCACTGAGAGCCCCTCAGCCGCGTGTGGCCACCGGTGCTCCAAGGATGCTCCACTTGTTCCCTGGAAAGAGGCCCCAGAGCGAGGCTGCCCCCGGGGCGGTGGTTCAGCGGGGCAAAGGCAGGCCCCCTCCCAGCTTCTCAGAGCTCCAGGAAAAGGTCAAAGCACTCCTTCAGTAGGACGCCCTCGGGAATTACCAGGCTTTGCGCTCCAAAGCCCTAACTATGAATCGTAAATCGCTCCCGCACTTTGAAAAATGTACTTTTTTCCTTCCTTGCGGGGTGACTGACCCCAGGGGCGCCTTACCACTGGGCTGCATCCCCAGCTCTTTATTTTGAAACAGGGTCTGAACTACCCAGGCTGACCTGGAACTTGGGATCCTCGGACAGCCTCCCCAGAGCCTGGGATCACGAGGCGTGCGCCACCGTGCGGCTCCTTTGTTTCTAATTTCTCCGACGGGATCTTTGCCCTGCACGCTGCCTCCACACAGCTCTGCGACGCCGTCGGTATCCCGCACCCGCCCGGGTCCGAAGGGGACCTGCCTCCACGCAGCTGGGCACACAGTCCCGCCCCCTCGCTGCTGCCGGGGTTGGTCCCTTGCTCGCCCCAGCGGTCAGCTACACCCAGCTGGGACAGCTCCCGAGAACAGGCCCCTCTCTGCACCCGTGGCTGCTGAAACGCACGCGTGTGGTGCCGGACACCCCTGCCTCAGCTTCTTGCTTGGCTCCTCAGCGGCCCCTTCCGGTTCTGGGACCGGCGCCCCACAGAGGGCCGTGCAGCCCCTGATCCCACCCCTACCGCCCGGGGCTAGACGCTGATCTCCAGGCCCAGACGGCAGCCCTGCCCCTCTGGGAATGGTGCACCGCGGACCTCGCAGCCTGCTCCGCACACGCGCACCTGCCCGGGGCTGGGCGCTGTAGAAGGAGTGGCCAAACGCACAAGCCCATGTTCCCAAGTCCGCTGCAGGACTTGAGCGCCCGGCAGCACCCGCTCCATTCGCCAAAGCCAGAAGCCCCCGCAACAACCCAGGCCCAGGTCCCGAGCCTGCACTCTTCGGACCAGCGGCTCCTCGCCTGTCCTGCTCAAGGAACCATGGACTCCCCAGAGCCGCCCACCCTCTGGGGAGGCTGCCCAGGTCTCACCACACCCTAGCCCCACGCGGCCCCCTCAAACTCCTAGGAGAAAAGGACAATTCGATGGCCCTGCCTCGGTCAACCACATGATTGGATCCGCACACTGACCACGCCCGCACCCAGACCCACCCCCACCTGCCCTTGTACCCTCTGCACCCTCTGCCCTCAAGGCCCCTCCCTCCTTGTGACCAGAGCTCTTTGGCTGCTAGTTCCGGCTCCTGGTGGAGGGGAAAGATGTGGGTGGGGGCAGTGTGGGCTTGACCCCACACCAGCTGGCCCTCTGGGAAGAGACCCCCTGTGGGTGGGATTCTGTGGGGGCAGAGCCCCTAGTGGTCATCTGGGGAGAGGCTGCACCCTTTCCCAGAGGTTCAGGAAGGGTTCTGCCTCCACCCTGCCCGCTGCCCATCCGAGGCTGCAGCAAGGGTTCTGGTGGACTTGGTATGGACTCTCACTGGCCTCCATCCACAGGGACTCTTGGAAACTATGGCAGGCAAGAGGGAAATGGAACCCAGGCAGGTGAGAGGCTCCTCAGGGAGGGGAGGCAGTTAGCTGGCCACCTCTGGCCAGAGCCTCTGCATCAGGGATAAAAACCCAGGTCTGGTAGGGTGGTGACCCAGAGGCATTGAGCCTGATGGGCTCCTACTGAGCTATGAGGATACCATTACAGCCTACGGGCTCCTCCCAGGACACACGGGCACCCGTGGCCGTGGACGTACCCAGGGAGCTGTGACTGGGAGTCCCAGTCCTGGTGTGGCCCCAGGCATGTCACCCACCCCTCCCCCGCTGAAGGCCAGTGCCGGCTGCTGTGAGAACCCACGGGAACCCAGATGTTGGGGAATGTAGGAGAGGCTGCCACTTCGAAAACCTGGGGGTGGGTAGGGCCCCCACCCAAGGATGGTGACAGGATGACGGCAGGAGCCATGCACAGGAGGTCTGTGCTGAGAGGACAGAGGACCTCAGAGTCCGGGAGCATGTCCGGCGGGTTACAGGAGGGGCCGAGGAAGGGGCGCTCGCTCCTGGTGGAAGCCAGCTTTAGGAGCACCATCGAGAGGCGGAGGCGTGGGACCAGCAAGGGACACGGGGCTTGGACCTCGTCAGACACTTAGCCAGGACTGTTGGAGGCAGTCCTCCCAGGAAAGCCTGCAAGTAAGGGACATTTGTGGGAAGCCTCTGGTAGGAGACAGAGCCAGAAAACGGGATTGATCCTGCGAACAGTCTGGATAAGAGCCGCTGTCAGATGATTCACAGGACCATGAAGAATAGATGACAACAGAGGCCTCAGAAAACGAGGGGTGCACACCCTGGATAAGGCAGGAAACTGATGAGACCCCGTGGCGCCAGTGGAAAAGCCTACCAGAAAGAAGAGCGCGTGGAAAACCTGCTGAAGACAAGTCCAAGCTCACAATCGCCAGCTGCCCACGGTGGGGGAAGGAGGGCTGCATCTGTCTCAGGCCTGGGGAGGGACTGAGTAGATACAGGTGAGGGAGAGTGAGGCCCTGCCTTGGTGGCGCCACCTTCTGTTAAAAGGTGGAAGAACAGCAAGTGAAGGCTTCACTAGAGATCAGGAAAGATGGGGTGCTGTGAAGGCCAGCTGGTGATGAGGTGGCAGCCCCAGTGGGCAGCGTGGTGGGTGAAGGCAGAATGACCTCAGAATACTGGAGTGAGCAGGGAAGCCGCCCAAGCCAGCGTTCGCAGAAAGCCAGGGATCTTTGCAGACACCATTATCCAGAGTGAGAAGAGTGAGGTCAGAGCGTGGCGGTGCACGCTTGTAATCCCAGAGGCTTGCGCGGCCAAGGCAAGAGAATCAGCCAGTCTCAGCTACTTAGGGAGGGCCTAAGCAACTCAGCAAGACCCTGTCTCCGAATAAAATCAACAAGTCCCGATGCCAATCCAACAACGAGGATGTGGTTTTGAAAAAAGGGAAAAAGGTTTACTGCTTCACTATCAAAGGATGAACACAGAGGACTCCTGTTCCAGAGGCTGTGATTCTGCCCACCAGCAGGAACAGGGCTTTTAAAGAGACGACAAGGCTACATTCCATGTGTTCTCTGTGGAGTTGTAATTCACTTGTTAATTTGGGAGACAGTCATTTCTGAGATCTTCTGGTACCATCCCTGAAGTCTGGACTGTTTGGTTCCTGTGGTGGGTGTGTACTCAGAAGCAGGTAAGCCTGTCTAGGATGGGGAACAAAGGTAATCCTGTTTCCCCTGAGATTAGGGAGGGCAGGGAGAGAGGAAGAGGAAGAAGCACGTCCATTTTAAAAATTAAATTGCAGTGACAGAGCAGCCAGAGCTGTATTCAAAGCATAAACTGGACCAAGGTCACATTCCACACCGTCAATTTCTACATTCCATTCCTGTGGAGGAGTGGGCAACAATATTTCCAAACTGCTTCCTTCTGAAAGGGGGCGAGTTTGGGAGAAGTAACCCAAAGTCCTTGTTCTCCATCAGGTGGGGCATGGACAGTTAGGGGCACTCAGCATCAGAGCAGTCCAGAGGTCCACAGTGGCAGGTGGAGGTGACTGGACGAGGCATGCGTAGCGCAGGGGCTAAGACAACAGTAGAGGCAGCAAAGCATGGCTTTTTTTTTGTAAATAATTAGCACAAAAGCAATTAGTATTTCAGCAGTCTCTGAAAACCATGAGGACAGTAATTCACAACCTTATTGGTGAAAAACAGATCAAGTTCATCAATTTTGGGGGTTAGAAAGATTTGTAGGTCTATGAAATCAGATTCAAATTAACTCAGGACAATTTGCAACTCTTGGTCATTATTAGGCGCTCTCACACAAGAACCAAGAACCCTTCCGTTAGAGCCTCCAGCTTTACTTACTTTTGGTAGGGCTGACACAAGTGTACATATTAAGTTGTATTTCGTTTTAAATGTCCATGTAGGACTATGCTCAGGCTATACTCTCCTGCTGGGTGTTTTAGACCAGGTTGGTTAAAACCGACCTTGTTCCTATCTACTTTTAAGAGTCAGCTGAGATTCCTCAGAGGTCCCTGTTGGGGACGTGGGCGAAGCCACCTGGCTCCTTTGTCTTCCCTCTGCCCGTGGTGCCACTTCTCAGGATGGGTGGGGGTCTGGCTGACAATACGTGGCTTCTCTTGGAAGCATCAGGGACATTTGCTCTCCAGTGACCCTCCTCTTTGCAGAACGTGTGCTGGTTGGCTTACTGTTCTCTAGGGTCCTCTGGATCTCACTGATCAGCAGATTGGGTGACTCAAGAGTTTCAGGGCCCAGAGAGGGGGTCCATCATTCTCTGCATCCTGGCTAACCACAGAGGGCAAGGGCCAAAATGCTGACTGCTTTTTCCTTGACCCTTTTACTTCCTGGACTTTGGTCTCCAAGTTTTTGGTTTTAAACACCCAGCAAGCCAGTTTCTCCAGGCTTAAAGAGGGAATAACAGGTTATAATTTTAATATCTATAAATTTACAAATACCTCTTTCATTTTATTGGGGTTAGTATTAGTACTGAAGACAACATTATATACTATCTGTCTTGTAAGGTGATGGCTTATTAACTTAAATCAACCTTTTTTAAAAAAAATTTTTGGGCTGGGGAGATAGCTCAGTCAGTAAAGTGCTTGCCTTGCAAGCATGAGGCCCTGGGTTCGATCCCCAGCACCACCCAAAAAAAAAAAAAAATTTTTAAGAAGTATTTCTGCAAAACACTAACAGGCAACAATTATAAAGTTTACAAGAAAATACAAAATCACCTTTATGATCTTGAACCTTTACTTAGTTATATATTATATTCCCCATTGAGGTAACAGTAATCTTCACAACAAAAATAAATCTTGGGCTGGGATTGTGGCTCAGTGGTAGAGCATTTGCCTAGCACTTGTAAGGCATTGGGTTTGATCCTCAGCACCATATAAAAATAAGTTAATAGAAAAAAAAGCTAAATAAAAATCAATCTTTTGAACACAACTTTAAATGAGCTGAAGTCTAGCCTATATTAGAGTCAATTTTACGTGGAGTAAGGTGGGAGGCAGAGCCTTATCTCAGGTGAGGCTGGGCTCTTCCCAAATAACACAACACATCACATCTGAAACCTGAGTCAAAGGCTAAGAGAGCTTATGAACTTTATTTAGTGGAACGAGTGGCACGATGCTTCCATAGTTTACAATTTCACCTTTAAACAGATCAGGCTCTCCTTATTATCTGCCAAAAATGCACTTAAATTCCAATTCCAGTGTGAAGAGTAACACAAAACTGTATATATATAACTTATCGACAACAGGTTACTTTATCCAGTTATAAAACATCAATGACATGAATAAATAACAACCAAATTTGTTATTTCTATACAAATCCAAGATTGTGCTACAGATAATTTTAGTTTGGAGAACATCAATTGGCAAAATGCTCCCCTAAGCTTTATATTTAACTAAGTTTAACTTTTAAAGTACAATTTAGAATCTAGAGTATATAGTAACAATAATCACAGGTCTTCATGGATTAGCAAAAATCAAAAGGGTAGCCTTAAATCTCTTATACATTTAGGAAACAGTGTTAATGATCAGAAATTGACTTAGTTGAAGCAAACAGATATGAGACAGGTCTTCAAAGGACAGCGTGGTCCTTCTATGTCAGATACAATGTATAAAGAAGAGCACTTATTGGTTATCTTGCCAGTAAACTTACATAAACTTTCATTTAATAAACTTAGAGAGATACAGTTCTCAGATGCATATGTATACCTATTTGCATATATTTAGGGTGTCAACTATATTGTTATAACCTAAATAACCGTTACAAAGTAATCTTTTAAGACTTTAACAGGCACAAACCAAACCCTAATTCCTTTAGCAGTTTCCCCTAGTAATAAAACCTAACAAATACAAGAAAATTATCTTGATAGAGCAGATATTTCGGACTTTGTTTCATATCAGTACATTAAAGTCCAAATAACTTTAGCTATACTAATTATAGCCAATTTAATCAGAAACACAAACTTTTTGGGATTCACCTTCCACAAACCTTCTGTGAGTTACTTAAACATTCACAACTTTTTTGCCTGTTCTGCCTTCTTTCATCTTGGACTTTAACCCAAGACAAAATACTTTCTTATCCAGAAACATTTCTCATTTCTTTTACCTTCTAATTTTGTGTTGTAAAATATATTTTCATACTTATGACTTTTCTTTAATCTTCTAATTTTGGACCCTTTATTAAATTCATATTCTGAAACAGACCTTACGAATGTTATCTGTGCATTTAATTTACATAACAAACTTCATCCCAGGAGAGGGCTGGACAATCCGGCATATTTAAAAACTGTGCCCTAATCTTTTTTCTCCCAGGTTGCATTCAAGGGGTTGGAGCACAGGATATTTCTGAGCCTGACCTGTCTCCGTCATCATTATCACAATGCCATCAACTTTGAGTCTCCCACTGTCACCAGACATATTGCTACACAATGGAGGAGGCCCTTCCATCCTTTTCTTTAGGTTTTCTTGAGATCCCTTTGCAGAGGTTGCCTACAAAACAAGGTTTACCTTAGTTTCTGTCTTTTTCTTTTCTGGGCAAGTTATTTATTCTGCGTCTCCCCAGGCATTTAGTTGGATGGGACACTGTTATAGCAAGAACTGCTTTGCCCCAGTGAGGACTATTCCCTGGCTAAATGGGTTGTCCTGTCAGATGTTAAAAGGGGAGTTCATTCCTGTGGCCAGGTCACAACCCGACAGTGCTAGAACCTGTTGCCACATCTGTGGCCAGCAGCCTTCACGCCCCAGGGGCGGAATGACCTGGAAGGCAGGGGAGAGGCCAGGTTCTCTTTGGCAGTTTTTATGGGATCCCGCCCCCCCAATTTAGGACTGGTGTCCTCGACCCACAGTGAGATGATCTGCGGCTGCCTGGGGCCAAGCCGAGAAACAGTGCTGGGAGAGCCGGCACTGGGTTTAAAAAATTTCAATCTTTTAAACACTTTCTTCTGGTGTCCAGGTGTCCTTGCACACCAGAGGCAGTGCCTTGTGGCACCTTCAACTTTATTCCTAACGGTTCAGACCCCTTACTTATGCAAATGCATGAATGTCTGTACAGAGTCTCTTTCATATACTTTACCCCGACAGACGAACTTCAATCAAGATTGTATAATAATCCAGAAAAACCATTCAAAGGCCAGATTGTGTTACCGCAATCCCTCTTTCTCTTAGACAGGCTTATCCCTATAGGTGGCTCATGCAGCCAAGATCTCTATGCTCAAGAGACTACCAGTAAGATCAAGGCAGCATGGCCCATGTCTTAAAGGGCCAGTAACAGACAAAAGAACAGACAAGGGAGGATCCCAAAACCAGGGCTGATAGAGGGGAAACTTTAAAACAGACAGACCTGCATGTACACATTTCTTCCACTTACTTTACCTTTGACAGATCAACTCCAACTGCAAGATTGCATAATCATCTAGAGAGCTTTTTAAAAGTCGGATCATTACAGTAAAACATTATCTTAGACAGACTTATAGGTGGCCCTTTCTTCAATTCACTTTATCTTTGACAGACCAACTTCCAAAACAAGATTGTACAAAAGAGAAACACAGAGACAACCAGCCAGAGAGGCCCCAAACCGTGGCCAACAGATGGGAGCTTTTAAATTGACCAGCCAAGATCTTTCCCAAGAGACTACCTATGGGATCAATGCAGTACTGGCCACATCTTAAAAGGGGCAGTAGCAGATACAAGCAAAACAACAGAGAGACAACCAGAGGAAATTCCCCAATCCAGGGCCAACCAACACATGAGAACCTAGAACGGACCAGAAGGGAGTACGTGTCCCTAGGTTCTCGAGTCCTGCTTACCCATCGATTCCTGCATCAGTGGTGACACAGATGTCCCCAGAAGGAGGACCAGATGTTCCCACAGAGGAACCAGGTGTATGGAATCAAGGGTCTTGGCATGCACACCAAATGGCCAAGGGCGTCACGACTTTCCTGAGTTCAGCTTCCTTTTTCTCAAAGTGCACCATGTGGAGCAACCTGTACCATTCAGGGAGTGAAGGTGGGGCTCCCCGAGCATGGGCAGCTGCTGGGACGTCCCTCAGTCCCTCCCTTCACGCACAGGAACAGCTCCTCTGGTCCCATGGGAGGCCTCGCCTGCTCTCAGCAAGTTCGCCAGCACCATGAATCCTCAGCATGGACGTGGGGTTCCTTGGAGTGCCAGACCTGCCAAGAAGGTTGGAGTGGGGGCTGCTCTCGGGTCCCGTCGGGGGTGCCAAGTTTGTTGCTGAAAACTGGGTCCTTGTCCCCAGTGCCAATCCAATAACGAGGACATGGTTTTGAGAAAAAAGAGAAAGAGGCTTATTGCTTTGCTAGCAAAGGAGAAACACAGGGGACTCCTGTTATAGAGGCTGTGATTCTGCCCACCAGCAAAACAGGGGACTTTTAAAGAGGTGACTCAAAGGGTACATTCCATGTGTTCTCGGGTGGAGTTGTCATTCACTTGCTAATTTGGGAGACAGTATTTCTGAGATCTTCTGGTACCATCCCTGAAGTCTGGATTACTTGGTTCCTATGGTGGGTGTGTACTCAGGACAGATAACTCTGCCTAGGATGGGGAAGAAAGGTAATCTGTTTCCCCTGAGATTAGGGAGGGGGAGAGATTAGGGAGGAGCAGGAAGAGAGGAAGAGAAAGAAGCATGTCCATTTTTTAAGTTAAATTGCAGTGACAGAGCAGCCAGGGCTGTATTCAAAGTATAAATTGAACCACAGTTATACTAGAACAAAATAAGGTAAAAAAGTAGGGGCGGTAAAATACCATGAAGATGGATGATCAGTGGAGTAGAAGACTGAGGGGCAGGGAAGAGGGAAGGGAAAGGGGAGGAAATGTGGAATGCATTTAACAAAATCATGTCATGTGCATACATAAATACACCATGGGGAAGTTCACCTTCATGTATGTATAGGAAGACCCATCAAAAATAAATAAAAGAGAGAAAGGAAGATCAATAGCATAGAGGAAGGGGGGGGAGTAGGGAGGAGAGAGGACGGGAGGGAAGTGGAGAAACAGGGATTGAAATCAAATACCATGTATGTATGATTTCATCAAAATGAACCCAATGAGTAACTATAATGCTCTAATAAAAAAAATTTAACAAGGGTTGGGGTGCACCTCAGCACCCACTCCCTGCATACTTACCTGGGTGGATGTGGTTCAGGCACCACAGATCTGTGCCACCTGGGTCCTTCGTGATGCAAAATACACAAATAAAGCGAAAGGGCAAACCTCATCTCCACTGGAGCAAAACAACAGTAGTAGTGGTAAGGAGAAAACACGCAGCAAACAGTGAGCGTTACTGTGGATCAGAGGGACCTGCAGCGACTGCAGTCATGGCAGAGTGCTGTGCCAGGGGCCGGGTGTGGAACGCTGGGTCAGGAAGATGTTCTGGACATGGTGCTGTGGCAGGAGGCGGCCGTGCACCTGGCTGAACCACTGCTCGGCAGGGTCAGGCAGTAATGCTGGACTTCAGGATCTCCTGGCCAAGGGGGCTCTGGCAAGTCACAGGGGCACTAGCCTGAGGCGTGGCCCTGGGGACCCTATCAGAATCAGTTGTGGGCTGGGGCAGGGATGTCCACCACTCACCAGGGCAGAGCCAGGATGCCTGGCACAAGAGGAGTCTGAGAGGCCTCTCTGGCAGGCAGCGTGAGGAAGCAGCAGCTTCAGGCAACGCAGGCAGGTTTGAAGTCCAAGGAAACTAGCCAAGGAGCTCAGGGGAGCTACAAGCATTGGCCTTTTAACTCCCCCGTCCCTAGAGCACGTAGCCAAAATACCCTCCTCACTCCGGAGAAGAGGGCCAGGGCAGGGGTGTCCGTCACTACAAGTGGCAGGGAAGCAAGGAGCACCTCTGGTCGGCAGGCAGCTCAGCTCAGAGCGAGCGCCGACCTTAGGACGTGGGCGTTTGCTGGGACGTGGGCACTAGCACAGGGGCTGCTGGGAAGCAGAAGCGTGTTTTTCCTCCCTTGGGTGCTGGCAGAGCTCTGTCCCCATGCTCTGTTAAAGAGTTATTTTCAGTCCTCAGCCCTTTCTTCATTTTACTGAGACAGGATCCTGTCAAGTCTGGGGCCCCCAAGTGCAGTGTCCTAGCTGGTGTCTCTGACTTCCCAGGGTGTGCACACAGGCGTGGGGCATTCAAAAGGCCTTGGGGGCTTTCCATCTCGAGGCAGAATGGGGGTGGGTGTCTTAGGAGGCGACATCCGGATGAGCGCCCTACTTGGTCTCACGGAGCCCCAGGACCTGGCACAGGCCCTCTTCTCAGGGGCTGCCCCAGGTGCCCAGGGGAAAGGTGGGGCCTATTTGGTGTCTCCCCAGAGGATGTGGGGGAGGGGCTGTGGCCGACCACCCACTGGGCAAACCCCTCCGCCGAGTGGCCCGGATGGGCTCCCGTACTTGTAAAACGGGGCCATTGTCTGGCTTAAGCACACATTGTCATGCTAGTGAAGGGCCTCGGGCTACATTCTTGCCTCTGGCCGCCCCGCCCTCCCCCACCCTGACTCTCCAGTCCAGGGAGGGCTCAGGAACTGCAGTTGCGAAAAAGCTCGCAGGGCAGCTTTGCTTCAGGTCCTGTGGGATTTGCAGGGACCCTGCCCTCAGCCTCGCCTAAATGTTTAGACCCCAGCCCCGCCACCTCCCCAGGGACAAGATGGGGGCCTTCCCAGGAGCTGAGGGTTAGGATCCTCTGTGAGGTGCTAGCGACTGAGTGCAGCCCAGAGGTTCCAGACTTGTCTAGGAGGAGGTGGGGCCTTGGGACGCTCCGCCCACCCAGTGCCCGGCGGATCGGACGCCGTCACCTTCTTTCCCTCCCCCCTCTGGCCGCTCGGCCCTCCCGCCGAGGGCAGACGTTCCCCACCGCCCCAGCCGCCCGAGCTTCTGGTGGGCAGGGTCCAGGGGGACCTGAGAACGCTGGGTGGAAACAGGGGCCCCTAACCAGATGCCTGATGCCCTCCCCTTGGGGACTGCGCTCCCATAGGTGTCAGTCCGAGGGTGGCCGCATAACTTCAGGAGAAAGCATAACTTCAGGAGAAAGCCGGAGCCCCTCCCCGGGACCCCGGGCATTTTAACCTTGCCCTGACCTTTGCAGCCCTAACCACTCATTCACAGGGTCGAGTCGGAAAAACAATATTTTTATTGAACGTACCTAGGTCTGGGTGGGGGTAAGGGCTGCAGGAAGGGGTCAAGGCAGGCGAGGGGGCTCTGCCCTGCAGAGGGAGGTTGGCCCGGCTGGACCTCACTCGCGCGGGTCCCGCAGGACTCCCCGCTCTGCGGCCGCACTGCCCAAGATGAAGCCCACGGCCAGGGACACCGTCTGGTCGAAGGAGCCACGTAGCTGCTCCACGTGCTGGTTCAGGGTCAGCAGCTGGTCGCGCAGCGGCCCCAGGACAGCCACGATGTCGCCCAGGTGCGTCAGGGTCTGCAGCAGCGCGGCGTTCAGCGACGGGGCCGCGGCCTGCGGGGGCGCGCGGTCCTCTGGGCTGCCGGGCGGCGCGTCCGGGTCCTCGGGGGCGGGGTCCGGCGGCGGTGCGGGGCCCGGCGCGTGGCCGCGTTCCGGGGAGAGTGTGCGGAGAGCGGTCTGGGCGGGGGCCGGCGGGGAGCCCGGGGCGCGGCAGGCGTCCGCAGACTTCGGCGTGGACGGGCTGAACCTGAGCGCGCAGTCGGCGTCCACGTCTGGGTCCCGGGCGGCCGGCTGTAGCGCGGCACCTGGGGAGCGGAGCGCGTGGTGGGTCGCGGGCCCGGGGCGCCGCTTCCCCCCCTCCCCCAGCCTCCCTCCCTCGCTTACCTGGCTCGTCCGGGGCGGGCGCGGCGGGGGCCGGGCGGCGGCCGCGCTGGGGGCGTCCAGGCCCGGAGGGGCGGCGGCGGACCCGCCTGCGCCCGTTGTCGCCCAGCAGCCCCATGAGCTCGCGGATTTGTGCGTCGAAGGGCCCGGGCGGCTGGCCCTGGGCGTCGCGGAGCTTGTCCTTGAGGAACTTGTAGCGGCGGCGGCACTGCGCTGGCGTGCGCCGCACCTGCTGGCGGGCCAGCGCGGCGGACACGCGGCGATAGGTGGGCAGCGCCTGGCGTCGGTCCAGCAGTAGCGAGCGCCACACGGCCGGCTGCAGCAGCGTGCCCAGCAGCAGCTCAGTCTCCCGGGCGCTCCAGGGCGTGCGCTGTGCCGATCCCGGGGACACGGGAGACTGGGGCCACTCGGGCTCCGCCAGCGCGCCCGGCGTGGCGGGACCCACGAGAGGGGTCCCTGGGCCGTCCCCGGCTGGCCGCAGGTCGGCGTCGGGACTGGTTGGCGACGGCGGCCCGGGGGGCGCGAGCGGTGGCGGCCGCCGGGGACGGAGTAGCATCCCGGGGCCGGGCCGGGGCGCGCGGGTTCGGGGCCGCGGCCGAACAGCAGAGGCGGGCGCCGCCCGAGCCGCCCACACGCGCTCTGAGGACCCTGCGCCGCCCTCCGCGTCGGAGCCGGGTCTACGCGACCCTCCCACCGCCGGCCGCCCCGCCCCGGCTGCCCCGCCCACTCCGGCCCGCCAAGTTCATGTTGGCTGGTCCTCGTGCCTTGGTTTTCTTGCCCTTCCTTATGGGTGCCTAGACCTGAGTACACGAGAGCAAAGCTCAGCCCCTGTCCGACGGGGAAGAACTTGGAAAACAATAGTGATCTTATTTTTAAAACCATTAATTGAAGTACAATATAATACCGAAACTCGCGGGAGGTGCGCAGGGGTCATTGCGTTTTCACGCATGTGCCATGGCCTTTAACCACCACCGCCCATGTCCAGGGTGGAACCCTTCCAGCTGCAGAAAACGATCACGCCTTCTTGTCCGTCTTTAGTGCCTCCTAGTGTTTTTACCAGATAGTGCTTGTCCTGGCGCGGCCGCCCCACCCTGCTCCCCAGTGTAGTTGTGTCTTGTCAAACGCACGTGAGGCCTATTGATTGTACTAATTCAGGCGTCATCCCTGAAGCCAGGCTGCTTCCCTAAGGTAGATAGAGGTTGATCTGAAAGAGCTGTGGCCCGCTGTTGGACCCAGGGTCATTCACACACGCTACAGAAAGGGACCGTCTCTGGTCTGGTAAAGTGTATTTACAGCTTTCCTTGTAGGTGACATAAAGTACTAGACATTTCCCACTTGAGACGAGGACTAAGACAAGGATGCCCAACATCACTTCTGGTCAACATTATTCTAGAATTTGTGGCTAGTGCAGTAAGACAAGAAAAATAAATAAGCTTCATAAAAACTGGAAAGCAAGCAGTAAGATACTTATTCTTTGCAGATGGGAGGACTGTGTACGTGGAAACTACAAAATAATCTCCAACCCCCCAGTGGCAAATGGTGAGAAGATACTATGATTTGTCATTGAGACCTAACTAGGCAGCCCCCCATCAGAGGCCCAAAGCCAGACGCTGACCGCATGTAGTGCTGGCGAGAAAGATGAGTGCTTTTTCAGAGTTGGTGGGTGAGGAAGATGAGGGCTTTTTCAGAGTTGGTGGGAATGCAGAACCCAGCAGCCTTTTATTTATTAATTTATTTACTTTTGGTGTGAGGTGCTGTACCACTTAGTTACATCCCCAGCCCTTTTTGTTTTTCATTTTCAGACAGGGTCTTACTGAGTTTCTGAGGCTAACCTTGAATTTGGGATCCTCAAGTCTTAGCCTCCAGAGTAACTGGAATTACAGATAGGGACCACTATACCTGGTTTACAACAGACACTTTTGAGACATTCTGGTGCAGTCTCGTAAAACTGAACTACTCTCACCCTAGAATCCATCAGGCATGCCTGTGGCATTTACCTAGAGAAGCCGAAAACTGATGTCCCCCCCAAAACCTGCACAGGGACATTTATAGACTGCAGGGCAGCCCACATCTTATCCTGTGGGGGAGCAGGATTGGGGATCAGTGGGGTGGATTCTCACTTCCCTAAACATTCCTTGGAAAATTACTGTGTGGGAGCATGAGCTGTCCTAATCTGGGGACCCCAAGTATGCTTCCCCATGAGGCAGTAGGGATCCAGGGAGGTGGGGGCACTGGGCGAGGTGAGTGCAGACTGGCAGGCAGAGGGGTGGGTCAAGCGCGGTGCCTCAGTGAGAGTCATGCTGCCTCTGGAACTGTGAGGTGCTTCCCTGGAGCCCTGGACCAGCTGCAAGAGCCCTCAGACAGGAGACTGGGTCTCCAGGATGGGAGCTGACCAGCTGAACATCCCACGTGGTGTTCGGTCACCTGTGGTGTGATGTGATGAGCCACCTTTTCATTAACTGGTGACTCTGTGGTCAGGGCTGGGGCGAGGACCAGGGACCGCTTGCCTGTGTCCCTTATGCCAGGGGCAAGTGTTGGTAGCCTCTGGCTGGCCACATGAGCCTGGTTTGTCTGGGGCAGTATTTCTTTTTTTAAAATGGCTTTTAATCATTTATTTGCTTGTTTGTAGTGCAGGGAATTGAACACAGGGCTGTATGCGTGCTAGGCAAGCATTCTACCAACGGAGCTACATCCCCAGCCCTGGGGCAGCGTTTCTGGGCTACAGATGGCCGTTTTCGAGCTTCTTAGGCCTTCTCCAGGTGCCCTGTGCTGGTGCCCGGTGACTCCTGGACTGGGCAACTGCCGTATCTGTGTCCATGTAGGTGCCACGTGGCTCCCTGGGCTTGCTACTGGCATGGTGGCTTCAGGGTCATTGAGCCTCCTGTTGGAGTCCTCTGCTGCCACGTGAGGGGCAGGCTCCAGCTGGCTGGGAGTGGCACAGTGGGGGCTCCAGGATCTAAGTTGACAGACTTGCTGCCCTGTTGGGAGACCCTCCAAGAGCAGTGTCTTCCCAGCCCCTCAAGAGGGGCAGGGCTGGGCGACAGGACCAGGGCTTCAGTGACCTTAGGGTAGGGATGCCTGGATCACCAGCCTGGAATGACTGCCGCTTTGCTTGCCCATTGTGTTTTGGCATAACTGCCAGGCAGAGAGCAGCATTGTTCATACAGGAACTCCCTAACCAGTCTTGTCAGGAGAATCCCCACAAGTGTCCCCGCTCACCGGCTCTGAGCCGGGGCTGAAGGCCCTTCCCTGCAGGCTGCCCCCGCTCACCCGGCTCTGAGCCGGGGCTGAAGGCCCTTCCCTGCAGGCTGCCGGAACTGGCTGGGGAGAAACAACCGAGGCGCAGACTCACTTGGTCTGCGGTCCTCACCAGGGCAGGTTCTTTCCCCAGCAGGAGGGTGGGTTTGCTTTCTCCTTCCCGGGAGTTAAGGCGTTTGGGGTTCTCCTGGCAGCGCCTGCGTTAGCGGTGAGTCTGCAGACCTGGCCCCACTGGGTGTCACTTAGTGTGGGAGAGTGACGAGGGGCGGCCCTGTGACCTGGCAGTTTGGCTGCAGGTCTGGGCCAGGCACATCTACTGAGCAGCCCTCGAGGGCCAGGAAGACCGTCTACACCGCAGCGGGGTACCACTTTGGGACGAGGCAGGCAGCAGCAGCTCAGTAGAAATGACTTTATTCAGAAATCCGTACCGCGTGACATCAGGGTGCCATGCAAACAGTGCTGAAGCCGGAAGCCACCGCTTCCCCAGGGGCGCTGGCCCCGCCGGAGTGCCTCCCGCTGGACGCTGTCTGCGCCACACACACCATCCGACACGGACACAGGGTCCTCACAGCAGAGCCCAGAAACAGGGCATGTGCACGGATGGCCACATGACCGCCTCCCTCTCGCATCCGCGAAGGCAGGGCTGTCTCTCAGCCGATTCGTGGAAAAACACCTCAGCCTTGGAGGTTCAGTGCCTACCGTGGGTCACAGCTGCCCTAGGAACGTCCCTAGCTGGCCCACGAGAGCCACCTACCCTAAAACACAGACAGCCTTGGGTCTCCCAGCAGTGGTGCCTGGGATGGGCCTATGCCTGTGGGGTCCAGCCGGGTCCCTGACCCCACTGCACCCCACGTGTTCCCAGCCCCTGGCCAGAGGGGCTCTCTACTCGCTGAGCCAGTGCTCAACACTGATTGCCTGAGACCACAAGCTTGGAGAGGGGCTTGGTACCACCCGGACGGAGCGAGCCTCATGTCCGCGTCTGACAAAGCGCTGGTGCTGGTGCAGAGCAGGGGACACGGTGGTCGGGTGTGCACATGCTTGGCTGCTAAAGGCCGTGGGTGCTGCCCCGGCTGCAGGGCAGGTGTAGGTGCTGTCAGCTCGGGGGCCTCCCTGCTCTGGAGCTGCTGTGGGTGCCTTGCACCCTGCTGGAGGGCTGGAGTCTTCGCCTGGACCTGTCCCTCAGGGCAGCTCTTCTCAGCTGGGGTACCAGGCATGGGGAGGGGCAGCCACCACAGCAGGAAGGCTGGCTGGGCATGGTGGGGCACCTGTGGGAGGCCAGGTGGGTGGGTGGGGGAGCTGACCCCAGCAGGGCCCCGGTCAGAAGCTGGGAGCCACCAGAGCAGGGGTCAGTTTTGGTCCTTTGCTTCTGGGCAGGTGTGGGAACACTGCTGTGTGAGCATGTTTGGAACCTGTGGGGTTAGGGTGGGTGGGTTTTGGGTTGTTTTGGGGGAAGTCACCAAAGAGTAGGGGAGAACCATTAGTCTGTGGAGATAGTGTAAATATGGAACTCGGGAGGTTTACTTATTCTAGTTTCGTTTCAAGTTGTAGCAGAAATGGGCACAACGAATGCTGTCCCACCCTGCACGGTGCCCTGGAAGGGCCGGGCCACTCTGGTGCTGGGACTGGCTGCAGGCTCCACACACCCTGTGGCAGGGACTTGGGCAAGTTCCTCCGAGCTCCACCTCCAGATCCGGACCTGGTGGAAGTCCGGGTTCTGCAGGGCTCCGGGCGCTCAGCCACCTCCCGTCGGTCTGGTCCTGCTTGGACCGCCCTGGCTACGCCCCTGGCTACTGGAATGTGGCCTTCATCCTCCGCAGCTTGTCCTGGATCTTCCGAGAGTGCTTCTCGCTCGGGATCTGGTGCAGCTTGGCCCTGTTGTCTGCTGCCAGGATGGCGATGTCGGCCCCGCTGAAGCGGGCGATCCTCTGCTTGAGGTGAGACTGCAGCTTGGGGTCAGGGCTGAACGTGTAGGGGTTCTCCTGGAATGCGTGGACCTGGCTCACCACCTTGGCTATGTTCCTGTCGTGAGGAAGGAAAAGAAAAGGTCAGTCTGCACAAGTCACAGGGAGTCCTGTCCCCAGGTGTGAGTCCTGGTGCGTTTTAGGAAAGGCTCAAACCTACCGAAGGACAGGTTCCCTGCGTCTGTTCACAAGGCCTCAGCCCGGGTGCCATGTGGCCTGTCCACCTCCTCCCTACGCTTGCCTCACAGTGTTTATTGGAGAGCCTCTGTCAGTCTGCAGAACTGAATGTCCTGGCATGAATGGAACCCAGTGGTCCTGGCTCATGGGGGAGGACGCGTGCAGACCAGTCCTCGTGCGGTGCCTGCCCACGTGGCAGCATGGCCAGTGGAGAGCACACCACTGGGGCACCGGCCGAGGACGCGGCCCCTCCGCCTGTCTGGGGGGGTCGCAGGCCCTGTGGACGGGCACTCCACCCAACTCTGGATGGAGAGTCGGTGTGTCCAGCAGGAGCCGTGTGGCTTTGTTCATCAGAGGCCAGCTGCATCCACATGATCCACAGAGAATCAAAAGTGGTCACTGAGCCTAAGCCCAGGTCCTTTCTAGAGGGTGGCGCTGCCTCGTGTTGTCAGTTCTGTGTGTGGACGCACGCTTTCTGGTCTCTCAGGATCAGATATCTCAGAACAAGCTTACTTTCTGGGGGCACTTTAATTATTTTTTAAAATAATTAAATTATTTTATTTGAATCATCATTTTTTCTGTCTGAAAGTAGCCACTGTGCACTGGGTCCTTGGGTCCTCGTCTGTTCGGCCAGGCCCCAGACTGACCAGGCGCTGATCCGTGTGGATGACGCAGCGTGGGGTGAAGACATGAGGGTGAGGAGAAGGGGAAGCGGAGACCGGGGCCTGGGCACCTGCAAGCTGTAGGCACCTGGAGGCACCGTGGACAGGCCTGGGTCTGAGGAGAGGCTGCCTGGCCCCTCTGAAGCCTGGGTGTGCCGGCCGCTGCAGGGTCACAGCGGTGGGCTTTACAGCCGGTTCCTGGTCTGTGCCTCCCAGGTCACATGTGGATGGCAGAGTCCCGAGTGTGTTGGTCAGGGGAAAGCAGGACCCAGCAATGGCCCGAGAACTGACCGTGGTTTCACATGGATGGCTCAGGGGGGTGCCCCCGGGAGGCCTAGAGAAGGGACACCGGCCTTGGGGGCATTCACATTCTGGGCAGCCTCCCTGCTGCAGGAGCCGGGGAGGGGGCACGAAAGTGTGCCTGGGTCCGCAGGAGGCCACCAGAGACCGTGGGGCACCTAGGGACCATGGATACTGAAGTGCAGGAAGCACCATTTCTGAGGCCTAGCTGCAGGTCTCAGTAGAGGGAGGGCTGAGGTCCTGGGGCAGGGCAGGGGCCCAGACAGGGCAGTGCCCAGGCCTCTGACGAGCAGGAGGACTGGAGGAGGGGTGCACTCAGCCCACCTGTGGGCTTGTGGTCATGGTGGAGCCCCCACCTGAGCCTGCCCACCTGTGGGCTGTGGTGATGGTGAAGCCTCCACCTGAACCTGCTCACCTGTGGGCTGTGGTGATGGTGAAGCCTCCACCTGAACCTGCTCACCTGTGGGCTGTGGTGATGGTGAAGCCCCCACCTGAGCCTGCCCACCTGTGGGCTGTGGTGATGGTGAAGCCTCCACCTGAACCTGCTCACCTGTGGGCTGTGGTGATGGTGGAGCCCCCACCTGAGCCTGCCCACCTGTGGGCTTGTGGTCATGGTGGAGTCCCCACCTGAGCCTGCCCACCTGTGGGCTTGTGGTGATGGTGAAGCCTCCACCTGAACCTGCTCACCTGTGGGCTGTGGTGATGGTGAAGCCCCCACCTGAACCTGCTCACCTGTGGGCTGTGGTGATGGTGAAGCCTCCACCTGAACCTGCTCACCTGTGGGCTGTGGTGATGGGGAAGCCCCCACCTGAGCCTGCCCACCTGTGGGCTGTGGTGATGGTGAAGCCCCCACCTGAACCTGCTCACCTGTGGGCTGTGGTGATGGTGAAGCCCCCACCTGAACCTGCTCACCTGTGGGGCATGTTGGTCATGCTGAGCCCCCTCACCTGAGCTTGCTCCACCTGTGGGCTCCGTTGGTCATGGTGAAGCCCCCTGTTTCTAGCTGCTGGATGTGCATGGCCAGGAGGCGGGCTGAGGGCAGGGTGGGCTGGGCCCGGAAACGCCGGCCTTCCATCAGACACAAGCTGTCGCTCTTCAGGAACACCTGGAGGCCCGACCAGGGGTGTTGGCAGGGAGACAGGGCAGTGGCCTCTCCAGGAGGCCCATCCCCATGGGCCTGTGCCTTGGGCTACTGGGGCTGCACAGCACTCTGCATACCCAGTCCAGCTGAACCTGGGGTTCCTGGACTGAGGGTGGCAAGCTGGACATTATGCTCTGGGCACAGAATGCTGGCAGGGAGCTCTGCTCTGTGCTGCTCAAATGGCAGATTCCTTATTCTCTGCTGGGCTCCAGGAGGGCCAGGGCCCAGCCTTCCCAGAGGAGGCCTGTGCCAGCAGTGCAGGCCCTGCCTGCGTGTCTGCGTTTGCTGTGAGCACAGATGTGCTGGGGCTGGGCGGTGAGCGCCTGGGTGTCTGCCACAGGCCACAGCTGGGGCTCCTGCGCCTCACTGGAAGATGCCCGGGCGCTTCAGCAGTGCTTCAGGGACCACCTGCGTGCTGGGAGCCGGCTCCTAGTCAGCCACGCGCAGGGCCTGCTCCCACCCCGTCAGCGCCCTGGGCACCTGTACCCTGTGCTGGAAGGCAACCTGGCCAGGCCATGTGACCTGGCAGGTGCGGCCCCTTTGCCCAGGTGGCCAGGCTGTGTCTGGGGCCCTGATGTGGGCTGTCCTGGGTGGATGCCCTGCCGGGCGTGGAAGCTCTGGGGTCCGTACCTCCACAGCTTTCAGCTCCTCCAGGACCTCTGCAATCTTTGCGGGCAGGGTTCTCCAGGCCTGTAATGGGAGCGCAGGTGAGACCCTGCTGGCTGTGTGCCACCCACCCACAGCCCCGGCCCAGGTGCACGCACAGGGGACTGCCTCACGGCCAGGTTCTCCAGCCCGCCCAGGATCTGCATGGCCGTGGCAAAGTTCCTCTGCTCATAGCAAGACTTCGCAACCAGCAGAAACTTGGACAGCACGTTCACCTGCAGCTGAAAAGCAGAAGCAAAACATTCAGTGTCTTTGAAGCTGAAGAAACGGCTGGGTGCAGCTCAGGAGAGGCTTGCCCAGCATCCTCCAGCACTGCAAAACCAGGCTGGACCAAAAGAAACACATCAGTGAACGAGCTCACCCAGGTTCAAGGCACACAGTGTGGCTGGCGCTCGTGCACAACGGAGGCGGTCGGGTGCACAGGTCTGAGTGGTGCTGTGGGCTCTGCTGGCAGTGGGGCGGGCTTTGATGCAACAGCCAGCTCCCACCAGGATTCTCTGCAGTCCGGTGTGGTCCCTCCCCACCTGCCTCTGTCCCCGTCCTCCGTCCCCCTCCCTCCTCCCCTGCCTCTGTCCCCTTCCTCCGTCCCCCTCCCTCCATCCCCTGCTCCAGCAATGGGGGGCTGATCTAGCCAAACACCCTGCTCAGAGCAGCACCATGGGGCTGCATTCACAGACCCACTTCCAGCCACTTCCTGGATTCTGGAGAATTTGACTCATCCTTGGTTCCTGAGCTGCCTTGCCCTTGCTGCCATGCCGGGCATCCTTCAGGTGGGAACAGGACTCAGTGCTGTTCCACTGGGGGTTCCCAGGTCTGCTGGGGCCCTTCCTGGGGGGAGGTCCTTGGTTCGGCTTTGGCTGTCAGCTGAGCCTCTTAAAGAGTCTTCAAAGACTGACTTGCTCAAACTTTGTAAGTCAACTTCTCATTTTCCCCCCATAGATGCAAACTATATCATTTCCAGCATTTTCAAGTAAAATCATTCTATCACTTTTTTGTGTTTCTAGTTCTTTTTTCCCCAGTGCTGGGATCAAACCCCCAAACCCAAGGGACTCATACCTGCAGGCCATCACTCTACCCCTGAACCACATCCCCAGTCCTGTTTTTAAGTTTTAATTGTAAAAATGCAGAGTTATGGGGCTGGTGGTACGGATCCCAGGGACTCAGGAGGCTGAGGCAGGAGGATTGGGAGTTTGAGGCCGGTCTTGGCAATTCAGGGTCACATTGCCCAGGAGTCCTTACACCCCAGTGCCTGCCCTCTGCCTGGGAGTGTGGCCACCCTAAAGGAAAAGAACTCTATGGAAAGCCAGGCCCTGCCGACCCCTGGCCACGAAGCTGGAAGCCCTTGCAGTGGGGCCTCTGTGAGGTTGCAGAGCCATTGGGCCCAGAGGCTGGACACCTGGCTCCTCCTTGGGTGAAGGCTGAGGCCTGAGGCGGGGATGTCCCTCCTGGGTTGCCAGGGGCCTCCTGAGAGCAGGTGGTCAGGTCAGGCTGAGAAGGCCTCAGGTGGGCCCAGGGCCGGGGGACTTCGAAACCAAGGATTGGGCCCATGGCTGCTGGAGCTGGACCCTGACCTGGCCAGACACTGAGCAGAGTGTCCTTCATTCCAGATGGTGGAGGCCTGAGGAAGACCAGGGGCTGCAGCCAAGGCAGGTGCGTGGTGGCCATAGAAAGGCAGGTGGGAGTCACAGCCCAGCCCTGGACAGGCCAGGCAAATTCACACGGGACGGCAGCCTGGCCGTGGGGAGTGTTCTGAAGTGGATGAGTGTGTGCAGGACAGAGGGAGAGTGAGGAGAGTGTGGAAGAGGGCCTGTCGCAAGGGAAGGGTGTGTGAGAGGGAGTGTGTGTAAGAAGGTCTGTAGGAGGGGCTGTGTGTGTATATGTGTGTGTATGAGGGAGTGTGTGTAAGAGGGCCTGCTGGAGGTGCTGTGTGTGTGAGAGGGAGTGTGTGTAAGAGGGCCTGTTGGAGGGGCTGTGTGTGTGTGAGAGGGAGTGTGTGTAAGAAGGTCTGTAGGAGGGGCTGTGTGTGTGTGTGAAGGGAGTGTGTGTAAGAGGTCCTGTTGGAGGGGCTGTGTGTGTGTGTGAGAGGGAGAGTGTGTAAGAGGGCCTGTTGGAGGTGCTGTGTGTGTGTGAGAGGGAGTGTGTGTAAGAGGGCCTGTTGGAGGGGCTGTGTGTGTGTGTGAGAGGGAGTGTGTGTAAGAGGGCCTGTTGGAGGGGCTGTGTGTGTGTGTGAGAGGGAGTGTGTGTAAGAGGGCCTGTTGGAGGGGCTGTGTGTGTGTGTGAGAGGGAGTGTGTGTAAGAGGGCCTGTTGGAGGGGCTGTGTGTGTGAGAGGGAGTGTGTGTAAGAGGGCCTGTTGGAGGTGCTGTGTGTGTGAGAGGGAGTGTGTGTAAGAGGGCCTTTTGCCCTCGCCGTGTGTTCGTGTGTGTCTGTCTTTGTGGACCGTTGTGGAAGGCCCTACGTGAGAGGGATGTGAGTGTGAACAGCAGCCCCGCTCTGTCTTGGGCAGGGCTCACACACCCGGGTCCCGGGCCTCTGACCTCATGGCAGGAGGCTCCTACCTTGGTGGTGTGGCTGGTCACTATCTCGGCGGCCACCCAGGTGCTGACGTCGTCTGCGTTCCGTAGAAGCTGCAGCAGGTACTTGTCCTGGACGTAGTTGGGCAGGAACAGGCTGCAGGTTTTGGCCGACAGAGACTCCGAAGAGCTGGTTCTGGAAGACAGCAGGAGCTCCTCACCTGGGCTGTGGGAAGCTGCCCCGCCTGGCCTGGGACAGCGCGGCCTCTCTTCAGCCAGGAGCATCCAGGAGGCCCTCAGGGGAGGCCTGAGCCCTCTCACCAGTCCTGCAGACCAGGGACTGGGTGGACGCTCACCTGGGGATGGTTCCACTTGTGTCCACGACTCCCAGGGCCCGTGAGTTCAGGAAGTGGACGGGGTGGCATTTTTGAAACAATTCCTGCCAGAAACATGAAGTGGACAGTGAGACCACTGTCCCCAGGGGCCTGACCATCACAGCAGTGTCCCAAAGAGGGCCGGATGTGTGGGGTCCTCTCTGGGAGTGCAGGGTGACCCAGGCGATCGCCTGCGTGCCTGGAGCTTGGCCAGCAGCTCCCCGTGCTCAGTCCCCATACCGGTGACACGCCACCCTGATGATGGGAGACTTCTTGGCCTTCCTGTCACCTGCCTGGTGGTTCAGTGCCTCAGGATGGCAGGGGGCCAGGGAGGGGCCTGGGCCAGGAGCAGAGGAGCTGGGCAAGGAGCTGTGGCTGGCCCAGGTCCAGAGGGAGATGCCCCGTGTGTGGTGGCCTGAGCGCCATCCATGTGCCCTGAGCAGGGGAAGGGGGGTCCTGCCTGGCTGGAGACCTGGTCTGTCCCTGCCTCTCCGCTCTAGGTAGCTGCCCCTTGGGACCTGAGTTCCCGGCAGCCAGGTGGCTCCTCGACTGTCCCATCTGTTCCTCCGGGAAGTGTCTACTGAGGTGCGTGATGCCAGCATGTGTCCCTGGGCTTGCCCCTGGCGGCTGCGGCCGGCCCGCGTGCAGGACCCCTGCCCCTCCCGGTGCCCAGGGCCTGCACGCGCCTGCTGCATCAGCGTCAGCTGTGTGAAGAGCTGGTGCGCGCTGTGCTCCGCCAGGAAGCAGGACCCCTTCTCGCTGGCCTTGGTGTGGGGGCCGTAGAGATCTTCAAAGAAGCAGGGCTTGGGCAAGGCGGACGCGATGCTGTACTGACGCTCTTTGTGGTGCGGCAGTGTCAGCCCGTTGCCCCGGGGCAGCCTCCAGGAGAAGCTCTGCGGGCAAGCCAGGTCCCCTCCAGCTCAGGCGGCCACGTGTGGGTGGCCCAGCTGAGGACAGGCGGGTCCTGCCGAGGACTCTTCAGATGGGTCAGCTAGAGTCGAGCAGATCCCTCCCGCCCACTCCTGCTGGCACAAAGAGCACTGTCCTTGGCCAGGCACAGTAGGACCCAGCTCATTGGCTGCCCTTGCCAGGACAAGAGGCCAGCCCCAGAGAGGGGTGTGCACAGAGCGCATGTGTACACACACCCGATGCGGGTCTGTGCACATGGCGACATGCATACACGTGTGCAGGCCTTTGCACATGTGGGTGCACATGTGCGTGCATGTGCAGGTCTGTGTGTGCAGTGTGCCTTCCAGATGTGGCACGTCGTGTGCGTGCACATGTGTGTGAGCATTTGCATACCACGCCCTCCAGGTGGGGCTCAGGGAACTTCACCTGCTCGTACAGGGAAGCCCGTCCCTGGGAAAGGCCCCCACCTTCCGGGAGATGCCGTCCTCTGAGAATCTCTTGCAGAGGGCATTGAAGGGTCTGGCGTCCTCCTCAGCCTCCTTGGGATCCTCCAGGTCTGTGCCGCGAGGGGAACCGTCAGCCCGCCGGTCAGTGCCCACCTCCAGGAGGCCCAGCAGGTGCTCCGCAGAACCATCCAGGGGCAGGATCTGGGAGAAGCATGGGGGGAGGGTCAGGGCAGCGCCTCCCTCTGTGGAGCCTGGAGTGCTGGCCGGCCAGAGGTGCACTGGCCACCTGGGAGGAGATGAAGTCCTCGAGCCGCCCCAGCAGCCCCGTGTTCCTGGTGAAGTCCACGGTGTAGCAGTCTTCAATCCAGGCCTGCAGGACACAGAGGCTCCGCCTGTAGATCTTGGTGAAGGTTGAGGTGGGGTCCTGGTGGGCCCTGGCGGGAGAGGGGATGCCAGCTTGTGGGTGGGGGCACGTGGGGTGTGCGGAGCTTTCTCCATAGCCCGCTGCCCCTCTCAGCCCCGGCACCAGCCCTGGTGCCCTGGAGAGGGAGGCCAAGGCCAGCAGGTCCGTTCCCTGGCCAGGCTCCCCGGTCCCTGGGTCCCTTCGCAGGCCTCCTGCCCCACCCGTCGTGTGTGGCGGTACCTGGACAGGGTGCTGCTGATGCGGTCCAGGAGGAAGCGCAGGAAGTCCTGGGGCGTGCAGAAGTACCGGAAGGTGTACAGGAACTGCTGGACATAGCCCTCCAGGAAGGCGTCGCTGGGGAGAGAGCCGCAGCCTGGGCCTGGGCCTCGGGACGGCCTTCCCATGGCCCTGCGCTCAGCTGCGCAGGACAACGGGCATCCCGGGCCAGCGAGAGAGTAGGTGTGCGGCCGCGGGCCTGAGTGAGAGGGCGGCCCCTGCGGACCCTTGCTCCTGCGTGTGGGCGGGTCCCAGGTGGGCTCGGGCACCTTTGCGGGCCCTGCCCACGCGCCGTCCCCAGGCTTCAGAGGCAGCCTTCTCACGGCCAGGCCCTGTCCCCACTCCACAGGCTGCCCAAGGGCTGCACTCGGTGCCAAGGAGCCGCATCCGGATGCAGCGCTGCGCTCACAGGGCTGACTGGAGCCCCACTGGGTCCCAGAGGGTGGGGGGCCTGGCAAGGTGCTGCCCGGGGCAGGGCAGGAGTGCAGGGCTGGTTCACCGTGTCCACCACAGAAGACCTCTGAGGGACGAGGACACTGGTGGGCACAGCTTAGGGAGGGCCTAGGCAGCCATTGGCTCAGCTGGCCCTGCAAAGGTGAAGCCCGTGAGGTTCTCAGAGCATTCACCACCACCAGGGCGCTGCCCATCACAGTGCTGAGCTCCCCCACGCCACACCCTACGTGGACACCAGTGTGCATGCCACACATCACCTGTCTACACCACACACTGCCCCAGCATGCACTGTGTGTGCAAGCATGCACATCAGTTGTGCACAGTCCTGCACTGTGCCCACATTACCTGACGCATCACCACACGCACACGCGTACCGCACAGTACCACGTAGTGCCCACCCCACCCTACAGCACACATGTGCATGCACGCACTTCACACGTCATATGCGCCACACCAATGTCAGCACACGCCCATGACACGCTATGTTTGCACATCGCACTGTGCACACGTAGCACCACACCACCCGCCCCCGTGGCAGGCAGCAGGGCCCCTGGTGGGCATGGCTGCACCCTCCTGCTGGTGAGGGAGGCTGAGTCCAGGGTCAGCCTGGAGACCCAGCTGGCGGGGGCCCCAGCATGACTGGGTGAGTGTCCCTGGGAGACGGGCTGGTGGGCAGGAGGCAGTGGTGCTAGGCCTGAGCATCCAGGGGGACCCTGTTCCCTGACTGTCCTCCCCAGGCCTGTGACATGCAAGGGTCAGTTCTGGGGTTGCCACAGACGCTAACCAAGAGGATGGCAGTGGTGTGGCGGCCAGGAGGACCCCCGTTGTCTGGGAAGTCCCAGGTGATCTCTGGGCCCAGGTCCAGTGTGGGGCATGCTGTCTGAAGAGAGCCTGTGGGAGGCTGGTGCCTGGGGCACGGTGACGCTGCCAGGCCAGAGGGGACGGGGCTGGTGTGCGGGAGAGGCGGGCACCCAGCCACAGATGGCCCTGTGGCCCTGCAGAGGGGAGGTGCTTCCAGAGCTCTTCCCTGTGCCTGGTGGTCACTTGGGGCATCTGACACCAAAAGAGAGCTCACGCCCGGAGGCTGGGGCACAGCAGCCCACAGCTGAGTGGGAGCCCGCGCCTGGCTTTGGAGGTTCCCACAGAGGGCATGCAGAGGGACCCAGTGGCGCCGGGCTCCGTGCGCGTTCGTGTTGAAAGACTGTGTTGTGCGAATTGTACAGCCTGTCCTCTGCTCCGAGACAGCCTCCAGGCTCGCCTGAGACCCTGTGCCGGACGGCAGACACCAGCTGGGCCTCAGGCAGCCGGCAGTGGCGGTGAACGAGGTCAAGAACTCTGAGCGGATGTTTTCCTGAACTGAACAACCCAGCCTAGGCGGGCCTGCCCGCCTCTTCCTGAGGAAGCTTTCCCCTCCTGTCTCACTGTGTGCCCCAGGGTGGGCGGGCGCCTCCCCAGGCCCCGGGCGCACCTGGAGTACAGGTAGGCCATGAGCCCCAGCGGTGTGCCGGCCTGCAGGATGCGGGCCTTCTGCTGCCGGCCCCCACATGGGGGCTTGTTGACATTGTAGAAGATGAGGGAGGAGGACTCGTCCAGGGGGCTGAAGTCCAAGGTGTCGCAGGGGGCAGCCGCCAGGTTCACGATCACCGGCAGGGCCCAGGGCTCCAGGCCCCAGCGCTCCGCGTACATGACCTGGGGGAGGGCCAGGTCACCAACCCACTGGTAGTACTCACCCTGCACTGCCCCCTCCCCAAGGGGGTGCTGGGTGCTGATCAGGGGAAGGGCCCTGCCTGCAGGTCCTCCCCACTCGGAGGGAGACTGGGTGCTGGGTGCTGGGTGCTGAGCAGGGGAAGGGCCTTGCCTGCATGTCCTGCCCACCCCGAGGGAGCCTGGGTGCTGGGTGCTGGGTGCTGAGCAGGGGAAGGGCCCTGCCTGCAGGTCCTGCCCACCCCGAGGGAGCCTGGGTGCTGGGTGCTGAGCAGGGGAAGGGCCCTGCCTACAGGTACTGCCCACCCCGAGGGAGCCTGGGTACTGGGTGCTGGGTGCTGGGTGCTGAGCAGGGGAAGGGCCCTGCCTGCAGGTCCTGCCCACCCCGAGGGAGCCTGGGTGCTGGGTGCTGAGCAGGGAAGGGCCTTGCTTGCAGGTCCTGCCCACCCCGAGGGAGCCTGGGTGCTGGGTGCTGAGCAGGGGAAGGGCCCTGCCTACAGGTACTGCCCACCCCGAGGGAGCCTGGGTGCTGGGTGCTGGGTGCTGGGTGCTGAGCAGGGGAAGGGTCTTGCCTGCAGGTCCTGCCCACCCCGAGGGAGCCTGGGTGCTGGGTGCTGGGTGCTGAGCAGGGGAAGGGCCTTGCCTGCAGGTCCTGCCCACCCCGAGGGAGCCTGGGTGCTGGGTGCTGGGTGCTGAGCAGGGAAGGGCCTTGCCTGCAGGTCCTGCCCACCCCGAGGGAGCCTGGGTGCTGGGTGCTGGGTGCTGAGCAGGGAAGGGCCTTGCCTGCAGGTACTTCTTGACCAGGCTGAGGAACTGCACCTTGGCCTTCATCTCCTCCAGCTGCCCTCGCAGCTTGGACAGCATGGTCTTTACCTCAGAGCCTGTGGGCAGAGCAGGTTGGCACAGGCGCCCCAGGGTCTGGGGCCGGCCTGCGTGGCGGGTTGGGCTTACCTTTGTTGCGCTTTTCCTTCTGCAGGAGTTTCTGGTAGAACTTCAACGTCTTCCGGTAGTTTCTTTTCTCTATCAGGAGCTGCTGCTCCAGCTCCTGTAAGGAAGCAGAGCGTGTCAGCCCAGCGTGGCGGCCCGTGTGCCAGAGCCAGCACCTGCCCGTCCCAAGAGTCCAAGACCAGAAGGACACAGCTCGGGCAGCTTCCTCCCCAGGGAGTACCACGCTGCAGCAGAGGGCACGGTGGTGCGCCTGGGGGCCGGGCAGAGCTGGTCTGTCCACTGGGGAGAAAGGGACAGGTAGGAAGTGCCTCCATGGCACACTGAAACAGGGCAGCTGGTGACCATCCCTCCAAGGGTCACCACATCCGTGGCTGCTGGTCTGTCGCCCCCAGCCCTGCCTGGGTCACGCCCATCCTTCCTGAAGTCTTGTTCCCTCCCTTTCCAGGCAGGGCCAGGATCAGGCCTCTTTGGGGCTCCCTGGTCTTGGGGTCCACCGCAGACTGCCCACCTGCCACGCATGTGGTCCGGGAGGCCCTCCTGCTGCCCCCAGCCTTGCTGACAGTACTGGCTCAGGGTCAGCCACCTGGTCTCTGTGGCCACAGGGGAGCCACCCTGGCTGCTCCCTTGTCAGGCTTGGGGCACTTGGGACAGCGCTTGTACCATGGTCACTCTCCAGCCGCCGCCACCCACCCCTGGGCCACTGGTGGGAATGGGTTTTGGGGTCACTGCCTTCCTATTAAGTCAAGCTCAAGGAATCTCACCACCGGGGTTCCGGCTGGCATGCAGAGCCGCCCCACCCCAAACCATGGGCTGGTGCAGCAGGGTTGGCTCCAGCCATTCAAGGCCGCTCTAGACGAGTATGTGTACCGGTGAGTGTTTCTCCTGAGGCTGTCTGGAACCCAAGGTCCTGCCCGGAAGGCATCAGGGCTCAGCTGAGTCAGTCCACCTCCATGAGGACAGCAGGACTCCCCTGTCCTGGACTCCCCTGACCTGGGTTTTGTTCCAGATGCCCAACGCCAGGTGGTCTAAGCTGGTCCTGGGATGAGGTGTTTTTCCTTCTCTTTCTTCCTTTTTCAACCAGGGATTGAACCCAGGGTCACTTAACCACTGAGCCACATCCCAGCCATTTTTATGTTTTGTTTTGAGACAGGGTCTCACTAAGTTGCTTCGGGTCTTGCCAAGTTGCTGAGGGTGGCTTTGACCTTGTGATCTCCTGCCTCAGCCTCCTGAGCTGCTGGGAGTCCCAGCTGGATGAGGTGTTGTGAGGGCTCGTTTCCCACTCAGGAGGAGGGCGCCTCACTCCCCCAGGACACCTCTTGAGCCTGTCAGGCAGTCCCCTGTCCCCATCATGTCCCTTCTGTCTCATGGCCTGAGCCACCACCTCCCTGACTGCACCCCGGGGCCTTGGTCTGGGCTGGATGGGATGGGTCTGGAGCCTGGGGCGCCTGTGGGTCCTCAGCTGGAAGAGGCAGGGTGTGGGCCAGTGGGCAGCCACGATGGTCAGTGTGGCCAGGCCCAGGCAGCTGTGGGAGGGGTTGAGACCCAGCAGAACCTGAATCTTACTGTTGGGCCAGGTGGTCCAAGACCTCTGGTCTGCCTGTTTGGTGTGACACACTTGGGGCAGGGACTGTCCCAAAATGTACTGGAGGACATTGACGTGGACGTGGCAGGACTCCATGGGAGTGGTCCTTGCTGGAGCTGCCCCAAAAGCTGAGGAGTATCACCTTCCCGGGGGGCAGAGGAGAGCCAGGGTCTGACACCTGGTAGCCTGGCTTCAAGTCTGCCTTCCCTTAATGGCGGCTGGAGTCAGCTCCCCTTCGCGGTGGAAGCAGGTGGGGAGCAGTTGCCGTGGCTGTGCCACGACTGCCTGCCCAGAGCCCAGGCCTCCCACCTGGAGCCACGTGAGGCTGTCTAGATTATTAAAATGAAATAAAACCAAAATGCCGATTTCTTAGCCACACAGTCCAGCATTCAAGTGCTCAGTAGCTGCACGTGGCTGGTGGCTCCTTACAGACACTGCAGACCCAGAACATCCTGCTGCAGAGAAACCCAGGGACCACGCAGGCAGAGGCGGGCAACTAGCCCATGAAGCTATGTGTACAGGCTGTGCCCAGTTGTCTACTGGCTGGACCCAGGCCCGAGGGCTCTGCAGCTGTCCACACATGCTTCCCTGTGATCCTGGCTTCTGAGCATGGGCCGCAGCCCCAGGGCTGTGTGACAGAGCTCACATCTGTCCCTGGAGGACACCCTGTTCTGGGTTCTGTCCCCCCGTCGCCTCTCGTCTGCCGTGGAGATGCTGATGCTGACAAGTCCCTGGGGAGGGTTTGTGGGTGCCAAGGATCCAGGAACCTGGAGGTGGTTCCTGCATCCCAGCACGTGCCTGCCGCCTGCTAGAACAGCTTGTGCAGACGCACCGCAGGGAGAGGCTGTTTCCAACAGTCAGCGGCACTGTGCACCACCCTGAGTGGCAGGCAGGTTCTTTGAGGACTGTTGTGACTGATTGTAGGTCAATCTATGTGACCTAAAATCCCACATGCTGGGATGCTAGAGAGGAAAGCAAAGAGTTGGCCTCACTGTGTCCACCCTAGTTGGTTCGTTAGGCCCAGGTGCCAGGACGGTGAGGGAGGCTCTGCCCGTCCTAACCAAGAACTCTTGGAACATCAGGAGAGCACTGCCTTGTTAGAGAAATCCGCGTGCGCGATCTGAGGTGCAGTTCAGGCACCACGGCCACTGGGTGGGTGCAGGGTACATGGACAAAGCCACCGTCAGGCGGAAGTTGGAAAAACCAGGAATTACAGAAAGTGGAAGAAAACGGGGATGAACGGAGCCACTGTCAATCCCCAAACAATGAAAGCAAAGCCAGGTGTCCAGTCTAGGATGTGGGTGTTGGGGGTACCACGGCTGCAGGCGGGGGTCGGGAGCCAGTGCCGCGGGAGTCCCTCTGGCGTGGGAGGCGGGGTGCTGTGGCTCCCCTGCCAGGCATGGTGCCTGGGCCCTGCCAGTCAGTGGACGTCTGCGCAGTGTCCCCTCCTGGCCGGTCCCCAGGCACCATGGGCTGGGGATGGGGGTGGGTGAAGCCCGGGCAGGGGGAAGGGCCAGGAGCCCTGTGCTGAAGGGTTCTCTCCTGCCAGGGACCCCAAGGGGCCTGGACCTGACAGCTGCCTTCCATTCAGAGCTTTCCTGAACACCGTGCTTCCCAGGCCTGGCTGCTCAAGCCACAGCCTGCTTGTGCCCTGCTGACCAGCGAAGAGCCTGGGCTGCCCCTAACCTGGATGGTGCTGCCCACCAGAGAAGCCCATGCCAGGCCACACCAACCTGAGTCCAGCCTGGACTTGCTGTGGACAAGACGCTTCTAGTGCTTGCTATCATCTCAACATGGCACTGCCCGAGGTCAGGGTCCCAGCAGGGAGGAAAAGACTACCTGTGTGTCCTGCCAGCAGATGATCTGAACCTTCCATGGTGGCCAGAATGGGGTGACCTGAGCCATGTGACCTGGCTGACGGGAGAAATCTATCACCTGCCTCCAAAATGTAGATCAGCGTGCTAATGGGCAGAGCTCTGCCACCAAGGGACCGGTGGAGAGGACTACGGGGAGAGGTGGGCACATTGCCATCCACCCTTGGAGTGACCTGAAGCTCTGCCTGAGCAAGGCTTGCTGCCCACAGCACTCCCAAGGCCACAGTGACCCCACCCACAGTGGGCGGATGCCCTGGACTCACGGGGCTCTCGGCTTCAGGCTCTGGGTGCCCGCTGGCCTTCCGCATGCCCAGACCCTTCACGTAGTTGTGGACATCAGCTCCAAAGCAGTCAGCCTCGTAGAAGGCGCTGGACCAGCCAGGGCTGCAGCTCTGGAACTCAGCTGGACCCAGAGGCCCTGCAGGGCCACAGTCCTTGGGCCTGGCCAGCTGAGACACTGTGTCCACGTCCGAGGCCCTGCTGGCAGGCTCTGGGACAGGGTCTTGCTGCCCGTCCACTTCAGGCTGACCCTCTCGAGTAGCTTTTATTGACTTTTGAGGCCGAAATCCCACCTCAAAGTTTCCCTGTGAGAGTGCATCGGAGTCTCTGTCCGACTGTGTGGGGGGTGAGCAGGGGCCCCCGCTGCCCCGGGCTCCTGCCACTTTCTCTTTGCCTTGAGAGAAAGAGATGAGGGTCAGGAAGGAGGTTCAGGCCTTGTGTCCCAATGAACGTGAGGGGACTTGCCACACAGGGAGCATGGGGCCCCTGCACATGCTGTGTGGGGGAGGCCTGTTGCCCTTGGGGTGGGTCCCAGCCACACAGTCCTGGGGACGGGACTGGGGAGTCTGGGGACACCACTCTGCTTGTGACGTGCCACCGCCAGGTGTGGGCATGCGCACTGTTTCCAAACTTCTTGTGGGACCCGGACCCTCTGTCCCAGCCCTGGCCACCAGGCCCAGGCCCCTCTGTCCCTGCAGCCCAACCTCTCTGGGACGGTCAAACTCAGACCCAGCTGTACCCCTTCCCTGCTCCCTTACCCTCTGGGCTCTGTCAACTCTGAAGCTTCTGTCTGTGCTGGCAGCCTCCTGAGTGCCTGGCCATCAGGAGCAGGTGGACCTAAGGCCTGGCCTACCATATTTTCCCTGGTTTGCTAAATAGGGATAAGGCCATCACCGAGGCCCTGTTCCTGCCAGCTGACAGACCCAGTGGTTAGCACCCACCTGCTCTGCCGGCCTGCCTCTGCTCCCTCAGACAGGTTCCGGAAGTTAGTTTTCAGCTGATCTGGAGTCTTGGGCTGACAGTCTAGGAAGCCAGCTCAGAGTATTTAAATGGCTAGTGTTCCCAGGGGGGTGCAGAGGCCCCCAGTGCTGTGCAGGTGGCTGGCAAAAGCAAGGAGGAAGTCCCCCTGACCGACAGCCCTCAGCCCCAGGATCCTGGGTGTCCCTGGGGCAAGTTTGCTCTGGACACTGGAAGCCCTTCCTGCTACTGAACAGCCAGGACAGGAGAAACCAGAGAGCTGTCTGTGGAAAGCTTGCTCCCTGTCCCGAGCTGCAGACCGTCTCTTACCCAGTCCGTGGAGTGAGGGTCTTTTGCCGATCGTTGAACCGGATGAGCTCTCAGGCTGAGACCCCGGCTCCTCGGAAGTACTGACAATCAGAACAACTGGTCAGGACCCCTACCCTCCTGGACGAGGTAGGTCTTGGGCATATGCAGAAAGGCCCCCAGCGTGGAGCCTCACCTGCAGACACTGGGGAGGTGGGACCTCTGGCCTCCAGCTACCTGCACCTTCCATGATATTGACCCCACAGAGTCCCGCTGGACAGAACCAAGGGACAGGCCAGGATGACTTCTCTGCTAGAATCACCAGCTGGGGTGTGCTGCCCCCGCAGGTAGCAGAGCTCCGGACAAGCGCCCCCTGCCCAACAGCAAGGACACCCCACAACTGTCACGCCCAGCAGCCATGTGTGCAGCCACCCTGAAGGGGCCCGGAGGGTGGCCTTGGCCCACAGACCCACCTGTCAGAGGGCGAGGCCGGCTGGTTGACCACCCTGAAGAGGTTCTGCAGCAGTCGCTCGTCCCAGTAGAGGTCGCAGAACTTCTCAGATATGGCGCCACAGAAGGTGGCGAAGGTGAGGTCTTTCAAGGCGTAAATATACTCTCCTGATTGTGCAAACGACAGGGCGGTGGGACGTGGGCCAGGGGCATTTCTCATGTTTGCTCTGTCACCTGGAGGAGGTGGTCTTGGGGTGCAGAGGGCTGGGTGTGGGTGGCGGGCATGAGGTGGGCTTTCCAGACCTGCTTCCTGCCTGAGGCTGCCTGGCACCTGCTTCCCTGTCACTGCTGGGCTGACTGTCCCTGACTCCTGGGGTGGGGACAACGAGTGGGGCTCCAGATTGCCCTCTGAGCTGCCCCTGGGGTCAGTGTCTGCCCTCCTCTGCCTGGTCCTGGGGCTGCTCTTGGCCTGTGGCCCCTACCCATGATCAGAGCCTCCAGCCCGTTGTCCAGGTAGCCGTCGAAAGCAAACTCCTCCCTGATGAGGCGCATGGTCTCCTGCAGCGAGGGGCAGGCCGTCCTCGTGGCGGGCAGTGGGGCGTCCACGCTGGACGGAGGGAGTTTTCGGTCTGCTGTCCGGGGCCTCTCAGGGTGACTCTCTGGGCCCCTGGGGTTGTCTGGACCCAGTGCAGCCGGGGCGGGGCTCCGTTGGACTGGCCGGGGGCCCTCTGACTCTGTGGCCTTGCTCCTGGGTGGCTTGCATGGATGAGGAGGGCCGTGGCTGGCCGAGGAGGGCCCTGGGGGCAGCGAGGCTCCAGCTGGGGCCTGCCCGTCTGGCCCTGGGTCGGGCTGCAGTGTCAGGGCCTTCTGGGGCGGGGCGGGGCCAGGAGGGCCAGGCACCACCGACGTGGCTCCCTCCGACTGGTTGGCGGGGTCGGGGCCTGGTTGGCAGGAGCCTCCCCCGTCCCTGACAGGCTCTGGGGCTGCTCCCTGTGGCCCTGGACCAGGCACTGGGTGACCAGGTGTTTCCAGGCTGGTGACCCTGGAGAGGCCCTGGAACACCTGCTTCCCCTGGCCCTCCGTGTCCAGCTGGCTGCTCCTCTCCTTAGGGTGGTCGACTGGCCCTGAGGACACAGCAAGCTGGTCCCTGTGGGAGAGAGGAAGAGTGCTGAGGAAGGCCACCCATGTGCCCCGTGTCACCAGCCAGGGTGGGCACGCTCACCTGGCCACACCTGCGTCTTGCGTGAGGACGAGGGGTTTAAAGTGCGTGGCTCTGGTGCTGAAGGCCTCTGGCGGCTCGCTGGCTCCTTCGCTGGAGGGCAGGTGAGGCGTGGGCCCTGGCACAGCCACGAGCCTGGTGTCACTACTGCCTGGCAGGAAGCCTGGGCCGCGGGTGGCTGGGGAGGCCGGTGAGGAGAGGGTGGTTATGGGGCTGGCAGATGCTCCGACCTGCACCTCGGGGTCCCCCGCTCATCGGGCCCGAGCCTGGGCACTGTGTCCTCCCGTGCCTCCCCAGGCCCACCTCTGCCAGGCTTGGCCCGAGGGCCTGGAAGGTGGAGTGGCCATGCCTGGGGAGGACTGGGGCGGGGGGACGGGCTGGAGGCTGGCTGCAGCCGGCGGGTGGAGGTGCTGCTGGGAGGGAGCTGGTGGCGTGGAGCTGGGTCTGGAGGGAACTGGGGCCGGGAGCGTGGATGGAGGGGGGCCGGGAGCGTGGGTGGAGGGGGCCGGGAGCGTGGATGGAGGGGGCCGGGAGCGTGGGTGGAGGGGGGCCGGGAGCGTGGGTGGAGGGGGCCGGGAGCGTGGGTGGAGGGGGCCGGGAGCGTGGGTGGAGGGGGCCGGGAGCGTGGATGGAGGGGGGCCGGGAGCGTGGATGGAGCGGGGCCGGGAACGTGGATGGAGCGGGGCCGGGAGCGTGGGTGGAGGGGCCGGGAGCGTGGGTGGAGGGGCCGGGAGCGTGGGTGGAGGGGGGCTGGCCCACTTGGAGCAGCGGAGGGAATCTGACTGGAGAGTGGGCAGATGAGGCCTGGTGGGCGGGGTCGGCTGCCCACTGCACTCACTGCCCTGGTCTGGGAGCCATGATGTCCCCACCAGGGCAGGACTCCCAGGAGCCAGCTGACCCACCTGGGCTGGTCTCAGGAGCAGGTGCTGCCCGGGGCTTCAGTTCAACCACAGAGAAGGTGTCTTGGAGACCAGTTGTCTCTTCCTCCTGGTGAACATGGGCAGAAGGTCACAGACAGCTCGTCACAGGACACTGGAGGTGCAGCATGGACATCTGCCCTGTGGTGGCCACAGGCCAGTCCAAGGAACTTTCTGTGGGGTGGGGGAGCCCAGAACAGAGGGCCTCTGCCCCTAAGATTTGGAGCAGGGGCCATGGAGGCCTCCTTGGTGCTCACGTCAGTGAGGCTGTGGAAGGTTTCCAGGGAGTGGGGAGATGGTGGCCAAGCCCAACTTACTGCCTGCAGGGGTGTCCAGTGCCCCTGGGGGTACCCACCCTGAAGGTCACCTGAGCCGTAGAGCACTGTCTCACCTTGCAGGTGGACACCCGCAGGTGGGTGAGGATCTTTCTGCTGTCCATGCCTCGCTGAAGGAGATAGCTGCCACACACCTGAGGGCAGAGAGGTGGCTGGGCAAGCCAGAGGGTGGCCTGGACTTCGGCCCACCACGCCGGCCATGTCCCCTGATGCTGCAGGGAGGGTGGGCAAAGGCCAGGAGGCCTCAGCAAGACTGCCTCTGGGATCTGGCCTCTGTCTGCAGCTGCGAATGGAAACTGAACAGGAGCTCCACAGCTCCTGCTGGTGCTCGGGCGGTGCCAGGGGCTGCCCGAGGACTGCCGCCCATGTGGGCCCGAGTCGAGAGGCACTGGGCCAGGAGAGGCCCCCTCTGCAGAGCCTCGTGGATCCGGCCAGGACCAGTCCTGTATGAGCACAGGACACCGCAGCCAGGAGGATGCACAGCAGGAGGGCTGCCCGTGTGGATGTGGGCAAGGAATGAGACCTGCTCCCTCCCTCGCCCGTGGCCCGAAGGCCCTGGGACTGTGCGCAGGGCTCAGCCCTGTGTTTACCTTGATGGCCTCGGCCACAGATGGCCGCTCGGGGGCGTGGCGCCTGGCCATGTCCAGCAGGAGGGTCTTGAGCCTGCGAGGCAGGGCCAGCTTGTGCTCACGGGGCACGCTGAACTTGGCTGCAGTCCACAGGATGGCGGCCACGCAGTACACGGACGCCTGGGGGGCCGAGAGAGGAGGGTAGGGGCAGCCAGGCCACTGGGCCAGCCAGGCAAGGCAGGCCTGGTGTCCTGAGGGGCACCGAGACACAGCCCTGTGGAGTCAGGACCTGCCCAGAGCCCAGGGGTCCACCCAGCTGGCCGTCAGGGGAGCCTGGGCAGGTCGGAGCGGTACATCTAACACCCCCTTTGTGTCTGATCTTTAACACTTGAGCGTGAGGAGCTCCTAGGGAACTTCCCACCTCTGTCCTTACAGGTAGCAGATGGGCAGTGTGAGGAGACCAGCTGCCCCACAGCACCCTGGACGCCCTGCCCAGGGATGCGGCCCAGCAGTTAGCAGCGGGCCGTGACAGGCGCCTGCTCTGTGTGCTCAGACGGACGCTCCATCTGCCGAGGGCCCCACGTGCAGGCCTGAGACGCTTTCTGGAGAGCGGTCCCTGAGTACCACGATGCTGGCCGCAGATTGCTTGTTGTGTTTATTTATTTCCTGTAGATGCTTTTTATTGACTTGATGTTTCTTCTATTTCTAGTTTTCCTAGTTTTTCTTCTCTTTCGTAAGATCACGGATGGGCGTTGGATCTTGTCTGATGCGTGTTCTGCATCAATCATTACGATCGTGGGTTTCCTTCCATAGTGCTAATGTGCTTGTCTACCTTGATTTGAGGATTGAAGCAGACTCGGATCCTTGGAATAAAAGCCCTCTGTTGTGGCATACGACTGCTGTATATATTGCTGAATTACATTTGCATATGTCTTATGGATTTTTGCCTTCATCTCGTGAGAGATACTGATTTTTTTTTTTTGGGTACTCTTGTCTAATTTGGGATCAGGGTGATACTAACTCCATAAAATGAATCAGGAAGTGTTTTTCTCTTCTGCTTTCTTGAAAAGATTGTGTAAAACTGGTGCTAATTGTTCTTTAAACACTTGGCATATTTTCTAGTGAGACCGTCTGGCCCAGAGATACATTCTGGTGAGTTTTAAAATCATAAACAAGATGTCCTCGATACCTGATGGACTGTTCAAGTGACCTGCTTTTTCCTGGGTGATGGTGTTCTGCTGCTGAAGAACCGGGCATTTTATCTGAGGCTCCAGAGCGGGTGAGGGCTGTGGACAGCCCTCCCTGGCCATGCTCTCCATGTCCACAGGGCCATCCGAAGCCCCTCTGTGCTCCCTGGTGCTGGTAACTCACGTCTTCTCTCTCTTCTTCCCGCCAAGTCCATGTCCTCTGTGGCATTCCCTTGTGGTATGGAGGTGGGACCCGGACTGCGTCATCAGGAGCCGTACCCCAGTCCTTTGGCTTTGCTCCTTTTGCGATGCTCTTGCCTCAGCCTCCCCGTTGTCGGGGTGACTGCTGTGGCCACTGTATTTCTACTGGGCATTTCCTCCCTTTCTCCTTCCTTCTGTCTTCCCTCCTGCTCAGTTTCCCATTAGCTGTTCTTGCAGGGTGGATCTGCTGCAGCGAGTCCGTGGCTTCTCTTTACCTGAGACTCTCTTGTCCTTCCTTTGTTTCTGAAGGGTCTGTGCTGGCCACGGGGTCCTCAGGACCAGGGCTGGAGCCCGTGGGTGTGTGCGAGTGCCATCTGGTTGGCTGCCCTGCACAGGAGCTGTGCTTTCCTTCTTTTTTGGTCAGGAGCATGAGGAGGTTGATTGTGCTGTTTTGGTGTAGATTCCTTTGAATTTGCTCTGTTTGATGAGCCTCTTGGATCTGTAGGTCTGTGCATTCTGCCATAATCGGGAGTCTGCTTCCTGATTTCTGAGTGCCTCTGCTGCCCGCCTGCCTTCTCCTCCCAGGATTTTGATGACTTGGCTACTACATCTTTTGTTATGTTCCCACAAGCTCCTCAGGCTCTGCTCATTCTTCCGTGTTTCTCTTTCTTGTCCCAACGTGTCCCGTCTGTGGTTCTGTCTTGGTAGCACCACTTTCCCATCCACTGATTCGTTCTGTGTGCACATGGTGCTGGGCTTGAGTGCCAGGCTCCTAGCATGCTGAGTCTGGTTTTTAAAGCTCGGCTCTGAGATTTCCAGTTTTCTGTCTTCTCTGTATTGTTGAAACTTCCCGTTTCCATTTGTCATTTGCTTCAAGCATGCTTGTAAAACTGCTCCCTGCAGCTGTTGGGATGGCTGCTCCCAAGTCCCTTCAGTGACCTCTGGTGTCTGTCACCCCAGGGCCCACACTCTCTCATTCCAGGGGAGATCTTCCGGCTCTTGCTTTGGTGGGATCTTCAGTAGAAATCTGCAGGTGTTCCTACCGGGGCCCTGATCTTGCTGAAGCCTGACCCTTTGGCCTCGTCCGGCTGCAGTCCCCACTGACCGTGAGGGTGACAGGCCAGCTCCTGTCTGCTGGCCCGTGTGGCAGCGAGTGCTCTGTGGTGTGGGCTGCAGTTGGGACTCGTGTCTAGACAGCCTGCTCCTTCCTCTGAACAGAGAACCAGGTTAGTGGGGCCTCGTCTGCCCCTGGGGTTTCCCAGCTGGGCTTCTTTGGCTCCAGGTCTCCACACAAGGCAAAAGGAGCCGTGGGGCCTGCCCTGCCCCTCAGGGAGCTCCCCAGGGGAGCCCTTGAGCTGCCCGTCCTCTTCCATGCAGACTCAGGTGTGGGGAGTGTCCAGTTCCTGGAGTCCCTGGAGTGGCCCCTCCACCTCTGGGGGTGAAGCCCTGCCTAGTGCTGGTGGCAGTGTAGTTAGTCACACCTGGAGTTCGCAGAGCTATTAAGCTGGGGTAGCAACGCCTTCCTTGCAAGTTTCCCTGAAGGTGCCCTCGGCCCTCTGGAACCAGGGGGCTGCTCCAGCACACACACTCATCCTGCCTGGGGGCCCTGCCCTCTGCCTGCCTGTGGCCCCTGGAGGAGGCCCTGTGGTGGACACTGCTCAGCACCTGCCAGGCAAGCCGAGGTGCTGAAGAGGGCACTGCACTCGGGCCCCAGGCCACTGGGTAGGGTGGGGACAGGGCACGGCCAAGGCTGGGACAGGTGGCCCTGGGGAGCTGGGGCCTTACCTTCTCTGTCACCAGCTTTTCCTCTGCCACCTCGGGAGCCAGAAAGAGCGAGTTGTAAGCGCCTAGGAGAGAACAGCAGCTCAGCGGTCCGTGCGCCCCGTGAGCCTCCGGGCATCCCCGCCCCGTGCGTACCATTGGCAGGGGGCGGCCCGAAGAGCACAGCCCCGTCCTCGGCCAGCAGCACATTGTCCAGGCACAGGCAGGCTGCAACGGAGTGCGAGTCAGGAGTGGCTGCCCGTGGGCCTTGCTCAGGGTGGGCGGCCCCAGCCTCACCCAGGGTGTGCCAGGAGACGTCCTGCTGTGGCCCAGCTTCTTCCTGCCACAGAGGCCCTGGCAGGCTGCCCCTCGACCCCCAGCAGAAGGGCCTCAGGACAGACCTGCTGCAGCGCCCTCCTCTGCTGGGGATGGGAAGGGCGGGACCAGGAGAAGTGGACGCGACCCGTACCACGCACTGCGCCAGGAGGCCGACCTAGGAGGCTGGGTCTCAGGGCCCCAGACACGCCCACAGTGTTCCAGGGAGCTGCAGGCGGCCCTCTCGGTCCTTATCTTGGACAGGGTGAGGCTCAGCTGCCCAGGCTGGCCTGGAAGGTGAGCTCCTCTTGCCTTGGGTGAGGGCAGGTCACCGAGTCAGCCCTGTCCTTCTAGACCTGTGCTTGCCATGGCCTCCTGAGCTCGATAGCACAGGGGACATTCATCTGTCCTGTGTTCACAGGGTCAGCTTGGGAGGCTACACCCAATGTGAAACGCTGCCCCTCGTCCTGGTCCCAGCATGGACACTGATCCCATTCCTGGTCACTGTGTGAACACTGCCCCCATCCTGGTCACTGCTGCCCCCTCCCAGGCTCACAGCATGGACACCCCTCCTCCCCCAGCCACTCTCCACCTGGGTGCTGGGTGTGGGTCTGCAGGGCGCGCAGGCAGGCCAGGCACAGCGCCCACAGCTCGTACTCCCGGAGGGGCCGGTCCAGCTGGCACAGGAGGTCCTGCAGGGACAGGCTCTGTGGGGAGAGTCGTCCTGTGAAGAGGCCTCTGCCCTCGGTCATGGGAAGCACTTCCACGAGATGACAGGCGAGGGCGGCCTTGACCCCCGCCCAGTGCCCACGGGCAGTCCAGCGCGGGCGCGTGGCAGGGCAGGTGGGGCCTGAGCGTGCAGCCACGGGGAGCCTGGTGCCCCCTGAAGACCCAGACAGCCTCTCCGCCGCTGCTTCTGGGCACATGCTGGACACCAGGCGTGGCCACGTCACGGCTTACAGGGCCCAGGGGACAGTGCCTGTGCTGTCCACGGTGGGAGTGAGGGTGCGGCGCCCTGAGACAGGAGGCTCCGCTTGCCACACGTGGACCTGGAGCGCGGCAGCGTCCCTTGGGCCGGCGGCTGGGCTGGGGCCAGGGGTGGGCCCTGGGCGCCCACCTCGGGGCGTGCACGGCGGTCCCTGGGTTTCCCACACACTGGACTCCTGCAGCCCCGTGCCGCCCCTGCGCGTGGCCGTGCGAGCAGGGCCAGAGGCACCAGCCTGGGGGTCAGAAGTGGGGGTGGGGAGCTTGGGGACCCTGAGTGTGGCCCTGGTGCCCCCAGGGCTGAGCCCATGCGGCCTCCGTGCGCGGCCCCTCCCTCGCTGCTGGTCTGGCCACTGCGCTGGTGGCCTGCCTTCTGGGGCTGGAACTGGACGGGGCGTGTCTGACGGCTGGGCTGCAGGGCTTGAGGTCCGGCCAGGCGAGCCGTTCACTCTGTCTGTGGCCTGTCACGGGTCAGCCCCGGCCTGTGCAAGGCTGGAGACCTCTGCTCTGCCCCCCGGCAGTGCTGCCCTCTGCAGGCCACTCCGCGGGACCCTGATGTGCCTCTGGAAGTGGGCACGTGAGCCCTGTGTGAGGAGGTGTCCCGCCCTGGGGTGCTGGGACCACACCTGCCGCCATGTGAGCCGGCTGGGCAGGCCGGCAGGGCCCCTGCCTGGGCACCGGGCACACTCCTGCTGATGTCCCTGCCCTGCTTGTGGGAACACGAAGGACAGTGTGACCACAATCGCCTGCCCCTCCTCATGGCGCCCAGTGGGAAGGAGGCTGTTGACACCACCCTGTCCTCCAGGGTGGAGGCCACCCTGTCCTCCAGCCGCTGGCCCAGGCGTCTTCGCCTGAGGGGTGCCAGCCCTGGGGACATGGAGCTTCAGGGGGCTGAGCAGCCAGCGGGGAGCCTGCTGTGCTTGGGTCGGGTACGAGTGCCCAGGGGGGCGTTTTGCCCCACTGTGAGGTACTGAGAGGGTGGCACGGGTCCAACCTGGGGTTTGGCGGTGGGCTGGGACCTGAGAGAGTTGGCCAGGTCATGGGGTGGAGCCCATGAACCGAGAGACCAGAGACGCGGTCCCTGCTGCCCCACGTGGGGCCCCTGCCAGCAAGAAGCCTCCACAGGGCAGTCCTCAACCCTGAACCTCCAGCAGTGCGCCACACAAGCCTTTTCTTATTCTTATTCTTATTCTTTTTTTTTTTTTTTGGTACTGGGGATTGAGTACAGGGCCTCCAGCTGGGCAATCTCTGAGCTACATTCCCAGTGACCCTCCCTCCCCCTGCTTTTTGTCAATCTTATTTTGAGACAGCGTCTTGCTTAGTTGGTTAGACTGTCCTTGAACTTGCGATCCTCCTGTCTCAGCCTCCTGAGTTGCTGGAATTACATGTGTGTGCCACCATGCCGAGTTAAACCTTTTCTTTATAAAATGGCATACTTCAGGTATTTTGTTATAGTAACAAGAAACTGACAAATATGGAGAATTAATAATGTACTTGCTAGTTCCAACTTGGCCTAGGTACTAGGCTGAATAGAAGGGCCAAAAATTGTATGCTACTCTGAGAGTCTATGGCAACAGCGAAAACAAACCAAACCTCCCAAGCTTCCTCTGCTGCTTCCAAGCAGAACCCTCTGTCTCTCCCAAGGGAGAGTGCCATGCTGGGGGACCTGTCCTGCTTGGGGACCCTGTCCTGCCTGAGGTCCCATCCTTGCAGGTCCTATCTTGGTGTGGCACAATCCTGGCGCCTGCCGGCACCTTCCTGTGCCAGGATGGAGGGTGAGCGATCTCAACTCAGTTTTGGTTTCTGGCCTTTCAAACAGAAGAGCAGGACAAGGAGGCCCTGGGGCGAGAACTGAGGAAACAACCCCTGGGAGCTGCCAGCCTCAGCCTGGCAAGAAAACTAAGGCCCAGGCTGTGCAGTGTGGTGGGCGTGTGGGCTGGGGGTGGCTGGGGGCTGCTTCTGGTCGTCCAGAGATGAACGCCCACCTTCAGGGCTGGGGAGGGGTCCTGGCCTGAGAGCAGCACCTAGGACAACGTGCGTATTCACAGCTTCCTTCAAACACAGCAGCTGGTGCCCAAGCCGTGCCCACCCCACCCCACCTCGCCCACCAACCTGCTCTGTGGCTGCACTCTCTGGCTGCCCGGCTCCTTCTGGAATCCCCTCGTCGTCCCCTGGAGTCTGGGCTTCATGGCCTGCATCTCTGGGGTCCATGGGACAGGGTAGGGGGCTTTCTCCTGCAGGCCGCTGGCCGGAGAGTGGGGTCTCTGGTTGTCCTGAGGACCCCGGCTCCCTGTCCGCTGAATCTGGTGCCCCTTCTGGCTGGAGCGGGGGTTCCTGCTCGGGCCACAGTCTACTTGTGGGCTGTGCCTTGAAGCTAGGAAGGCCATTTTTCCCCTCCAGAAAGACCTTCCTGGGATCAGGGTGGGAGAGTTCGGAGATGGTCAGCTGTCTCCTTGAGCTGGTCAGTGATAGGCAGAGAGCACTGGCCTCGGGGCCCTCAGGCAGCAGCCTGGGAAACGTCTGTACCTTCCTCAGGCTCCGCCTGAGGATGTCTTTGTCCAGCTCGTGGAGGGGGCACTTGCTGTCGAGGACGAGGCTGGCCAGCCCTTCCCGGCTGGGCTTCTCGCCATTTCTCATGGAGGCTGACAGCAGTGGCTTGGTGGGCTGGGGTCTGGGGCCCCTGCTGGGCTCCTGCTCTGTGTCTTCATGTGCAGTGGGCTGGGGCTGGGGCTGGCCCTCCGGGGCGGGCAGGGCCTCTGGGTCAGCGCTGGAGTCCCCGGGCGGCCTCCTGGGCCCTGAGCTTCTCGAGGCAGGTCTTCCCTTCCAGCTACTCTCGCCGACGTCTGGCAGGAGGCAGGATGTGGTCACCACAGAGGGGCCTTGACCGTGGGGCCACCCTGGCGGGCGGGCGTCTGTCCTGTGCTCCCACCCTCCCCTCAGGCAGGGCCCAGTGACCTCCGGGGTCATCCAGCGGCCCCCGCGCCCTGCCAGGTGCAGCGTCCCTGGGTCACCCTTGCTGTCCAGACATCCCTCCACAAGCTCCTCCTTTTCTGTTAGGATGTCACGTGATCCTGCCAAGTGTGGACTTGATCCTAGGGCGGCCGTGCCACGCACCCTGCTCTTCAGGATGCTGCGGCCTACTTCAGTGGCACCGTTCTATGGCGGCCGTTCTGCACCCCAAAACTACACCTTCCCTGCTGTGGGAGCAATGCTGGTGGCCACTCTTGGCAGGGAGGACCCTCTGGCCACTGTGAGGGCCTGCATGCCCCTTTCCTGAGGCCCCTGGAGGCTCCCCAGACTCCACCAGGGTCCCATGTGTGCAGAGAAACCCCAGATGCACAGCAACGACCTTGCACATGGAGCAAGTGTCTCCAGACCACTGTGGTGTGGGCATGCAGGACTGTGGGCTTTCCTTCTACAGGGCAGCTTGGAGATGGGCAGAGGAGGAGGGCAGCACCAGCCTTGGTGGCATCCGAGTGCAAGCCTGATGCTCAGCTCTCTGCAAGACTTGTTTGGGTCACTGAATGAGTGTGTACATGCCAGTGTATGCACACCTGGCACACGTGATGTGGACATGTGGATGCATGTACATGCTTGCATGCACCTGTGAGTCTGCATGTGTGTGAGCATGTAAAGGTGGACGTGTTTGTGGGTGCATGGGCGCTCTACTGAGCACACACATGGGTGACTGGTGTGGTGGGTGTTTGCAGGGGTGTTGGTGTGAACAAGTGTGAGTGTGCATGCATCTTAACGCACACTTCCCCAGGAGGGTGCACGTGTGTGTGCACCGTGTGCACATTTGATGCACATTTTGTGCCTACACATGGCATGCATGTGCACATGTATGCATGCGTGTGCACATGTGCAGGCATGTACTGTGGGTGCCCGTGCTTACCCTGGAATGCTCCGAAGGACTCAATGGAGAGCACCCTCCTCCCGACGGCTGAGAGGCTCCGGCACAGACGGCACGAGGATACGGGTTGCACCTTCTCCTCACACAGTGCTATGATGCTCTGCGGACACGCGTGTGCCATCCAGGTGAGGCTGGCTCTCAGGAGGAGGCTGCCTCCTGAGACTGCCCCCAGTGTAGCTCCGAGGAGGCCCCTGTCCCCGGCTGCCCTCTTGCCCGCCACATGCACCCTTTGTGTAAAAAGGCAAGGTGTCCCAGGTTACAGAGGACAGGATCCTGTTCTCACGACAACTGCAAGCCAGGGCTTCACTGCAGACTTGCAGGACAGAAGTCATGCCCGTGTTCAAGCACAAAGCAGCGCCACTGAATTCTGGTTGGGAGACCCTGAAGAGGCTGCTGGGCTCTGTGCATGTGTGCGCCTGGGTGTGCAGCATCAGGCAGGGTGGGCAGGTGGTCAGCTGTGGGCACCAACAACGGACAGCTGTGGACTCACCTCCAGGTCAGGCCTGTCTCTGGGGTCCTCTGCCTGCATCTGGTTCAGCAGCGCCTCCAGGTCTGGGCTCAGCCTGGGCTCCAGCTCAGGCTCCGCCACGTACTCCAGGGCAGCCTTCAGGGTCGCCCCCAGAGAGTAGATGTGAGCCTGCGGTGGCAAGGAGCCATTACTGCCCGCTCTGCCACGGCCACCCTCCTCCAGGCCGGGACTCCTGGTGGAACACACGGGCACTGCCCGCTGCGGCCACCGTCCTGGGAGGAAGCAGCAGCAATCACGCTGCCCCCAGGTCCCAGAGGCCCCATGTGCATGCTCTGCCCTCCTGTCCAGTCCAGCCACTGCTGGCCCTGCCAGCGCGGACTCAGGCCCTTTCTAGGTGCTCTCCAACAAAGGCTGGCAAGCACGGGTTTGCCTTTCTTTGAAAGTGGGGGCCTTCCTAACTGTGCCTGGGGGTAGGATCTGCTCGTGGTCCATGCCGGGACGCCAGCTGCGCTGAAGGTCAGCCCCGGGTCCTGGTGGGGCTGCAGCGGCCGCTGCCTCCCTGTGCCGAGTGGCACCGTCGAGCCTTCAGCACTTCAAGAACAAACCAGCGTGGTTGGGATTGTGTCGAAACTGCAGTGGCTTCTTTTATTAATTTGGGAGAGACTGACTTTCTTACAGAATAAAATCTCTATTGCAGAGAGACTGTTTTGTTGGTTTTCCTTTTAACTGACGAGTGACTGGACACCCCGCCTTCTCCGGTACTGGGATGGACCCAGGGCCCCCACGACGTGGTACCCCTCGCCCATGGGGGGCTTTCTGCCTCTGGCTTGCTTTCCGGTCCGTTTGCGCCCTGGTTCCTATGGTTTTGTGGCAATTATTAAAGGAATGTGTAAGCTTTGTTTCTAGTGGTAGTTGCCAACGCAGAGGGTGCCATTTGTTTGTGAGGTATCTTGTTTTGGCTAGCCTCTGACATCTCTGTGCTCCTGGGGTCGGGTCTGCAGACATATTGACAGATGAGGTGATTCTGCCCCGTCCAAGATGCATCCTGCTCAGGGTCCATGTCACCGCCCTGACTGTCCTGAGCCCATCCCTTCTCCTCATGCCCACACCAGGACCATGAGCCACCCCCACCCCTGGCAGAGGGAGAATGGCATCCCAGCCCCAGGCCCCGCTCACATGCTGTGAGCCTCGGCCAAGCCACAGACCCTCTCTGAACCTCAGGGAACCCTGAGTGTTGTCACCCTCACAATGACAGGCAGCAGTAGGCACAGGATCTGAGAATGGTTGCAGAGGACATAGGCAAGAGATGGAGGCCATAGCCCTGCCGTCTACCACCTTCCACCTTGTCTGTCCCACAAGCTCCTGGGCCTTCTGCCAGTGGTCGCTCAAGTCCACACGGCTTGTCTGTGGCCTGGCACTTGCTAAGCACAGGCCCACGGACAGGTGACACACTGACCACACAGTGAGCCTGTCTTCCTGGCTGGCCCCCGTGAACCTGCATGTGCTCAGGGTCTTGCAGGCTGGAGGAGAGCCTGTGGGGCCAACAGGGTGTGCAGTGCGTCCAGGGATTTAGGGAGCCCAGGGGTCAGTCTCAGAAGTGGAGGGGAGATGGTCCCAGGAGGGTAGCTGCATGGTACCTGGAACAGAGTGACGGGTGAGGTCAGAGTTGGGAAGGTTGTTCTGGGAGACAGGGAAGCAGTATGTGGGGGTGGGGCAGGCCAGCTGCAGGGGGAGCAGGGCCCAGATGCATCCATCAGCACCATCAGCACATGGCCAGTCAGTGGGGTCTGGGGTGACAGGAGGAGGCATAGGTGAGGGATGGGGCGGCCCAGCCTGGGTGCAGCCAGCAGCCACGGCCTGAAGCACCCGTGCCTCAGTCCAGAGACCCAGGAGGCTGGGTGGGGTGTCCACCTATGGTGGCCGTGGTGCCCTGCCACATGTTCCTGGGAACAGTGGTGCCTGGAGGGTGAGATGGGTGAAGGCTGCCCCCAGCAGGGTGAGCTCCTGAGCTGGGCGAGGGCTGTCCAGGCTCTGGAGCTGCCTCTGAGCTGGGCGAGGGCTGTCCATGCTCTGGAGCTGCCTCTGAGCTGGGTGAGGGCTGTCCATGCTCTGGAGCTGCCCCTGAGCTGGGCGAGGGCTGTCCAGGCTCTGGAGCTGCCTCTGAGCTGGACGTGCCTGGGCTCCATTTGCAGCACTTTGATCACTCAGGGGTCCTGCAGCTCCCGGCAAGAGCCCCAGAGTAAAGTTCATCTGGGACAGAACAGAGACCTTGGCACTGCAGCCTGGCCCAGATGATTGGCCCATGCTGATGTGGGAACAGGCTTCGTGTACCCCAAGGGCCTTTCCACAGAACAAGGTAGGAAGGACCTACCTGCTCTGTGAGTAGAAGGATGGAACCCTTCTTGTCACCCTGGGGACTGACTGGGGGTCCTCAGAACAGAAGTTCCTTGTCACTCATCAGTTCTGAGTTGTGAGGACCTGGGGCCCCTCCCCTGTCCCACGCCCACCAGCCTCCTGGGTGTCCCCCTGGGATCAGCATGTTGAGCCCTCCTGCCTCACACTGGTCTCCTGGGGAGCTGCCGGTGAAGCTTGGTGGCTCCATCCAGACAGGGCCACAGTGCCTCTGTGTAGGGTGTGACAGGCTAGCTCAGGCACAGGTAGGAGCCAGGGGGTCAGAACCCAGGCCCTGGGAGTTGGGTAAAAGCAGGCTTGTGGCGAGCAACCTGCAAACTCGTTTATTGCAGGAAAAGCCATACATTTTATAAACTTTTTGCCCAATCACAATGTGCCATGGGGGATCAGACCACCAGGCCCCTATACAGGTTCCCTTGGTAATACTAGGTGAACTTGGGGCAGTTGTTTACTTTCCTAAGTGGTCAGAGCGGAATGCTCCTCTCTGCAAGTTTACACACTTGAGACATTAACTGCTGTGAGCCAAGAATTAGGATTCCTCCCAACACCTCTGCAAACTCGGGAGCTCAGCATCCTCTGCAGGAAGAGGCACATCCACCCACCAGCAGAGCCCGAACCTCAACGCACTTACCTCGATGGTAGTAGGGTAAGTGGGCAATACATTAAAATAAATCAGGTGCTACAGACACAGGCCAGCGCACAGGCTTGTGCCACATCACAGGAAGCCTGCATCCCGCCCAGGGAACACGAACCTTAACACCAAGAAAACCCAGCAAACTGCAAAAAACCACAGCACATGGACAGCACTCTGAAGCCACAGTGTGACCGAGTGAGAGGTTATAAAGAGAAAGCAAGCCCTAGTGCATTCGGGAATGAGAGAGGCCCACTGGGCCTGAACGCTCGCCAGTGACCACACACTCACACAGCAGCCGCCCAGTCAGCCCTGCTGAGTCCATCCTGAGAAGCAGAACAGCTGGGAGAAACCCACTCAGCTCTGCGTGGCCTGGAGGCCCGCGAGGGATGGCAGGTCCTGGCGTGGATCTTGCTCTGGCTCTGGCGGATGCCGCGCACAGGGATGTGCAGTGGAGAGGACCTGGGTGGCGACGTGCCCGTGGTACATTCATCTGCATATACGTCTCAGTGAAAGGTACCAAAACCCGGCCCACTCACAAGGCTAAATTACTCAGGGGCTAAAGAAGAAATCTTGATGGAAATAAGGTTCTTAGAAGCAAATGCTGTGTGGCAAAGCTCACAGGATGCAGCAGAGCTCACATGTCGAGGGAAATTCATGGCCTTGTGTTGTTGACATGGACACTGGGGAGAGGAGCTGAAAGTGGGTGAGCTGGGTCCAACTCGGTTAGGAAAGGAACAAGTAAAAGGAGAGAATGATCGACAGAGAAGTGTGTGTGCCCAGGAGACAGTGCAGGACTCCGGACAGACCCACCAGGCAAGCTGTGAGGCTGCCCAGGGCAGGAAAGGGAGGTGCAGACTGGCGCTCGGGCAGGGGCGGCCTGAGGGGCCGGCCACAGAGGGCTTCTACCTGTCCCCATTCTCCTCTGCCGGAGCTGACCAGAGAGCCCACCCTGTGAGAACGCTGGGTGGGCTGGGCGTCTGCCTACTAGAATGGACAGTGATGATGCACTTTTCTGCCAGGACAGAGACGCCTGCAGCAAGCTCTGCCGGGCGGTGGAGGCCAGCTCATCCCGTGCTCAGACACACAGGGCGAAGACTGGGACACCAGCAGGGCAAGACCACTAGCCACCCACGGACCGCGCAGCAGAGTCCACAGGGTCACTCCTGAGCCAGACTCCACCGTGTGCAGGGGAGAAGACAGCTGGCCAGCGGGGTTTTCCTCAGTGAGAAAGGGCGATTTAACACCAGGAGATAAACAGGTAAATCACTCTTGTGGTGAGGGACTGAACTCAGGGCCTTGTGCACGCGAGACAAGCCGTCTACCAACTGAGCTGTGTCCCCAGCCCGGGAAGTCAATCTTGATAAAGAAAAAAATCACATCATCCTTTCAAGGAACACAGAAGGAGCACCTCGCAGAAACGCAGCGTGCACTCAGGACAACGTGATCGGTCCAGCAGGGGACGTCTGTGCTAAGGCAGATGTCCTGCCAGGAACGGTGGGGGCGCACTTGGAATGGGCAGCCCTTCACGGGGGCAGGAGGGGCTCGCACTGTGCTTCTAGCCCGCTCCATGCTGCTCCTCATCGCACAGAGTGCCACAGCAAAGGGAACCCCAGGGGTAACCTGGTGGCTATGTTGGTGATTTGATCAGGGAAAGAGAAGAACTAAAAGAATCTGCCCACTGCTAGAAACAACAGCCAGATTGTGCAAGATGGTGGACTTAAAATCAGGATAGTAAAGTGACCTGTACCTCCGTAGACTAGCAACAAGCCGCAAAAGACTGCAGATAAAACACAACGTCAGCTTCAGAACAGAAGCAGAATGTAACAAAATCCTGAGAACGAATCTAATGAAAACCTAACACCAGGACTCCACGGCAGGTGAGGCGCTGTCAGGGGCTCACAGAGGCCGCCAGGTATCTCACCTAGAGCCACTCCAGCCACGTGCCAGCTGAGCTTCCTGGGACTTGTGGAGCCGATTCCCAAATTCACCTGGGATAAAGCGCCAGAGCAGCCGGATGCCCCCGCAGGCACGGCCCTGTGGGCGCGGGGCTTTCTCAGAGAGCCAGTCCTAGTGCAGGGATGGGCCTGGGGGCCCAACAGGACAGAGCCTGCTCTGTGGCGGGGTGGTGTGCATCGGAGCTGGCCAACTAACCACACCAGGGAGAGGCCGGCGACGAGGAAGGAGCAGGGGTCCGGGGGTCACACTGGGTAAGAGGGGACGGACACGAGAGTCTGAGTTAGTCACTGCACATGTGCTTTGGTGACAACGCACGGATCCTGTCTGTTAACTGGAGTTGAATAAAGTAGGAGCAACGTAGGCTTCAGGCAGATACGGTGTGAGGAGCAAAGGGCGATGCTTTCAGTGAGACAGCGGTGAACGCCTGCTGGGCCTGGGGCGGGAAGCCTGTGCAGGGCGGGCTGCACCTGAGAGGGAGGACGGCTGCCCACTGCCTCAGAAGAGCCCAAGTGCTCGGCTTCCTCCCCGCCCGCTCCCAGCTCTCCCGCTCCCGCTCTCCCGGCCAGCAGGGCCGTCCTCCGAGGCCCGTGATGTGCTATCACAGCAGGGAATGAAAATCAGGCACTCACAGGAAGGACAGACGGCACAAAGCCACCCCTCCACACTGCTGTCCTCAGGCTTGAAGGTGGGGCCCTAAGGCGGCCCCCTGGGGATGGAGGGTGTGCTCAGAGGCCAGCCGGGAGCCCACTGCAGCAGCCAAGGCGGTCAGGAAGCTCCAAAGGCAGCGAGGAGGGGCGCCCGGTGGGTTGCCCTCCTGCAGCACTTACCTCAAAGGTGTTCCCAGTCAGGTCAAACTCTGGGGGAACAAAGGCACCCTCGGGGTCATCTGGAGAGGCAAAGAGAAGGCTTGTTCTGATCACCCACCCAGAGGCAGGGCGAAGAGGCACGCCCACCAGAACCCAGCCAGGAGCCTCCGGGCAGAGTCAGGAAGGCTGCTAGGCCACGGCCGCGTCCTCCTCTCTGCCCTCCCACTGGAGTCCTGAGGATGCCCAGGCATCGCGAGAGGCAGTGGTTGAAAAGAGGAACCTTTAGCTGTCCCCTAGGGTTCTGTCCCTCTTCCTGAAGGCCATCTGGGGAACTGCCCAGCAGCTCTGCGTCCCCTGGGAAGGTGCAGGGCAGCCTGGCCAGCTGAGCCACGTGGTCTCACTGTCGAGTGGGGGGCTCAGGCTGGCCGAGACCCTCCCTGGCTCTCCAAGGGCATGTGCCCAGCCTGGAGCAGCAGGAGCCCACAGGCCTCCCGAGTTCCATGTGCGGCCTGCCTCCCTCCCTCCGCAGTTCTTCAGGCTGAGGACCCTGGGCCCTGGGCCTGGGCCCTGGTCTGCCTGGCTGCCCAGGGCTCACGATGCCCTGAGAGGGTGCCTCTGTCCCAGCCCCGCCCGCCGGCGGCTGCCATTGGCCTCACCACTGAGCTGCTCCATGAAGCACACGTTGCCGCTGGTGTTGAAGGCCAGCGTGTCCGGTGTGATGCACAGCGTCTGGAAGATGGCGGCGTGGGCCACGCTCCGCATGGACAGGCTGCACTCCAGGCACACGGCCCAGGCCTCCTGCTCGCTGAGGCCGCTGTCCCGCAGGGAGAGGATGTCGGCCAGCGACACGTTCTCCTGCAAGACAGGCCGTGGTGAGCCCACGGAGGGTCAGGCAGGGCACACGCCCAGCACCGAGCCGTCCAGGCAGGGCACACGCCCAGCACCGAGCTGGGCTCTCGGGGAGCAGGGGGCTTGCGGTGGTCTTTCACCTCATGGGCTGGGAAAGGAGTTTCGGGCCGGGACTTTTCCAGTTACTATTATTCCTTGTTGTGAGATGGAGTCTCATGGCCTGGCCCAGGCTGGTCCTGTGCTTCTGGGCTTGGCTGCTCCCAAGTGCTGAGCCTGCAGCTGGGGGCCACCACATCTCACTCCAGCCTTTTAAATTTTACCTGTTTATTTATGTCTTGGTGCCGGAACACAGGGTTTTGTGCTTCCTTGTGCTCCCCAGCCCCTCACCACTGAGCCACACTCCCCTCCTGGCCAGGTCATTTTTTAAAAAAAGACCCATCCCACTGTTCTCTGGCAGTCAGAACTGTGAGCATTTGGTGAAACTCCAGCATGTAGCCTGGAGCCGGCGTCTGCTCGTGTCGCGTAGGAACGTGGCTGTACTCCCGGGAGGCTGGCTCGAGCCTGTGAGCTTGTGCCCAGCTGGCCACCTGCTCAGAACAGCCCGACTCGCAGCTCAGCCAGCTCACTGAGGCTGTGCACAGGTTAAGCCACGGTCATACCTATAGACCACACTCCCGTGCACAGGGAGCCGCCCGGAGGGCTGAGGTGGTGAGCCTGCAACCCGGTCATGTGACGTTCAACTGCATGTGTGTGACAGGTACAGGCGTCCAGACGCTAGCTGTGGGCAGTTCACATGGAGGACACAGTGGGGAGGACCCCACTCAGCTGACCGCCTGGCCTCCCCATGCTGAGCCACTGCAAATTCTGAGTAGGCTCCAGGATTGTGGAGCTCAAGGGACCCGATGGCCTGTACCAACACCACACTCATACGCACACGGCTGCCACACACACTCTCGCACACATGTGCCATGTGTCTCCACCTACTGTCTGTTCCCACATGTGCATGCACATGCACAGAAACACACTCCTCCACTCATGCATTAACATATGCCAACATCGTCCACACACATCACACACATCACACATACCCACAGGCCTGTCGTAGTCACACAATTCTGCACCAGTCACGATACACGTCCTGACTCACCCACACACCAGACACCTGACTCCGAGGCCCTGTTTGGTGCATGCCCCCTGCTGCTCGCCCTGTGTGTGTGTGTTTGTGTACCTATGGATAAGGTAGGAGGCTCAGAGGGAACCGGGCTGGGGCTCTGGGTCGGCAAAGGATGTGGGCACTCTTGGAGGGGTGAGGATGGGACAGGAGGCGAAGCCCCCAGCACCTGTCCCAGCCTTGGCTGCAGCTCCCCAGGACATGGACTCTTCTTCAAGTGTGGGCAAGAGCTCAGGTCCTAAAGGGTGAGCCTGCCTCCAGGTGGCCCTGCTCAGGATCCCCACAGCCACAGATGAGGGAGCCAAGGGCTCCATGGTGTGGCCTGGGTCTGCCCTGCTGTGTGTCTCTGCACATCCACCGTGCGTGTCCCTCTGTGGTCCAGGGAGGGGATTGTAATGACACTTCCCTAGACCTTCCAGCTCCTTCTGTGTCGGCATGCTCTCTGCTTGCTCCTGGGTTTCCCTGGCTGCTCTGGTTTGAATCTAGACAATCCCCAAAGGCTCGTGTGTTGAAGGCTTAGTCCCCACACAGCAGTGTCCTGAGGTGGGGTTTTGGAGGTGACTGACCTTGAAGGCCTGACTTCATCAGTGGGCTGGCCTGTTGGTGGATTCGTGATCTGAATGGACTATTGGGCGGTGATGGGCTGGCTGGAGGAAGTGGGTCACGGGCACCTTGTCCCAGGCCCCTTCCTCCCTGTCTTTCCCTCTCTCTCTTTCCTGACTGCCATGACCTGAGCAGTATCCCCCTCCATGCCCTTCCCCCATGATGTTCTGCCTCACTTAAGGCCCAGAGCAATGAAGCCCTCCAACCATGGACTGGACCTCTGGAACCATGAGCCCAGATAAACCTTTCCTCCTCTGAGCTGTTTTTACCAAGTGCTGTGTCACAGTGATATGAAGCTGACCAGCACACTGAGACACAGTCTTCCTGATGTGGGTCTCCCTGCACCACCTAGGCTCCTCAGGACCCAGAGCGCCCAAGGATCCAGCCATACCCATGAGGCCCATGTGCACACACGTGTATCACACCTGCATACACACCTGCACCAGCACAAGGCACCTCATGTGAATGCACAGCGCAGCGCACGTGCACACAGCACACAGCACACACTCACGAGCACACGCCAAGCGAGGCACTGCCCCAGCAGGCCCCGTGATTCCGTGCCACTTAGGAGGAACGAAGCCCGCCCACGACATGAGTCTGTGCCAGGCCCAGTCCCACGGCAAGGCTGCCGACAGGCTGCTGCCGCTGCTCACACTGGCCAGCAGCCCGCCTGCTCGCAGGCAGCGACAGAGCCTGCCAAGAGAAGGGAGCTCTTCAGGCACACTGCAGGGCCATCTTGTGGCCGCAACACCACCTCCTTCTCAGGCTCAGGGCGAGGTGCCCCTGAGCGCTTGCCAGTGCTCGGGGCAGCTGCAGACCTGCACCCCCAGCACTGTTCATGCTGCGAAGGTCCAAGTGGGAGGAAGCAGAAGCCCTGAGGGTCTGGAGCCGCTGCTTCCCGTGGGGCTCGGGCCTCTCCCAGGACAAGGTTGTCTCTGCCTCAGAGCTCACAAGGTACCCCGGGCCCTCTGGATCTCCTCGTCCAGCACCGAGGGACCCCCAGCCTGGATGCTGGGCCCTGCAGCCACCCACCCTCTGAGGCCTGGACTAGAGGAGGCAGGAACACAGGATGAGCCTTGGCTAAGGGGCCAGGGGCAAGGATGAGAGACCGGGAGGGATGTGGGCAGCACTCACCAGCCGCTCAGCCTCAGTCCATGGCCCCCCCAAATTCCAGCAGAGGCCCCATGGCCACTCATGAACAGAGCCCAGCCATATGCCTGTGCCTGCCTCTGGAAAGGACAGCTGTCAGCCTGGTCGCCAGGCAGGCCCAGGCTCCAAGTGAAATATGCTTAGCCCAGCTGCAGGGTCCCCTAAGTGGGTCCCATGAGGCTTAGGGCCACAGAAGACTTCCAAGGAAGGGGAGTGCTGTGGTCAGCACAGCTGGCCTGGGCTCCTGTGGAGGCCTGCACGGCACCCCTGCCCAGAGGGCCCACTCCGGCTGGGGCATCATGATTCACACTGCAGCCTCTTCTGGCTCCTGCCATCTGACCTCGCAGCCTCTAGCAGCTCCCTCTGCTGGGTGCAGGCCCAGCTCCTGGGGTGGGTGAGAGGGTCCTGCTCACCCTTCTCCAGCAAGGAACTGCCCAGGGGTTGAGGGGGATCACCCAGATTTTGTTCCCTGCTGGGCAGGAAAGAGCAGTCCTTTTCCTGCGATTGTGTGGGCCTAAGCGCACCCCCATGCCTGGAAGGAGGGTCCCCATCCCCAGGGGCTGTTCCCCAGGGCAGAGGTGGCACTTCAGCTCATCTCCTGTCCCAGAGGATGGGGTACTTATCTGGTTGTGCAAAGCATTCAGCTCAGGGCTTCTGTGCATTGAGGGGGCCTTCCCCCGTGGCTCAGACAGACTCTGAGTCTGGGTTGCAGGGGACTCAGGGGTCACTGTGTCCACTTCAAAAACACTTCTTACAATCAACTGACTTTTGAGATGTGGTATGTTCCAACAGGACCTCCAACCCAAACCGAACTCACTGCTGAGAGCACGGCAGGCGGCAGGCCCCGGGGAGCCTGACCGCCAGGCCAGGGGAGCTCTGCCACAGAGCCCTGGCCTGCTCTCCCCAGGAGGACGCCCTCCCCTGTCTGAGGCTGTTCCTGGAAGTAGCTCTCCCTGGGTCTCAGGCTGCCCCCTGTTCTGGGCTCCTGGGTTCAGGAGCATGTCACACGGAGTCCAGGAGGGGACACTGGGAGATGCTCCTTGTGTGGCCCAGCCACTAGCCCCAGAGCCCAGCCAGTCCCACCCTAAGAAGTTCTGGGAGGTGCTTTCTGGGTTTGACAAGGGTGAGACCCTCCTGCTATCGGGAGGCCCTGCCTGGCCCCCAAGGGAGCTATCCTCACCTCCTAGCCTGCCCTGGTCTGCACCCTGACTCTCAGCCCTGGCCACTTGGCATGTGTCTGCCTGCCCAGTAGCCACAGTGCTGCCCAGGTCTGATTATGCTGTTCTGCCTCTGACCCCATATGCCCTGTCCAGAGCAGCTGAAATCCATGGGAGTTCAGGGAGGGACAGTTCTTCCCAGAGGTTGGCCTTGGGCAGTGCCTGGGCAGAAGGTCTCCACGGTGCACCTAAGGTCCTCTGCGGTGTGCCTGCAGGTGGCCGGGGATCTAGGGTGGCGGTAGCTCCAGGACCTAGCCAGATACTGCCGTCCACTCACTGAGCTCTGGGTGGTTTCCAGCCCAGCATCTCCTTGCATACTATGGTCTGCCCATGTGCCGCGCATCTCGGGGCGGACTGGGCTGTGGGGTGTTGACTGTTTCACAAGTGAATGCCAAGCTGTTTTCCAACAGGCTGCTCCTGCTCACACTCCCACAGCAGTGAGGGAGCACTGCTGGCCTGTGGGTCCCGCCCACACACACCACTGTCCACCTCAGTTATCGCCATCTAGTGACCACGGAAGATATTCAGGACGGGCATGTTCTGCATTCCCCTGATTGTAATGAACTTTCTCTTGAGTTTGCCAGTCATTTGGACTTCCCCTGGATCGAGATGTGGACGGACCATCCCAGGCGTCCTGGGCTGTCTGGAGGCTCCACTGGTCCCACGTGGTCTCTTGTGTCCTCACTGGCACTGCCCTGGGAGCTGTGCATGGTTTGGGCCATGGAGGCTCCTGTGGCTCTGCCCTCCAGGTGACATGACAATCACCCTCTTCCTTACCTTACAGGACAGGTGCAGAGGCTGATAGGTAGGAAGCAAAACCCTCTAATGTGAACCAAGCCAGGCAGTGCAAGAGGCATGAAGTCTGGACTCCAGGTCTGCTCTCAGACACAGGACGTCTGACATCTCAAGACTGGGCCCAGGGGACCCCACTCCTGCTCACAGGAGAGAAGGCAGCACCCTCCCCTGCTGAGAGGCCCACCTGAACTGACACCACTAAAATGTTAGCCTCACAGTTCACCTGCAGGTCTCTGCACAGTCACAGAGGAGACTCCCCCACACCCCAGGCACACCGAGACTGATCCAGTCCAGGGGGTGCTGGGACATTCCTGTGACAGAAGGTGGCATGGTGTGGCGGAAGGGCAGACCAAGCTCAGGTGGCAAGCTTGTGTTCAAACTCGGCATTGCCTTCTGTGGTGCCTGCTGCTGCCTCGGGTGCTGGACACAGAGCAGAGCTCCCAAGCTCAGCAGCTGGTGCACAAACGTACTGTGTGCAGAGCCATGTTTTCAGATCTGCTTCCAATGGCGACCAGAGGGTGAATCTTCTGAGGGGGCACTGGAGTGCGTCCTCTAGGGGAGTTTCTGAAGGCTGTGGCTGAGGACACCTTTTCTTTTCCATCAAAGCCAGGGAGATATCCAAAGGTTTATTTATTTCCTGGCCTCTCCTCTCTGCAGCCTTTAATTGCACCAAATCCAGGCCACATCGGGGGTGGTGGCCGTGCCAACCCCCTGCACTGCTCAAGCGGCCTCTGGGTGGCCAGGCAGCAGCAATGGATTCCTTCTCCCTCCGGAGCTCACTCCTCTGGGAAGTATGGGGCTGGCAGCGGGGCCAGGCCCTGGGGACTGCAGCCATGGGGCCTCTGCTCCAGGAGGGTTCTGGCCAAGTTTCACTCATCAGTTGGCCAGTTTGCCCAGGAGGGCTAAAGGAGGGTCTTCAGCATCACACTGTCCCCAACGATTACAGAATGCCATATTCCTTAACAGAGAGCCAGAAGCCCAAGTTGGAAGGCTCTCCCCAGAGACTCCATATTCTGAGAGGAGAGGGTGTCCCAGACACCTGGCCACAGTCTCTGGGGCCACTTTCATACTTGTTCACAGCACCGAGTTAGTGCCTCTGACGCCGACATGGCCTGTGGGCCAAGTGGGGCCCAGCTTCTCTGCCCCTTGGAGGGAGACCACAGGCAGAGCACTCCCCGGGGAGGGGGGTCTGCCTCAGGCTCCCAAGTCCCGGGCAGGAAGCACAGCTCAGTCCTGGGGAAGCACAGTGCTCACCCTGCATTAACCCTCCACCCAGGCTCTGAGCCTGGCCCACTGCAAAGGTAAACAGCACCCTACACTGTCTGGGTGCTGACGTGCCCCACTTGTCTGCCCAAGAGCTACAAGAACAAGCCCACCCAACGCTGGGCGCCAACTTTGGCAGTGACAGCTTCCACTGCCGTCCCATGAGGCATTCCAGCAGGACTGGGGGTCATGAGGACAGGGCTCCCGGCGGCCACCACCTGCTCCGCCAGGTCTGCGGGGGCGGGGACCGCCCAGCCCTCCCTGTTCCTCCGCAGATCCCGGCGAGAGCCGGTGGGGTCCCCGGTGTCTAGGGCTCACCTCGTCTTCTGGCAGGGTGGGGAGCGGCTCGAAGTCGTAGAAGTCCAGGTCCTTGCCGTCCTCCTCATAGAGGCTCACGGCGGCAGGGTCCATGGCCTGCATCCTGCGCGCTCCGCCCGGCCTGCGCGGCGGGCTGGTGCTGCGGCCAGGTCCGCGCCCCTCGCAGGTCCGCGCGCCCCCGTGGGTCCCTGCCCGGCAGCTGGCTCCCCTGGGGTCCTCTCCCGGCAGGTCCCCTCCGAGGCTGGCCGCCGCCTCTGCGCCCGCTGGGCCGCTCTGGGCACCACCAGCTACGCGCGGTCGGCCGCCATGGCAACGCGCCCGCCGCCTGCCGCAGTGTCACCGGCGCGGGGGACGCCTGGGGCGGTGCCGGGGCGGTGCCGAGGGCCGTGTCACTTCGCTGGCCTGGGGGCCCCGCGGGCGTCCTGGGAGAACGACTTCTACGGGGTGCGCGGCGAGCCGCCCGCGCGGCTGTGGCTGTCGGGGGCGGAGCCACTCGGTCCAGGGCCGCCGGCGGGTCCGCACTCACGCCCGGCACACCGAGGGCGTAAGGGCCTGGCCCTCGGCGAGAGCGCGAGAGCGCGTAGCCGGCGACTTTTGCCCCATTCCCTACTCCGCCTCCGCGGGGGGCGAGGCTGCCGCAGTGTCCTCAGTGGCCGCGCGGGGAGGGCGGGGTGCTGGGCTTTCCTGCGCACCAGAGTGAGTTTTGGGGTGGTGGGGTGGAGAGCCTAGCAAAGGGCCAGTTGCCCCTGCCCCTCTCCCCGCTCCCTGAGCTTTACCCAGGGCTAAGACTCCCTGCGTCCCACCTTTCCACGGGAGCGGTCATTTTGGTGGGGTCTCCTCACCCTTAGAGAGCAGAACTGTGGGTCCGAGGTCTCTTAGGAGAGAGGACACTGGCCGGGCTTGCCTATGCGGCTGGCCCTAAATCCGGAGCCTAACTTGGTCAGGCATACAGAAGGTTCTTAATATGTGCTTCTTGTGACAGGTCCTGCAAAGTCTGAATGTGCAGTGTGGATAGGCACTGTCTGTCCTTGGTCAGGTTCCCACAGGCCCCCTCCCTTCCTGGCAGGTGTAAGGAGCTCCCTGGAGAAACTGCCGGGAGTGGTTGGGTACAGCCTCACCTGTTCAAAACCCTTTCCTATGCATGGCCCAGTGGTGTGTGCCTGTAGTTCCTGCTACTCGGGAGGCTGACACAGGAGGATTGCTTGAACCAAGGAGTTGGAGGCCAGTTTGGACAGCATAGTGAGACATCATCTCAAAAAACAGAACAAGAAGAACTGACCCCCAAGGCCAATCCAAGTCCACTGAATAAAAATCCAGCATAGCGCCCCCTGGGGTGTTCAGGAACTTGGATCAGCAGTCAGGGTAGGTTGGGGAGTGCAGGAAACCACGGCTGGAGAAAAGACATCTCATAGTTGTGTGGCCTTGCCAGATGGCCCTGCTTTTTCTGGGCACCACACAGGGTCTGCAGTAGCGCTTGCCTCAGCCTCAGAAGGAGGCGAGACACAGCAGGCAGACCCACTCCAGCCCCAGAGTGGCAGCCCGTCCTTTGAGTCTGGATAACAGAGCTGAGCCCTGGGCTTCAGGTTCCCCAGCTGTAGGGTCTGGAGGTGCCACGCTCCTTTGTCAAGACCTGGGCATGGCAGGGCGCCTCTGCCTCCCCTGCTGCCCAGTGCTCCCCCAGGGGGACCTGGGGGTGTATGTCCACAAAAGGAAGGCTCCCAGCCTGGGGGTGGGACTTTGTCAGGGCTGCAGGTGTTCCCGAAAGGTCTGGTCTTCACTGCTCAGTGGAGTGACGGGAAGCGTATGCAGCAGGTGTCTGGTGGGCCTCACTGAGCATGCCCATGTGCGTTTGCAGCAAGCTTCTCCAGCACGCATGGGCCCGTGTTCTGGTACCTCCGATGTCGTAGCATAGGTTAGATCAGAGCAGGCCTCCATCGGGCCCCATCTTCCCAGAGCTGATGGGTCAGCCCCGTCCAAGCGGACTCTGATGTATTCTCCATGAACAGACCCTGGGACTGACCTTCCTGTCCATGTGCCTCTCGCGTGCCTAGCTGGCACACCTTGCTCCTGAGGTCTCTCTGGGGGGTGTCAGACTTCTTCAGAGAAGGCCGGGCTGCACTCTCTGGCCCTGGGCCCAAGCTGTGATTTGGTGGCACTCTGGTCTTCCGACAGTTAGCTTCTTGACTTTACTCTTCCCTGTCTGCTCTGTCCTCTGTCCCCCCCATTACCCTTCCTCCAAGACCTCCCCTTGGCCTGCCCCATCCCTGCCCTCTGCCAAGTCCTGCCTGCCTTGAACTCCCTCTTCCACAGGCACCCAGGGACCCAGCCTTGGACACTTGCTTGGAAATCTGGCTCATGTTGTCACCAAGCCCTTGCCACATTCAGCTGCTATTGGGATTCGTCCTGTCCTTCTGACCCCCACCTCTCCAGTCGAGGGCTCACACCTGTGCTTGGCCGTGCAGTTGGTGCTCAGCTCGACAAGGCAGGTGGGGTGGGGACTTCAAAACCTTGGCTGTAGTTTTCCCAGAAAGAGTTTTGACAAGCTGTCGAACCACTTGTATATTTTCAAGTCAACATCTAAATTAAAAAAAATAAAAATAAAAAATGTAAATAATTGCAAAGAATGTGATTTCTTGTGTGGTATAAATATTGATGCTCTGAAATAAAACTGTTAGTCACTCCTGTCAATGTATTCAAGAAGCTAAATACCAAAGTGGTTTTTTTTAACCCACCATCAATCATTCACAAAATCCACAAACAGTTTTTTTAGGTCAGAAATCTCTCTGAACTTCTTTCCCTCAGCTCATCCTGGACATCCTGCTTTGCCCCGAATCTTGTCCTCCTGTGACATGTTTTGTTCCGTGGAGTTCCTATTGACCCTTGCGACAGATCCGTGTGCTTTTTAGTGCTGAATATTCAGTGGACAAGACATTCTGACCCTTCTGTTTCCTGCAGGGCCATCAGGCTTGTGCTCATTTTACGGGGTGGAGGGAAGGGAAGTGGTAAGGTCGCTGGTGTGAGGTGGGAGCAGACACGGAGGAGGCCTCTGCATGGGCTGCTCCTGGTCTTGGTACGTGTCTGGGTGCACCCGCACTGTCCCGTCCTGGCCTCCTTGCAGGGGTGCTGGGGCAGCAGAGAGTAGGTAGAGCCGCCCTCCCCAGGGTTGTGGCGCTTCCCGCGTTGCTGGCGGGGGAACCTGACTGTCGCCTTGCCAGCCCCTGATGCCTGGGCACCAGCTTCCGGCAGCAGGCTCTGCGGCCCCTCCACCCGGGCGTCCCCTCCCCCTGACAGCCTCTACCTCCTCCTCCTCCTCCCAAGCAGGCAAGTGTGCAACCGAGGGCCAGACCAGCCTGGAGTACGAAGGCACATGCGAAGTTCACGTTCCCAGCGTGCGCCCTGATGCAACCTTGCCCGAGCTCCTGGCCCGTGTCCCCGTGGCCTTCCCCACCGGAGGTCACGTGTCTTCGCAGTGCCTCGGTGTGGAGGTGAGATCAGGAAAGGACGGGTGTCCCAGCTCAGCTCTTCCTTGCAACATGTGGGTCAGGGACACTCCGAGGAGCCCAGCGAAACTCCTGACACCTGTGACTGGGCTCTCCACCTGGCACTCCCGGTGAGAAACAGCTCTGGGAAGCTGGACGGAGCCCGTGAAGAAGGGACGGTCCACCTCCAGCCGACTGGTCAGGAAGCCACATCCTCAGCACGCAGGCTGCGCCCGGGACTGCCTGTCTTGTGGGCTGCAGTGCTGTCCACATGCAGAGCTCGCCCGTGGCCCTCTCTCCCTTCAGGCGTGTCCTGGCTACTCCTGGTCCCTCAGGTCTCTGTGCACATTCTAAAGTCAGTGCTGTGTCCCTAGATGTCTGGCTGGGTCACAGCAGCCCTGCTCTTCCACAGGTCTCTGCGAGGGTCTGATTGTGCGCACGCGTTCCTCTCCCTGTTCGGAGTCTCCTCCGTCCTCCAGGGGATGCCCGCAGTTCTCTGTGAAGGGACCGTGTGCACATCTGTTATCATGGGTACGTGAACTTGTGTTGTTGTAATGACAATTTTGTACAGAGTTGACTTTCTGCTCAGTGCTGGTCATGGAAATGAAATGGGCTTTTGTGTGATGACCTCACGTCCAGCCGCTGCTCAGCACGCCTGTCAGTTCCAGCCTCTAGTGGCGCTGATTTCCTGTGTGAGGAGGTCCGATTCTTGGCAGCTGGTCCTTGTCACATCCTGCCCTCGCTGCTCCTGCAGCACCTCCTGTGCCGTGTTGGGATGGCAGTGGTGTGGTTCCTGATGTTCTAGTTCACAATCAGTGTCATTTTGCTGAGATTTTTCTTTTTCAAATCTCCCTGTAGCAGAGTAAGCTTCCCTCTCCTGCAATTTGCCAAGAGTCCTTTTTAAAACCACAAACAGCTGTAGAGTTGGTCAGATGTGCTCTCTACCTGTGAGATGATTGTGATACCCACCTTTGTCCTGCTGATGATCACACAGGTATCGAGCGTTCCTGGAACGGGTGCGCACCCTTGTGACTTTCTCCTTCCCAACACCGCGGGACTTGGTCCAGGGTTTCTTTTTGGGGGGTGGTCTTGCCTTTGCTTTCACTGGACGGTGATTTGTCTTTCTCTTACTGTCCTTGTTGGCTCTAAGTACAGGTCATGCCTGCCCATGGATAAGGGGCTGTGTTTCTTCCTGTCCTCTGGGAGAGTTCCTGTGAAACTCCGTTGGGTCCTCCTTCAGTGTGATCAAGCCATTGGCCATCTGGACAGGATGACTTTTTTTATGGGACGTTTCAAATTATGTTTCAATTCTGAGTTACATAACCATTAAGCTGTCCGACCGCCTTCTCCCCTGGGAGTCCAGGTCCCAACCTGCCTGCCCCGCTTGGTCCTCTCGAGGTCACGGGCAGCTGGAGCCCGTCCAGTTCCGGCTCACGGCCCCCATGCCTTTCTTTTCTTTCTTCTCTTTTGATCAGATTTTTGAGGGTTGTCGATCTTTTTGTCGATCTGTCCATCTTTTCAAAGAATGTGTCATTTTATTTTACCTATTTCTGTTCTTCCCCATGTTATTTCGTCCCTTCTGCTTTCGGCTAAGGGAGTCATTTTCCTATTCTCCAGGTGGGTGTGAGGCCCACTGACTTTCGGCCTCCCCCCAGACCCTCCTCTCTCGAGGCACAATCTTAGCACGACGGGGGTTGATATCACCATATCCTGGTCACTCAGGCCAAAATGTTTTCTTGAATTCCAAACATGGGGTGTTTCCTAGTCATCCCGATGTGAGTAGCTCCTGCTGGGACGCCCTGGTCTGCAGCTGTGGAGCCAGCATGCTCCTCCTGGGGCATGTTCCTGTCACTGCCTGCACCTGGGAAGGTATGTGAAGACCATTTGCTATGACGAGAATTGGCTTCTGCTAAGTCTGCCTGTTCTGAGGTATTTGTTGTTGCACATGCAAAACACAGGCGTTTTATATTTTCCTATTGAAATTATCCTTTGTCTTTAGGAAATGCACTTCTTTGTGAATTTGGGCAAATACTTTTTGCCTTAAAAAGTATTTGGGAAAATATTTCAAGGGCTAAAATCAACAGTGTTTGATTAGGCAAGACTTTTGTGCTCGCTCTTATTTTTCCCTTTCTATATCCTTATATTTAAGTTGTGTCTTTGTTAACACTATAAGGCGACAGAGATAAAGATGTAAATAAAATCCAGTGTGACCATTTTTGTGTTTCAACTGCAACATTTACTTCATTTATAGTTACTCTATTACTGATACATTTGCATTAAATCTATCACTTGTTAAGATCTTTTCCCCCTGGTTCTATGTTCCTTTTTCTCTCTTCTGTGTTACACTGCATTGATTGTTATTGTATTTTGTTTTTCATCTTTGTTCATTTGGAAGTTTGTAGAACTTCTGAAATCCATGGTTTGTGTTCTTAATCAATTTTGGAAAGTTTTATCTTTAGATATTATTTCAGCTACTTTCTCTTACACCCTATTCTTCCCCCTGAACCCCCCCTAACAAGCCTTTGATATTTGGATTTTAGTTACATTTGTGATAGATCTACTCATACTCTCCTTCATGTCTTTTGTCCTCTTTTCTGTATTTTCTTTTTAAACTTTATTCCGGATATTTTCATGTGGTCCATCTTCTGGTTTACAAACTCTCTTTAACTGTGTCTAATCTACCATCCAATCTATTCATGGAATTCTTTCAGAATTTGGGGGGGGTCCTAGAACTTAATCATAGTATATTATTAGAAGTTTTGAATTCTTTGCTAAAATTCTCAGTCTTATCTTTTATATCCTTGAGCCAGCAAGTTAAGCATGGTTATTTTAACACATGTGTCTGAAAACTCCAATAATGGGAGTTCCTGGGGGTATTTTCCTTAGTGTTATTGTTTCTGCTGCTTTTTATTTATGTGTGTTTTTTTTTTTTTTAATTAGGTGTTGGTTACTGTGTTTGCAAAAGTTGTCTTGGAAATAATTTGAGAATTAGGGTTATTTTATCTTCACCGAGAAGGGACTTGAGTTTGCTATTTGCCATTGCTTATGCTAATGTATTTTAAAGTAAATTCTGTAACAGGGGCTCCTTTAAAGTTGGAGATTTAAAGCAGGACCTAGTCATTGTCCTAGTTAACTCCATTTTGTGTCTAATCTCTTCTCTCTCCCTCCCTCTCTCCTTCTCCCTGCAACTCTCTCTTTCTCTGAATTATTTCTCCTTCCCAACTGATCTCAAGTTTCAGGAGCAGCAAGTTTTGCAGGTAGGTCATCACCTGACAGAAGCCAAAGTTGTCCCTCAAGCAATAGTGACTTCCCTGGTGCCATCGGGACCCCATAGACACAACCTGAGATACGGGTCAAGCAGACCTCAGTTTAGCCAAGACCACTTGACCACACACACTTCCGGTCCCTGCCCTAGCTCCTCCTCTGCACAGTGCTGGAACTGTTGCCTGTGTCCTGAAGACAGGCGTAGGACACCAGCCCTGTTCCTTCCCAGTTGTCCTCGCTAAGGAAATGCCTTCTCTGCCTCACCACCACCATCCCTCTGCTGCCTGAGCAGTCATGGTGAGTGTCCAGACTGGCCTGTTGGGACCAGAGCTCAGCCCTCTGACTGAGGGTTCCGCTAATAACTCCAGACACAACTATGAAGAGTAAATCATACCTTACGTTAGGACTTGACAGGTACTTTGCAGAAAAAGAAAGCGCTTCAGAGGATAGGGGTGCTGGAGGCCAGGTGCACGCAAGGTCACATTTGGCCTATTTCTAGAAGGGGGGAGGGACTGAACCATTCTGGGGGAGGAGCGTTCCTGGCAGAGGGACAGTCAGAGCAAAGACCCTGAAGTGGATGTAGTGTGGCCGGAGCGGGACGTGGGAGAGGGAGCTGACGTGCTGAGCAGTGGGGCAGCTCTTCAGTAGGGCTGGTCTGCAGCGGGTGTCTGCATTCTTGTTCTGAGGTTGCTGTAACCAAGGGCTTAATGCAGTCGTAGATCTCCGGCAGTTCTGAGGACAGGCGTCTGGAAAGTCAAGGTGTTGGCAGAACCACGAGGTGGGCCTCTCCCCAGGCTCCTGGCTACAGCGGCCCCCAGTGCTCCTTGGCTGTGACACGGTGGCAGTCCCTGCTCTGCCCTCGCATGTCCCCCTGTGCCCTTGTGTGTCTGTGACCAAACTTCCCTCTTCCCACAGGGACGCGGGTGGGCCCAGCACCACTCATCTTACCTCAGTGACTTCCGCACAGGCTGTATTTCACAGGCGCCTGGGTGAGGACCTCACGTCTGTTCAGAGGCACCCGTTCAACCCACAGCCGCACCCTAGCAGACCTGTGGCACAGAGGCTGCTGGCCCGTGCCAGAGCCCACTTGCCAGGCTTGCCCTGGGCATGTGTGGACAGTGTCTGGATTCTGAGTAGCCCCTCACAGCTCCGTGCCGTGTGTGTCTGTCCCACCGTCACTACTGCGAGGACTCCGGAAAGCGCCTTCCAGGTCCGGAGCAGCAGGGCCTCCCCAGCAGGGGGCCCTGGGCTGGGGTTGTCTGCAGTTCTGTGGCTGCATGAGGGTGTTTGCTCCTGGGCAGGGAGGTCCTGGGTCCAGCGAGTGCCTGCCCTGTGTGGTCCCAGGGTAGATGAGGAGTGTGCCCAGCAGCAGGGCTGGTCTTCCTGTGCAGCTGGGGCCAGTCCACACCCAGCCCTGGTCTAGTCAGCCCGCTTCCTTCGAGGGGTTGGCCACGTCACAGATGTGGAGTTCACAGCAGCCGGCTCTCTTGTGCTGTCACTAGATGCCACCCACAATGACTTCTAAGAAGGGTGGATGCCGGCAGGGGGCTCCACCCTGCTGTCCAGCACTGGAGGAGGCCGGGCAAGGCCCTGACCCCTGCTGCCCAGCAAAGCAAGAACTTCAAATGCAGTCACAATCACTGGCCTGCTTCAGAAGAGCCTGGGGAGCCGGGAGCCCCTGACGGCTCGCTTCCCAGAGTGGTTGCAGGGCATCCCTCTCTCTGCTGCTCAGACTCTCGCTGAAAAGGCCTGGTCCGGGTCCCGGGGCTGTGGGCAAGCCCAGCCTTCTCGGCTGCTGGGGTTAGCCCTGCACCTCACAGCCCTCCCCCCAGTACTGGTACCTTCCCTCCCCCTTCTTTTTTTGGTACTGATATGGAACCCAGGGACCTTAACCACTGAGCAACACCCTCAGTCTTTTTTATATTTCATTTATTGACAGGGTCTCCCTGAGTTGCTTAGGGCCTCACTAAATTGCTGAGACTGACTTTGAATAGGGTCCTCCTGCTTCAGCCTCCTGAGCTGCTACGACTACAGGTGTGCACCACCGTGCCTGGCTACCTTTCCTTCTTTATTTGAGGTGTTTCATGAAGTGTCTTTGGTGTTTGTCCTTGTTTCCTATCACAAAGCTGCAGAACTCTGGGAATCTCTGAGTGGCAGGAATGTCTTTGTTACCCCAAGGAGCCCTTTGAGGACTTGGAGTTTATGTGAATGAGGTGCCATAGGACCCTCAGAGAGTCTCAAGGATAGGGCCTGTCACGGGGGAGACCAGAGGTGGGGTTGGAACCCTGCAGGAGGCGCTGGAGACTCTGCTGAGGCACAGCCTTGCCCAGGACTCGGGAACCCCTTACCTGATCTGTGGCCCTGTGCAGCCTTCACTTGGCTATTCAACTGGCACTTCCATCACGTCCTTTAGAATAAACCTATAAACTCAAGTAAGGGTCTCCCTGAGTTCTGCAAGCCCTCGCCGCACATGTAATGAGTTAAGAGGGGGCCTTGGGCATGCTGTTTGGACCTGCCTCTGGTGTCAGGCAGGCTAGTCTTGAGAGGGCCCTCAGCCTGCAGGGTCTGAGGCTATCTCCGCAGAAGTGTCAGAAGAGAGTTGAATGATGGAACTCTAGCTGGCGCCTGCGGGGGACCCACATCTGGCCACAGGAGCCCTCCACAAAGGTGCAGAGGAGCTGCGTGCTGCTTTTTCCTGTTGCGCAAAGTTCGGAAGCAAACTTCACACTGTGGTGTGGCCAGCGGGGCCTCCTCAGGCAGTGTTACCCAGTCAGGCAGTCTGTTCTGGAGTGCACACTGCTCAAGACCTGGACAGATCCCTTGCAGACTGATGTTGATCTTTGAAGACAGAATCGCAGAACAAACTCAGAGTGAATTTAAACGAGTTTAGAGTCACTCTGCAGCCAGGTGCGCCGCCAGGTTTCCTCTCTTGTGTCCCCCCGGTGCATGGGCTGTGCATGGGTCATTTGCACCGGCCCCAAGAGGCCTCCGAGCTTTCCAAGGGTCACTCTTGTCTTGGCTCCAGACAGGAAAGCAGTGCCTTTGGGAAGTCCAAGTCTCATCTGTGTCCTGCTGCCCGGGATGGAAGCCTCCACAGGGCCTTCACATCTCCTGGCCACCTGAAGAGCCACATCCCAAGGAAGTGGGACTTTACCAGGTTTATTGCAGACGGGTCTAAAGACAGTGGGCAAGGGGCAGCTCATCCTTGCTGTGCGTCCTTGTGGTGGCCCCTGGACACGCCTGAGGTTTCTACTGTGCTGCCTCCTGCTGTCTCCCCGGAGTCCTCCTCCTGCCAGTGACAGTGACAGTGGTGAAGATGAACAGGAGTTGCTGGGAGCTCTCCCACACTGTCCCACACAGGAAGGGCAGAACCGGCTCCATGTGCCCGTCCCGCCACTGAGGTGCAGAAAGGCCTCCATCTCTCCTGGCCGCTGCTGTGTGTCTAAGAGGAAGCACAGGTCTCCACCCGCCACCTGCAAAGTGAACCTGATGGAACAGGAGAGGCCCTGAGGCAGGTGCACTTGCCCCTTCTGACTCTGCTGCTGTTGATCTCAGGGGGACTTGGGAACCAGGCTTCAGGACGCCTGGAAGGAGCCGCGTGGGCATGGCCCAGATGAGTCTGGGTCTCTGCCACCTCCGGGCTTCCAACTGTATGCTGATTCCTCCTTTTGAGGATGGCCAGTGACTTCTCAGGGCCCTTTCTGTCTTTTGCATCTGCTGCAGGCCATGGGCACTTCCCCTTGGAACCTGTGGGGCCACAGCAGGGCTCCTTAGCCTTTCCGGGTGTCCACTTGGCTGCCACTGGTCAGCACTTCCCCAAATACTGTTCTTGCTCCAAGGACATAAGAGAGAGTCTAATTTGAGCCACAGCTGAGTGACCGTGGGCTGGGAACCTGAATTCGAGTCACTTGGAACAGCAAGCTCTGCTGCGAGGAGATTGCGTGGACTTCCCTAGTAACAGCGAGAGAAGGTCACAAATCCACACATTCACCAAATGCATTGGTCAGGGGTCTCTGGGGGCCATGGCCCGGGGAGATTGTTTCTATGTTCAGATGCCACCTCACGGTGCCCTTGACCTGGGGCTGGTGGGCGGGAGGCCTGAACTTAGCTGTTCACTCCGGGTTTCACCTAGAGGCCACAGTGGGGTTAAGTGGCTCTGGGAGGGACTGGGCAACCCGGGACTTGGCTCCTTGGCTGGACCAGGCCGTCTGCAGGATCTCAGCGCAGGTGCAGCTTCCCCAGAGAGCTTGGCTCACACTTGTGAACAGGTTTCCTCTGCGGGGATTCGATCTTACCATCTGCCCCACATGGTGAGTGAGCCCTTCTCCCTTCCCCTGAAGATTTCCGGCTGTGATTCAGGGGCGCAGGACTGACTGACATGTGTGGTCTGCTTTGGGTCAGGAGTCAGCATGTTGGACCTGGATGGAGGGTCTCTGGATGGGCATTTGTTGCCCTCCTACTGCATGCCTGCTACCTCTGTGCAGGACAGAAGGGGGGATCAAGGCTGCCAAAGGGGGGCTTCCTGCTGGCTCCGTCACCTGCACCCCAGGATCCACGTTGCAGACTTTGATGCTTAGGAATGGCTTCCTCTTGTCCAGATACTGGTCTACTGCCCATCCTCTGTGTAGCTGGAACTTTCCCTGGGGCTGGGTGTCCAGGCCTAGGGCCTCCTCCAGTCCTGTGTTTCCTTCTCTGTTCATGTTGACCTTGTCCCCAGGGCAGGGCCAAGTTCTGGAGGACATTAGATAAGGGGACACGCCTTGCAGGTTGCCCTGGGGCCTGTGATGGAGCTGGCCCTGAGCGGCTGATGTGCAGGCCCAAGTCCATTCCTGGCCAGAGCTGGGTTCAAGTCCAGGCCCCTGTGTCGACACTTGAAGAGTCAGAGCCCCCTCCTGGCCCTAGCCCAGGTTAGTCCAGCTCCTGCAAATTCACCTGATTTTTCTGTAGCAGAGTTTTTCCCTGGTCAGCCTGGGGGCCCTGCACCTGCCTGTGGGAAATTTGAATGCTTCTCTGACCCTGTGGCCAATATGGGGACCTTCTGGGTTGGACAGCACTGGCTCACAAACTCCAGATCTGCTGGGGAGCATTCCGACAGGGCGATGTGGGTCCTGGGCTCTCCCTGGGTGTTCCAGAATTTCACCCTCCTCCCAGGAGGACCTGGACTGGCCGGAATAGCAGGTCTCCTCTGCTCACCATCCTCCTCCACCTGTTGGCCCACAGAGCTGGAGCAGCCAAGTGGTGTCCACCAGGTGGCTGGTGTCCAGAGGGTCTGCCTCACAAGTCTGGCCCCAGATGTTTCTGTGGGGCCTACCTGCCCTAGGTCTGTGCCAAGGCCCCAACCATGCCAGTCAGGGGGCCTGTGATGGAGAGGGCCAACATGGGAGGGTGAGGGCAAGTGAAGCCCAACACCAGGACACCCTGAGCATGTGTGAGGCCTGGGGACACAAGATGGCTTCAGTCTTGATTCTGCTTCCCAGGGTGACCATGCTGCGCAAGATATGCCACCACACCTGTGACTGTGTGTGCGTCAGGAGCTGAGGCCCGAGGTGTGCCCGGGCTCACCCTCTGCAATGTGTCAAGTAGCATCAAATCTTCAGGGCACCTCTGTCAATTCAGAGCAAAGCCAGTGGGGTGGTGCCCACATCCTGCACGAGGCCTAGGAGGGCTGGCTGTGGGGCAAATACTCCTGTGCTCAGGCTGCTGGCCCAGACACGGGAGGCCGAGAGCCACCGCAGGGAGAGCTGCTCATGTGGACCCTGCTCCTCCCACCTCCCCTGCCTCTGGGCCTTCGGGAGCCAGCGGCACCTGGCTGGGGAGTTGTTCTGCTGCTGCTGCCCTTGCAGCCTGACCCACTGGGGAGAGGTTGTCTCCCAGAGTGGCCCTGGGACTCCCCTCAGCCTTGTTTCTGTCCCCTGTAGGCTCCTTCCTGCTCTGCTGTCCCCAGAGGCTGCTCAGGCCTGCGAACTTCAAATTCTCTCCCTGCCCCGTGTGACCTGCCCAGATGCCCATGGGGCCCTGCCTCTGCCCTGTACCGAGTCCAGTGTTCACCTTGTGTTCTCTATTCTACCTCTGCCCGCCTTGCTGGGCACTCCACCCATCACAGCCGTGGCTCAGCCCAGCCCAGTTCAGAGGCTGCCGGATGGTCTGGTCTCTGCTGAAACAGATGCCCCTTCAGCCCAACGGCAGGCTGTGCTGCAGAGGGGCTGGGCAGTTCTGGGCTCAATGGCAAGTCCTGGCGGTGCCCTGGGGGAGGAGCCTGAGGCGGGAAGCCCAGTCTGTGGCCTGGAGGAGGGCTGGCTACCCACGGGACAGCAGACGTTCTTTGGCCCAGACTCAGGGTCTCTGGGTGACAGCAGGACTGGATTAGATAAGGGCTTCCCGTTGCTGCTTCATGGCCAGGACACCCTGGCCCAGCAGAGCTCAGAAGCCCCAGGGCAGCCATCTAAGCAGAAGGGTCTGCAGCAGGTCCCACCCCAGGGCTGCTCCTTACCACTGATGGCTGGGTTCTGTCCTCTGAGCTGACCTTCCTCTGAAGGAGGCTCCTGGGGCCCAGAGCTGTCCTAGGCTTTGTGGGTCTCAGAGTCTCAGCTATGCAGGCGGAATGTGGCCCCACTAGCTCTTCCCTGACCATCTCATTTGTAGGATGCCCAGAAGGCTTCCTGGAGGAGGCAGCAGTCCAGGGTGCTCTTGATCTAACAAACTCTGGCACCCCAGCAGGCAGATCGGAGACCTGGCTGTGCTGTGGGAGTCTCCCGGGAGATCTGCAGATGCCAAGGCGCCTCCAGGGCTGGGGCTTGGCTGCAGGAAGCAGCAGAACCCCGGGGTCCAGGTGTCGGGCTCTGGCTCTCTGCTGCTTTAGATGGATAGAGTTGCTGCAGCAACCCTGTGTGTGGGATCACACACCAGGTGGAGGGCACCCCATGCTACCTCTGAAGGACGTCCATGTGCATATGTGCACACAACGCACACTCACATGTGCACATGCAAGTCTGTGCACAACGGGCACTCTTGTGTGCTCACACTCATGCACGTAAGACCCCCAATGGCAGCAGCCCTCCCCTCCACACTCACCAGGAAGGAAGAGACACACAGAGGCTGCAGATGGGCGCTGGACGGCCTCCCACTGCACCGTCCGTGGAAGTGGCTGCGCCACGCTCTCCTGGGCACAGCTACGCCTGAGTCTGCGCTCTGAAAACAGCACAGGCGGAGGGAGCCACACCCTGGTCCACCTGGACTCGCGAGGTGGAATCAACATCAGAAAGCAGCAAGGTTCAGTGTTTAATGCTGAATTCTTTGGTTGAATGGTGAGGTGCCCTCTCTGTTCTGCCAGGGGCACAGAGGGTAGAAAGGACTTGAGGGGCCCCGGGGAGCATCCTGGACAAGGTCCTGACCCCGCCCGGACCCTCCTTCCCGTGGAGGGCGAGAAACACGCACGGATGCTATTGACCAGCCTCACCCAGGACAGACAATGCTGAACACTGTATTTTGTCAGGACGGTTTGCTTCCGCAGCGTATGGCAGCATGTCAGGGTCCACGCGTCGCTACAGAAGCAGGTGGGAAGGTACACAGTGACGGGGACTGACCCACCTGGTGGCCCTCACCGCCCTGTGCTGACCCATATGCACGGAGGAGTCCATGTTGGGCACAGTGCTGTGGGAAGTCGCGGCGTCTCTGTTGGTCTCCGAGTGCTAGGCCCAGGTTCCACTCAGACCCCAAGTGTGGGCCTTCGCGTGGCCTCCCACATGGCGTGCACATGCCCGCACCCACGCCCTCTCCTCTGAGACACATGTTAGAAGGCTCTGCTCCTCTGCAGCCACTGCCTGGTGGGCAGAGCAGAGCACAGGGTGAGGCACGTGGATGGCTGGCCTGCTGCTGACCCCACAGCTGCAATGACAGCCGAGCTCGGGCAGCTGAAGACACCTGACTCTGTGCACGTGTGCATGGAGTACGCATGTGCTGGCCCGTGTACACATCACATGTGTACAGTAAGGATCCTGCATGCATGCGTGCATGTGTGTCCATGTATTCCAGTACGTGTGTATGTGTATACACGCATGTACGTGTGTGGTATGTACGGTGTGCATGCGTGTGCGCTCTGTCCTGTGTGCACATGTTCTGGCATGTATGTGTGTGTGCGTGTGTGCACATGAGCCACAGGCTGGGAGGGAGAAGGAGGGGAAGGGTTGTGGGCTCTTGTAGGCATGGCCCCTGGACATGAGCTCCTGCATCTGGAGGACTCTGCCCAGGGACGGGCCACCTGCTTTCATCAACATCTGTCCTTTGAGTTGGGGTTTTGTTCCCAGATGTTCATGGAAATGCAAAAGAGAAAAAGGAATTTTGTCTGGTGACCTTGCCCCCCAGTTAGCCCCTTTTCTTTGTGCAAGGGAACTTGCTTGTGACGTGCCCACGCAGGGGCAGAACCCAGGCCTGACGGTGGCTGGCGGTGGGAGCCGAGTCTCCACTGAGAAGGGTCTGGGCATCTTGCAGAGGCACAGCCCCGAGACCCACCCACAAAGGCCGGCAGCCATGAGCTGCTCCTCCCCACAGCTCCAGAGCGGGGCATGGGGCTCATCCAGCATCCAGGTGCTGTGGGCTGCGGGTGGCTACATCCAGGGCAGGGCTGGTGTGGGGGCAGGGAGTGAGCCTCCACGGGGTGAGCCCCACCCGCAGCTCTGACAGACACGAGGACAGCAGAGGGGTCTGCAGACACTGCCCAGTGTAAGCGTGTTCTGGAGGAGCAGGTCCCCTGGCCCGTGGAGCAAGCTCAGCACCCTCGCAAATGCCTGGGAATGTCCAAGGGGGCCCTGCTGAGGCCTCCTGGTCACTACCCTGCATCTTCTGCCTGGGGTGTGGGCAGCTCCTTTGATAGAATCCAGTGCTCTGTTTCTGAGCTGCCCTGGGGACTGGACACTACAAATAGAGAGTGGGTGACAGTATGTGGACAGCAGGTCCACCTGGGGCTGGTGGAGGCCACAGCCGAATGCTTCTCACCGGCGTCTTCACAACAAAGGGTCTTGGTGGCGATGGCTGAGCCACGTCTGAAAGGCCCAGTCTCTCTGTGACCCCCAGCCCCTCAGGCGACGGCCCCTGTGGTGCCGCAGCTTCTCCGGGGACGGGGCTCTGGAGGCCAGCGTGCTCTGGCTCCAGCTACACCGTGGTCTCGTTTTTCCAGGGCCCAGTCCGGATGTTGCCGGTCCCGTCGGTGCCAAACGGCAGTCCTTCTTGGACGTCACCCTTGAGCAGCCCGTTCTGGCTGGGGCCTCCGAAGGGCAGGGACTGTGTTCTGCGGAGCATCTCCAGGTGGGCAGGGCCTGGAGGCAGTCTTGGCGGGCAGCCGTAGAGGGCTGGGCTGGAGTCACTGCCCTCGGGCTGGCTGACCATGGGGAAGGGGTCCCCCGGGGTGCAGCAGGCCAGCGTGTGCACCCCCATCGGGCCCTCGAGGGAGCTGGGGGGACTGTCCGTGCGGGAGCTGTGGGGGCTGCCGTCCAGGCTGGACGGGATGTGGTACGCGTACTCCCGCGGGGCGGGGGCGGGGGCGGCCGGGTGGAAGCAGTGGGCCTTAGTTCTGCCCTCCAGGCACGTGTGCAGGTGGGGCTGGTGCAGGAAGGCCTCTCCCTCGGGCACGTGGCCGTGGGCCTCCGCCTCCATCAGCTGCTCACAGTGCATCTTGGCGCAGCAGGGGGTGGCGGGCGACAGGCAGCTGACGTGGCCCTGGGCGGCCTGCAGGTTGGTCATCTTGCAGTGGCCGGGCACCGGGTGTCCAAAGCCCCTTGCCTGACCAGGGCAGGGTGAGTCCTGCAGGCAGGCCACGTGCCCCAGCACGTCCCCGTTGGCATCGAGCGTGGGGTGTGCGCTGGGCTGGAGGCCGGGGTCCCCGCGGGAGGGGCAGCAGGCCCACCAGCACCGCCACACGTCCTCCCGCTTGGCACAGTGGTGGATGAGCACGAAGAGCCCCAGCGTCACGCAGAAGGCGCCGTACAGACAGCTGAAGACCATGTCCAGCAGCTGGCCCTGCGACACGGCCAGCGCCCCGAAGGCCCACGTGGCCGTGAACAGGAGCAGTGTGAAGGCCGCGGCCCGCAGCTGGGCCTTGAAGGAGTGCTCGTTCTGCAGCTGCGAGGCGGCCAGGGGCCCGCAGGCGGGCGGGGTGCAGGGCCGCGCCCCGTGGCGGTGGCCCCCCTCGGGCCCCGCCAGCCGCTGCTGCTCCTCCGTGCGCTCTCTGAGCTCGTACCTGCGCTCCGGGTGCCGTCGCAGCTGGACGTAGGTGCCCAGGAAGTACACGCAGGTGACCAGGGTGATGAAGGCGGCGGGCCCGTAGAAGGCGCCCAGGCTGGGCTCCCAGGCCATCCAGCAGCTGTGGGGAGACGTGGGTGAGCAGCCCGGGCGCCGGCTCCGGCTCCGAGCTCCCGGGCCGGGGACCTCAGTGGGCGGCTTTAATTTGGCGGTGAGGGAAAGTGCAGGGCAGCTGAGGCCCGAGGGTGGTGGGACGCAGGTGCTGGCTGACTACCACCCGCAGCTCAGTGCCATGGAGACCGTCTGGATGGGTCCACTGGTCCTCCCGTGTGCTTGGGGGGTCGGGGGCCGTGGGACAGTGTCCTGGGTGTGGAGGTGGCAGGGGCAGAGCTGGGGTAGGTGAGGCTGGGGGACAGGGGGCCTGAGAGCAGGGCTGGGAGGGGTCCAGGGGTCCACCAGGGCCCAGTGGCCAGGCTGGACATTCTGTGCCCAGGGAGACGATGGGGAGGGTGCTGAGAGGGAGAAGGGTCAGATCGGCCTCCGTGTGGCCCGTGCTGGGCCTGCTCCTGTGTGGGGGCAGGTGACGCTGGGGTGTGGCCAAGCTGTTATCTGTCCCCAGCCTTCTCCTACCTGGGTGTCCAAGGAAAGCAATGCAGAGCTGAGTCTGTAGGGAGAGAGGGTCTGCACACCCAGAGGAGGGGCAGGGCACCGCTGAGTGGCCGGGCTCAGGGCAGGACTTGCTGCTCCTCTCAAGGGGGCTCTTACCACAGGCACCTCAGGGATGGTCACTGATAGCTGACACCACTGGCCGCCTGTGGGTACCTGCCACCCACCCCCAACCTGGGCACGGGAGGCTGGGCTGCCCGGGAGGAGCCGGGCAGGGGTTGCTCGCGCCCACCCTCCGCTCTCCCAGGCTGCCAGCACTCACTAGGCCGTTCCCTCGTCTTCAGTCCCATAATTCCTGATGTTCGTGGCCGCAGTGACCCCACAGATGACGAAGGGGACGCCTCCGCTGATGAGGTAGAACCTGCCAGAGAGCAGAGGGTGCTGACCGCTGGCTTCGGGAGCAGACCACGCTTCCAAGAGGGGCAGCGTGGGCTTCGAGCCATTCCTGGTGCACCGAGAGGTGGCCCAGGGACCCTGCGGGCAGCTCCCCCTGGACGAGTGAGCCTGATCAAGGGAGCAGCGCTGCTCCCTTGGGCTTGCTGCTGGTGGGCCTGTGGCTTCTCTGGTCTGCAGCAGACCCCAGCCTCATGGAACCCAGGGTGGAAGTGGGTTGGGCACAGGAGGCAGGGTGGGCCCCTCCCTAAGGGGGCTGGCTGCTGGTGGCTCGAGTCTCCTCTGGACTTGTCCTCAGCAAAGCCTGGGTGGTGCCCCTCCTGCCCCAGGTTAGTCTAGGGACTCTACACTCCTGGCCTCAGGGCGACGTCCTCCGCCCCTCCAGCCCTCTGTGCCTGCTGGGAGAGCTGTCACTCGGAGCCGGGTCCTGTAGGGACAGCAGTTCACCCTGATGGACTGAGACTCCCTCACAGGGCCCTTGGTCAACAGCTCCCAGGGCAAACAGGTTGGCCAGCACAGCACCCTGTGCCCAGCAAGGGGCACCACAGAGCTGCCGCCTGCTGAGAAGGAGCCGTCCAGCTGGATGTTACAGACCCGGGGAAGTGGCGTGTCCCACAAGCTCTGATACTAGGTCTCACATCCAAGGACTGGGACTAGGAGGCCCCCATAGGGAATCCAGGCTGCCTAGAAGCTTCCTGTAGCCAAAGAAAACAGCCTTCGAAAATTAAAGGAAGTAAGAAGACTTAGAACACTGGGGACCGTCGGAGGCCTGGCAGCCTTCACTTCCTCAGGGAGGACCTCAACGCCACCTGGGTCTCACACAGGAGGCGGGTGGGCCTCGGAGGCCAGGCTCTCTGGGTATTTTATGTGAAGTAGTATGAACTTTACACAGGTGTGAAGAAGCTGAAGGTCATAGTCTCTCAAGCAGCCACAAGAAGTTGATAGGAAAAGAACTAATGAATAAATTAAAACAAAAACTGTAAAGCGCTAGAACAGCCCCGAAGACAGAGGAAAGTAGGAACGAAAAAACAACAAAAGAACCACAGCACAGCATCAGGAGGCACAGCGGAGGCTGAAGCGGAGGCTCCGCCTTAGACCTGAAGGGACCCGTTGCTCCTGTTGGAGGCAGAGGGCCTCAGAGTGGCAGAAGTAGGGTCCAGCTGTGGGCTGGCCCCAGAGCCGTCCCTGCAGCACAAAGATGAGAGAGCCCAAGGAGGCCGGTGGAGGCTGTCCTGGTCCCTGGTGGGGAGAAAGCTTCCCGGCAGACAGCTGCCAGGATAGGGAGTGAGTTGAGGAAGGGGTGAGGCCAACACAGCATGGATTTATATTGATACGTTAGCAGAAGCCACTGGAAAACAAAGCAGAGAGGCCACCCTAAGGCATCGAAGGCATCAGCCCAGGAGTCCCAAACAGCCTGTTGCCGTATCTGTGTGGAGTGTGACCCACAGACCATGCGGAGCCATCTCAAAGGGCCACGCTATGGCTGGAGACCAGGCCAACGTGATCCTGGAGAAAGGACTGAGTCCCTGACAAGGAGCGGAGAAGACCCATCGTGGGAGGGGTCTGGGATAGTCAGTCAGTGGTTTCGGCCAAGGCACTGGGCAGTGCCTGGAGGGAGGACAGTCCTCCAGTCTGCCCTGCATAGGCTCGTGGTTCCCTCTGACACCGTCTTCATAGCGTCTCCCTGGGGTTATCTGGGTTTATGCGGTCAAGCTCTCTGCTTGGTGTGTGTCCCTGCTGGGCTTGGTCTCGAGGGAGGGGGAGCTCCGTGCGATTCACTGTAAGTGAACCCCACACACCTGGAACCCGGAACCTGCAGACAGACTGCCGAACAGTTTGGAGGGCGTCTGCTGAGGCTGTGATGGACTGAAATGCACAAATACTAGGCAGATGGATGAATGGGCAGAGGGAGATGGATGGGTGGAGATGTGGATAGACAGGCGGAGGGTGATGGGCAGGTGGAGGGTGATGGGCAGGTGCAGGTGTGGATGGATGGATGGAGGGTGATGGGCAGGTGCAGGTGTGGATGGATGGATGGAGAGTGATGGGCAGGTGCAGGTGTGGATGGATGGATGGAGGGTGATGGGCAGGTGGAGGGTGATGGGCAGGTGCAGGTCTGGGTGGACTGGCGAGGGGTAGAACGGGGGTGCGGTCTCTGGCTCCAGTGCTGTGCAGACACGTATGTTCTGGAAGTGCAGGGGCACCTGCCACAGCACAGTGTCTCTTCAGTGGGACCCAATGCCATGGAGGCACACAGGGTCCAGTCTGAGGGGCGGCAGCCACAGGACTGCAGGACACGTGCCGTGCGGGGCTGGAAGGCCGCCGTGGGATCTGGCCTGGTGCCGGTGTCACCAGCACCCTGCCTGATCCCCCGTGGACTGAGGCAAGGTGGGGAGAGCTCGGCCCAGTGCCTGGAGCCCACCAAGGGCCCCTCTGGCCTGGGTGAAGGGAGTCCACGGGGTTCACCTGGCCTGTGTCCCTGAAGTCAGCAGGGGCTCTGGAAGCACCCAATCCTCTGAGTTACTGGCCCAGTCCTGTGGGCTCCGCTCCAGCCTCCCCTGCCCGTGAGGCCCTCCCTGCCCAGGCCCTGGGAGCCCAGGCCTGCCTGTCCGAGCTTGTGCCTCTTGGGAGATAGTCTGACTGCTCGGCCACGGGAGCCCTTCGGAGTAGGCTCTTCATTTGGGGCCCTGGGGCTCTCTACCCTTGGTGTGGAACACTATCCTGGCGTCCTGGTCTCTGTCCCAGCCCCGCCTGGCCGCAGCACCTCCTAACTGCAGGCCATTTCAGCTTCAACTGGGCTCCTGGGGGAGGTGAGGCCAGGGCAGCACCAGGACCTCCTCCTCCCACACCTCTGCGGGCGGGCTTCCTCTGCAGGGCCTTCCTGGTGGCGGGGCCAGGTTCAGTCAGTAGAGGGCGCTGGAGGCCGCTACAGTGCCTCCCATCTGGCTGCCACTTTTCTTGCTGCTGCCACTGGGTGGTCACCAGTGTGGATGGTGGACATGGGTCCTCAGAGGAGCAGCTGCTGCTCCAACCCAGCCTGGCCAGGCCTCAGCAGGTGATCTCACCTGTCCCTGGAGCTCCTCGTCCACCTCCTCCTTGGCCCCCTGACTCTGCCTCAAAATTCACCTTTGCCCTTTGGAATCGATGGTCCCTTTGGAAAAAAGTCTCCCAGGACACAGAGTGACTGTGGGAAAGGGCTCAGACCCGGGGTGCTGCCGCCAGGGTGTCTGTGCTCACACACAAGCCCACCGTTTTGTGGGTGACTGAGCAGATGGCAGGGGAGTCATGATGGAGCTGTGTGGCCCTCCCCCAGCGCCTCCTGCCCAGTTGTCCACACCCTGGGGGGCAGACTCTCTGACCCTGCTCTGCACCCACAGGCTCAACTCCAAGAAGGGACCTGGAAACCTGCAGCACTGCCTCTACCTGAACTCAGGGCCTCTCGGTGACCTACACACATGCACACTCTCGGTGACCTGCACACATGCACACTCTCGGTGACCTGCACACATGCACACTCTTGCTTGCACACATATGCACACTAATATCACACACAGCACGCACACGCATGCTTGCACACACTTCTATCCACATGTGTGCACATGCACTTGTAGAGTACAAAAAAGCACCCTTGTACACACACCTGCATGCACACACATAGTATACAAATGCCTGCTTGCAAACACCTACATGCACAGTAGGTAACACACATGCACATTAACACACATGCACACACACTTATGCTCACATATGCACAGACCAGCACTTACACCACATGCACGCATGCTTGTATACACATGCATGCATGTGCACAAATCACACACACTCTCACACACACAATCACAGTATACAATGCATGCTCACACATTTCCATGCACACAGATGTGCACAGTACACACACACTTGTGGGTACTCACAGTGCTCACATGCTTGCACATACAGGCACACTTGCACTCACTTACATGTACACACTTGTACCCTTGCACACGTAATGCACTCACTCGGGTAGCACACACACAACCTGAACACACTTATGCATACTTACACTCTCACACATTCTTGCTTGCACACTGCAGGAAGCAGCCATGTTGGCTGCCAGCTAACTGAGAAGAAGAACAGGAGCAGGGTGAGGCCTGGCCCAGGATGTGGCTCTGTGACATGAGCCCTGAGGGACGTGGCAATTGGGGGGGTCAGGGTCCTCGAGGACCTGAAGCAGCCAGGTCCAGGCGTTTGGGGGCCTGAGGCAGGAAGGGGCTTGGGCGCTGTTCCTGGAGGCGGTGAGAACAGAGAATGCTGAGAAACTCATGCCAGGGCTGGTGGACGCCAGGCGTGTGGTCTGGCACCCCCAGGACCTCCGGGGTCACCTTGGCCTGCTTGTTCTCGCCCTGCCTCCCTCCTGTCACAGGCAGCTGTGTCTGCAGACGGACAGGTCAGAGAGGCGGTGGCCTTGACAACTGGAGATGAGGTCTGAGACCTTTGCCGGCAGCTGGGGGCCAGGCCTAGCCCTCGAGGGAGCTCACGTCCCCAGCAGCCATAGCCAGGACGCCCTGGGGCACCTCTCTGCTGGCCCTGTAGCTGCTCAGAACAGAGAAGCACAGGCCAAGCCCCTCAGCACTGGGGTCAGCCTCCTCTAGGTGACCATCACAAAGAAGTCCCCATTAGGCACAGAAAACTGGAGGGGTCTAAGCAAGAGCAGATCTCGGAGCTCCTGGGGGCTTGGAGGGCAGTGGGCAGAAGGGACAGGGAGTAGCTGGGGACTGGGGTCCAGTGCAGCATGCTGCCTCTTTCCTGGGAAGGGTCTCTGGCAGGCAGGGAGGAATCGGGGCTGCATGGGCGGCCCAGGTCTGATGATGGCCTGGGGGCTGGGCAGGCAGCCTGAGCTCCTCGAGGACGCTTCCATAAGGGGCCTGGAGTGCAGATGGCCGTGGGGCCAGGACAGGGCCAGCGGCCGGTAGACTGCTCCCTGGTCTATGCAGAGTCAGTGCTGTGCGTCCGGTGGGGCCTGGGTTGTAGACATGGTCTACGTCCTTGGCCTGGAAGCAATCCCATCACTGTCCCATCTCACTCTGGGGACTTGTTCTTTGTGCTTTTCTTAATTTTCCTCAATTGCTCTTAATTACAGTCCTCTCTGCACTTGCGGTGAGTCTCTCTCTGGGAAGCTGCTGGCCTCAGCAGCTCTGCAGTGGACAACAGCTGAGCTTCTTGGATTCCCAGTGAGCTTCTTGGGGCTTGGGTGTCCAGGTCCGTTGACAGGTCCTCTAATGGTTTTCCTTTGCCATGGAGTCTCTTCCCAGGCCCCTGCTGCCTGTGACCACTCCGGCTAACCCAGATGTGATCTTTGCCAGGGGAACCCCCCAGTCCAGTGGGAGAAGGGTCTCCTGGCCTGGTGGTAGGTGGGATCAGAATCCACAGCCTTAGACAGGCGGCAGCTGAGGCACCGTAGCGCTGCTCGGGATGGCTTGAGCTGCGCTCGCACCGAGTGCCTGCGTCCTTTCTGCCCTAGACATTTCTGCCCACACTGGCCCTCAGGGGCCGTCGCTGCACGTGGGTACCAGTCCCAGTGCTACCTGCCTGCCCACTGAGGCTTTGGCCCTGGGCCCTGCAGAGGGATCTGGGGAGTGGGTCCTGGGCTTGTGCTGCCTCTCTGGGGGAATGTGACCCCACCAAGGCCCTGTCTGTCTAGGTGGGGCATGTGTCCCCGGTGGGCCCTCCATCATCTGGGTGAAGAGACTCTGTGACTGGCAAGGGCCAAGGTGTCTGTCTACCACTGGATCTTGGCTGTCCAGCTGCTCCTTGGGGCAACCTTTGCAGCTCTCTGAGGTTGGTTTTCCATCTGTAAAGCTCAGGGGTGCGCCAGGAGACTAACTTAAGGCCCCTTCTTTTTTTTTTTTGTGGTGCTGGGGATTGAACCCAGGGCCTTGTGCGTGCAAGGCAAGCATTCTACCAACTGAGCGATCTCCCCAGCCCCTAAGGCCCCTTCTGACCTGATGCCTGAGGATGCGTGCAGAGAGGTATGGGGGCTGCTTCATTGGGACTTGGAGCTCCCACACACCCGGGCCCTTCCCCTCCTGAGTGCCCTCCCCCAGCCTCCTGGCCCTCTCCATCCCTTCCTCTCCCTCATGAATGCCACCGTGTCCTGCTCCTGGAGGAGGGGTGCCAGCTGTGCCCCACCTCCTGCCCAGCATCTGTCCACCTGCCTGTGATCCAGCTCACTAAGGCGGCTTGCCCAAGAACTGTCTGCAGAAGCAGTTGGGCTGTTGTGCCCCCAGGGCCCTGGCCCTGTGTGGGTCAAGCCCGGCCAGTGCTTGACTGTGAGCACATCCAAGCCCAGGGTAGTCCAGGATTGCCACTGCGGCCCGAGCAGGTGCTCCTGGCTGCAGGGTCCCAGGGAACTGCAAATGTGCCTTTGAAGGACACGTTTGGGCCTGGTGCCTACACAGAGCTGGCCCCACATGTGGGCATGGAACTGTGTCCTTGATGTGCAGCAAGGGGGTCTTTGTGCCTCTGTGATTGTCCTTTCAAACAGCAGACCTTCAATGACAGAAACCACCTGGTGCGTGGCATTGGAAGCAGCAGAACAGACCGTACAATCAGGCTGTGGTCACAGGTAGCTAAATTGAGAATTAACCCCTAAGTATCTACAAAATTGCAGCAGGAAGGTTCAAAATGTCTCCCCTTGGCTGGTGGGAGTGGAAGACTTGGGCGGAAGGTATAGCCAGAACCCTCCCTGGTGGGGAGGCAGCCATCGCCTGCAGCCCAGGCTGCCCAAGACTTAACCTGTCCTAATAGGTGAAGGGGGCAGTGCATGCAGTCCAAGGGTGCGTGTGGAACCCCAGCAGTGCTGACTGTTGTCATGACATGGGTGAAATCGGAGACACTGGCTGGAAAGTGCTCGGATTCAGGGAGGAAAATTTCGGGAAGCCGCCTGGACTATGAAATTTTGGCGTGAAGCCCTGAGGCGGTCAGTCCTTCAGAGAAGGGCTGCATCGACCTGCCCTGCTTTGACAGGAGGGTCGGCTCAGGGGCCTCGGTCTGTGCCCCTCATCTTTCTCAGTTCTGGCACCTCCTGCAGGCCAGGCAGTCCTCTAACCCTGGGCGACAGCCCCGGCCACTTTCTTTCTTTCTTTCACTTTCTTTAAGGTATCTATCTGTTCTCACCCATGTAGTCCAGAGTGGACTGTCCAGTGGCTCCCCCTGCAGAAGGCGAGCCTTGCTCAGGAGGCTGCCCCTTGCAGATGACACTGCTCTGGGAGGGCCAGCTCCTGGTCAGTGAGGGCCAGCGTCAGGGACCTCTGCTCTGGGCATGTTCCCCTGCTGCCAACAGGCAGGGCTGAGTGATCGGGGCACCGAGCCTGCTGAACAGCCCCCTGGACTGCGTGTGCGAGGCTGAGGATCTGAGGCTGCAGGAAGAGAGCACCTTGTAACCTGTTCCAGCAAGATCCTGAATGGTGTCCTGAGCTGGCCTTCCAGGGTGAAACAGCATACGTTTGGCTGATGTAGGAGGAAGGAGGTCCTCTGTGGACTCCCCTCCCAGGGGGATGACTTTCTTCGCTGGACCCTGCTTGATGGGGCTTCTGCCCTGCAGAGCATCCTGCTGCAAGAGGGGCCGTGTTCAGGAAGGCGACAGCCTGAGTGCCGTGGCAGCTGGCCTCCGACAGTGGGAGGCAGTGGCCCTGACCATACACAAGAGTGGGAAACAGCAGTCACTCTGATCACAAAAGGGAAAATTAGAGATGGATTTTGTTCAGCAATATCTAACTCAGACTAGGCACTGAGGCGATGCACCCAAGACTACTCATAGTATCAGCATTTGGTGACCAGAGTTGGGTACCAGGCCCTAATCAGGAGTTCCACATATTCAGTGGAATGAGGTCCTGGCACTGTGTGGGCAGTGGAATAAAGGTCCTGGTTCCCTGTGGAAAGTGGAGGGAGGTCCTGGTTCTGAATGAACAGTGGAATGGAGGTCCTGGTTCCCTGTGGAAAGTGGAGGGAGGTCCTGGTTCCCTGTGTCCAGTTGAATGGAGGTCCTGGGTCCCTATTTCCTGTGGAGGGAGGTCCTGGTTCTCTGTGTTCAGATTAATGGAGGTCCTGGAACCCTGTGTCCTGTGGAGGGGGGTCCTGGTTTCCTGTGTCCTGTAGAGGGAGGTCCTCATTCCCTATGTCCTGTGGAGGGAGGTCCTGGTTTCCTGTGTCCTGTGGAGGGAGGTCCTCATTCCCTATGTCCTGTGGATGGAGGTCCTGGTTCCCTGTGTCCTGTGGAGGGAGGTCCTGGTTCCCTGTGTCCTGTGGAGGGAGGTCCTCATTCCCTATGTCCTGTGGATGGAGGTCCTGGTTCCCTGTGTTCAGATTAATGGAGGTCCTGGAACCCTGTGTCCTGTGGAGGGAGGTCCTGGTTCCCTGTGTCCTGTAGAGGGAGGTCCTCATTCCCTATGTCCTGTGGATGGAGGTCCTGGTTCCCTGTGTTCAGATTAATGGAGGTCCTGGAACCCTGTGTCCTGTGGAGGGGGGTCCTGGTTTCCTGTGTCCTGTAGAGGGAGGTCCTCATTCCCTATGTCCTGTGGATGGAGGTCCTGGTTCCCTGTGTCCTGTGGAGGGAGGTCCTGGTTTCCTGTGTCCTGTGGAGGGAGGTCCTCATTCCCTATGTCCTGTGGAGGGAGGTCCTGGTTCCCTGTGTCCAGTTGAATGGAGGTCCTGGTTCCCTGTGTCCTGTGGAGGGAGGTCCTCATTCCCTGTGTCCAGTTGAGGGAGGTCCTGGTTCTCTGTGTTCAGATTAATGGAGGTCCTGGATCCCTGTGTCCTGTGGAGGGAGGTCCTGATTGCCTGTGTCCTGTGGAGGGAGGTCCTGGTTCTCTGTGTTCTGTTGAATGGAGGTCCTGGTTCCCTGTGTCCAGTTGAGGGAGGTCCTGGTTCTCTGTGTTCAGATTAAAGGAGGTCCTGGATCCCTGTGTCCTATGGAGGGAGGTCCTGGTTCTCTGTTTTCTGTTGAATGGAGGTCCTGGTTCCCTGTGTCCAGTTGAAAGGAGGTCCTGGTTCCCTGTGTCCTATGGAGGGAGGTCCTGGTTTCCTGTGTCCTGTAGAGGGAGGTCCTCATTCCCTATGTCCTGTGGAGAGAGGTCCTGGTTCCCTGTGTCCTGTGGAGGGAGGTCCTGGTTCCCTGTGTCCAGGGGAGGGAGGTTTCCTGTGTCTAGTTGAATGGAGGTCCTGGTTCCCTGTGTCCTGTGGAAGGACTCCTGGTTCCCTGTGTTCAGTGGAGGGAGGTTCTGGTTCTCTGTGTTCAGTGGAGGGGGTCCTGGTTCTGTGTGTACAGTGTAGGGGAAGTCCTGGTTCTGTGTGGACTGTGTAGGGAGGTCCTAGTTCTACATGGACTGTAGAGGGGAGGTCCTGGATCCATGTGGACAGAGGAGGGAGGTCCTGGTTCCATGTGGACAATGAAATGGAGGTCCTGGTTCTGTGTGGACAGTGGAAATGGAGGTTCTGGTTCCCTGTGTTCAGTTGAATGGAGCCCTGGTTCCCTGTGTCCTGTGGAGGGAGGTCCTGGTTCCATGTGGGCAATGTAGGGGAAGTCCTAGTTCTGTGTGGACTATGTAGGGAGGTCCTAGTTCCACATGGACAGTAGAGGGGAGGTCCTGGTTCCATGTGAACTGTGGAATGGAGGTCCTGGTTCCATGTGGATAGTGGAGGGAAGTCCTGGTTCCATATGGACAGGGTAGGGAGATCCTGGTTCCCTGTGGACAGTAGAGGGGAGGTCCTGATTCCATGTGGATAGTGGAGAGAGGTCCTGATTCCATATGGACAGGGTAGGGAGATCCTGGTTCCTTGTGGATAGTGAAGAGGTGGTCCTGGTTCCACGTGGATGATAGGAGGGTGGTCATAGTTTCTTACAATGTCACTTGAGGTGGTTGATCTCCTCTACAGGTGGTGGGACCAATGTCTGGACCTCGTGGAGTCTGGCAAAGTTGCAGAGACCAATGGGCAGGAGCTCAGCATGTCAGACGTGACAGTGGTGGGTTTAGTAACATGTCCTACAACCAGGAGAGGCCCTGTGTGGGTCTGGGTTGCCTGGGCAGTGCCTCCCAGGAGCTGGATGGAACAGTTCAGTGCAGCTCTGTCCCTCTCATCTGGGCCGTTGCCCTCTTGGGGTCTCTTCTCTTGCTTCCTAATGTCCCTCCCATCCTCATGTCCCTCCCATCCTCTTCCTCCCATCACTATCTTTCTTCACTCTTTACCCTGCTCTGGTGTGTGCTGACTCTGCCCAAGGTCACCTTCACTCAGTCCCTTGGGAAATCCAGAATGTCCTTAGCAGAGCTCAGGCCCTGAGGCTATCCCTCCCCAGGGCTCTGCTCTAAAGCTAAGAGCGGCACTTGTGTTGGTCAAGGCTGACACTCAGTTCCAGGTGGTGTCTCACCTGCAGGACCAAAATTCTAGGACCTAACTTACTCAGTTTACAGCCATTCCTGGGTCATAGACCCCAGCAAGGTCTAAGCGAAGCCTGCTCAGGGGCCTAACCCAGGCCCTCTCTGGAGATGGCAGCTCCCCTGGGCACGTGGCCCACAATCCTAGATCTCCTGAGGTCCCAAGAAAGCAGGTGCTGGCCAGCCTGGCTGCAGCTGGCGGCACAGGAGGATGCACAGACCCCCTCCTCCTGGCCCTTCTGCTCCCACAGCACCTGCAGAGCCACGTGACAGGTGCAGATTCTCCAAACATGGGGCAGGAACAGACGTGTCTCATGTGGAGATCACTCCACAGAGACTGGCAGTCACAGCCACGTGGTCAGATGGGCTCTCCATGATTGCACACACCACCCCTAACTATATGCTCTTAAATAACCAATGGCCAAGGAAGAAACCCTGAGGAAAGCTAGAAGAGGATCTGAGCTTGAGCGAAACCCCCATGACACACCTTTGGGACCCAGAGGAGCAGCTCAGAGGGAAATGTCCACCTTAAAGGAGAAAGGTCTCAGATCCATGGTCTAGGTCATGCTGTAGAGCCAGAAGGAGAGAAATCCCAACCCGAAGTCAGTGGGAGAAGGGGCATCAAGACCAGAGCAGAAATGATGATAGACAGGGAAAGCAGATAAACCGAGCTGAGTTTTAGGAAGAACAGCAGTGGTAACCTCTGCCGGACCTGGAGGTATTGGGCAGCCAGGCAGGAAGGGAAACGAGTGCTTGGGCTGGCGTGAGCTGCAGCAGCGTCCGCAGGCACAGGTGACGTGAGGAGCTGCAGAACCGTGGGTGCAGGGACCATGTTTCTATACGAGGACAAGGAAAGTGGGAGCGCCGCCAGGAGGAGCCCTGTACAGAAGCACTGAAGAGAAAGGAGGACCCAGGGAGGCCAACCGGGAGCTGTGGGGCTTGTGCTGCAGGCCGCGAGGCGCTGCCGGGAGGACCCGGGGCTGCAGGTGCAGGATCCAGTCCCGTGGAAGGGGCAGCTCCCCCTCCGTGAACCGCGTGTCCTGCGAGTGCAGGATCCAGTCCCGTGGAAGGGGCAGCTCCCCCTCCGTGAACCGCGTGTCCTGCGAGTGCAGGATCCAGTCCCATGGAAGGGGCAGCTCCCCCTCCGTGAACCGCGTGTCCTGCGAGTGCAGGATCCAGTCCCGTGGAAGGGGCAGCTCCCCCTCCGTGAACCGCGTGTCCTGCGAGTGCAGGATCCAGTCCCGTGGAAGGGGCAGCTCCCCCTCCGTGAACCGCGTGTCCTGCGAGTGCAGGATCCAGTCCCGTGGAAGGGGCAGCTCCCCCTCCGTGAACCGCGTGTCCTGTGGCCCCAGTGGAGCTGGTCACTCTCAGTCTAGAGCTGTGAGCTGTGCTGGCCCAGGCCAGCCTTCCACCTGAGGGCCTTTGGCCTGACAGCTTGCTCCCAGGCCCCGCGCCTGCCACTCACCTGGCCCTGCACAGTCGGGCTGGGTGTTGCTGCAGTGGCCAGGCACCCTCCTTGGTGCCGAGCTTGGCTCACGTCCCGGAGCCTGCCACGGGGTGGGCTCCCGCTGCCTCTGTCGTCAGGGAGCCTGGGTGGGCCACTGCTTCACTGCTTCTCCTCACGCCCAGCAGGCTGTTCTCTGAGGGCCTGGACCCCTCTGTGGTGCCTCCAAACAGGGTGTTCAGGGAGCCCTGCCTCAGTACTGGCCATGTGCACCAGGGGCACGTCCAAGTCTGAGGGAGACCAGGCAACTCACCATCTAAAGTCGCAAAACACCTGCTGAACCTGCTGTCAGGGAAACCACAAACCCTGGTCATGGTTGGGAGCAGGTAGACATGACTTTGACCTTGGCAATGAGTCTACTCAACAGAAAGTTTCCAGCCTTCAGAGGCTGAGGCCTCCCTCTGCCAGGCCTCCATTGAGCCCTCCTCCTCCGCCACACAGCCAACACAAGGACAAGGACATATGTTGGGGCTGAGGGGCCAGCACCCACTGCCCACCAGGTATGGAGAGAGGAGGCACCCAAGTTAACCTAGCCACATGGTGCCCAAACTCATGCAGAAAGGGGAGGCAGCCTTGTCCTGGGTTCATCCACTTGAGTCCTGCAAAATCTTACATGGCTGCCCTTTCCCTGTGCTCTCCCTGGAATGGACTTGGTTTCCCCAAAGCCCAGTGGGTGGTGTGGAATGCACACAAACACCTTGTGGCCTCCGGAAGGGGCTTCTCAAGATGTGGAGAGCCCAGAGCATCACTGGTGTTCCTAAAGAGCCTGTGGGATGTTATTTTCCTTTTACCTCATTGGAGAACTTCAGGCTGGGCCAGGGCACTCGGGACTTGAAGCTCAGAGAGCAGCGTTACCTGGGTGCTGGCAATGTTCTGTCCAGGCTGCTCATGAGTTTTGGGATTGGGACCCGCAGTGCAGACCCCAGATGCCCATTGTAGGGCCAGGGGAAGAGCCACCTCTGAGTGGGATGCTGGGTGGAGGAGATCATGGCAGAGGCTGTGGTCCAGGGTGTGGAGGGCCCTCAGGGGCTCTGAGAGAAAAGCCTCCAGCTTACCAACTCCTGGGAAGGGGCGGGTGCAGCACATTCCCACCAGAGGGCTGCAGAGGGGCAGCCTGCCCCAAATGCTCTTCCAATGGTGCTGGACCATGGTGGAGCTGGGGGTAGTCCTTCCTGGTCAGTGTCAGAGGGAGCTGTGAGGGGCTGGGCGTCCACAGTTCAGGAATCACACCTCCAGCAGCAGCAGGTGCCCGGCACAAGAACCTCTGGGCGAAGTGTCTTTCAAACACTGAGGGCCCCCGGGCAGGGTCATTCCAGGAGGACTCAGTAATAGGTCCAAGGTGGAGACTCAGTGACCTCCCGGACAGGGAGATGAGGTCTGCTTCCAGCCTGGGGGCGCTGCTCTGAGCTGGGCATTTGCAGGCTGCAGTGTTTGGGGTTTGGTCTCCGCTTGGAAGAGCAGACAGCAAAGCTCCTGCTGCTGTCCAGTTACGGTTGCAGTGTGAGGAGCAAGAGGAACCTGGATTTCCGTGCCCTGCCGTGGGGAGAGGGGCCGCTATCTCGCCCTCGCCCTCGCCCTCGCCCTCGCCCTCGCCCTCGCCCTCGCCTTGGGCTGTTCCCGCAGCCCCAACACACACAGCTCCTGTCACATCTGCTGAGTCCCCCTGAGCAGGGAGCAGGGCCCCTTTCCAGACCCTTCCAGTCCCACAGGCCAGCCATGGTCACCTTAAAATCAGTGCCTGAGTGTGTAATGACTCTTCAGCTGAGGAGCAGGTGCCTCTGTGTCACTGAGACCAGGGGCGAGCCACAGCCACCCAGCCCCACCCAGCACGTCATCCCCCAGGTCACCCCCGTGCTGCCCGGCCCCAGGTGACCATGCAGATCTGATCATCTCCAGGCCTGGAGTTGCCTGGACAGGCTTTCCCGAGACCTGGGGGAGGCGCAGGGGCCGGGGCCCCAGCGGCAGAGGGAGCTGTGCGGGGAAACAGACTTGGGTACCTGAGTAGGGGCTGCTTGGGGTACGGTGGTTGGTCTGGGCCTGGGCACGGCAGGGCCTTCTTGGTCACCTGCTTGTAGATGTTCCTGGCGGTCACTCCGATCCACAGCATGGTGGACAGCGTGGAGTAGTGCAGCAGGATGCCCACCTGCAGGGGGAGAGGGGTCAGCCACAGGCCCAGCAGCTGGCCCACCTGGTGACCAGGCTCCCAGGGGACCACACTCTACACCTGTCAGTGACAAGAAACGAGGCTCGGGAGTGTGTGGGGCACTTGCAGGGGTGGCAGAGACCTGTGGCTGGGTAGTTTTAATCTCTTGCAGAGAAGTGGGCAGGTGCCCCGGCTGCCCGTGGCTCAAGCACCCTTCCTGGAGTAGCGCCCACACCTTGGCCTCCTGTCCCAGTGCAGCCTGCGGCAGGAACCACTGCGAGTGCTGCCATTTGTGGCACTAGGTAAGAGAAAGCACCATGGTCGAGGCTCGGACAGCCCGCCAGTGCCTCATCACCATGGAAACGGCCCGAGCGGCGGCCGGCCCTGTGCGCTAGCTAATCACACATTCCGCACTACTTCCTTTCCATCTGATTTCCTGAGACGGGGTTACCTTTGAGGTAATAACCTGACATTTCAAAATGACAAGTAAAATATTGCTATAATTGGAAAGGACATAAACGTTTAAGGAATACAGAGATTCCTTGAATAAAGCTAACGTTGCACCGTTAAAACGACTTATCAAATCTGAAGTTCCATTTTTACGTATGAGTGAACTCTATGATGACTGACGAGGATTTTGTGGGGGTGGAAAGATCAAAGCGCTCTGTTTGTGGTCTTGGAGGAGCTCCCTGCGAGTGGCTCAGGGCTTTCCTGGGCGTGCCTGGCCCTTGGGCGGGGTGGGGGCTGGTGTGCACATCTCAGGGGACCCTAGCCCGGCCAGGAGCATGAGGTGCTGGAGCTCTCTGCCCCCAAGAGCATGGGCAGCAGCGGCCACCTGGGCCTGACCTGGACTTGGAGGAGAGTCTCTCTCGCTCCTCAAGAATCCCCGTGTGGCTCCCCTTGTTGTGTGCACACAGAAACTCAGAGACGTCCTCAGAAGGAGCCCAGCATCAGTCCAGGGCGGGGAGGGCAGAGCGCTCAGGGGTTGGCCTGGCTAGGCTGTGCATGGACACGTCGGGAGGCCAGAGCACTGCAGCTACCTCAGGAAAGGAGATAGCAAACTGCAGCGCTCACGCCCGCGTGTCTGGGCCAGGGCCAGCGCTGACACACGTGGCCACGGGTGTCGCTTATGATGTCACTTAGTACTTCAGTGAGACTCAGGGTCATCTCTGTCGCCATAGCAACGGCCTCTTCTCTCCAGTCATGCAGAGGCCTGGGGCCACTTCTCTGGGCATCCTGCTGTGGTGTTGGGGCGTGGGCTGGGAGCCCTTATTCCCGCACTGGGTTGTGGTCACAGGTGGATGACCGAGGTGGAGGCATCTGGCTCCTCGGTGTCTCCCCTGCAGCAGGTGCTGGAGCCACCATGCTGTGTGGATGCCCAGGCCAGCCCCCTTCCTGCCTGCCAGGCTGCCGGTCAGAACCCACCGGGCTCCACCTCGTGAGCCCTGGAACACATGTCCATCCGGGTCCACACGCTTGGGAGCTAACCCTCGGGGGGGGGGCTGGCTCCTGCGGCCTCCGAGGTGTGTCCTGAGCGGCCTCTGGGCCTGGTTCTGCTCCTCTGGCCGGCAGCTAAGCAGCTCCCAGGGTGCTGCCGGCTTGTCTGTGCTTGTCTTCTGTCCGCTGTTGCCCGGAGTCCAGCTCCAACACTTGAGCGAGGCAGGCTTGTTTCCGGCTGTTCCACCGCACAACTTGGCCTGGCACCTGGCAGGCACATTGGCCAAGTGAGTGGGTGAGTGAGTGGACAGGCCTGCCCCTTCTGGAATGGTAGCAAGAGGTGGGGACGGCATCTGCACAGGCCATGGTCTTTCCTCCGCCAGCTGGCAGAGGGCCTCTTCTGTCCAGAGGCTCTTCATGCTGGAGGGAGCCTTGCCCGCAGAACACCACCTCTACAGACATTTCCTGACTTCCTGACCTGACCCTGCCTGCCGAGCACTCTGCTGGGGCCGGACTGGCTTCGAGCCCCGGCTGCTGGTCCAGGTTGGCTGGAGCTTGGGGACTGGTGCAGGTTCCTGCAGGGGGTGGCGGGGTTCCCTAAGGCCCCAGGGCGACTCCCGGGGCTGTGTGGCTAGCAGGGCCTGGCTGGGGCACACTCGGAGACAACATGCTGGACGTGAAGAGAACAACCACAAGACTGCCTTTCAGAAGGCTGCAGATGGCCGTCTACAGCAGGACACAAACAAGATTCCGGGCGTTGCTGTGGCCCCAGCTCATGAAGGGCAGTTCGAGAGCTTGCCCACCCGGGGGTCTCTTCAGGCATGTGTGACCAACTCTCCTGCTCAGGCCCGGGCATTGGGCTGGCTTCCCGCCTGGACATGGCATGTAGTCACGGGTTCAGAACACGCGGCGGGAGGGCTCAGGGGCACCAGCACTGTCTCCAGGTGTGGCTGCCCTGCCCGTAGAACACTCAGACTCACGTCCGTTCAGTACTGGGAAAGAAGGCGGCCCCCAGGTGCTGGGTGTGACTGGTGGTAGGAGCTCAGGGGAGGAGAACTTCGATTGCAGCCTGGGTGGCTCCTGAGGCACACAAATGCCTGGGGCGAGCCTCTCCTGCAACTGGACAGGTCAGGGGATGCCAACAGCCACTGAGGTCAGTGCTGGGTCACACGGGCCCAGGCCCAAGGAATGAGGCAGGTTTCCCCCGCGCCCATCAATAGACGTCCACTGCATTTGTAGTAACTAGGGCAGCAGGAGACCAGCCTGAGGCCCCAGGGGCCCAGGCAGATGCTGGCCCAAGAAGTGACAGACTGCATGGGTCCTTGGCGTGTTGCTCTGGGTACAGGAGAAGCCCCACCATGGAGCCTGGGCTCAGAGCAGGTCAGGGGCTGTGTGTGCACCCTGGAGCCACAGCTGGGCTCCTGGGCCTGAGCCACAGCCGGATGTGAACAGGACTAGCCTGGTTCTTAGGGGAGGACCTCCACCATGGGCTTTCCAGGAGCAGGAGGTAGTTCCTACTTTCCCTTTTAAACAGCATCAGGCCAGCACAGGAGTGGAGAGGATCCGTTCTGTGGCTTTCACTGCTTTTCATGCTGGGCGTTTTGAGGACCTCCCTTCCCTGAGAGAACAGAACCACAGGTGGTCTGCAGGTGGCCCTGAGCTCCCCTGACCTCAGGCAGGCGGCATCTGGGGTTCTGACTGGACTCTCCCCTGAGCCCCACCCGGGGGCTCTTCAGGAGGGGCAGTGCGGCCCAACTCCTGGGAAAGAGCCTCAGAGTGGGCCAGGCTGGGGGTGCTGTTTTGTGTGACTGAGCAAACTGGGGGCTCCCGGTGGACACAGCTGTCACGCAGGCGCTGGATGGATGCCTGACCCCTTCACAGCCAGGAGGCAGAGTCCCACTCCCACCCCAGGGACATTGAGGACACTGGCATCTGAAGCAGGACGAAGACACTCACCGCCTGGCACAGGATTGGGTGCTTGGTGCGGTTAATGCCGCCAGCAAACACGGTGAAGGTCAGGGCTGCGTGGAAACAGAAGTTGAGGAGCGTGTGCCGGCCTTTCCGGCTGATCCGGATGGCACTGCGGGAGACAGAGACCTCAGGTTAGGAACCGGCACTTCAGGGAAGAGCACTCTCCCCTGAATCACCCTTGGGGGCGCTGGAAGCCCTCAGTGGGGCCAGCGTCGCAGACAAGATGGCGGCTGTGCCAACGCGTGCCAGCAGTTGCTTGGGAACAGCTCCCTGCAAGATCGCCTAGAGAGCGAAGCGGAGGCTCTGCAGAGTCCACCAGTCTCACAGCATGGCAGATGAAGGGACGCCATGTCTGGTTCCCAAGATGGGTTCCTTCCTCCCAGCAGGTGTCTGACCCTTGGGGAGGACATAGCTACGTGACTGGGCGCCCACAACCTGGACTGGGATGTCACCTGGGCTGTGACCATCTCCATGACAACAATGTGTCTAAGGCGCTGCCCAACTGGCGGGGGCCAGGGCTTGGTGCTGCCATGCCTTGGACTTCACCATGGCCCTGAACATGTCTGGGTCTCTTCCATGATCCCGGGGCTGAGGTCCGACTGTGTGTGCCCCTGTTCCTATGCTGAGACGTAATCACCCAAACAATGGAACCGAGAGTGGGATGTCTGCAGAGCTCCAGTGAATGGGATCAGGGTCCTTGTAGAGGGACCAGGAGCTGCCTGCCCCTTCCACCACGGGAGGACGCAGAGAGCAGGCGGCTCTTGTGGGTCAGGACACAGGCCTCATCAGGCACCGAACGATCACTGTGCTGATTTGGGACTCTTCTGTCTCCGGAACTGTGAGAAATCAACTTCTCTTCTAACTTATTAATGACCCAATCTCCGGTCACTTATCATGGCAACCCAGTGACAAAGACAAGGACTTCAGACCCTCAAAGCCCCTTCCCATGGCCAAGGCCTCTGTTCCTGCCCTCCTCTCCCATGACCAAGGCTTCTGTTCCTGCCCCTCCTCTCCCACGACCAAGGCCTCTATTCCTGTCCCTCCTCTCCCATGACCAAGGCCTCTGTTCCTGCCCCTCCTCTCCCACGGCCATGGCCTCTGTTCCTGTCCCTCCTCTCCCATGTCCAAGGCCTCTGTTCCTGCCCCTCCTCTCCCATGTCCAAGGCCTCTGTTCCTGCCCCCCATGGCCTCTGTTCCTGCCCCTCCTCTCTCACGGCCATGGCCTCTGTTCCTGTCCCTCCTCTCCCATGTCCAAGGCCTCTGTTCCTGTCCCTCCTCTCCCATGTCCAAGGCCTCTGTTCCTGCCCCTCCTCTCCCATGACCAAGACCTCTGTTCCTGCCCCTCCTATCTCATAGCCATGGCCTCTGTTCTTGTCCATGACTGTGACCTTGGCTCCCAGACCTCTCTCTATGATTGTGGCTTCGAATGAACCTGAGTGACTTGCTGTCTTGACTGCATCCCTGTCTCTGCGCTGTGGCCGTGGCCAGGCCCAGCTTGACCTGTGTCTTGGCTGTGGGTGGCCTGGCTGTGTCAGCACCCTGCTTACAGCTCAGTGCCGCTGCAGGTGACAGAGACCCTGAGGCCATCCCCGCCCCAGGCAGGGTGGCCAGAGCCCAGCTCAGAAGTAGAATCCAAGCAGACTGCTCTTCCCAAATAAAAAGTCTCAGCACGGAGACTCGTGGGGGCTCTGCCGGCCTCGGGCATGGGCTCTCGGGCGCTGACCCACAGGCTCCCGCTACAGGAAGGGCGTGGAGCTGCAGCTGAGGACAGATGGAGGCCCTGAGTGGAGGGCGCTGACCCACAGGCTCCCCCTACAGGAAGGGCGTGGAGCTGCAGCTGAGGACAGATGGAGGCCCTGAGGCCACCGAGTCGCCCTGGGTGCTGGAGGGCGTGCGGGGTCCCCCAGGGTGTCCTGACAGGGGAGGGGCTTGCAGCCGAGGGCAGGCGTGCGGGGCCAGCGGCTGCCAGCCTTACCTCCGGTGCACGAGGTAGGTGAGGACGGAGGCCAGCAGGCAGAGCAGCATGACAGCGGTGCAGGCGTAGACCACGGGGTGCAGGAACGCCCCTGGGGCCGGGGGCAGGGAGAGTACGGTCTTCAGATCCTGGGGAGGAAGCAGAGCCGCCGTGTGACCCCAGGCCAGGGGTCGCCCGTGGCCGGTCAGGGGCCGGCCTCCCCTCTGGTGGCCCAGGCGCCCGCTGAGGGGTAGGTGGTGGCTGAGAAGACCCTGCCCAGGAGAAGGGGTTCTGCAGCGGCCTCTGCCCGCGTGTGCCCGGTCCTCGTCTGCCCAGCTCGGCTCGGCTGAGGCGTCCTGCGTGCTTCGACGGTGGCTCTCAAAGGGTGGTGTTCCTCCAGAGCGGCCCTGCCTCGCCCGGCTGTCCGCGGTGGCTGGCACAGGCAGGGTGGTACCGTTCAGACATGGTCATCCCCACAAGCCAGCGTGAGACAAGCAGGGGCGCTCAGAGGTGAGGTGACCGCTACGAGGTGCGACCTGAGCCACCCAGGCGGACCAGCTGGGTGGTCACAGTAGCCGGGAGGGCTGCGTCCGGGGGGTGGTCCTGAGCCGCCTCTGTAGGGTTCATCTTCCGTCCCTGGCGAGTGGAGCCCTCTGTATCCTGTGGCCGTGTCCTGAGCCGCTTTCCTCAGACACACCACCTGCCATGACGCTCTGCCTCACCTGGGCCCAGAGCTGTGCCGCCGGCCAGCCGTGGACTGAACCTCTGAACCCCTGAGCTGGAATGAACCCTCCTTCTCTACATCATCCTCTTGGTCACAGCAACGCAGAGCAGAATGACATGGACACGGTGCTGACCTCCGCAGCGCTTGCCTGCCAGCAGATGCCCGCTGGGTCTCAGAGACCTTGCAGAGAGGCGGGGAGACACCACCCCACCCTAGCCCACCGAACCTCACACCCACCCCTGCTCTGCTCTGAGCCACCCCTGGGAGTGGGCAGCACACTGCAACAGGTCTGTGCAGGTCGACCATGGCCGACGGAGGAAAAGGCGTTGCTGTGGATAAACACACGGGGGACCAAGGACCTCGCTCTCATCTCGTTCCCCACTCCCCTGTGCATGGCGGCAGAGCCGAGGGCTTACAGGTGAGCTCGACCTCCTTGCTGGGGTAGAACCGACCCCCTGGGGGAAATGCTTGCAGTGGATGGAGGTGTCCCCTTACTGCCCCATGTGGGTCTGGGCAGAGGGTCAAGTCTCAAGGCGGCTCTGGGGGGCCATGCCCTGGCCAGGCAGCAGCTGCCTCTGGTGCTTACTGTCCTGCTCTCTGTCCCCCCAGCCTGCTGGACGTGGGCAGCACAGGGCTTCTGTCTGAGGGTTAGGTGTAGACAGGGCAGAACACGCACGACTCTGGGAGACCTGGAGCTGCGGGACTCTTGGGCCATGCAGCTGTCCTCCTGCCAGAGGGCGAGTCCACCGGGAGACCGTGGCCTGCAATGCGAGACCCCGAGGTCCCCTGTCCCTGATGGACCAGGAAATGGCAAGCCCCATCCTGGCCTTCAGGAAAGCCTCTTCCTGGACCTTGGCCAGACCTGCCACACTCGCGGAGGAGCCTCTGTCGGGAGGCCCTGCGCTGCTGAGTGAGGGTGTCTGGGAGGCAGTGGGACTGGCTGCTTCCCCAGGGCAGCATTTGCAGCAGGTCCTTTCTTCCTGGACACTAGTCAGGCTCAGGTCGGTGATGGGCGTGGACACAGCCCTGAGGGTTTGGGAAGAGGAGGCTGCCTGGAGACTCCTGGCCCCCGTTCCCTCTGAGAAGAGCAAAGGTGGAAGGGCCCGTCTGCATCTTCCGAGATCCCTGGTTCCCGAGGGTCAGGGGCCTCCTGCAGCATAGTGGCCTGCCAGTGGGGTGAGAGTGGCCTCCTCTGCCTGGCCTACTGGGGAGCTCACGCATCTCCTGGTGCCTGACCTCCAGGCATTGGCTATGGGGTAATGGGGACCCTTGTGTCACCTTGGGATGGCCAAGGCTGTTCCTTGTCTGTCACGGTCAGCATGTCCTGGAGAAGTCCTGTCGAGTTGTGTGGCGAGTTCCCCGCTGCTGAGAGGGGCTACTGTGAGGGTTTGAGGGCAGAGGTCCGGCTGGGCACAGCGACGTCTGGCTCCTCCTCCGATGACGATGACCCGCTAGGCTGCTTCGGGCTTCACACCAGCGTCTGGGGCTCATGAGTCCTCCACAGCCTTCCGCGGGGCCACTGCCACTGCAGTGGGACATGTGCTGGGCCAGCCTTCCTGCCCGTTTTGGCCTGCTCTGCTGGGGCGGGGTGCGGGGACAGTCACAGCACAGGGAGGGCTTGGCTTGGCCTGAAGCGGTGTCTGCAGCCTCCCTCATGACCCTGCCCGCCGCATCACTTCTGTCCCCAGGGCCCACGTGGAACTTGCACTTGGACACACCTCGTCTGTGGTTCCAAGTCACCTGGCTATGGCTGGCCTCGTGAGAAACTGGAACTGGTTTTTAATGCAACAGGCCAACCTCTCAGTGAGCCAGCTCAAGACTCAGAGGTGTTTATAGAAATGCCACCGGGGCAGGGGTATGTCCCACCTGCCTGGGGTGGGGACCCGCTTCTCGCTGGGGCCTGGGGATGATGCAGCAAGATGACTGGGGTCAGGAGTGGATTCCTCAGGAGCGCTCCTGTCATAAGGATTTGATTTGGTTTCCTGTTTTTCTTTCTCCAAATTAGTTACCGGCAGTGCCTTTCTACATGTTTAGAGTTGGCATTTAAAATTCAAAGTAGCTAATGCAAAATAGAGATGCATTTTACATTTCAAAGTTCACACATGGGCAAGTTCCTGTTGGAAGAGTTTGCTGTGCAAATGTTCCTTAGGCACGATCTTGGTGCCGATCCCACGTGCATTGGAATCTGCCCGGCTTGGGTGTGTAAGTCCTCTGATGCCAGGAAGCTGGGGCACCCAGGTGCGGGGACAGAGAGGCAGTGGCTCTCAGGTCCGAGGCTGGGGATAGGTGGGAGGACCTCTGGGCCGGGAGGAAGGGACCAAGGCCCCAGCCTTCTTGGCCCTGACGAGAGGCCTGGCAGGTCACTGGTTTCTGTGCCCACAGGCAGCAGTCTGCCTCAGAGGCCACTGGGAGACGGCTCTGTTCCCTGGGAAACATGGCGTCCCCTGGACCAAAGTGCTTGGCGCTTAAGTCTCAGGGGCGTCCCCGTTGTCCCCAGAGAAGCTCGTACCCCTTTCTCTTATTTTAGGAGGACACATCCTTTGTGGCGTGTCCTGTGAAGGACGTGTGGGATGGTAAGAAGTCAGGAGGGAGAAGGTGGGAGGAAGACTGTGCTCAGGCTCCGGGCAGCCTCTGTGTGACGGTGGGCAGTGAGTGCCAAGCAGGGACAAGGCCACTCTCCAGGCCCATTCCTGAGCAGGGGGCGCCCTGAGGGCCGGGCCTTCGCTCCCGGTTCTTCTGCTTTTGCCTCCTTCTTCCTAGTTCTTCTTGGTTCTGTGGAGTCAGATCGATGTCATCAAGGCCTGAAGTGTCCCCTATGCCTTTATAATGACGATCGCATCTTATTGAGCAATCACGTTTTCATGAAGGTGTTTCTGGGAAAGCCAGAAGACAGGTGACCTGCTTGCTCTCGACACAAACGAACCTGCCTGGACACGACGTGGATACTGCTGCACTGGCTGCATTTTGGAGGGGTGCACAGGACAGGGAGATCAAGGAGACTTTCCTCCTGGGCTGGGGGCTACTTGCTTAAAGTTCGGAATTTGAGGGGAAATGTTCAGTAGGACGACGCTCTCCACCTCTGAGATCAAGGTACATTTTAGAAGTTTTCAGATTGGAGAGAACAAAAAGCAGCAAACTGAGAAGACTTGTCAGAGTTCTGAAACGTCGGTGGGGTGCGCTGGGAGGTGGAGAGCTTTCCACACGCCAGGCCCTGGTCCAGTCTGCTGCCTGCTGGGCCGGGAGGGCGCGCACACTGCAGGTCTGTCATCCTGACCAGGGTCTCTTATGTGCCTGTCAGGAGAGAAGCGTCCAGGCTCCTGCCCACCACGGAGCGCCCGGGCCTGGCCACATGGCGTGGATTCAGAGGGGAGCAAACCACCACAGGCGCGGCAAGCACCTTCCAGCAGCTCAGAGCTAGACAGTCCCATCACCTACGTGGCCTGGGTCCTGATTCTCGATTCTGCCAGAGCTGACCTCATGCAGGGGCAGCCCTAGGGCAGCAACTGAGGTCCCCATCCATCTGGGGCACTGTGGGAAAAGAGGCACTATTCTGGGGCTTGTCTCTGTCCTGTGCAGCCACAGGGCCAGGATTGAGGTCTCTGTGCTCCAACTCCCTGCCTTTGGGGTGGTGACCCCATCAAGCCTCTTTAGAATGTGGGGCGCTAGTGCTTGGAAGGGGGGAGATAAGGGCTCCCAGCGGTGCTCCAAAGCACCGTGCATGGGGACCCTCTGCTCCAGCAGGGGCTGGGCCAGTTCTGGCTTCTGGCTCCATGATGGGCTTGGGGCCCTGCTGCATGTGGCAGAGGACCTCCCAATGACAGCCCCAAATCCAGAGCATAGGGGTAGAGCGAGTCCTCAGTGAGACCCCCAGTCTGGCTGCTGCTTCCATTCACAGCACCAAAACCCACACAAAGCCCGGACATCGGACACTGTGCAGCAGCGGAGGAGGGAGGGAGCGTGTCCATCGCCCCCTCTGAGCGTGCAGATAGGTCCAGAGGCCAGCGCGTGCCACCTCACCCCACTGTGCACTCGCCCCCATGCAGCATGCCACGCAGCACCTCCCCACCGTCCACCTCGGCCCCATGCCACCCGATCCCACCCGCGACCCGCCGTTGTGCGTCGCCCATCCTCCCTGCTCTCCCGACTCCTCCAACAGCGTGGCTGGACCACCAGAGCCACACACCTGAACAGCACCTTCGTCAGCTCACCAGGAAGCAGAGGGAGCACAAAGTCCTGCACGACCTTTACTGCAAGTCACTGGTGTCACTTGTTCCCTTAGGAACAGGTGTCCTTGGAGTCAGGAGTGAGGGCCACAGATGAGAGTAGCCGCATGCCTCTCAGAGTCGGCTGGGCTTCCCGGCTCATCACCTGTTGGGGATGCAGCTGGGCCACATCTGCTGTGCCTTTTAGCAGCAGGGATGCAGGGGTGCCGTGGGGAACGGAGGTGGCCTCAGTTTCACAGTGGATCTGGGTCCTGAATGATGTGTCCCCTCTGGCAGGGAGTGGCTTGTCCTGTCAGAGCTTGCGTCCAACAGGGCCGTGTCCAGGGAGGGATCCTGTCCAGGGAGGGAACCTGGCACAAGGCTGTGTTGTGGTTTGGAAGACCAGGAGCTCTGTCTCACACAGGGAGCAGAGGAGGCTGCTCACTCCTGGACAGGTGCTGGGGAAGCTGAGTGGGCATTGTGCAGGCAGTCACCGTGCATCAGAGGCCCCCGTCTGGGCCCCAGTTGGACCTGCCCACACACCTGCAGCACAGCCCCTAGACCCACGGAAGATATGAACCCCAACAAGGCAACTTGGAGGTGGACAACACACTTGGTGCCTTTTGGATCCTCAGGTGTGGGTGTCATTTGTTAAGAACAACCCCACAGACTGCTGAAATTTCACTCTGAGTCCGAGTGCCCAGGCAGGGCTGCTGCCATGGCCACCCCTGCCTTGGGAAGCCCCGGTCAGTCCGCCTGGCATCTGCCAAGGGCAGGTTTCCACTTCACAGGTGCTCTGAATCGTAGGACAGAAAGCCACGCATGATGCCAAGTGCAGGGACAGCCACGCTGGGCGTGGCACCTGGGGAGCAGCGAGGGACTGGTAGGAGGCCAGGGCCCAGGGCCTGCCTGCTGTCCTCTGAGAGCCACTTGAACCTTGAACATGGTCGCCAGGTGTCCTAGAGGGCATGTGGCCCTTGACCTTCAGCCTTGGGGCTCGTGCTGAGTTTTGGCAGAAAGCATCTCTCTTGTTTGGACCCTTTGAGTCAAACAAGAGGAAAACCAGGTGGTGACTCAGAAAGAAGCCGCTCACGAGGCAGACGCCGGGCCTGCTCAGAGGCGCTCCTGCCGGCCTCTGGGCCACGGGAGCGCTGTCCCGCAGGCCATCGGCATTCCCCGCACGCGCCCGGCCGTGCTGCCCCATCAGCTGTCCCTCATGAACACACACAAAGCATTATTTACTTGCTGTCCGCCTGCCTGGAGGGTCTAGACCTGCGGCAACCTCAGCAAGGCTGTGGGAGCCCTCAGCAGGGTCCTGGTCCCTGCTCCAGTCAGCTGACCACAACGTGCCCCTTTCTGGCAAAAAAACCGCATCAGATAAGCTGGGGTGTGGGGGAGGGCCTGTGACGGCTGTGGGTCCTGAGGGGGAGGGACACCAGGGGCCAGGCAAGGCCTTGGTCCCCACAGGACGGACATCAGTGGACTAAATGATTTGACATTGCCACACGCCTGCAGCTAATCAGTATGAACCGCACTGAGCCTGCAGCCAGCAGAAGGAACTGGGCAGGCAGCGAGACCCAGGGCGGGCCCCCGCCCCCACGAGCTTCCCCACACAGGACAGGGCTGCCCTTAACTGGCTGGCCACTCCTCACCCGGCTTCCCTGACCAGGCTTCCTCCTTGAATGGGGGTCGCCCAACCCATGGCCCGGGGGTCCAGTACTCACCATGAGCCCTGCAGAGTCACCCAGGCAGGAGCACTGGAGGGGACTGGCTTGTGGCAGAGAGGGTTATGTCGCGCCCTTCTCCCCGCCAGCCTCCATGGCCATCCAGAAGGTCAAAACCCCAAATGGCAGCCTCGGGTCCAGCTTCCTGACGAGCCTGCCTCAGGGTGCCGGGGTGGCCGCAACAGGGCGGGCAGGGGTCTGCAGGCTGCGCCCATCTGTAGAGACAGTGCATGGTCAGTGGCACGTGGAGGGTCCTTCCATGATCCGTGGCTGGCCGACCCCTCGCCAGTTACAGGTCAGCACTAGTTGCCGACTCCGATGGGGAGCAGCCGGCACCTCTGGAAGTCTGCCCCTCCTGGACTCCTCTCAGCTGGTCCTGCCTGTTGGAGTCTGGCTCAGGCTCCGTCCAGGGCATGAAGGGACCTGGGTGACAGCCCGACTCGCAAGTTGGGGACTTCGGGGGAAGGAGGGAAGTGCCGCCAGCCTGTGCCTGCCCTCCTGGGCAGTACTCCCCTCCTTGTTTAAAAATCAATCTTTGCTCACCATCCAGTACAAGAACCAAACTCGGTCATTTCAGACAAAGCCAAATAAACATGTCTGTCAGTTTAAATCAAGAGAGTCAAATAAACCTGAATGACTCTCCGGCTCACAGCCAGACCCGGCAGGCGGAAGCTCAGGCTGCCGGTGTGGTGGACAGGGCTGGCACCTCCCACAGTGGCTCTCCCCCGGCCGGGGCTGCTGGCTTCACCGGGCTCCAAGACTCAGCTCACCCAAAGTTATTCAGACCTGCTTCTCCAGTGCAGGGGCTGTCTCTCCCCCAGGTTGGCATTTTTGCCCAAGAAATGGTCCTGATGAGTGGACTGTCTCCAGCAGCTCGACCATCGCCTTGGCTGCTGGTGTTCCCTGCCTCCCTGCAGGAGGCCCCCACCCACCGCTCAGACCCCAGGACCAGCACCAACTTCTCACCTATTTTGGCAGAGATGGCAGGAGGGGTGCTGGCCCCCTGCCCCCACGTGCAGGCGCAGAGTGGCGGGTCCCCAGCGCTGGGGAGCAGATTCCCATCGCCGGTGGCATCAGACTGGAGCTTGCAAGTGCGGTTATCAACAGATTGCAGGGCAGCACCCGCCAGGAGCTGTGGCCAGCGCACGGCACGGTGGTGACTGGCTCTGCACCCAGAGGATGCGTCAGAGCCAGGAAGAGCAGGCACTCACCGCGGCTCAGCGGGCGGCTTCCAGGGCCCGGGCGGGGGGCGCCTGCCGCCGGTGCCTGCCTTCCTTCCGCGCGGCGGGCAGGGACCAGGGACGGCCGGGAAGCAGGAGCCGTAACCATGGGGACTGGGGGAGGCGCGGATGGCGGCTCTGTGGCCGGCTCCCTGCCGCAGGGTGGAATGGTTCTTCCCAGCGAGGCGGCCAGCCGCCCGCCCGTCACACTGCAGAGCCGATTTAAAGAGACAACCGCCCAGGGTTTATGCTCCCCTCCAACAGACTCAGGGGGCCTGAGCGCTCCCTCGAAAGGAGGGCCTGACGACGGGGCTTCGATTTTAAGGAAGATCCCTGCCTGTTGAGACTCCAAGAACAGAAACGTGAACCAGGAAACTGATTTTGGAGGAGTTTTCATAGTCTTTGTATGAAAATATCCTTAAATCCAAATATGCTAAGCCTGAGGTGAAGCCCAGTCCATCCCAGCGTGAGTCAGCAGGCTGGTCCTCCTGTGGACAGGCCTTGTCAGGCAGAAAGTGGCCCCTTCTGCCCCTGGAGGTGCCCTCCCTCTCCTGCAGCCTGGGCGATGGAGCTGGGCCTGCAGAGGACAGTGCTGGTGGAGCAGGGTGGGCCCCACTGCCCCACACCAGCCCCAAGCAGCCTGGGGGCTCTACCTCCCTCACAGCCCCTCCCCTGGGGGTGCCTGGGGCAAAGCCAGCTAGTGGGGCTGTGCCGCCTTCCTGGGCTCTCCACCTCCCTCCCAGGCCTCACTTCCCTGTGCTCAGCCTGGTGCCGGCTCCAGGGCATCTCCACATACCTGCTGCCCTGGATTTTGAGGGTCCCCAGGATGTGGGCCTGGCCAGAACATTGTCTGGGGGCTGTGTCCGCCCTGCACCTCAGCTGAGGGATGTGAGACCCTGGGGCCTTCATCTGCCCACAGCCTCCCAGGAGTCCTGGAGACCACCTGGTGTCCCGACTTCTCAGGATGGCTCCCCCAGGGTTGGATGGTCCTGAACAAATGGGTAGGGAGGGACCCTGGGCCAGGAGGGTTCTGCTGGACATCTGTGCCCCACAGACTCCAGAGTCGGTCCTGGTGTGCGGAGCAAGGTGTCCCACCTCCTCCCAGAGGGGCTGGAGCTGGAGCTTGGAGCCACCCTGGCCTGGAGCAAAGGCCTCAGAGCTGCTGTGGACCTGGTCTGGGGCAGTACTGGGCACAGATCTGTGCTTTGCTCTCCCACAGGGCAGGACATGGTGACCTGGGAAACCATGACCCAGCTGTCAGCTGCCTCATGGCTCAGTCTGCCGTTGGGGCCACCTGGCCTGTCGATGGGGTGCACGGGCCTCACGCCCTGGGCTCTCAGTAGGCCTGGAACCTTGGGTCTCCTTTCTGCCTCACCAGAACTGCCCAGCTGGCCAGGGCAGGAGGGTGGAACTGGCCCCCGGGTGGCACTTGGCCTGCAGTGCAGCAGAGCCTGGGCTCTTCCACCCGGAGCCTCAGGACACTGTTCCCCCGCGTGGTGTGTGCAGGGCCAGCTCTGTGCCCTCCCCATGCTGTCCATAGCAAGACTCTGCTTTGTGCACTCAGCTGGCCACAGACTCGGCCCCCAGCATTGCCCAACCGTTCCAACGTCTGCCGCAAGGGAATCTCCCCACTAGGTGTCCCGAAGGCACAAGGTCCCCTCTCTTCCCTGGCCAGACAAGCAAGGCGAAGGACAGGGCCAGGCCAGGCCAGCCAGGCCAAGTCACCGCTGAAGGTGCTGGTCGACAGAGTGGGAGGCGGGCCCCTGGGTGCCAGGCGCCACGCTGCCCGTGGGTGGGCCTCCCTCGAGGTGGTCTTCCGCACACGCGTTCTGAGGTGCTTCCCGGGTCCACTCCTGCCGCCTGCTGAGCTGCAGAGCAGTGGCCACTTGCTGCCCATTCTGGACATAGCCACTGGTGAAGAGGCTCATTGTGGGGAGACAGGAGATGGAGGCCCAGCAGCTGGAAGCCTTGGGCACAGGCTGAACTGCTGTGCACAATGGGATTCCTTTTTCTCAGTTGGGCAGCTTTAGTCTTCATGTCTGTCCACTGACCAGGACAGGGCTTCCCGTCGTCCAGGACAATCCCCTTTACCTGCAGGAGACAGGCAGTGCATTGTCTGCAGAAACCCTTCTCAGCAACACCTGGATGTGTTTAGAGGAAACGTGGTGGACTTAGCCCCAGGGACAGAGTTGACCGTCCGTCCGCACGCCTCTCCACAAAGGGCCGGCTGGCAGCTCCACTCCTCAGGCTGGGTGCGCTTGGCGGTGCCCGGCCCTGCACGTGCAGAGGTGGGTGCTGGGAAGCTCACCTACGGGCACTGAGTTCTGAATGCCACATGATTTTCACGTGTCATGAGACATTTTCCTTCTGATTTTTTCTAACCGCTCAGAGTGAACGTTCTGCTCACAGGCTGCTTGTGACCGGCGCTGGCTCTGCAGCACTGTCTGCCCTGCCGTGGGAGGAGTCGAGGCACCTGGACTGCAGAGTTGCCTGGCCCTCTGCCCATGAGCTGGGTGGGACAGTGCTGCCCCGGATGCAGACACTGGTCCTTCAGGTCCAGCTTTGCAGTTGACTCAGTGCAGACACTGGCTTCACCTGGTCAGAGATTTCTCCAACAGGTGGACGGGGACAGCCCCTCCACTGCCCCATCTCTGCCTGCCTCTTGGAAAAGCCAGTGCACTGGACATCTCATGAGAGTGGTCAGCAGGTCTCACTGACAGGGTAGGTCGCTGCCCTCCTCTGAAGGGACGGGGCCTTGACAGAGCTGCCGCTTCGTGGTTCCGGCTGACGGGAAGGTCCTCCACGGGCCGTGGAGTGGGCTAGTGGATGCTGGCGCCTCTGCCCAGGGAGCTGGTGGGCTCCAGCTTGCTCGCTGCTGTTAGGGATGGGAACCCAGCTGGCTGCTCAGAAGGAGCAGCTTGATCGGCCCTGCAGCAGCCGTCCAGTCCCAGATGCCAGGCCCGGGGCCCACAGGGGGTCACACTCCCCTCTGCACCTCGGGGCCTCAGGACTCTGCAGGCTGTTCATGGAGAACAGGGGCCTGTAGGCCATGAGGCTGGCCTTGAGACACGCTCTGCTAGGGTCCAGCAGACGGACGTCGAGGGGATGTCCGGCAGTGACGGAGCCGTCTTCCCCTCCGGGAGGACTGGGGCTGGGGCTGCTGTGGGTGTGGACTGGCCCTTGTGAGAAATTCACACCCCTGGGGAAAGGACGGCCCGGAGACTGCGGGCCTTAGGGCTCCTGTCCTTCCTGAGCACTGAAGTCCGCTGCTGCCTGCTTCCAGGCACCTCGAGGAGACTGAGAAGCAAATCAGAGGCTCCTGGGACATGGACATGGCAGCCTCCTGGATGTGCGCCTGGCCCTGGAGGGCATGGGGCCGTGGCCAGCCTGCCTGTGAGCATCGCTGGCTCGCTGGGCGGAATGAAATCCCTCTCTGGTTGCCATGGCAGCCAGCGTCTCCCCCGCGGCATCAATCCGAACCTGTGCAGACCGTTTCTAACAGATTTAAGCCAACAAACTCATGCTTACCCCGAGGGGAGGCTGGGTTTGAGGACCAGATAATAGAATTAATGTGCTTAACGCATGCTGCTGGTCCTTCAGCCAGCACTATGGGAGCGGGGAGAAGCCTCCAAGTCCAGCTCTGCCCAAAGCTTCAGCAGCCCTTTGACTACCCAGCTCCTGCTGACCATGCTTCCTGACCATCAGGCCCCTTTGGGTTCTTAGGTGGGTCCCACCTCCAAAAGGTGTTCGTAGCTTGGGGTCCGTGTCCTCTCAAGCCTGGAGGCCCCTCTGTAGGGCGCAGGCCTGCTGTGTCCAGGCCCGGCCTGGGAGATCCGAGGGGTTGGACTGCGGGGCCTCTGCAGGCCACGGCTCAGGCTGGGAGGGACGTCCTCCGCCTCCTCATGCCCAGGCCAGAACTGTCGAGGTCTTGCTGGCCTCCCGGGCCTCAGGTTCCTCCCCTCCTGAGGGAGGCATAAGGCATGAACCCAGGGCCCTCGAGTCTGTGGGAGGCTCGTGGACGAATGGCAGGGGACGAAGCTGCCCTGACCTTGGTGGTCCTCGAGAGCCCTGCCCTGCCCTGCTATCATGACGGAGGCCCTGGGAGTGGCCTCCTGCCCACCCTTGCCAGCTCTGTGGAGGGTCTCGGAGAAGTCATACGGGCCTCTTGCCTCTGACACCCCCAGGCCTAGTCTGAGAGAGCCTGGGACGTGCTGGGGGTCTGTGGGGAGGGCTCGGCATTGTGGGATTCATTCTATTCTTCAGGCACTGGGGAGCCATGGCAGGGGTCTGGGGAGAGGGCAGGAAGTAGGTGTGCCCCCAGGGGTCATGGTGATATGGGGTGTGCGCGGCTTTGTGCCTCTTGGTGCCTGTGCCCATAGCTGGGTGTCCCAGTGTCCTCCCCAGGAGCTGGGTCCTGGCAGTGGCCCCTGCCGCTTGCCCCATGTGCCTCGGGCTCACCCAGCACGTTGGAGGGGCTTCCTCGTGTTTAGGAGAACACAGTGCCTGCCTGCTGACGGCCTGGGGCAATAAGGAAGCACACTCTGACCTCCACCCCACATCCCTGGCAGCACACGGGGGCCCTGGAGGGGCCTGACCACCCTCCATGGAGTTGGGGTTCCACAGTCCAAGACCATTGGTGCCTAATAGAGGACACAACACAGACGCAGCACCAGGCACAGTGGCCATGCTGGGCAGCTTGGCTCCCCTCAACACACCCCTGCACCTCCCCTGCCGAAGCATGGCCTAGCCTTCCTTGCAGATTGGAGGCAGGGAGGAGCCTATGAACTCCACCGCAGAAGCTTCAGGTGCGGCTGAGAATTTTAACGAGGGCCACTCACAGGGATACGAGCAGCAACAAAGAGCCACGCAGTCTGGTTTGCAGCCAGTGGCCACGCCAGCCCACAGAGCACAGCCGCCAACCACGCCGGCCCACAGAGCACAGCCGCCAACCACGCCGGCCCACAGAGCACAGCCGCCAACCACGCCGGCCCACAGAGCACAGCCGCGAGGCGCTGGCCTGCAGACACTGGCTCCGTTGAGGTCCTCATTTCATGCAGACAGTACCTGCTGGACTCTAGAGTCAGTGCGGGTCCTCGGGAGCAGGTGTGCCCCTGTGGCCTTGGCCTTCCTGCAGTGGAGCAGAGCTGCCCCACCCTCTGGCCTCACGGCTGGCAGCCAGCACCTGGAGTGTGGGGTGAGCACAGACGTGAAGCATCCAGGTGTCCAGATGGCTCCACATTTTAGGGATCCTTCTGGTTTCCATACCCAAATGATCCACCAGGTGACCTGCTTTTTTGTGAAAGGATCTGTCCTCACGGGACAGGAGCCTGTGTCCTGGGGATCTGTGCTCCCTAGGGCAGAGCTCCCCCTTGGGGTCCTCCCAGGGGTGGAGCTGGCTGCTGGCTGTGTCCTGTCCCTGTGGTCAGGACTAGGACCCCACTCTCTCTGGCCTGCTTCCTTGGGCAGCAGAGAGAGAGGAGGACTCAGGGAGAACCAGGGTCCAGGCCCTTACTCCACCTACCAGGGCCAGGCGCAGGCCAAGAGAGGAGGCTCAGGGAGAAGGGGTGGTGGCCCGGCCGCTCCCTCCCCCTCCAGAGGATGGGCCCCACATGCCCCTGCCCACTACCCACCCCTTCACCCTGCTCATGCCCATCCACTCCTCCCACCCAGCTCACGGCCCATCCTCCCTGACATGGTCAGCTTTGCGTCTCTGTGACAACATGCTTGAGGTAAGCCGCTGGGAATGAGGAGAGGCTGATTCTGCCTCGTGGTTCCAGAGGGTTCAGCCCGTGGTTGGGTTGGCCTGGTGGCTTCCTCAGTGAGGAAGAGCAATGGCAGGAGCGAGTGGTGGAGGGAACCGTCACCTCACGGTGGCCAGGAAGCAGGACCAGAGAGGCGGAGGGGCAGGGACCACAGGCCACCTTTCAGGGCAGAGCCAGGGACCCACCTCCTCCAGCTCGAGCTTCTACTACTTTCCCGTGAGGCCACCAGCTGGCGACCACACCTCCAACCCCTGGGCTTTGGGTGATGTTTAAGACCAAATCGCAGCACCTGACCACCCACTAGCCACGGAGACTGAAGGTCAGGCCCAGGCTCAGTCCAGGGGGCCATCTGTGCAGAAGACTCTGCACAAGTGCCTGGTCAGCCCTCCTGGGACCTGCCTGGGAGAGGTGCCTGGTGCTGCCCAGGGGGGTGGGGGCTGCGGCAGCTGGGCCTGGCCCTGGGCCCCATTAGCCTGCTAGAGACCCCTGTCCAGTCGCAGCCTCAGCCTCCACCCTCTGGCCAGCTCAGCCTGGGTGCTTCTGCCTGAGCCCTGCCCACACTGGCTCATCGGTGCTCAGCTGGCCTCGCTGTCTGCCCTGCTCCCTGGCCTGGAGGCCTGCCTGGCTCCTGCCAAGCTTTCTGCAACTGTGCCAAAGCAATTTTGCCAGATTAGATGTGGTGGAAACAAGTGGTTCCACCTGGCGTTTTGTTAAAGTGGTTGTTTTGGGGGTGAATGGTACCCAGGCACCGGTTTTCCTAGGGCCAGAATTTTGGCACACCAAGGGACTGCTTCTGCCTCTGAGTCTTTTTTTTTTTGTACTGGGGCTTTAACCAAGGGGAGCTTAACCACTAAGTCACATCTAGCCCTTTTTAAATTTTTTATTTTGAGTCATGTTCTTCCTAAGTTGCTTAGGGCCTCACTAAGTTGCTGAGGCTGGTCTTGAACTGGTGATCCTCCTGCCTTAGCCTCCCGAGCTGCTGGGATTACAGGCAGGTGCCACTATGCATGGTCCTCTTTAAATCTTGAAATATTTCTTTCCCTCCGTTCAAAATGTCTTTGAGCCTAAAAATAATCTTTTTATTTTAAAATTTCCAATAATTTCGGTCAGTTTTTCCTGCTGTAAGTTGCTGGTAAGAGCAGGAGTCTGGAACAATGCAGATAACTAACAACAGGCGAGTTGGAGTGACCCACACATCGTCCCCTGGGACGGTCAGCCCATCGGGAGAGCAGGCCAAGTGCAGCTCACAGTGACAAGTCCTAAGAGTGCGTGTGCACAAGCCTGTTTGTGTGCAAGCGTGAATGTGACTGTGAACATTAGAGTGTGCAAGCTTGAGTGTGTAAGCAAGTGAGTGTGTGTGAGTGTGAACACTTGAATGTGAGCATGCGTGTGTGGGCGTGTCCACGTGAGTGTGAGCCTGAGCTGGCTGCTGGCCGTGAGGACTCATCACCCTCTTTTCTGCATCCTGCTTTCGGCCCTTACTTTCTTCACTGTGTACCAGTTTAAACGGGAAACAGGGAGACTGCAGGTGGTGATGTGTGATGCTTTTTGGTTGCTTTCTTAGTTGTGGTTATTCGTGTTATTTGAACACTTATCTGCTTCAGAGCAGAGGCAGGAGCCCCAGACTTGGGGGAGACGTGCACTCTGCAGCCAGCGAACTTCCATGCTGCCTGCTCCAGCCCCTGGAAGCCGGTGCCTTCCTGGGCAGGGCTGGGCAGCTGGGCTGTGGCCAGGCAGTGCCCCTGGGAGGGGCCGCACCACCAACACCCTCCAGAGACCGGCTCTCTCGGGAACCTCTTTGTCAAGCATAGCACTGAGAATAACGGCAGGCTCGACACCCAGGGACTCAGGACCAGGGAGCCGTGGGCTTGCCCAGAAGAGATCAGCTTGGTGGAGCTGGCTTCTCGTAAGGGGCACGTTTTACCTATAAAAGCTGAAACCTTCATTAATTTAAAAATGTAGCTCCAAACGCCACATACTTGACAAGTGCAGCCACATGTCCACAGTTTCCCAGGACTCGGAGGCTGCAGAGGCCAGAGGCAGAGGGAGTGACGGAGGCCAGGCGCGCGACGCGCTCTCTGGCTTCTGGGTTGGGCAGGCGGGTAGGCAGGGAGGGCCAGCAGCAGACACCCTGCAGCCCAGACCCTGGGTCCTGATTCCCAGGTGCTGCAGGAGGAGGTGGGTGCAGCTGGCGAGGACCAGCAGGGGATGTGCTCCCCCGTCCTTCACCCTTGCCACCCTCTGCCAGCACCCAGGGCCCACCCTGCTCCTCCTGTACCCACCAGCCCCTGAGGCAGTGGGTGCCGACTCCAGTGAAGGAGCTCCTGGCACAGGCAAGTCCGTTACACCCAGTGCCAGGGACTTGGAACAACCGGTGGGCGCAGAGGGAGCCTGCCCAGGCAGGAGCATTCCGCCATCCCGTGCCCACGAGGGTTGAGGGGTGAGCCACTGAGGTGCCACTGAACCATGCCACCCTGTCACTTAGACCTTAGGTCACCGGGCCCTGCTGAGTCCCAGTGTAAAGGACGACTCCTGACAGGTGGTCTTTCCAGACGTGACCTGCATGGCAGACCCCTCGACTGGCCTCTTAGGTCAACCTTCGAGGTCCCCCTGACTCTCACCCTTGCTCTGCCTGAAGCAGCAGGCTCCTTTGCCCATTCCAGCTAAGCTGCCCCTGCTGGGCACCCAAGACCTGGGGAGCTGGAGGGGACGAAGGGGCTGTACCATGCTACCTGACAGCCTTGACCAGGTGGCAGAGGAGCCTCCATAGCCAGCCCTCCTGGGGCCAGCGTGCAGGAGCAGCCTAGTGCTGGGCAGCACCTGCTCACGTCCACGGCTGGGGTCTTCCTGACCAGGGCTCCCACACGGGATTCCCTGGGACCCCCCCAGTGACCCAGATGTGGGGCAGAGGCAGTGCCAGCTCTGGCCACCCCTTCTTCCTTCTGACCAGAGCCCTCTTGGCCTCCCCATGACTCCTGCCTCCGACGGCCTCTGGCCCCCGCTGGCCTGCCCCAGGGCTCGTCTGATAGGACACTGGGTCTGCACTTGTGAGCGGCCCCTGGGAGACTGCGAGGGGCTCCTGCCTTGGTTTTCCTCACTGTGTGACAGGCGGCTGGCCCAGGCTCCCAGACCAGCTCCACCTGGGGTGCACAGATAAGGAGGTGCAGCTGGCTGGGCACAGAGGGCAGCCGCTGGCCAGGCCTCATGGAGGCGTGGGGCCTGAGGCCAGCTTCCTCAGTGGCCACAGACAGGCAGGACCCTGAGGCCTCTGCTGAAGCCCCAGAAGAGGAGGTGCCTCTGCAACACCTTTCCCCTTCCAGGTAAGCTGTGGACAAGACCTGCAGACCTGTCCACTTCTTGGGGAGGCAGGACCAAGGGGGACCTGCTCTGGACGCTTGGCTGGCCCCTGAGGGAATCATGCTTTTCTCTGAGCTGAGATGGAAACGCCCCTGGGTCTCCTGCACCACAGCTTTGGGGCAGTTCATTAGAAATGTCTGTTACTGAGAAGTGTCCCCAAACAGCTACTCGGTGAGAGGACTCAGGCCGCCTAGGTGGCCTGGGTCTCTCAGGCCTGGCAGGTGTCCTGGCCCTGTGCCAGGGGGTGCTGCTCGGGAGGGCCAGCTGGGCACTGCTCCTGGTTCCCACGGGCAAGAGTCCTGGGCCTGTCCTCCTGCAGGCCACTCTCCACCTGGGTCTGCTCAGGTGCACAGAGGTCAGGCGGCCTCCAGCTTGAGGCCTTCGAAGCTCCACGTCGGGCATCCCGGGCGGCTCACACGGGCACCCCCGCCTCCCCTCCGCACCCCTGGGGAGACCCCAGGCTTGACGACTGACTCGCAGGAGGAGAAGCCAGGGAGCAAACAGGCCGACCGGTTTCCTCACGCGCCGAGTGCTCGTGGAGCTCCCCAAGGCGTGCTCCTCACGCAGGAGCCAGTCGCCAGGGAGGACTGTCCTGGCCTGGGGAGGAGCCTGGGTGGCTTGTGTCACCGGAAAGCAAGGCTGCCTCGACCAGATGACTCTGGAGGACCGGGAGCCGCAAGGATGAGGCTGTGGAGGACGGGCTGGTTCTGTCCTCGGGACCCACACATGCAGGACAGGTCGCCCCAGGCACCGCACAGGAGTGCAGGACCAAGCTCCGTCTTGGCCCCAGGTCCTGCGTTCCTGTGTGAATGCCTAGGGGTCCCCAGACGGGGGATGGGGAAGCCTCTTTATAGACGCGTTTCAGCAAAAGGAGAAAGTGTTGGAGCTGGGGTTCAGGCCTCGTGGCCCGCTGACATCGCCAGCGACCTTCAGGAGAAGAGGACAGGTGGGACCCCGCAAGCCGTGCCAGAATCGCCCAGCCACTGGGGCCTCAGGCACGGCTGCCCACATGCGGGAGCCACGGGGACCCAGGACAGGGGCAAAGTCCAGGAGGGGGAATGGCAGACGGAATACCCGCCCCCAGCAGGAAAGGTGCAGGGAGGGCACAGCCAGGGGCCCAGGCAGAGGGCCAGGGACACACCCACCTGTGCACGCGGGCCAGAGGTGGTGGAGATCCAGAGAAGGAACCGGGCCTGCCCCGGAGCAGACGCAGGATTCCACTGTGACGTGTAAGGCTGCTCAGTGGTGTCAGAGGTATTGACCAGACAGTTTTCATCTTTCAACTGTCCAGCCGAGCATTTATAGACAATGACACGTCTGGGGTTTGGAGCAGAGGGAGGCGCTGCCGAGGTGCCGGAGGCTGTGCATGGCCTCGGGGAGGACAGGGGTCAATGTCCTCTCCTCATGGACCAGACCAGTTGCGATGCTGGCAGATGTGTGTGCTCATGGGCGCGTGCACGGAAGACACTGCGCCCGGCGAGGTCCTCCCGGCAGCCCCCAGTGCCACGGCCCCCTACCCACTGGCCATCCACCCACTGGCCTTCCACCCTCTGGCCTTTACCTGCTGACCCTCCACCCACTGGCCCTGAACCTGCTGGCCTCCCAGACCTCCTGGGTCTTTGCTGTCCGCTGAGATGTGGAGCCAACCCCGCCTGCCATGGGCCAGCTCTGCAGCTTCAGCCCTGCTGCCCCTGCACCCTGCCCTTGCACTGGGAGCGCCTGGCCCTGGGGCAGAGCATGGCCAAGCTCCCAGCCCTCTTGGGCTTGCTGATTGGCAGCCCCGCCCCAGGTTGGCTGTTTTCTCAACTCAGTGGCTGGCGAACATCTGGTTGGTGGGTGGTGGGTGGACATTGTGCCACAGGTACAAGATGGAGGTAAAAACAACAGTTCTCAGGAGACGACTTCCCGGGAGAGTTGGCAGCCTTGTGATTGGTTCCCTAGGAAAGCGGGAGGAAGGCCCATGGCTGAGCAGCTGTGTCTCCACCTGTAGGCCCCGCCACTGCCACCTGTAGGCCCCGCCACCGCCACCACCTGTAGGCCCCGCCACTGCCACCACCTGTAGGCCCCGCCACCGCCACCACCTGTAGGCCCCGCCACCGCCTCCTGTAGGCCCCACCACCGCCACCTGTAGGCCCCGCCACCGCCACCACCTGTAGGCCCCGCCACCGCCACCACCTGTAGGCCTCGCCACTGCCACCTGTAGGCCCCGCCACCACCACCTGTAGGCCCCGCCACCGCCACCTGTAGGCCCCGCCACCGCCACCAGCAGCCTGAGGGATCCAGACTGTGGGCAGGCGCCAGCACTCCCGGATGCGCGTGGCGGGAGGCGCTGCTGAAGGAGCGCCGTCTCCCGCATGCTGTTCAAGATTGGAGGAGAACACTTTTGAGCTGATGATATTAAATTGGAAATGAAATTGAAACACTCTATGTGCGACTGTAAGTGAAACTGCAGTTCTTAACTCTCAACCAGGTGTGGCGAGTACGTGTGCACTCTGAACTCTGCCTTGGAGCTGAAGAGTGGGCCGCAGGGACGCCCCGGGCAGGATGGAGCGGTTCAGCTGGAGCCCACAGCCATTCCTGGGCATCCGGGGGCTGACATCCGGGGGCTGGTCATGGCCCAGAGCTGTTGACCACAGCCTCAGTGAGCTCCGCTCCTCGGGGGTATCCAACCCTGGTGGCTCGGCCCTGAGCTGACTCCTCGCCCTCCCTCCCAGAACCCCCCACACTGCCCTCAGGTGGACGTCCTGCCGTGGGCAGCCTCCGTGGGCCCTGCGGCCCTTCCTCACCAAGAACTCTATGGTACCCCCTCTTGGGGTTTGGTCAGGAAGGACAGTCTGAGCCCCTGTGGCTGCCTGGGGCCGCGGCCTCTCCTCTGCCCCTCCAGGCCCTTCCTGAAGGACCTCAGGGAGCCTCCCTCAGCTGACCCCTCCGTGGCCTGCAGGGCTTAACTGCCATGATGTCCTTGGGGCGGGAGGCTGGCCCTGTGCACGAAGAAGGAGCGTCCTGGGCCTGGAAATTCCAGAGGCTTTGAAAAGCTGGCACAGAGCAGAATCCCTGGCACGCTTGTCTGGAGAAGTGGAAGAGGCCGTGGTCTTTGGGAGGCTGTCAGGAGTCATCCATCCTCTAGCGGGGCAAGCGGGCGGGCTACCAGGAGGAGGCAGCCTTCCAACTGTGCCTTGAACAGATAGAGGCCCACAGGTGGGGAGGAACAGTGTGGACGGGAGGCCCAGTGTGCTGGCAGAGTGGACACTTGCAGGGTTTCAGGGCAGCTCCTCTGGGGAGCCTCAGAGGCTGGTGAAGGGGCAGTTCCCTCAGCAGAGCAGGAAGCCGCAGGGTGGGTGGGGATTCTCACAGATGCCAGCAGTGAGCAGGCGGGAAGGAGAGGAGGCCCCAGGGGTTGGTGGGGCGGTCCAAGTTTTGGTGGGAGGGACACAGGGCCTGGGGCTGCGTGAGGTGGTCCAGGGCTTGGTCCAGGGCTTGGTCCCGCTGCCGGCCTTGCTTCTGGTGTCTTGGGCCCAGAGGGAGCCTCTGAGGTCCCTCCCAGGGGCAGGAGTGCTCCAGCCCTGCTCCAGCGCCAAGGGAAAGCCTGCGGACCCTCCTTCCGACAGCGCCCCCCAGGGGCCGGCCTGCCAGGCCCTGACAGCTCCAGCCCCAGCCTTTGGGCTCATTGCTCTCTCCCTCCATGAGCCCACGCCGTCCCCAGTGCAGCCAGAGGCGCAGCCCAGCTGCAGGGTCTCCAGTAAGGTCTCCTTATTGGAGCGCTGCCAGGCTAGGTGGGGCAGAGCGGCCAGGGCAGAGACCGCGCGTCCCACAAAGCCAAGGCCTGGCTGCTGGCTCTTTCCTGAGGAGAGGGAGCCTGCTCTGGGGGATCCACGTGGGCCTGCCCTGCTTCACTCCTCTCCCTCCCCTGGCTCTGCTCCCAGAGGGTCCAGGAAGAGGCTGCTGCTGATGCCCACCTGCTGTGCCACGGCTGCCCGTCCCTTCTGCACCTGGTCCTGCCCTGGCAGAGGAGGGATTCTTGCACTGTGCTGGGCACTGAATTTCCTTGGCCAATGCAGCTGGAACCGTCCAGGCCATCTGTCCATGGCTTAGGAAAGCGCGAGGGGCATTTCCAGTGCCCTTTGCTGGTGTTCTGCGCCGTGTGCGGAGGCCGAGCCCGGGGCAGGTGGGTGTGAGCACCAGGACCTGTTTCAGACCCAAGGGGCCGCCACACCAGGGCTTCCCAGCCGCAGGGCCAGGAGCCTGAGGTGAGTCAGGTCCGTGACCCTCCTGGCTTAGGGCAGGGAAGGACAGGCAGGTCGGATCTCCCTGCGGCTCTGCCCTGGCTGGCATCCCACAAAGGAACGTGTTTATTGGTTTTGGTCTGAAACAGATGAAGAGTCACCGAAGGGTTTTGCAATGATTAAACCAGGCCAGCCGCAGAGCTGTGGAGCTGCGGTCCCCACGGTGAGGACTCTCTCTGGTCTCCCCACAGAGCCTGAGCTGCTTCACAGAAGGGACCAAAGGCCACAGTTCTTGTGTGTTAATTAAAAGGATAAAGTGCCAGAAGCCCAGGAGCCTAGAAGAGCCCCAGCAAGCGGTGGCTGGGAACCCGGCTTTGAGCTGGGGCTGCGTGGAGGGGCCATGGGCCAGGTTTTGGCCCCACACACCAAGGAGAGGGCTTCTCTGTCCTAACTGCTTGGAGCCGCCCAGGGGCATCCTGGAGCACCAGAGGCCACCAGGGGACACAGGCCTTCCTCTCAGGAGGGCCCAGGACTTCCCGCCCAGACGCAGCTCTTGGCCCCCAGCAGCCCAGGCAGGGACCAGGCTGGGACTCCCACCCCGTGATCCTCACATGTCTGTGCAGGGCCACCTCAAGGTGGCATAGCACACACCCCCCTGACTTGTCCCCAGAGAGGCAGCAAGAGCCGACCCCCTGGCAGGTGGCCTGGTTCTTCTACCCTGGCAGCAAACGAAGCCCCTCACACCAGGAGCATCTGTGCATGTCCAGCAGGAGGGAGGCCTTGGGCAGAGTGAGTTGGGGAGCCAAAGCCCCTGGGCTGTGGCCAGGACCAACCCCCACCACTGTCCCCAAGCAAGAGTGACAGTGCTCCCTGTGAACCAGAGTGACAGTGCTCCCTGTGAGCCAGAGTCGAAGTGCTCCCTGTGATCGAGTGACAGTGCTCCCTGTGAATAAGAGTCACAATGCTCCCTGTGAGCGAGAGTGACAGTGCTCCCTGTGAGCCAGAGTGACAGTGCTCCCTGTGAGCCAGAGTGACAGTGCTCCCTGTGATCGAGTCAGTGCTCCCTGTGAGCGAGAGTGACAGTGCTCCCTGTGATTGAGTCAGGGCTCCCTGTGAACCGAAAGCCAGGGTGGGGTGAGGCTGCACCAGGGCTGCAGCCTGGCAGTCACAGCTGTCCTGGCCACAGGCAGCCTCGTGGCAACATGGCAGACATGGGTGGACAGGAGCCCGGGGTCCAGTCTGGCAGGGGGCAGAGCCCTGGCCTCATGGTGGGTGTGTCGTGCTGGCTGAGGGGCTCCCTGGGGAACCTCAGGAGCTGGGAGGGCCTGTCCAGGGGGAAGGGCAATGGGTGCCGGGGAGGCGGCTCAGACGGAGGCTGTGCTCCGCTGGCTGAGAAACGGGTGGGGCTGGTCTCTGAGCTGTGCCACGCGGTGGAGTCTCAGGGGCCCTGACCTGGCTGTGACCACAGAAAGGTGGACTGGCTCTCTCAGTCAGTGCAGAAGAGGCTGGAGCCTCCCTGGCTTCTAGTGGATGGCTAAGGGGCTGGACACCGCTGCCCCGAGGCCCTCCAACACGTGCTACCAACAGACCTGCTCACAGGCCGATTGTGTCGCAAGGAGGAGCCTCTCTTGAAGGCCCAGAAGGCCTGGAGTCCACCTGCTAGGCAGGTCATTAGACCCACCTGCCCCGCTGGCCTCTGTCTGCCCCCTGGGTCAACATCCCTCTCCTACTGATGGTCTATCCCCAAGGTGGCCTCACACTGGGGTCAAGGTCAACAGTGGACAAGAAGAGGGGAAGGAGCGGGAGGCTCCAGGACACTGAATCTGAAGCCACAGGACTGGTTTCTGTGGGATTCTGAGCTACAGACCCCAGACAGCAGGTGGCCAGCAGGCAGGCGGCCCAGCACAGATGGCCGGGGCTCGTGGCCTGCTCTTCAGCTCCCAGGATGGCACATGCACGGCCTCCCGCTGTGCTGGAGTGTCTGAGCGTCCAGAGCACGGAGGAGCCACCCTGGTCCTCTGCAGCCCGCACCTGGGCCTCAGCACTCCTGCGTGCTAGGCAGGGCTGCGTCCCTGCCCACACGTCCACTGTCTGTGTGTCTGTCTCGTATGCACCCACACCTGACCAGCCCTGTCCAGCTGGCAGCAACTGGTCTACTGCTTGGCTGCCACCGTTGGACGTGTCCCGAAAGAACTGTTTCTGGAGACAGCACCGAGCCTGTGATTTCTTACCAGATGGAGGTATAATTCACCCAGTAGCTGAGGAACTCCCAAATACGTCTCTGTTAAACTAACCTGCATGTTTATTTCACTCACCTTGTTTCAGAAAATGACTGTCCTCCCATCGTCCCAGCCCCTCTGGACCACGGATGGAAGGAGCCGCGTGAGCCCCAGGCGCGTGAGCAGCACCCCCTTGCAGCGAGTCTGGCCACTGATCTCCCGTGAGGGAGTGCAGAGTTCCTCCACGCATCACTTAGGAGCTGCTATTTCTTTTAGGGAGTTTGAGACACCATTGTGTTTCCCTGTGTGTCATCCAGTTCTTGAATTTAAAGAAAAAATTTTCTAGTGAAATAAATAGATGAATAAAAACGTCTGCCCCTGTGTGTTGTCTGTATTCACAAAGGTGTAATGAATTTCAGGGGTAAAAGGAGTTGCAAACACTCAACTGCTGTTCCTGAGGAATAACCTTCCTCTTTTCATGTGAAAGGTGACATAATCTTATATCCTTAACATTTGCTGCCATGCAAACTCTCTAGCCACCCATTTGTTCTTTCTTCTCTCTCTTGTCCACTCCTTCCATCCATCCTTCTATCCACCCACCCACACACCCAAACTTCCATCAATTCACCCACCTAGTCTTCATCTGCCTAAGCATTCATATATTCATCCATCTACCCACCTGCCTGTCCACCTGTCTGTCTATCTATCCATCCATCTATCCACCCACCACTTGTCCATTCACTCTCCATGTGAACATCCATCCATCCATCCATCCATCCATCCATCCATCCGTTCACCCACACACCCATACTTCCACCCATCCTTCATCTGCCTATGCATCCATCCATTCCCTTACCTCCTCATCCATCCATTCACTCTTCCTTCCTTCCTTCCTTCCTTCCTTCCTTCCTTCCTTCCTTCCTTCCTTCCTTCCTTCCCTCCTTCCTTCCTCCTTTCCTTCCTTCCTCCCTCCCCCATTCATCTGCCTATGCATCCACTCACCTGCCTGTCTGTCCATCCACCCATCCACCCATCCACTCATCTACTCATCTGCCAATGCATACATACCTTTGTCCATCCACTTACCTGTCTGTCCATCCACCTACTCATCCATCCTTCCATCCAACACATTCTAACTCAAGAGAAATGAGATCTCATGTCTCCTAAAGAAAAAGAATGTTCTCCTCAGTGTTTTCCTTAAGAACCCAAATCCGGAAGCAATCTGTTCTCCTTGGTGTTAGAACGGGTGAGCTCTGGTGCGTTCACATTAGGGATCCCACCAGCATTGACGACTTTCCCTGACAGAAAAGTGTGGTACAAGTTCCTTTTATGAGAGGCTCAAGGGCATCCCCTGGCTCGGGGCTGAGTGGTCTGGGGGTCCTGGGCCGGGTGTTTTCTCAGGGTGTATATGGGATGACTCTCACACTACAGCTAGGTGACCTGTGCTACACCCTGACAGTAACTGTGGGTTGGGGACAGTTCCTCCTCCAAATCAGGGCCAGTCCTGCCCCCAGATGGGGTCCTGGACAAGAAATGGTCAGTTTAGAAGATGGAGGAGAAGCAGTGGGAGGCAGACAGGGGTCAGCGTCTCCCAGGCCCATCCAGGTGTGCTGGCCAGCAGGGATGTTTCCTGAAGATGGTGTGAGTCGGGGGCTGTGTACATCTCAGCTGGAACCAGGCCTCTGCACTCAGCACCTCCGGGACTCATGGGAGCGGTCAGAGTGCCTGCTTCACCACCAAGGGAGTACTTCCTGCCTCCAGCCAGGGACGCTCGGACTGGACTTCCTTCACTGCCCTAAATCCAGGCAGCTGGAATGACTTTCAGGTCCCGTCCTACTTAACTTTCAGAAGTGGCTGGCCTCCTGGTGGGTGGCTGTGTGCACTGGGGCTGGAGGGCATGGGCCTCCTTTCTCAGAGAGCTTTCCTTCCCTTGTGCACCAAGCCCTGGGTAAAAGTAGGTGCAGAACATCTGAATCACCAAATGTTGATCCATTGTGCACCTACCGTGTGCAGAGCAGGGTGCTGACAGGTGAGTACAAGAGGGACATCTGTCGGGTCTGGGAGAGGCACGGGCTTTGCTGTGGACTGGTGGGGGCAGGTGCTGTGAGGTCCAGGCAGGAGCATGACCAGCCCCTAGAGAAGTTGGTGCTGTGCTCAGTCCTGCTGCCCTGAGTGCGGGGCATCAGGCAGGTGGCGCTGTGGCCAGAGAGGGCTTCCCAGAGGTGGGAGCAGCTCAGGAGGAGGGGTTCTGTATGCAGAACTAGACCCGGGCACTGGGTGCCTTGGGCTTTCTCAGCTGTGGAGGGAAAGGCCAGGGTGGCAACATACGGAGAAAAACAGGTCCTGCAGTGCTCCACCCTGTCAACCACGCACTGCTACTCCTCAGGTGTGCTGGGCAGAACATGGGGCGGGCCCATCTGGGCAACCGTGGCCCTGGTAGCCTGTGGCCCTGCTGGGTGGCCCTGGACGGCAGTGTGGGCTCTCACGTACACCCTGGCGCCTAGACGTGCCTCGTGGGTGTTGGGGAGGGCTGCGTGGGCATTCTGGTGACCTAAGCCCCGGTGACTGGACAGTGACGGGCAGCCCTCTGAGGAGGAGGACCTGATACGAAGCCACATTCCAGGAGAGTCTGCTGGCACTGGGATTATGAACCCCATGACAGCACAGAGTAAGGGTGACTCTACCTGTGACGCACACAGTGAGGTGACTTTACCTGTGATGCACACAGTGAGGTGATTCTACCTGTGACACACACAGTGAGGTGACTCTACCTGTGACGCACACAGTGAGGTGACTCTACCTGTGACGCAAACAGTGAGGTGACTCTACTGTGACGCACACAGTGAGGTGACTCTACCTGTGACACACACAGTGAGGTGACTCTACTGTGACACACACAGTGAGGTGACTCTACCTGTGACGCACACAGTGAGGTGACTCTACCTGTGACGCACACAGTGAGGTGACTCTACCTGTGACGCACACAGTGAGGTGACTCTACTGTGACGCACACAGTGAGGTGACTCTACTGTGACGCACACAGTGAGGTGACTCTACCTGTGACGCACACAGTGAGGTGACTCTACTGTGACGCACACAGTGAGGTGACTCTACCTGTGACGCACACAGTGAGGTGACTCTACTGTGACGCACACAGTGAGGTGACTCTACCTGTGACGCACACAGTGAGGTGACTCTACTGTGACGCACACAGTGAGGTGACTCTACCTGTGACGCACACAGTGAGGTGACTCTACTGTGACGCACACAGTGAGGTGACTCTACCTGTGACGCACACAGTGAGGTGACTCTACTGTGACGCACACAGTGAGGTGACTCTACCTGTGACGCACACAGTGAGGTGACACTACTGTGACGCACACAGTGAGGTGACTCTACCTGTGACACACACAGTGAGGTGACACTACTGTGACGCACACAGTGAGGTGACTCTACCTGTGACGCACACAGTGAGGTGACTCTACTGTGACACACACAGTGAGGTGACTCTACCTGTGACACACACAGTGAGGTGACTCTACTGTGACACACACAGTGAGGTGACACTACTGTGACGCACACAGTGAGGTGACTCTACCTGTGACGCACACAGTGAGGTGACTCTACTGTGACACACACAGTGAGGTGACTCTACCTGTGACACACACAGTGAGGTGACTCTACTGTGACACACACAGTAGGTGACTCTACCTGAGACACACACAGTGAGGTGACTCTACCTGTGACACACACAGTGAGGTGACTCTACTGTGACACACACAGTGAGGTGACTCTACCTGTGACGCACACAGTGAGGTGACTCTACCTGAGACGCACACAGTGAGGTGACTCTACCTGTGACGCACACAGTGAGGTGACTCTACCTGTGACGCACACAGTGAGGTGACTCTACCTGTGACGCACACAGTGAGGTGACTCTACCTGTGACACACACAGTGAGGTGACTCTACCTGTGACGCACACAGTGAGGTGACTCTACCTGAGACGCACACAGTGAGGTGACTCTACCTGTGACGCACACAGTGAGGTGACTCTACCTGAGACGCACACAGTGAGGTGACTCTACCTGAGACGCACACAGTGAGGTGACTCTACCTGAGACGCACACAGTGAGGTGACTCTACCTGTGACGCACACAGTGAGGTGACTCTACCTGAGACGCACACAGTGAGGTGACTCTACCTGAGACGCACACAGTGAGGTGACTCTACCTGAGACGCACACAGTGAGGTGACTCTACCTGAGACGCACACAGTGAGGTGACTCTACTGTGACGCACACAGTGAGGTGACTCTACCTGTGACGCACACAGTGAGGTGACTCTACCTGAGACGCACACAGTGAGGTGACTCTACCTGTGACGCACACAGTGAGGTGACTCTACCTGAGACGCACACAGTGAGGTGACTCTACCTGTGACGCACACAGTGAGGTGACTCTACCTGTGACGCACACAGTGAGGTGACTCTACCTGTGACGCACACAGTGAGGTGACTCTACTGTGACACACACAGTGAGGTGACTCTACCTGTGACGCACACAGTGAGGTGACTCTACTGTGACGCACACAGTGAGGTGACCCTGGACCCTGGGCAGCACACAGTGAGGTGACCCTGGACCCTGGGCAGAACACAGTGAGGTGACCCTGGACCCTGGGCAGCACACAGTGAGGTGACCCTGGATCCTGGGCAGCACACAGTGAGGTGACTCTGGACCCTGGGCAGCACACAGTGAGGGTGGAATGAAGTGTCAAGTCGAGTCCCTGTCCTTTGGAAAGGCCTCCACACAGGGGTCCCGTGAGTTTCATTCCCACTCCTCTGACCCCAGAAACCTGGCCAGTGAGGAGGCTGGTCCATTTGCCTCCTCCCACGGCAGGTGAGGGTGGTTGGGGTTTCCCGGACTGGCCGGAGGGACAGGCTTCTGCTGGGCTCTAGGGGCCCTCTTGACCTGCAACCTGTGTCCTGCCTGCTGGGACAGCCGGAGGGTGTCCCCGGTGGAACTGATGGCCCTCCGGAGGCCCCGGAGGCCTGGCTCCCTGTTGGACGTTGGGGACTAAAGGAGAGCCCTGCTGGCCTGAGTAGCCGTCAACCACTCTGACCGGCAGGTGACCTGCCTGCCATCCTGTCACCCCTGACCCTGTGCTTGGTCTTGTGGTGTCCCTAGGGACTGGCCCAGGTGACCTGGAGTGAAAGCCACAGACTAGGTTGAGCAGAGGGCCCTTTCGGTTGGTCTCTCTGCCTGGACCCTGTGGCCACCTGAGCCCCTTGTCCTCCTCCCTGCCTCCTGCTGGCCCCCAGCCTGGATTTGAGTGGTCGAGTGGCTACAGTACTCATGGAGACCTGAATGCAGCCAGCAGAGGACCCGCAGTGGACAGGATGGGCCGGACCGCAGCCCAGCAGCTCCCGAAGGGCCTGGGGCTGGGCAGGTCAGGAGTCGCCATCTGTGGGGTAGTGGCCGGTGTCAGGAGGCCTGGGGTCAGGAGGGCCGTGCCTCCCACACAGCCTGGAGCAGGCCAGAGGAGGACGTGGCCTGGGGCGCCTCAGGCCTTCGCTCCTTCCGGAGGCCCAGCTTCCTCCCTTTCCTCCAGGTTATTTAACCTGCTGGGCTGGTCTGCGCAGAGAGCTCCAGGTCCCTGAGAACTTGGGGAAAGGGGAGAATACAGGCGGCAGTGGCACAGGTAAGCGGGCAGGCTGCCTGCAGCCAGTCCACCCAGCGAGTCCACCCAGCGCAACTCAGAAGGAAGGCGCCCGTCTAGAGGACCCTGCCCTCGAGCTCAGCCCAACGCAGGAGGGGCCCTGGGGACCTCGGGGACTTGAGAGTGAGGTGTAGAAGCAAGGCGCTGGGAGGAAGGAGCGGAGGACACCTGCAGCAGGGCCCAGAGCCAGTGCTGCCTCCCAGCCACCGCAGCTGGCTGCACACTGGGCGGGCGCCCTGGAGGGCCAGGAGCGGGAGCTGCCCACTGCAGAACAGCCACTCCCTCACGCCCAGGGGCTCGCACCAGCTGGGAGGGAGGCGGTGCGGGCAAGGGGCCAGCAGCGCGAGGCCGTTCTCCCTGCTCCTCCTCAGGCCCTGCCAGCCGAGAGCCCTTGCAAGGACACCGCAGACCGCCGGTGGGCAAGCCTCCTTGCAGGCTTCCTGGGGCCTGGCCTGAACAACATGGTCTTGGACAGCGCCTGTGTGGACAGCAGGCGGTGGCATGGACTTCTCTGTGAGGGCCTGTTCCCAAGCACCCCGGCTCCCCAACTACTGGGAGGACGACACCCCTCAGACACAAACCCAAGGCTGCAAGCTCCGCCCTGCTCCGGCTTCCTCAGGGTCTGGCAGGAGAGGCCTGTGGGCAGCACTGGCCTCTGAGGAGGGCACACTCAGAGCCGGCTCAGACCAGCACGGCGCCCAGAGTCAGCTTGCAGTCACTGGTCCTGGCTCTGCCTTGGCAACTCTCCCTGGACTGAGCGCACCCTGCTACCCAGGGGCACAGATGGCCGTCCACAGCTGCAGCCTGCTCCCAGCAGGACCCTCCCCCCGGGTGGCGCCCTCATGGCTGTGTGGGGACAGCGGAGCTTCCAGCCATCCCACACTGCTGAGCCTTCACCGTGATCCCTGGCACAGGGACACCGGACTGAGCTACGCTCTGTGGGCTTCTGTGGGAACCCCGTGCAGGCCCTGTGACGTGGCCTGGCCCACACCAGCCACTTCCTAGGAGGAAAATGATTTGCCTCCACCCCAAATCTGCATTTAAATGAAGCAGTAACTCACTCTGCGGGCAGAGAGACGGGTCCTGACGAAGGTGTCCGCTGGATCAGCCCCACCACCTGGGCCTTCCAGCCTGGGATGCTGGACTTGGCCATTAGGTAGAGATACAGGGCGTGCTCTTCCCAAAGCAATCGGGGAACCAACAGGCACACGTGGGATTTAGCCCTGTGGCAGACACGCCTCAGGCCCCGCGGACACAGGGCTTCCCATACCCATCCAAGTCCCTGGGCAGGGCTTCCTGGCTGCAGGGAAGGGCTGACAACTTGTCCACCCTCCTGCCCACACCTGCCTCCCAGGGCACCAAGGGGTGGTCCTGCGCCCTCCCGCCCGCCCACAGGGGCCCTAGGGTCAGAGCTTGCTGCTGGTGACTCCTGGGCTGGGTGGGTTGGGCTTTGCCCCCAGGCCCAGGGGGCGAATGGCGCTCCCTGAAGCCCCTTCCCACACATCCCCCAGGCTTGGAGGCTGGGTGGGGGCAGGGTGGGGCAGCACAGGGTTCAGAGGTGCCAGTGGTCGACCCAGCCCAGGGCACAGTGAGGGCTCCATCTGCCAGGGTGTTGCCGGGCCCAGCTCTGCACGGCTCCTCTCCCTCCAGGTGGGGATGAGGGTCGGGTAGGGTGCCTGAGGGGACAAGGCCAGTCTCAGCTGCCTCCCTGGCCAGCAAGCCCCATGCTGGCGGATGGAGGGACACCAGCTAGGCGGCCTCACTCTCCTCTTCCCTGAGGCCCTCGCGGCCCAGTATGTGGTACCGAGATGGAGACGCCCCTTCCCTGGTGGCCCTGAGCACCAGGGGCCTCTCAGCCACCCTGCAGCCGCAGAGCAAGGCCCCCCACAGTTTGCGGGAGGCAGCGGAGAACACCAGGGTTGGGCAACTGGCTCCTCCTGCATGTAGCCAGCAGCTGTGGCCCAGGCCAGGCAATTGGGAAATGACCTTTAACCTGGCACAGCAAACACCAAATATCTGCCGCTGCTCTTGGTGCCAGACAGCGTGGCGCAGCGGGCCACAGCCCTCCCAGTCTGGCACCCCTGGGAGGGTCCTGTCAGTGGCCGGCAGATGCTGAGCCCCACAGGCGCTGCCCTGCCGTCCCCAGAAGGGCCCAGGGGCATGGCCTGGCTTCCACAGCAGGGGTCCCCAGGACACCAGGCAAGCCCACCTGGCCCTGCAGGGCTGGGGAGCAGCAGGCAACAGCCCTGACCCCACCCCAAGGGCAGCTTGACCTCCCAAATTCCAGTTCTTCAAATCTTTGTTCTACAGACACTTGAGCCAAATTTAGACGTGGACACCAGTCCCTCTGCCTCATTTATCCAAGACTCACGGCTGCCAGTGGCGGGAGAAGGGCCATTAGTGAAGGTGACTGTTCCTAATTTAATACAGTGGGACTGATTGGTGACGTGTGTTCCCGAGGACACACAAGGCCGAGGGCGCTGGTCCCGGAGCGCTGGGGAGACTGTGCCCGCCTCCGCAGGGATGGGCAAGCCCTGCCCATCATCACCCCTGGAAGCTGGGCTGAGGGAACCGTGAAGGCCAAGGAGGTGGCGGACCACCTGCACCCTGGCACCCACTGGAGGGCCTGCGAGCAATTCTCACCTCCCTCTGCTGAGGGCCTTCGTGGGCACCGGCCAGGCAGCTTCCCATGGGACAGAGAACCGGAGCTGAGGGAGAGGGGCCAGGCTGGGCACTGAGGCTGAGGCCAGCAGCAGGCTTCAGGGGGCTGGAGAGGAGGACTCAGCTGTTCTGGGGAGGCCTTGGGTGGATGCCTGGCTTCTCCTCTGGCTGTGCCCACCCTGCAGAGGCGGGTTTGACATGATGCCCTTGGCGCTAGAGGGCCACAGGAGTAGACAGCCGGTGGACGTGCAGCAGGTGGACCACAGGTGAGGTTATCAACTAGGTGGAAACATGGCCAGAGCTGCCCTACAGTGACCCTGCTGCCAGGGCCTGTCTGCCCCGTGCAGAGCTGGTGTGCTCCAGAGCCCTCCTGACTGAGGAAGGGCTACACACCCATCTCCTAAAGAACATAGAAGGTATCGTCCTGGCTTCCCTTTTTCCCTTAGCCCCCAGGGAGCTCGGGTCTGAATAAAGTCTCAATCAGCTCATGGGTTAACTAATTTGCTTATGGGTTCAGATTTTATCTTTATTTCCACGGCCTAATCTGTACCTATCTGCGATGCCAAGCCAGCTCAAATCTCTCCAAGCCAGCAGACTACGCATGGCCTTTGCAAGGTAGAAAGTGCTTTTTAGGACTGGGGAATGACCTGCTCGCAGTCACCCAGACAGTATTGGAAGGCGGACACGTGTTCCTGATGTTCCCTGCTTTTCCCGCTAAGCTGCATTCCACAGCTCCTCCTCCTGTGGCTCCTTCAGGTCTCTAGAGGGGCCAAGAGGATGTCTAGGGCCATGCTTTCCCTCGGGTGCAGGTGAGGCCCCGGACAGTCTGACCCCGTGAGGCTTGGCATCATCTGCAGCTGCTCCTTTGGCTCCCGGCAGCATCCTGCAGGGGCAGACGGCCACCTTCCTTCAGCTGCTGCCCGCGTGTCCTGGAAGCCGACGCTGTGGCCGTCCGTGGGTCTGCTCCGCCCCTTCCTGACACCCTTCCTGCAGGAATCAGGCAGGCACAGGGCTTAAGGGGTCACGGCTCTTCCTGCGAGAGGAGCTGCAGAACTAGGGGGACAGTGGCCATCAGCATGCAGTCACTGAGACTGCCATGTGGCCAGTGGTGTGGCTGACCCTGACTGCACCAAGAATGATGGACAGGCAGTGGACATCAGAGCCATTCTAATGCTGTCCCCCAGGCCCAGGAGGAGCAGGGTGCGGCATTCCTGTCTCGGCGGAAATCAATAGACTGGACCTATGCTGCGTGAGTGACCAGAGCGTTCTGGACTTGAGGGAAACGGGAGAAATGGGGCTGTGTCCCTCCTTTGTCAGGGCCCAGAGGGCCAGGCTCCCTGGCTACGGGGCAGCCGGCAGTGGGCTCTGGGAGGACCTGGGCTGGGCCTCCTGGCTCCAAGCTTGCTGGTCCTGCCAAGGTGGGGCATGGGGCAGGACAGGAGTGAGGCTGTTGGAGGTGGAAAGGTGAAGGTCTAGGGGTGGGCAGGACCACCTGGCCATGCCCTTCCTTGTCCCCAGGCCTGGACAGGGACTGCAGGCCAAGAGGAGATGGGCTGTCCCTAGAGCGGCTGGAGGACAGCTGCTTCTCCTCCACCTTCTCAGCTGGAGGGGAACCCGGGAGAGGAGGACAGAGGAGGTCAAGGGATATGTTTTGGAGCACGTTTAGGCTGGTGAGAAGACGCGTAGGGGGACTGGACAGGGTCCTCATGTACCCCTGCCACTGCAGCTTCTGGGCGGAGAGCTCTAACCTGAGCCTGGCCACCCTCTGAGGCTCTTGCTGCCAGTCCAGTGCCAGGGGCACTTCTGGGGGTACCTGTGGGGCTTGGGGAGCAGGGCAGGTCTCCCGGCAGCTGCTGGGCACACTGGGATCCTGAGTCTGAGCCTAAGGCACAGGACGAGGAGCAGAGGGACAGTCGCCATGGACGTAGGGTGAGAGGCACCCAGGCTTTGCTGGCATGGCATCCATCAGAATTGGGATAAGGTCCCCAGCTGACCCTCCCTCCTCTTGACACTTGCCCAGTGGCTTCTGCATTATTCACTGCAATTAGAAAACTAGATGGAACTGGTGGCAGGTGCAGGGCAGCCAGGTCAGTTAAGGCCCTGCAGGGACAGGCAGGAAGAGGCGGGCTGTGCTCTAGCTGTGGCTGCATGATCTCAGGGCCGGAGCTGAGTTTCCTGTTGCACTGGCCACAGCTCAGCACCAGTGGAGTCCACAGAGGCACGGAGGCCATTTCTGAGGGCTCGAAACATACCTGCTGCTGCCAGTCCCAGGCCTCACGGAGGAAGGACGATGGACAGGAAGCTTACACTTGCTCATGCTGCTGCAACAAATCAGGACGTGTTCAGAGAGACACATCCTGAGACGCAGGTGGAGCGCAGCCTGAGGAAGTTCCATGCACCGCCAGGGAAGTGCCCCAGGAAGCTCCGCTGCGGGTAGAGGAGCCCCTCGTTGGCTGTGCAGCAAATATGGACTTGAGTGCAAGGCCCTCGTGAAGCAGCGTGGCCCCTTGGGTATTCTGACAGAGAGGCTGAGCTGCAGACTCGGCCCTGGGTGACAGGGGCCCTCCAGGAGCCCAGAGCAGGCTCTGCTGTGCAGAAAGGCTGCTCAGAGGCCCAGCAGGCAAGTGCCTGGACACTGGAGGGGACGCTTGGAGGAGACACCTGGGGGAGACACCTGGGAGAGACACCTGGAGGAGACACCTGGGGGAGATACCCGGGGGAGACACCTGGGGGGACAGCTGGGTGAGACACCTGGGGGGGGACACCTGGGGGAGACACCTGGGAGAGACACCTGGGAGAGACACCTGGGGGGACACACCTGGGGGGGATGTCTGGAGGGGACATCTGGGGGGTTGCCTGGAGGGGACACCTGGAGGGGAAACCTGGAGGGGACTTTTGGGTGGTGACCTGCTGCTCCCCTTAGCAGCCCAGGTCCATCGAGGCTCTTCTGATCACTCTTGAGGGCAAAACTGTTCTGTGCTTCTCAAAACCAACTCCCTGCCCAGGAAAGTCCCTCATAGTCTTCCAGGAGCTGACCCCCAACCTCCCCCTCACGCTATCTGAGTGGGGCCCACCTCTCCACCCTGGGTGTGGGTGGCACCAGCTCAGGATTCTGTTGTGTGTGGCCACAGGTGCCACCAGCCTGGGTCAAGGTGTCCCCTGGAGTTTCCTGCTTGCTGGGAATCCACTGATCAGTGGTTTTCACCTGTCGGTGTCCCCCTTGGAAAGTGACACCACCAGGAGAGAAGAGCCCATTCTCCTGTGTGGCAGGATGCAGAGGGGGACTGCCCAGGGTCTTGGCTCTCTGAGCACACCAGGTGGTAGGTGTGGGTGGCCACAGCACCCAGGTCATCAGGCAGCTGTAGCTCAGCCCCGGGATCTGGTGGTATGGACTCCTGCTCCCATGGAAGGCAGCAGCAGCAAGACAGTGGACAGGTCCAGCCAGCCCTAGGGCTCCTGGTGCTGGGTGAGCAGCAGGTGTGTGGTGGGCCAGCAGGAGCCGTTTCCTTCCATCAGGGTCCAGGACCCATGCTTGGAGGACTACCTGAGGGCTGGGGGCTGTCCCAGCAGGAGGATCACGCAGGAAGGACCTGCCCTGGGACCTGGAGCAGAGCTGCAGGAGCCAGTCAGCCTCTACCAACACCAAGCGTGATGTGTTCAGCGTGGACCTCATTCCTCGAGTGAGCCCTGGATAGACTCAGAGTGCAGGAAACTGGACTCGGGTGTGGCCACCTGGGCCCAAATGACAGCAACCACCCCAGAGGCTGACTGACCCCTGCAGGAATCTTCTGGAGGATCCCTGGGCATTTCTGAGGTCAAGCTGGCTGGGTGTGGGTGAGCCCCTGCTCCTCAGCTTCACCTGAATCACAGCTGGTGTTGACTTCTTTTCTCACCTTTGAGAGGAGGTTCATAGACAGTGAACAAGTGTTAGGGACACTTGGGCTCTTGAGTGACCCGAGACACTTAGCTTGAAGGGCTGGTCACTGGGGGCTGTGAGGCTGAACTGGGCCCACCCTGAGGCAGGGCCAGTGTGCTGCCGTCATACTGGATGTTCTTGCCTCTGCGCGAGAGGCTGGCACAGGGAAGGGAAGGGAGGACCAAGATACAGGCCTGTCCCTGCGATGCTTTTGGCGAATATACCCTGCCTGACTACACAGAGGCCTGACCATCACCGCCGGCAGCTTAAGACCAGCCTCCTGGCGACAGTGGGCGTAGCCAGCTCCCCTGCCTGGCTGCAGGTCCAGCCCTCCTCCTGGCCACAGGGGTCAGGACCCCTGACTGAGCTTTCTTGATGCCTTTCCTCCCTTTCCTCCAGTAGCCACCCCTGAAAGCTCTCTGCAAGGACCGAGAAGTCTGGGCACCTGCGCAGGTCCATGCTCCCTCACTGGGACTCTTGGGTGCCCAGCCTCGGGCCTTGGAGAGGGTGATGTTTCAGCCCAGGGTGCTGAGGGTGATGGCCCAGCCTGGGGCACTGGACAGGGTGATGGCCCAGCTTCTTCCAGCCTCCTAGGTTCTGTGGGCTCTAAAAATGTCTCATAAGTAAATTTTAGAACATCTCAAGGCACGAAAACATCTTTTTCTCATTAAGAAAGGCTAAAAGTCACTATTGAGGAATACCATCCATGACAAGTTTGCATTCGGATGAAATGAGTTTGCGTTTGGATAAAATTTGGATAACCCATTCCATCCAGTCTCAGAGAAGCTTGGCGGGAGAAGTTGGCCAGGGCCCAGCAGGTGGTAGGCAGGCCCTGACTTGGCTGAGGTCAGTCGTGTGGAGAAGGGCAGGTGTGCTTCCTCGGGCAGAGGCCTTAGAGAAAGGCACCGCCAGCCAGCACCCTCCTGTCCTCGACGAGTACCTCCTGTCCTGAAGCCGACTGCAAAATGTGGGCACATGCCTGGCCGAGGCACTGCCTCCTCCTGGGGCGGGAGGATGTCTGCCATTTCTGTGTCCTCCCCGCCCATGAGCACTGAGCCCAAGGGATCTGAGGGGAGCACCTCCTGCCAGGAGTGAGGCCCCAGGCTGAGCCCTGGCTGGTGGGGAGCTGCGGCCAGGGCGGGTGGCAGGCTCCCTCTGGATTCAGGCCTTGCCGGTGCAGGGCCGGGTACCTGACTGTGCCGTGCTCAGTCTGTCCACCAGCAGAGGAACAAACCTAAGCCCCACATTACCATCAGACTCCTGAGCTCAGGGCTGTTGCCATCTGCCACCTTGAGTGCTCGGGAAAAGCCTGCCCCCTAACCATCATCTCTCCAGGGCACCCACGAGGACCACAGCCACTGACCTAGCCAGAGCCAACACTGAGAGGAGTCCATGTGGGGCATCCATGAGGGGGTGTCCACATGGAGGGGAGTCCAAGTGGGAGAATGTGGGGAGCAGGTTGTGCCTACCCTGAGTGACTCCATGGTGTAGAACAGCAGCTCTCAGGCTGTGCCTGCCCTGAGTGACTCCATGGTGTAGAACAGCAGCTCTCAGGCTGTGCCTGCCCTGGTGACTCCATGGTGTAGAACAGCAGCTCTCAGGCTGTGCCTGCCCTGGTGACTCCATGGCATGTGGGACAGCAGCTCTCAGGCTGTGCCTGCCCTGGTGACTCATGGTGTGCAGAACAGCAGCTCTCAGGCTGTGCCTGCCCTGGTGACTCCATGGTGTAGAACAGCAGCACTCAGGCTGTGCCTGCCCTGGTGACTCCATGGTATAGAACAGGAGCTCTCAGGCTGTGCCTGCCCTGGTGACTCCATGGTGTAGAACAGCAGCTCTCAGTCTGTGCCTGCCCTGAGTGACTCCATGGTGTAGAACAGCAGCTCTCAGGCTGTGCCTGCCCTGGTGACTCATGGTGTGCAGAACAGCAGCTCTCAGGCTGTGCCTGCCCTGAGTGACTCCATGGTGTAGAACAGCAGCACTCAGGCTGTGCCTGCCCTGGTGACTCCATGGTATAGAACAGGAGCTCTCAGGTGTGCCTGCCCTGGTGACTCATGGTGTGCAGAACAGCAGCTCTCAGGATGTGCCTGCCCTGGTGACTCATGGTGTGCAGAACAGCAGCTCTCAGGCTGTGCCTGCCCTGGTGACTCATGGTGTGCAGAACAGCAGCTCTCAGGCTGTGCCTGCCCTGGTGACTCATGGTGTGCAGAACAGCAGCTCTCAGGCTGTGCCTGCCCTGGTGACTCCATGGTGTAGAACAGCAGCTCTCAGGCTGTGCCTGCCCTGGTGACTCCATGGTGTAGAACAGCAGCTCTCAGTCTGTGTCTACCCTGAGTGACTCCATGGTGTAGAACAGCAACACTCAGGCTGTGCCTGCCCTGGTGACTCCATGGTGTAGAACAGCAGCTCTCAGTCTGTGTCTACCCTGAGTGACTCCATGGTGTGTAGAACAGCAGCTCTCAGGCTGTGCCTGCCCTGAGTGACTCCATGGTGTAGAACAGCAGCTCTCAGGCTGTGCCTGCCCTGGTGACTCCATGGTGTAGAACAGCAGCTCTCAGGCTGTGCCTGCCCTGGTGACTCCATGGTGTAGAACAGCAGCTCTCAGTCTGTGCCTGCCCTGAGTGACTCCATGGTGTAGAACAGCAGCTCTCAGGCTGTGCCTGCCCTAGTGACTCCATGGTGTAGAACAGCAGCTCTCAGGCTGTGCCTGACCTAGTGACTCCATGGTGTAGAACAGCAGCTCTCAGGCTGTGCCTGCCCTGAGTGACTCCATGGCGTGTGGGACAGCAGCTCTCAGGCTGTGCCTGCCCTGGTGACTCCATGGTGTGCAGAACAGCAGCTCTCAGGCTGTGCCTGCCCTGAGTGACTCCATGGTATAGAACAGGAGCTCTCGGTCTGTGTCTACCCTGAGTGACTCCATGGTGTAGAACAGCAGCTCTCAGGCTGTGCCTGCCCTGGTGACTCATGGTGTGCAGAACAGCAGCTCTCAGGCTGTGCCTGCCCTGGTGACTCCATGGTGTAGAACAGCAGCTCTCAGTCTGTGCCTGTCCTGAGTGACTCCATGGTGTGCAGAACAGCATCTCTTAGACTGTGCCTGCCCTGGTGACTCATGGTGTGCAGAACAGCAGCTCTCAGGCTGTGCCTGCCCTGAGTGACTCCATGGTGTCCAGAACAGCAGCTCTCAGGCTGTGCCTGCCCTGGTGACTCATGGTGTGCAGAACAGCAGCTCTCAGGCTGTGCCTGCCCTGAGTGACTCCATGATGTAGAACAGCAGCTCTCAGGCTGTGTCTACCCTGAGTGACTCCATGGTGTGTAGAACAGCAGCTCTCAGGCTGTGCCTGCCCTGGTGACTCCATGGTGTGTAGAACAGCAGCTCTCAGGCTGTGCCTGCCCTGAGTGACTCCATGGTGTGCAGAACAGCAGCTCTCAGGCTGTGCCTGCCCTGAGTGACTCCATGATGTAGAACAGCAGCTCTCAGGCTGTGTCTACCCTGAGTGACTCCATGGTGTGTAGAACAGCAGCTCTCAGGCTGTGCATGCCCTGGTGACTCCATGGTGTGTAGAACAGCAGCTCTCAGGCTGTGCCTGCCCTGAGTGACTCCATGGTGTGCAGAACAGCAGCTCTCAGGCTGTGCCTGCCCTGGTGACTCATGGTGTGCAGAACAGCAGCTCTGAGACTGTGCCTGAGCCTGCATTACTCTGTGTGGTAAAGCAGTAGTTTGCCATGAACAACTCAATTTGGAGTCCAGGTGTCAAGATAAGATGACCACATACGTTGTTTGTACAAGTAAACAGCCACCATCTTCCTGACTCATCATAAGGCACAAATTGATAAATAACTTCTCTGTGCCAACTTATCAAACTAAATCAAGGAGCATGTGGACAGGTGGACAGCCCTAATCATATCCGGACACCAGTCCTGGGAGTACATCAGTCTCACCAGATGAGAAGCCCTCACTCCAGACCCACCAAAGGAGAAGGCCCCTGAAACTGAACACAGAGGGACCTTGACCCCAGCACTGGTCACTCATCATAACCTTGTCCAGGAAAATCGCCACAGGATGAGCCTCTGATTTCCTGTCCCTATCAGACTTCAACAAAGTGTGGTTTCTCCTGCCTGTGATGACCACACATGGTCCACTCCCAGCCGACATCCCAAGCCGACACTAAAATGGAAACTGCTGTCCCTCTGGACCCTCTGCTTTGACCTCTCTGGGAACTGGTTCCTTAAAACCCTCATCCGAGCACCTGCGTGACTCTGCCTCTGCACGCGGATCTCCGCCCTTCCCCAGGCCCAGCACCCTGTAACCCCGGGGCCGACGTAGCCCTGGCTCATCCTTCTGTGGCCTGTTTGTACGCTGTCGTGAGAAGTGCGTGTGCCTTGGGTGTTACAGACGTTAGACACTAAGAGTGGGATGAAAGAGCTGTGACTGCCCGGCTTGGGACTCTCAGGTGACCTGTGACTGGTCAGTGAACTGCCACCTGAGGAAGTGGTGTGGCCCATGATGTGGTCACTGCTCAGTAAACTCTGGCACTGTGGAGGGACACAAAGCGTTCGTCTGTGTGAAGGCACAGCCTGCTGGCTGCAGGGCATCCAGGTGGGGGCATCTTGGGGTGTCCCGGCTGGCCTCGGGACTGGCCCCCAGGCTGCATGCCGCTTTCCCCCAGTGGAGCTGAGCAACAGATTTTCCCCATAAACCTGGCTGGGAAATCTCGCTTGGCTCTAAACTGAGCTGCGGGGTTTCGGGGTTGCTGCCGAGGTCTCCCTGGAATGTCCTCAGATGGCCAGAGCTGAGAGGTCCATCAGAGGAGAGTGGGCACCACTGCAGCCCAGGCCGGAACTGCCCCGGGGCTCGCAGGGCTGGGTGCTTGGTGTCGTCCACTAGGTTGAGCAGATGGCTGTGGCCAGCTTCAGCAGGGACACGGGGGAAGGGAAGTCCTGCTTCCACGAAGTCCCCAGTGCTTCACTCTGGCTGGTGCTTAGGGACATGCCACACGTCCCTTTATTTGTCTTTTTAGGTCCTTCTTGGGCCCCTCAGGGATCCCTCTGGTCACCCCACCAGCACACGGCGCCAACAGGGGTTCCCCTCTGGACTGCGGCTCCAGGCTCAGCACCCCTCTGTGGTCAGCCCCTCAAAGCCCAGCGGCCCAGGGATCCCGAGAGAGACCTTGGCACAACCAAGCAGGACAGTCCCCTCAGCCTCAGCAGGCCCAGGTGGCAGCTGGAACTCCAACGCCGTCCTCAGAGACTCCAGTGCCGCGGTCCCGAGGTGTGACCAGGAGCCATCTGGGGTGCACCGGGCCCTCTGGAAGGGCTGCCCATCAGCCCTCAGAAGCCAGACAGCTTCAAAGGGGAGCCTCCAGGACGGTGCTCCAGGACGGTGCTCCTGAGAGCAGCGAGAGCAGACGGCTTCACAGGGGAGCCTCCAGGACGGTGCTCCAGGACGGTGCTCCTGAGAGCAGCGAGAGCAGACGGCTTCACAGGGGAGCCTCCAGGACGGTGCTCCAGGACGGTGCTCCTGAGAGCAGCGAGAGCAGACGGCTTCACAGGGGAGCCTCCAGGACGGTGCTCCAGGACGGTGCTCCTGAGACCAGCGAGAGCAGAGGGCAATGGCGCTGTCCTCAGCACGCCTGGCGGAGGCTCCGCTGTGCCAAGAGGAAGGCGGGACTGCAGGTCACACACCTGGGTGACCCTGGCCCCAGGCGGCTTCCGCACGGACGTGGAGTCCACCCGCCAGCTGGGGCACCTGAGTGGCATGGTGGCGTGTCCTGTGTCTTCACATCTCTGTACCCAGACATCTGACCTCGGCATTGGGACCTGACTGCAGGTCGCAGGATGAAGCCAGAGGGGCCCGGTGGCTCTGCTCTCTTCCCGGGGCTTCCTTGCCTCAGCAGCACACTGCCTGGACTCCAGGCCCCAACCAGAGGGGCCCCGCCCCAGGTGGAGGACGCCGGTCACTCCCACAAACACCAAGGACGACTGCAGGACTGAGCTGTCCTGCAGGGATGGTCCCTGGGCCCAGAGGAAGGAGGGCAGTGTCCTGGACTCTGGGTGCTCTGCTGAGCGCCTGCACGTCCACTCTCACCCCAGGTCCCAGACCCAGCAGCTACCCTGGGCAGGGAGATGTGCTCTGGGCCTGTGTGTGTCCATGAGGCCCCTAGGGCCAGGCCTGGCCTCTTGGAGCAGCTCCTGCAGCCCAACCCCAGAGGGTTCCCGTGGGCTGCAGAGATTAATCAGCAGATGCAAATGGCTCATTTAGGAGAATCAATCACCGGGCTGGCCTGATCCATTATTCAGCACTCCAGCGGTGAGCATGGAATTCCTAATGACCTGCCAAACCAAGCATCGGGATGGCCGGCAGACAAAGACCCAGGGCCGCTGCCTCCCGGGCATGGCGCCCCTCATTCCCGGGGCGTTGGGTTCTTTCTGATCGCGATGCAACACAGTCTGGAGGAAGGCCTCAGCTGCGGGTCAGCCCAGAATCCCTGGCCTTGCTCCCCGCAGCGGGGTTCCAGCACCCACCATGGCTGCCCTGGGGCCATGGTGCTCGACAGATGGACCCCAACCCTTCCCACTCCTCGGCCTGGGAAGCACCGGCCCTGGGAGGGACCTCAGGTCTGTTTCAACCCTTCAGGACCGAGGACGGGAGCCCTGGCTGGCTCCAGCCCCCACCCTGGAACCCCGTGGATGTGGCAGCCCCTGGTTAACAGTCTGTGGAGCACTTGCTGCTGGTGTCCACGCTGGGAACAAGACTTTGTACTAAAGGTGAGAACCAGGAGCGCACGTTGGAGAGCTGCCTCTTCCACAGGCCTCTCCCCAGAAACCACCTCCACCCAGCTCCAGCCCCGCGGCCGGGGTTTCGGGCTGCGGCCTGGGCAGCTGCTGGGGCCAGGCGGAGGGCACTCTGCCTCTTTCCTGATTGTGCTGGCACAGGCAGTGGGTTGGCGAGGTGAGCAGGGCAGACTTCCCTCCTCTCCCCTGGGCAGGGCACGGGTCAGGGCCCTCTAGGGACTAGCTCCAATACCTGCAAGGTCATAGCCGCAGAGAGAGGGGGCATTTGGCAAGGCGTGGGAGCATGTCCACACCTTGCCAGGGCCCACCCTCGCTGGGAGCTGGGTTCTACGCCACGGCCCCCAGGCCGCAGGACACAGGCAGGGGGCCATGCGAGTCACCCAGGTGGGAAGGCTGGGGAGGCAGGCCAGGCCCAGAAGAGAAGGCACGTGGCCCTGGCATGGGACGCGTGAGCGGACTCGGTGGCCGAGGGTGGGGGCTGCAGTCGGCAGGACCACGGTGAGGGCTGCCGCCCTGTCCAAGGAGAGCTGCTCCTTCCTCCTGCTCCTTCCCTGTGTGACGCTGAAGGTTACGTACATTCGACCTGTGACTGCCACTGGACCCTCATGGGGGCCAGGTGGGGAGGGGCCTGGCCCGCGCAGGCCCACTGTCCCTCTACCTTCAGTGACTCCTGCAGGTTTTTTCCACTAGCTGATCAACTGTGTGATGGTTGATCTTGACCTTTGGCTGGATGGCAAGAGGCCTAGGAAACTGTAAAGCAAGCTCTGGGGGCCCTGAGGTGTGTCCAGAGATGACTGGAGTGTGGACTGCGAACAGAGCGGGCAGACACCCTGAATGTGGGCAGCACTGTCCAGTAGGCTGGAGGCCTGGGTGGAGGAGGAGGAGGCCCCCCGGGTGCCAACTCCCCTCTCCTCCAGCAGGTGCGTCTGGGCCCTGACCTCAGACTACGCCCGTGACCTCAGACTCAGCTGCTTCAGCCCCTGGACCTGGGATCTCTCCAGACACTCTTCAGGGAGCTCCCAGGCCCTCAGCCTCGGCTGGGTCACCGCTGGTTCCTCCCGTTTTGAGGCTCCAGCTTCTGGGGCTGAGCAGCAGCAGGTTTTCCTGGCTCTGCAGCCTGCATTGTGGGGCTATGCAGCCTCTGACCTGTGAGCCAATCTCATCAGTCCATCTACATATTCTATTGGTTCTGCTGCTCCAGAGAAGCCTGCTGCAAGCTGCCTCCTTGCCTCTGATGCCACAGTTGCCCTTCACACCTCTGACCCTGCACCTGCCATCCTCTGACCCCTGGTCCAGGCTTCAGGTGTTCCTGCGAGGGCAGAGCTGGCTGCAGGAGGGGTTTCACCCAGCCATAATGAATGAACCAGAAAGGCAAAGTGGAGGCCCCTTCCTGCCCTGAGATAGGAACCCTGGCAGCCCTGTAGCTTCCCACAGACTGGTCTAGACCACAGGACGTAGTCTGGCTCCTGCCACTATGGGGGTGGGGGCTCGGCTGGGGCTGATGGGGGCTGGAGAGGAGATAGGGATAAGGAGGGTGTCTTCTGGAGCAACTTTCTTGGCAGAGGCTTCACCCCTGGAGACTACCTGGCTCTGCTCTGACCTCTCATGCTGTGGGTCCCACACACACATCTCCACAGCAGGATGCCCATAGCCACTGTCCAGGTAGTGGCAGTTTGGAAATGGCTGTGGTGCCCCTCTGCCCAGGCTGCCCTGGGGACTCTACTTGGTCTCACTGGGGGAGACTGGATCGTATCCTGGAGTCCGCGCTGGCCTCAAGAGGGTTTCATCTAATGGAGGTGGCTGATGGAGGTGGTACTCAGCTTGGCCTGGGCCCTTAGGGGTCCGGGTTGCTTCTGCTGGTGCTGCTGGGCCCTGCAGTGCTGGGAGACCCCCCTTCCCCCAGGGGAGCTGCGTGGATGGACTGAGCCGAGGGGGCCCTGGGGCCCAGCAGACGGAAGAGCTGCCCCCTGAATCCCACATGGGATTGGGGCCATGGAAATGGTGGCTCAACCCAGGGAGTTTGGGGAGGCCTGGGTGGGGTGCCCCAAGTCCCTGAGCCACTTCCTGCTCCTCCTGGGGACTTCTAGTTGCAGGGGCTCCAGAGGCTCCTCCCCAGCCCAAAGTCGCTCTCCCTCTGTGCATCTTGGTTCTTTGGGATCTCTGCAGGGACGATCCTGATGCGTCCCCCAGGAAGGTGCCCGTGCCTCAGGCACATGAGACCGTGCCTGTGGGCAGCGGCAGGTGGGTGTGCCCTGGGTGTGTCCCCCACGCGTGGCTGTCGTGCATGCCAGCCCTCTGTCCCGCCTGTCTGTCAGAATTCACACGCGCGGGAGAGCGACGCCCCCAGCTGACCCCGCCTGGCCCTGGTGACGGTCCCTCACGGTTGCCAGGAGCACACTCGCTTCCCCACAGGCTCAGGAGGCGGGAGACCCCTCATCAGCACCGTGTCCTCCGTGGCTGAAGGCCCCGCTGCTGCAGCCCAGGAGGACCTCTCAAGGGGCCAGTTGCAGACCCTGCCCACAGCCCTCCCACCACGACCCTGGCATGAGCAGAAACACATCCACATCGGTCAGGAGCATCTGGTCAGTCTCCTTACGGTGTGCCAGAGGCTAGCTGTCGGTGCCCTGTGAGACTGAACAGGACCCGGCGCCAGGCGCTGAGTGGACCTTGGTGGAGGGCCAGCTTGCTCGAAGGCCAGGCCTGAGTCACAGCTGACAGGGCCTGGGTGTGGGGCAGGCACAACCCACAGAGACGGGGAGGTTCTCAGCATGGGACACTTCACACGTCCCAGGGCTGGCCCAGTGCCATTCCCACCCTGCGGAGAGAGGCACACCGTGTTCAAAGAGGGAAGTGTCCACTTAGAACCAGGCGTTGCGCTCTGACCACAGACAAAGCCTCTGTGAGGAGCCCTGGGAAGGAGCTCTTGAAAGCTTCCTGGACTGGGAACAGATTCCCAGCGGCCAGGCGCTCAGACCCACAGGGCCTTTCCTCACAGCCGCGGGCTGCAGGTCCCACAGCAGGGGGCTCCCTGGGCTCCCATCCCTGTGGTCACACGGCTCCTCCTCAGCCTGCCCTCTCCTCTTGTGAGGGCACTTGCCCCTGGGCGCAGGCCCACTGGACAGCTCAGGAGATCTCACCTCGAGACGTTTAACTGCAGCTGTGAAGACGGTTTCTCCAGATGAGGTCACACTCCCGGGGTCGGGATCAGACCAGTTCACATCTTTTGGGGCCCACATTCAATCCATGACACTCCTTAGTTTTGGGGACTCTCTGACAGGTGCAGGAGGGAGGTGGCTGAGGCCAGTGAGGCACGTGACCCTGTGAGGCTGAAGCTGGACACCAGGAGGACCGCGGCCTCTGTGAAGATCCTGCCCAGGGACCTGGGTCATGGAGGAGGGCTGAGGGCGAGAAGGGCCTCTCTCTGGAGATCCCGGTGGTGGGGGGCCCTGGGAGGTGCTGGGGGCTGTGTCTGACCTTCAGGGCGTCACATCCAGTGACTCACAGCAGCGGGGCTTGGGGAGGGGCTGGCTCCGGTGTGAGCCTCCTTTCCTCACGACGTACAGCAAAGGCTGTTCCCTTGAGGCTGATGTCATGCTGTAGTCGAGGGGAATGATGCAAAATTAACTTAAATTTGCCTCACAGAAAAAATAAGCTTGATCATGCTCTTGTTATCGAGCTCTGGGGAGCAGCTGGGGTTTCAGGAAAGATTGGGGGCAGCGGTGGTCCTGGGCAGCTCCGCCCCCAGGATGAGGGGCAGAGGCAGCTGTGCCCACACTTTCCTGGTCTTGGCAGATGCCTGACCCAGGCCCTGTGGATGGCCTGCAGGGGAGAGCACCCCTCCTGGTCCCCTGCTGCAGAGGTATCCTGATTGCATTTGAAGCTGCGGGTTCCGTGTCCTCATGGTGGGCCTCCTGGCCGGGGTCTGCAGGGAGCCCTGGCACACAGCAGGGCCCAATGTGATCGGTCAGAAGGCCAGGGGCCGGGGACACACCTAGGCCAGCTCCAGCTCCAGGCCACACTCCACATGCTGACCGCAGGCCACCTGCGAGCCCAAGTGCTTCCTCACCCCCAGGAAGGAAAGACTTGAGGTGAGATCTAAAACCACCTCCAGATTCCTCAGAGTTGACTTTTGTAGTAGGAGGGGAGTCGGGAGTGCTGGGGAGTGACCCTGGCCAGACTACTGTGCGCATGTCGAATGTGTAACAGCAAATCCCACCCTTATGTAGGACTGTAATGAACCAGTAACAAATGTGGAAGGAGGAAAAATGGTATTTGAACGGTAAAAAACAAATTTAAAAAAGTCTTCTGTAGAGCCAGTCCTTCCATGGAGGAGGTTTAATTCCACGGAAGAGGCTCCAGGCAGATCCTTCGGACTGCAGCTCAGCAGGCTGCCCCTGGCCGCTGGAGGGCACCGCTGAGCCGCTGGGGAGGTCTGGGGTTGGCAGCTGCCAGCTTCCCGACTGACCTGCAAGGCCGTCATTGCGATGCTCGCCTGCCCTACCCCAGCGCTGGGCATGGCTGGCTCTGTCACTCCGGTGCTCCTGATTAGGAGTTCAGTTGCCCTGCGGTCTTGAGAGTTTTCTTAGGAGAGGGAGGTGCTCCTTCTTCCTGCTGCCACGCCCGTTTCCCACTCCCTTCTCGTTTTGGAGTGGGGTGTGCAGAGTGAATCCCGCAGCATGACGTCGCCTTCGATGATGATTGTTATCGAAAATGTAATTCGGGAAAAAATGAAAAGTTTTTCTTAAAAGGCTTTCCTAAAATACTCTGTAAACTAAACTTACTTGAATCCATATCGGTTAGAAATTCATTGCTTTCATTTGAAATGCGTGTTCTAGCCCCTTGTTGATCCTACAGCAGATTCCCCATCCCCACTCGGGTATGCTTTCAACATTGATGTGTTTCTGAAACAATAGAGCTTGTCCACAAACCCGGGATGTGTTTATTCTTTAAAACAGTTACATCGTAAGTGATTTTAAAACACCCTTCTTGGACACTCCATGCAAACTGCAAGGTTTACTGAGTTTCCATGTTCCTTCCAGGGCATGTTGACTGGCGGTCAGTGGACCAGCGAGTATTTGACAGCTGCTAATGGTCTGTGAGTCTCTTTCACAGCATCGTCATCTCATTTGGGCCAAGAGCACCTCTGGGAAGCTGGCTGGGCACCATCTCCTCGCTTTAGGGAGGAAAAAGAGGGGAGAGGGTGCTCAGGACCCAGGTCCCCCACACAACCTTGCCCTTTGCTTTGGCTTCATTGTCTCATTCAATTCTCAAGTTTTTCTTTTAACAATGATGACTGCATTGATTTTATAAACTATGATGCATGCCCCTTCTTAAGAAAAATTTGGGCTGCACTGAAACCTACCCAGTAAGTAAGAACTTCTCTAATATCCAACTGCACCTTGCAGATAGCTCTTTGTAGGTAGAGCTAGAGAGATAAGATGTCTGGAGGTTGGGATAAGCATAGATGGTACTTTAATAAAACTGAAAATGAATTTCACTTGAAATTAACAAAGGAAAGTTGGTTACTCTCTCTCGATGGAGGAGACTGCTTGGTAGCGTGGAGAGTCGTGCTGACTTCCCGAGGCAGCAGCCATGACTCAGAGCAGCCCGTAGCAATCTCCCCTCCCCGCGGGGGTCCCCAGAGCCTGAGCATCTGCAGCCCCTAGAGCGGCACCCAGAGGGCTGCTGTGCTGAGCGCAGGCTCAGGGTGTGTCTGGCTCAGGGTTCCCACACAGGTGGAAACTACCAAGGGCAGGAGCTAGGTCCGGACGTGAGGCCACTGTGGACACCAGTGGTGAGGGGCACCAAGCAGGAGGCTGCCCAGTACCAGAGTCCAGAATTCCTGCAGCTAGACCTGCACCCTGGGAGATCCCAAGTCCTGTCCCTCATCACCTGTACCCTGGGCAGATCCTGATCCTGTCTCCTGTCACCTGTTTCCTGGGCAGATCCTGAGTTCCAGGACGGACTCTGCATGCCATGCAAAGGCTGGGCACCAGCTGCTGATTGACTGGGTGTGGCAGTCCCCACACCAGGCCTCCAGGGTCGATTGAGCAATTGATTTGACCAACATTCATGGGAGCGGAGGGCTGGGCTGGGTGCTGGGTCTAGTGCTGGCCTGTGGGGGCTCCTGCAGGGGACACTGTGAGCACATGGATGGGGCAGGGTGGCCTCTCTCCAGTGGAGACCCCAGCAATGGAGGGACTGCCCATGCCCCTGGCCCAGGGTGGAGAGCTACCACCCACTGCAGGAAAGGGGTGAGCTGTTCGCAGAAGCAGAGCAGGACCACGTGGCCCCAGGAGTGAGCAGGGAGGGTGGACAGGAGCCGGGCTGGGGGCTTCAGGTGCTGTGAAGAGCTGGTTCTGACCCAGTGCCATGGGAGGCTGGAGACCAGGGAGAAGTGGTGAAGGCCCAAAGCTCCTGCACAGCTGGCTGGTTTCACCTCCCCGTCTGGAGACGGGGAGCAACATGGCTGGAGAGGAGCAAGGCAATGTGTGACCATGCTGGCCAGCAGGAGAGGGGTGAGTCACCAGAGGCTGCCTCAGGGAGGGGTGGCACAGTCTACAGCCCGGACCCTGTGTTGTAAGTTGGTGCAGACTCCTGAGGAGCAACCTCACGGCAAGAGCAGAGCCTCTGGTGCCTCCTGCAGGACCAGCTTGGAAGGAAGGTCACCTCATTTCCACTGGTCACTACTGCCACCTGAAGATCCTGTGAAAAATGTTAACAGGTTAAGGGCAGTGAGCTCGGTCTGCACCCTCAGGGCAGGAAACGCTCCTGGCCTCTCACCTCTTGGTCAGCAGACCCCAGGAGCTGCTGGCGCCCGCCCACCCTCCTGGCCAGTGTCCGAGGCAGGCTGACGACAGGTCTGCTAACACCTGTTCTTTCACCCAGTGTTAATCACAAATGCCACCCGGGCTCCGGAGGGACAAGGGCACACTCCCTGCAGCAGCCCTGCCGGGGCTCTTTCTTCCAGACCTCCAAGGCCCCCGTGAAGCGTGCTGACTGGCCTGTGGATGGCCTCAAGGGCCTCTCGAGTGGCCTCCTGGCTGGCTCCGAGGAGCGGGCTGCCTTCTGCGGTTTTTTGTGCATTGCCTTCAACACCAGAAGAGCTGGTGGGCTTCCGATACGAGCTGCAAACCGACTGAGCGGGCCTCCATGGGCAGAGCCACACCAGGACACCGGCTGCCTTTGATCCGCGCGGCTTTGGCTTTGGGCGGAAGTGAAGGAATCTTTAACAAACCCTTTCTTGTTAGAGAACGAGGGCTTCTGCTGGCTCCAGCTTCGTGCCCTGGGGCCTCCGAGCAGGAGCATTGTGCTGGTTCAGACCATGAGCTTTTAAAGTTTTATTTTTAGCTGGAAAGTCCAATCTCAGTGGTCAGGGGCAGGGGCCAGGAGGTGCGGTTGGTCCAGAGGAAGACATCGTGTTTAAGTGAGAGGAGCCCCTGGTGCAGCTGTCCGAACTCCTCGGGGTGCCGAGCCTGCCCACCACTGGGTACGTCTGGGGGTCAAGGCCTGTCTGTCCACACGAAGCCCTTGGTCACATGGCCTTGGTGTGGGAAGGTGTGGCTGGACCAGGGCAGGCTTCTGGTCCTGAGATGGCCCCATGCTGGGATGACCAAAGCCCTTGAAGGATGCTCATGGGAACCTTCAGGGGAAAAGGGATGTCACAGAGTGTGGGGTGGCTGAGGCCCACAGCTCTGCAGAGGTCTCTCATGTCATGTACAAACCCAGCAGGGGGACACCGCTCCTCCTCCCTGTGGGGACCTGCCCTCCCTCCTGCCTCGCCCTTGCAGGGCACCAAGCCACAACGACCTCCGCTCACCACACACGGCAGCTCACCTCCCACCTGCAGCGCGTGCCCGGCTGCTCGACAGCTCTCTGTGCCAGACCCTGGGGGCCCAGTGTCCTTGGCTCCCTCAGCCTATGGCCACGGAGCAGCTTCTGCCCAGCCGTGGCCCCTGCCGTGCGTGCTCAGTCACAGCTGTTCCCACCTCAGGAGTCTCCACTCTAGAGGACGGTCAGTCTGGTCTCTGGTTTGTCTGGATCTTCTGGTACCTGATCAGGATGCTGGAATATTCACGGAGACCCTCAACCTGCAGAGCCTAGCTGGGCCTCGTGTGCGGCTCTCTCTGTCTAGGGGGATGGGCTGCAGGGGGCTCCACCCCAGGCCTCCCTGGCCTCTGCCCCTGCCATTGCCGGAGTGCCCCCAGCCAGGAGTGATGCAGCTGTGTGCCCTGGGGATGTCCTGATCCGACTTGTCACCCCTGAGCCACGGGCCTGACAGAGGATGTTGCCAGCACTCGGCCAGAAAAAACCAACCACCAGGAGCATTGGCCCTCATGGCTGGGCAACACTGGTCAGCAGGGGCCAAAGGTGGGGTATTTAAAGGTGGAGGGTTGGTGATGGTTTGTGCTCCCTGCTAAGAAGGAGATCCAAGGTCCAGTCACAGGAAGCGTTCAGTTCCCGAGAGAAAAATCAAAAGGTAGTTTAAAAATACAAGGTCACCTCCAACCTGCTCCCCTGGTCCCTGGAACAGAGAATGAGCTCTCAGGAGTGTTTGTGGATGGAGAAGGCCCCTCCTGTCCTGAAGCAGCTGGCTGGAGGGAGAGGCGCCTGCCCCTGCTCCAGACCATGGGGCGAACTCCTCTTCCTGGCAGCCAGACCGTGTCTGAGTCAGGGTCCCCCTCCTGCAAAGCCCGGGGCCACCACGCCACCTGCCAAGCAGCTGAGGCCTGCATCCTGAGTCCTCTGCCTGGGAAGCAGTTATCTTTATAAGGGACATGATGGAGGAGGATGTGTCAGGGGCAAGGGGAGGCCTTGCAGATGAGCCCGGGGTCTGCTTTCTGGCCATGCGCCACAGCCCTGGCTCACCAGCCCAGCCAACTCTGGGTGGTGGGAGAAGCGGCCTTCCTGTGGGCAGGGACGGCAAGGGAGCCACAGCGCCTCAGGCCCTTCACACGTCACCGTGTCCTGAGAGCGTGTCCCCAGGCTGGAGGAAGCAGGCGGCCTTTCCTCTGCTGGGTCTGGAGGCTCAGCAGCCAGATGAGGGCTGCCCTGCATCCACCCTGCTGCGGCTGAGCACTCGGCCTCACACAGGCCCACTGGGGCTGGGTGACTGGAGGCGGGGTCGGGTCGGGCAGCAGCTCCTGGCGGCCCACAGCACCACCAGCACCTGCAAAGATGGCGCGTGGCTCCAGGGGCTGTGGGAGGCAGCCGCAGCCTCACCCCACTGGCCCCCTGTGGGAGGCAGCCGCAGCCTCACCCCACTGGCCCCCAGTGGGTTCGACTATTTTAATTTTGGCCAGGAAATGGGGCAGACGGTCCGGCTGGCTTACATTACAAGGGTGGCAATGGTCTTCAAAAACCCCAGTAGCTCTGCTGTCAGGTAAACAGCACTGACCGAGATGCCCAGTCCGAAATGGCCGTGTTGGCCCTGCTCCTCCCCACCAAGCCCACAGGGCCAGTGCTGCTCAAGAAGCCCCTGACCCAGGCAGGATCACGTGGGAGCTGTGAGTGGCGCCCAGACAAGCTTCCTGGCTCTGGAGACACCCAGGACGTGCACTGTCCCCTAGCCTGAGGCCTCAGGGAGCTTCCCCAGGCAGCCACGGGCGGAAGCTCAGCGAATTCTTCGCACATACCCGTGGGCGGTCTGGGGGGAGGCCAATCGTTGACAGGGCTGATTTTCTGAGCAGGGCTGGCAGCTGAGGAAGCAGGGAGGACAGCCCTCTCCACACCAGAGCCGCTGCTGCTAATGACCGTTGTGCTGAAATCATTTGCCAAGTTTAGAGTTCAGATATTTTTAGCCTCTAGAAACCCAAGGTCACTCAAGTGACAATTGAGTCTCTGGATTTGTGTGATTCAAACTTGATTCTGCACAGTTTTGGGAGCCTAGATCCCGGGAGGAGTGAAGACCACCCCCTGGTGCACACTACGTGGGCCCCAGGCCTCCCGGCCCCAGGCCCGACCCGCCTAGATGGCTTGGGAAGCACTTTCAGTGAGGTGGGGCTGTCTGCCACGGACCTGCGCCTGACAGGAGACTTGTCCTGGCAAAAACGAGCTGGGCGTGAGGGCTGGTCTGTCCAGGGACAGGAGGGTCTGACTTCCTGACTGCTCCCCCTGCAAAGCCAGGAGGAGCCATGTACTCTGAAGGACGTTCTCTGCTGATCCAGAGAGGTGCTGGGTGCTGGAAGGGGCCTGGCCCTACAGGACCCATGAGAAGCCCTGCCCAGCACCAAGAGGAGCACCACAGACCCAGCAAATGCCCAGGTCACTCGGCGGCCACCCAGGCTCAGCACCAGGACCAGGAGGGCTGCCGTGGGTGGGGCTGGCCTTCCCTCAGAGTGCAGCGGTAGGTGCTGCCGGCTCCCGGGCTGGCTCTCACGGCTGGAACACACCCATGACATCAGCGATTCCGAGCAATGGCATCGCCCTCAGAGTCACCTACCCACCTGCACTAGCAGCAAGGGGAGGTGACATCTGCCGAGAGCCCCAGTTCCCTCCCTGGTCCCCTTGGGGCCTGGTGACTTCTGGCCACATGTCAAGACAGGACAGCAGGGCTTTTGCTCGGGCCTCAGGGGCTGTGTGTGTGGAAGTCACGAGTGTACACCTGGTGCTCACTGCATGGGAGCTGTGTCTGCCCCCCGATCTTGGGGTGAGGAGAAGCCCGGCCTCTGCCTCAGCAGGACACTGCCTTTCTTCTTCTTCTTTTAATGGTGAACGAAGGGATGCATGTTGTTGCTGTTTGCACGTGGAGTAAAGGCGTACCATTTGCAGAATCGTACATTTGCATAGGGTGATGATGTTTGATTCATTCTGTTTTTTTCTTCCCCCCACCCCTCCCACCCCTCTTTTCCCTCTATACAGTCCCTCCCTCCAGTCTTGCCCCCTCTTCCACCCCCCATTGTGAGGACACTGCCTTTCTGAGTGGCCCTGGTCACTGACACTTCTCAGTACTGTCCTTGTGCTGGGCACAGACTGGCCTATTATGTACCTCAGTACACCCACCTGATCCTCTTGGAGCTGGCCCTATCTACTGGGCAGAGCCAGGCAGACAGTCCCAGCTGGGGTGTAGCTGGGACGTGAGCAGCTGGAGTGCAACGGCTGGTTAACATGGCTCTAAAGGGAGCTGGCACTATCTGGGTGATTTGGGCCCTGGTGCTGGAGACCCCATTCCAGCCTCTGAACAGGCACCTTCCAAAGGGCTCCACCTGAACTACATCTTCAGAAGCCAGGGGCTGTTGACCATTGGGGGTCCCTGCTCAGATCCTCACTTGCAGCTGGAGATGTGAAATCCAGAAGGTTCTTTGCTCTGTCCAAGACTAGCACCAGGTGCAGCAGAACCCGCTTCACCCACTTGACCCTGTAGTTGCTCTGACTTGTCCAGCATGAAGCACAGGTAAGGGGCTTGTGGGTCTCAGGTTGGTGTTAAAACAGCTCTGGAGCCTACCTGGGCCACCCTAGAGCTAAGGTCAGTGGCTCTGGAGTCCACCTGGGCCACCCTGGAGCCTACCTGGGCCACCCTAGAGCTAAGGTCAGTGGCTCTGGAGTCCACCTGGGCCACCCTGGAGCCCACCTGGGCCATCCTGGAGCTTTGATCAGTGGTGCAGAGACCAGGGTGAGCCCCCTGTAGAAAGGCCTGCACAGACACTGTCCCTACCCAAGGCAGCTGGACAAAGCTGGGGTGGTGACAGGTGGGTGCAGGTCCAGGACACTGACTAGAAAGGTATCGCCGGGACACGGCAGCACCAAGAGGTGTGGCCGGAGCCCACCTGTGGCCTGCATCCAAGCGGCTGGGCTCTGAGTGTGCCTCACACCCGGGTACGCCCAGGACCACGCTCTTGCTCGATGGCCACTGAGCGTCGGGTCCCTGCTGGCCGGGCAAGGACTCATCACACCAAGCCCTCTGAAGTGCCCCGATTCTGCCCGCACTGCCCGCTCCAGGAGGGGTGTCCGTGCCTCTTCCTGGGCACACGTGTGGTGGCAGCACACAGAGCCTGCCCTGCCCAGCGTCCTGTGTGGGCTTCATGGCCTCGTCTCCAGGTCCTTTCCTCCAGCCCCAGCTGGCCGTGTGCAGAACGGCTCCTCCAGACAGACAAGTGGCCTGTGGCAGGAAGGGCCCAGGTGTCCCACAAGCCAGTGAGGAAGAAACTGCACAGCTCAGAAGGTCCAGGGAAGGACAGGACAGGCCTTCACACCCGTGGAGGGGAGGAAACTTTAACCAGAGGGCTTTCACCTTGGTCTACACTGGAGAAGTGTGCTTTCCTTGTGTTCACAGTGTCCGTGGGCACCGCGGCTGTCAGTGGAAGCTCTTCTGTCCCAGGAACTCCAGCCCACCTTTCAACACGCTGCACTGGACAGGAAGGAAATCAGAGTGTGCATGATTTCCAAAGGCAAAATGACATTTTTCAGGGTACAAACATCCTTTTTTCTTTTTTTCCTTTAAAACAGCTGTGTAAAACCGGGAGTGAACAGCGACAGGGCCCTGCCACTAGCCTGGAGGGGTGTTCCAAGGCAAGTCCCTCCTCCCACAAGGAGAACCAGTGCCGTCCGGGGTCTGTCTTTCCTTTGTGGTCCCTGTGTCCTCCACACTTGGACCTCACCTGCGTTGAGGCTGGGGAGCGAGGTGGCCTGTGGTGTCCAGGGCACGGCCATGGTAGCACTGCTCTGAAGTCACAGCCAGCTCCCCAGGGCTGACCAGGGCACCCGCAGGAGCTTCTCAGTGTGGGTGAGGGGCCCGCATTGGGATGCCCTGCGACCCCTGAGCCGGCCTTCTGGACTGCGGAGCCCACCGGCTGTGGGCTGGGCCTGCCCTGCGTCCCTCCACTGAGCCCACCCACTGCCAGGCAATGAGGCAACCATGGGTCCCACACGGTGACTCCTCACCCGTCTTCCTGTGCCCTTGAGGTACCTGTGACCCTTGTCTTGGGTGCTTCCTTTTCTTCCTCTCCCAGGAAGGCAAGGCAGGGTCTCTGCAGCCACTCGCTGCCCGTGCTCTGCGCGCACGTCTCTGCCCTGTGATGGGGAAGAGGGGCTGCAGGGCTAAGAAGAGACCCCCATGGGGAGTGAAGATGGCCCAGGCCCGGGAGCAGCAGGTGCAGGCTGGCTCCTTGGGCTGCTGGTCCTGGCGGGTCCCTGCAGGAGTGTCCTGGCCCTGAGCTGCTCCTGGTCTCTGAAGCTGGTGCAGCTGTGTGAGGCCGGGAGGCAGACGCCAGTGTTCAGTAACAGAGCCGTGCGCAGAGGCAGGAGAGCCGAGGAGGCTGCACCATCTGATCCCGGGCCGAGGACAAGCAGGGCACTCACCCTCGGTCCATGGTGACCTGTCTCACCAGAGCCCACTTGTTGGCGCCACGGAGCACATGGACACCAGAGTGCTGTCACCTGGGTCAGCACCTGGGCCAGGAGGGGTCAGCTTGGGGTACTTTGCAGGGACAGGTGAGTCCAGAGAGGTGTCTCATTGGGTCCAGGGACCCAGCAGGACATGAGGTCTGTGACAAGAAAACATGTGGGCTCATATGTGTGTGTGATGGACAGGTGGGTGCATGTGCATGTGTGTGTGTGTGTATGTGATGGACAGGTGGGTGCATGTGCGTGTGTGTGTGTGTGTGTATGTGATGGACAGGTGGGTGCATGTGCGTGTGTGTGTGTGTGTGTGTGTGATGGATAGGTGGGTGCATGTGCGTGTGTGTGTGTGTGTGTGTGATGGACAGGCGTGTGCATGTGCATGTGTGTGTGTGTATGTGATGGACAGGTGGGTGCATGTGCGTGTGTGTGTGTGTGTGTGTGATGGATAGGCGGGTGCGTGTGTGTGTGATGGACAGGTGGGTGCATGTGCATGTGTGCATATGTGTGTGTGTGTGTGTGATGGACAGGTGGGTGCATGTGTGTGTGTGATGGACAGGCGGGTGCATGTGCGTGTGTGTGTGTGTATGTGTGATGAACAGGCGGGTGCATGTGTGTGTGTGTGTGTGTGTGTGTGATGGACAGGCGGGTGCATGTGCATGTGTGTGTGTGTATGTGATGGACAGGTGGGTGCATGTGTGTGTGTGTGTATGTGTGATGGACAGGCATGTGTGTGTGTGTGATGGACAGGTGGGTGCATGTGCATGTGTGCATATGTGTGTGTGTGTGTGATGGATAGGCGGGTGCATGTGCATGTGTGTGTGTGTGTATGTGATGGACAGGCGGGTGCGTGTGTGTGTGATGGACAGGTGGGTGCATGTGCATGTGTCCATATGTGTGTTTGTGTGTGTGTGATGGACAGGTGGGTGCATGTGCATATGTGTGTGTGTGTGTGTGTGTGTGATGGATAGGCGGGTGCATGTGCGTGTGTGTGTGTGTATGTGTGATGGACAGGCGGGTGCATGTGTGTGTGTGTGTGTGTGTGTGATGGACAGGTGGGTGTATGTGCATGTGTGTGTGTGTGTATGTGATGGACAGGTGGGTGCATGTGTGTGTGTGTGTGTATGTGTGATGGACAGGCGGGTGCGTGTGTGTGTGATGGACAGGTGGGTGCATGTGCATGTGTGCATATGTGTGTGTGTGTGATGGACAGGCGGGTGCATGTGCATATGTGTGTGTGTGTGATGGACAGGCAGGTGCATGTGCATGTGTGTGTGTATGTGTGTGTGTGTGATGGGCAGGTGCATGTGCATATGTGTGTGTGTGTGATAGACAGGTGGGTGCATGTGCATATGTGTGTGTGTGTGTGATGGACAGGCAGGTGCATGTGCATGTGTGTGTGTATGTGTGTGTGTATGTGTGTGTGTTTGTGTGATGGACAGGCAGATGCACCAGTGGCTCACGTGTGGTTCCTTGCTGCTGGTGTTGGGGCTACATGTGCCTCACATGTGCCTGAATCCTGGAGGCCATGGCTCAGCTGAGATGGTGCAGGTTTTCACGGAAGTCCTGTAACAAGGCTGCAAGGGCAGGACAGCCCGAAGCATGTGACTCTGCTTTCTAAGTCTTGGGAAGAAAATGACCACATGCTCACTTTGGCTGTCTCCTGGGGGTAAAGGGAACCCAGGGAAATTGTCACTGGATGTGACAGCTCTGTGACCACAGCCGGGTTTCCAGGCCTCTCTGAACCTTAGGAGGGCTGTGCAGGACGGGACCGTGAGCTCCCAGCACGGGGAGCAGGAGGAAGCGGGCGGCGTGCAGCCCGCAAGGCTTCTATTTTTAGCTCTCTTCCTGTTGTCTGGATGGAGTGCTTTGATTGCAAATAATTCAGTACAAAGGAGGGAGCTCATCAGTGCAGCGCCTCCGACCCTCTTCATTGATTAGACAACCACAGATGCGCACGGCATGGGTACCCTGCTCGGTATCAGGCTTATGCTGGGTCGCGGTCTCTGCAGTGACACATGGCACTGAGCAAAGGGTAGGAGTTGTGTGCCCAGAGTCCCTCCATCAGCCGTCCTGGAAGTCTCCCTTTTACCTGACTCTCCCTGGTTCCCAGGCCTGCTGTCCAGATTTCTCCTGGGGTCCCAGACTGCCCCAGGAGCCCACGGACTGTGCACATCTTGACTCTAAACCAGAATTTTTAAAAGTCTTATTTCACTTACTTTGGAAAATGCACCGGTGTGCCCTGGGGATGGGCTACCAGCTGGGGGGTGAAAGACGATTCCCTGGAGATGGACACCGTGCTTGGACAGCCCTTGTTAGGGCTGGGAGGTGAGGGGCCCGCAGGCCAGACGTCTACCCAGGCCACTGCAGGTCTGGGGCAGGACAAAGCTGAGCCCGAGCTCTCCTGGAGGCAGGAAGCCAACCTTGCTGCCCAGAGGCTCAGAGGCCTGGACCCTGAAGGCTCCCCTGCCCTCTGTGGGGTAAAGGTCCATCAAGGAGGTGTGGCCTGGCCCACCTGGCCCCAGGTCAGAGCTACAGGAACACAGAGGAGCCCGTCCGCGTGTGGCAGCTCTCCTGGGAGCCCAGGTCTCTGTGGTCCTGGTGGAGGGATTTGGCCAGGAGGGGGAAGGACCTACCTGGACCCCGAACGTGAAGCCAATTGCAGCCAGCTTCCCTGAAGGCTCCTACAGAAACCCCACATCCCACTCGCGGTTCCCAGTCCCTTGGGAAGTGGGGGAGGTAAAGAGGGCAGAGAACTGGCTCCCGGCAGCAGGCTCTGCACAGCGAGGACAGCCCAGGGACCCGAAGCCGAGCACCACCTTCCTGCTTGGAGGCTCTTGCTGGCAGAACGGAACATCAGGCCCCACGGTCTCTGGTACCAGGGCAGTAGCAACAGTGTAGGTAACTGAAATCAGGTGGCTTCAGGCTTCGTGGAGACAGGAGTCTGGAGAGGAGAGGCTGCTGTGTCCTTAGAGGCAGTGCCAGGCTCGGTGACATCCTGATTCTGCCTAAGGAAGAGCAAACTGTTTCCCTGGAGGGACAATCAAGGAACAGGATTGTGTCCCCCTGGGTGTTTTGGCCAGGGTGTCCTTGAGGTGGGGGCTCATAGCACACAGATGCCCTCCAGGCCCTGACTGGTCACTGGACGCAGAGCCCACAGCTTCAGCAGCATTGGTGGAGCTTCTGTGAAGAGACCCTGAGGCCGCGGCTTGGGACACGCACTCCCTGAGCCACAGGGAGGGCAGCCCAGCTCACTGTCCAGCCGGGCTTCGCCGCTTGGGCTGAACCCACTGTGCTGCTCCCTGCTGGGGTCGCCCACGGGCCTGAGCCCCGTGTGCTGTGGCACAGGTGGTCTGGGCTCCCTCTGGGGGCGTCTCTTCTGTGGGACTGCCGACACTCCATGTTTCACGGAGCTGTGGGGCCTGTCCTTGTTTCTGTACCAGCCTTGGAGGTCCAGGCACTGTCCAGTCCAGCCTGTGTTGGAGGGAGCTGACAGATCTGCCTGCCCCAGTGACCCTGCCCCGAAGGCCCGTCTGTCTGTGAAGCCACAGGGCCCACAGGCCTGCAAGCTTCCTCTCAGGAGCAGAGACTCTGCCACCGGGGGCCTCGGCAGGTCCCTCGGCCGCTCCAGCCTCGGTTTTCCCAGTCTGCCAGTCTGTGGAGGGGTGGAGAGGTGGCCCGTGCCAAGTACGGCACAACGGAGAGAAGACGCGCCCACAGACGAGCACACAGCGAGCCCAGGGGCTCTTGTCCCTGAGGAAGCCCTCCCACAGCCGGCGTGCCCAGGGGGCCCAGGCGCACCGCACGTGGACGAGGCGGCCGTCAGGGAGGCCAGGCTCCCTGGCTCCTCCAGCAGGCTGGCTGAGGGTTGTCCTTCGAGGGCTCGCTGCTCAGCCACGAAGGGCCCACTGGGCAGACGCAGGTCTGGATTCACAGGAAAGCACCGGCTTTGGCTTCTCGGTATCTCATGAGCGGCGGTGACAGGACGGGCCTGGCGGGAGGACCTGCCCTCCTCCAGGGACTCCACGCCGGGGCCTCGCGCTCTCCAACCCCCAGTCGCTGCTGACCCAGAGGCGCCTTCTGGGTGACTCTCCTCGCAGAGGCATCAGGAGACTGTGCGAGCCTCGCTCCTCGTCCTCCTCGTCAGCCGCCGGGGCAGACAAACCGCAAGGCCACAGCTGGTGATGAAGGTGCCAGAGCCTGGCCTCCAGGCTGCCCAGGGCCCCAGGACCACACCGTGGAGGTGACCATGGAGGAGCCTGGCTCTGTCCCAGGTCATCAGGGGCCTGGCCCAGGACAGTGTCCCACTGTGACAGCCGCACACCGTCCCTGCACCTGGGTCCTGCCCCACCCCACTCCACACGGGTTCCATAGTGGTCCTCGTGTCCTTGAATGTGCCTCACTGGCCTGCTGGGTGTCCAGGGCTTTCCTCCACCCACGGCCCAGTCCTCCTTTGGGGTCAGATGGACATACTGCCTCCAGCTGCTGTGAACTGGGAGGGGTGGGCAGCTCAGGGGACGCCCCTGGGGTGTGGTTGCTGATGCAGGTCCTGTCTGCTTGTGGAGACACCGGGGCGCCTGGGCAGGAGACCCCGGGCCTAAGCTGGAAGGTGACCCTGGCTCAGAGCCTGTCTCCACACCGTCCAAGCCCAGCCCGAAGACGAGACCCTCTGCTTTGCTGCTGAAGCCAGCTGCCCAGGAGGTGGGGCACCAGGGCTCCTCTGTGGCATCTCTGCTTCCCCAACCCCCACTCTGAGCGCAACACCGTTCACGGACGGGGCCTGAGCAAGGTCCAGAAGGGCAGTGGGAGGCACAGGTGGTCCCCCCGAACACGGACAGAGGGCCACAGGTTGAATGGGGTGGATACTCCATTGATGGCTAGATTCGACCCAAAGAGCTTCCCAGAGTGGTACCAAACTTCACGGGCCAACGGTACAGACGCAGGAGCCAGAACCTTCCAGAGCTCGGCATCAGCATGGCGTTTTTCTAAGATGCTCTGGGTGGTCCCGAGGTCTCTTGGAGGGAAGACGCTTTCCTCTATCCTATGGAGGAGCAAATGGCTCTTCCTGCCTTGGCCATGGGCCAGAGTTGACCTGCACCCCCAAGTGCTCGGTGTGGGACAACCCACAATGTCTGCAGAAGACATGCAACTCCCTCTGGCTTCAGTCTTGTTGTCAAGGCCGTGGCAGCTGCCCTAGGAATTCCCAGTTCCCCTCGTTCCTCAGGATTGCCAGAGCTCACAGATAAAAACATCATGACCAGTCAAATTTGAGTTTCAAATAAACAACATGTTTTTGGTGTAGTATGTCCCAAATGTTATAACAAAATTATTTGTTTAGCAATATGAAATTTAGGTTTGGCAGGGTTTCCTCTTTTTCCTGGTCAAGCTCTCCATGTGTGAGAACATTCCTATATGCAAATCCCTGCTAGGCCCTTAAGCAGCATGGAAGGCTCAGAGAACAGGTGGGTCCTGGGCCCTGGATCACATTTGGTCCTGTTGTTGAAAACCCCTGTAGGTGTAGGACTTCCTGTGGACGTGCCTCCCAGCTAAGAACCAGGCAGCTGAGGCCGTGGTCTCTTAGTGCCTGGGGGTAGGGATGTGGGAGGTCCCAACAGGGTGCAGGGAAGGTCTCTCTATTCATCTTCAGGGGTTCTCAAAGTGGGGTCCCAGACCAGCAGCCTCAGCATCACCAGGAGCTCATGAGAGAGACTCTCAGCCTGTCCTGAGGGAGACACAGGGAGGGAAGGACCAGGTCTGGGTGTTACTAGCCTCCTGGGGTTCCCAGGTTTGCTCACCTTTGAGAAACTGCAGCTAATGCTCAGGATTGAAGTATAGCAAGTTCTGGCCCCAAACCCGGAAGAGGAACAGGAGCATCTCCCAGGACCCAAGAGCTTGCTTTTCCTGAAGATGGTAATGGAAGTGAGTTTCCAGGCTCCCGAAGATGCAGCCTGGAGAGTTCTTGGGACGTTCAGATTCGCCTTGGCCTGGGTCGTTTACATGATTCTGACACCTGGATGCTGGTTCCATAGGGTGAGAGGGCTTCTGGGGCACAGTGGAAACCTTCCAAGGGCCCTGCGGAGAGCGCAGCAGGAGGCCGCCTGGCACACAGCTTCTGGGGAGCACCTCTCTTCTACCTCGGCCGGGTGACTCGCCTGCCCCTCTTGTCCTTCCTGGAGGCCACCCAAGGAAGGGTGAGAGGGCAGCTCCACGTGCAGGTCCTCAGGGGCTGCCATTTGGAGGGAAGGCAGGTGTGTTGCTAATGACTTCCCTTAGACGTGGGCTGCCGGCTGTTGAGATTCCCAGTGTGCCCTGGGCACCCCACTTTCTCACACTTCCCAGGGTCCTCTGCACCCCACGCGTCCTCTGGCCCCCCTTAGGTTCCACCCATTCCCCTCCCTGAGGTCTGGTGCCCAGAGCAGCTCCTCTCCTTGCTCAGGCTGCATGAGCCCATGACTGGTGCCCATGGCTGGTGCCCATGGCTGGTGCTCATGGCTGGTGCTCATGGCTGGTGCCCATGGCTGGTGCTCATGGCTGGTGCTCATGGCTGGTGCCCATGGCTGTGCCCATGGCTGGTGCTCATGGCTGGTGCTCATGGCTGGTGCCCATGGCTGTGCCCATGGCTGGTGCCCATGGCTGGTGCTCATGGCTGTGCCCACGGCTGTGCCCATGGCTGGTGCCCATGGCTGGTGCCCATGGCTGGTGCCCATGGCTGTGCCCACGGCTGTGCCCATGGCTGGTGCCCATGGCTGGTGCTCATGGCTGTGCCCACGGCTGTGCCTATGGCTGGTGCTCATGGCTGGTGCCCACGGCTGTGCCCATGGCTGGTGCCCATGGCTGGTGCCCATGGCTGTGCCCATGGCTGGTGCCCATGGCTGGTGCTCATGGCTGTGCCCACGGCTGTGCCCATGGCTGGTGCTCATGGCTGGTGCCCACGGCTGTGCCCATGGCTGGTGCCCATGGCTGTGCCCATGGCTGGTGCCCATGGCTGTGCCCATGGCTGGTGCTCATGGCTGTGCCCACGGCTGTGCCCATGGCTGTGCCCATGGCTGGTGCCCATGGCTGTGCCCATGGCTGGTGCCCATGGCTGGTGCTCATGGCTGGTGCCCATGGCTGGTGCTCATGGCTGGTGCTCATGGCTGTGCCCACGGCTGTGCCCATGGCTGTGCCCATGGCTGGTGCTCATGGCTGGTGCTCATGGCTGGTGCCCATGGCTGGTGCCCACGGCTGTGCCCATGGCTGGTGCCCATGGCTGGTGCCCACGGCTGTGCCCATGGCTGGTGCTCATGGCTGGTGCTCATGGCTGGTGCCCATGGCTGGTGCCCACGGCTGTGCCCATGGCTGGTGCCCATGGCTGGTGCCCATGGCTGGTGCTCATGGCTGGTGCTCATGACTGGTGCCCATGGCTGGTGCTCATGGCTGGTGCCCATGGCTGGTGCCCATGGCTGGTGCTCATGGCTGGTGCCCATGGCTGGTGCCCATGGCTGGTGCTCATGGCTGGTGCCCATGGCTGGTGCTCATGGCTGGTGCTCATGGCTGGTGCCCATGGCTGTGCCCATGGCTGTGCCCATGGCTGGTGCTCATGGCTGGTGCTCATGGCTGGTGCCCATGGCTGGTGCCCACGGCTGTGCCCATGGCTGGTGCTCATGGCTGGTGCTCATGGCTGGTGCCCATGGCTGGTGCCCACGGCTGTGCCCATGGCTGGTGCCCATGGCTGGTGCCCATGGCTGGTGCTCATGGCTGGTGCTCACGGCTGGTGCTCATGGCTGGTGCCCATGGCTGGTGCCCATGGCTGTGCCCACGGCTGTGCCCATGGCTGTGCCCATGGCTGGTGCCCATGGCTGTGCCCACGGCTGTGCCCATGGCTGGTGCCCATGGCTGTCTCTGACTCTGTCAAGCATTGTCCCACGGCTTCCCTTTCCTGGTTGGGTGGCCTTTGGGGATGAGCTGGCAGGAGACCAAAGGGCCAGGGCCTTGGGTCACAGACCCACACGTTCCTGGGTGCTGAAGCAGCCCTGGGGCAGGTGCAGAGTCTCAGCTAGGGGCAAGGCTGGCCCAAGGGAGCCCGCTCTGTGCCAGCCTCAGGAGACTGGGACCAGAGTGAGGATGAGCCGCTGCAGTGCCCCCCGCTCAGCCTCTGGGCCTCAGGGATGCTTGGGGAAGGTACTGGGGTGACTGCCACTCCCAGGGTTTTGCGCCCATCAGGCAGACCTATTGCCTGAGGACACACAGGTCTGGCTCCACACGCCCACCCGAGGACCCCGCAGCCCCGACCCTAGGGGTAGTCTGGTGGTGGCAAGCATGTGAACGCAGGCCCGGGTACGTGGACCTGGCGTTCCAACAGGGCAGAGTCTCAGAGGCACAGCGGCTGTGGCGGAGCCGGCAGTGATCGCGGTGCTCTTTGGGATGATAGATTCCAGCAGGAGGAATCGTGCCTCCCAGTTCCAGAACCAGTGTTTGGTCTTCTACCCAGAGGGTGTTTCTTGCCGGTCGATGTAGACACGGATGGCCTTGGGGTCTGAGGCACTGGTGCCCAGAGTAGCCCCTTCCTTGAGGGTCTAAAGTCACTGAGCATGGGCTGCCTGGTTCCCTCTGGAAGCAACTCTCCAGTCCCCGCCTGAACGCCCAGACCGTGAGGATCCAACCCATGGTGACCACAGTGCAGGTGTACAGAGAGCCGAGTATCGTCTGGACTTTGATGTGTGTCCAGGTGCCTGGGTCATGCAGACTGTCCTGGACAGTCGCAGAGAGTCTGTGGGCAGACCATGGCAGGAGCTGCTCATCTGGTGACCATGGGCCCACAGTGTGACTAGCACCGTCCTGGGGTCATCTTCCCCAGTCCTCCTGCAGGCCTGGCCATGCATGCTCCCAGGTCTGGGGAGTGTGGCTCACGGGCCTGTGTTCACAGGACCCTCGGGGGAGTGCCCTGGCTGGGCCACGTGTGCGCAGCCTGGGGCAGCCAGGAGACTCAGCCGGCTGGGAGATGACTTCAGGAGCTACGGTTGGTTCCAGTCACTCTGAGAGGGACCTGCAGGCCCAGGGGCACGACTCTCCCTCCTGGCGGCCTTCCAGTCTGACGGCTGGGCTGCTGCTGGGTGTGGCCATCCCAGTGTGTCAGGCCCAGAGGGACCCCTGTGGCCCACCACCTTGGTGACTCCTGCCACGAGCAGCCAAGGCGTTGGTGGCTTCTGGGAGAGTGAGGGTGCTCAGCCCAGAGGGGCTCCAGGTCAGGCCTGCCCACCTCTCAGGGCACCTTGGGGTTGTGGTCCAAGGCCGTCAGCCTCTGACATTCTCATGCTGGAGGCCAGAGGCCCCTGTGGGACTGGGCTTTCCCAAGCCGAGCCGCCTTGGCACCCTGGAGTCTCCTCCGCGTCTTGTAGTCCCCCCTCCAAAGCCTTGGTCTTGACTTACAAACGAGTGGTCAGGACACTAACACCCAGGCTCGCAGGAAAGGGCTCTCAAGCAGGCCTCAGTTCAACCCGGCCTTCCTGTGTGGCAGGACCACAGGGCTGTGTTGTGCAGGGAGTGGACAGGTCACCCTGTGCCCAGCCCCCATCAGGCTGGAGCGACAGCATGTGACCAGTAGCCCTGCCACCATGGAGGGGCGTGGCCGTGGCCCCACAGTTGTGGCAGGGGCCGTGGCTCATGCTCAGGCACTGGTGGCGAGACCGCTGGTGAGGGGCTGGGTGGCACGCGAGTCCTCAGGGCATGCTCCCCTCAGCAGGGCCGTGGACCTGCTGGCTCATCACAGAGAAGCTGAGTGGCCACCCTGCTGGGCCAGCACGCAACGTCCAGGCCACAGCACTGGGCCTCTCAGTAGGCGGGAGGCAGGCCTGAGCCAGCCAGCTGGGCCCTGCTCAGCCGCCCCCGCCAGGCTGCAGGTCTGGAAGAGGCCAGAGCCAGGGATGCAGCAGGGCTTCCTGAGGGCTGCCTGTGGGCCGGCCAGCAGCTGGCGAGGCACCGCCCTCCCCTGCAGCACTGGCCCCTGGAGGCCCACCTGCTGCTCTTCCTGGCTCCCTTCTTATTCTTGGGTGTTTAATTTTTGCCTCCCTATTTCTGCATCAGTTGACCTGAATCCTTTCCTAAATAAGGTGTTTCTGAAAACCCCATAGGATTGTTTCTTAATTTTAGTATTTCCTTAAGAATGACTGTGTCCCTGCTACTAGGAGCCACCCAAGAAGTCTGTGGGCCCCAGGTTCCCCGTGGTGCACAGCGCTGCCCTGTAGCGTGGCCCTGCAGTGGCCCTGCCGTGGGCTGCCCACGAAAGCACAATCTCAGGTCCAGACCACCTGTTATGGGAAGCCTGTGGTTCAGGGTGTGCACAGACCCAGGCAGGACCAGGTTCTGAGCCCTCTGCATGATGGTCCACCCTATCATGTTGTCACACTGCCCACTGAGCCCAGCAGACACTCAGGGACGATAACGCCCTGTGCCTTCACTCAACTCCATCGGAGCCCAGGGGCAGGGGCCGTCCCTGGGCTTGGCCTTCCACGTGTGCCACATCACCTGTGGCACCAGCAAGAGGCTGCCCCCGGCTTTCTCCCTCGTTCTGAGCCGCACACTTACGAGGAGCAGGAAGCCTGAAGGCGGGGCACGCACTCTAGCTTGGTAGCTCACGTGGCTCTCATGGTGCTGGGGGTGATTAGTGTGGGCACAGAGAGGAACCCAAGCTAATCAGCCTGCAGTGGTGCAGGACCAGCATTAACCCTCGCCTTGCTGGGAGGCACGGGCCTGGTCCAGCTCAACAGCCGTGCCTGCAGTCCCGAGCCCGCTGGGAGCCACGGTCCTCTGCCGGCCAGGACAGACGCGGACGGGGCTCCTGGCTGTGGAAAGCCTGCCTTGCTTCAGCAACAATTGCAAACTGGTTACTTGATGACACATTATTTTCATTAAATATAAAACTCTAGATTTAAAAAACATTTGTACTTGAGCAGTAAATGCTTTAAGTCAGAAACTATCTTCCTGAGGCACCTTCAGTGCTGGGCACACCTTGGGTTCCTGCTGTGTCCTCCACATGCTGAGTCCTGCCCCACAGCTTGGGTCAGTGCTTGCCTCCTCTCATCCTGGTGCTGTTTCCTGCATCTGCATTGCACTTCACCAGGGATGATGGGCGCTGGTCTTACCTGGGCTCCTACAGAAGCCCCTTCATGGGCAGGAATCCACGTAACCCAGAGGAGCTGGAACGCACCTGGCTGAGAGGAGCAGCCGAAGGGACAGGACCCATCAGGTGGCTGCTGAGCCCACAGCTTTCAGTGCCCAGGCAGTTGATCCTGTTCCCGGAACAGTCCAGGTGGGCACAGGATGGTCAGACTCTCCCACACAGGGAGGTCCTGCTTCTCGTGAGCTCCCAGCGACACTTGCTTCCTCTAACAGCAGGAGAACGTAACCCTAAGTGCAGCGTCAGGCACCGTAACCTGGAGGGCGAGGCAGAAGGAGGGCGGGGCGACCCTGTGCCCGAGCCTGCAGGCTCTGTGTGGCCCAGACCTGCTCGGGCCCCAGGGACACCCTGACTTGTTGCGTGTTTCCCTCACTCAGGTGGTGTAGACCCAACTGTCAGAAATGGTCGCGACATGCAGTCTGCAAACACCCCCAGCCACGGTCGCTGCTCAGCGAGCATCAGTATCGACACTTTTAAACAGGAGTTTCCTTTGTTTTTGCTCCAAGGCAAAAATTATCCTTTTAAAACTTCCCCTGAAAATGTTTTGGAAATAGAAAATATAAAATGTGAGTCCAGATGAAATCACACACAAAGCGGAAATAAAGAATGAAAATCCAACTCAAGCCTGCGTTCTCCCGAAGCACGCGGTGCCTTTGCTTGGTGCACCTCCAGTTCCGCAGGGAAGAGGGAGGTAGAAAAGCAATTCCAGTGGAGTTAGCGCTCAGAGGCCTGATTCAGAAGGCCCAAGACGGGCCGGGCCGGCCGGGCCAGTCACAGCGACGGCCGTTCTTCCCTGGAGAGAAGCAGAAGACTCAGGCCACTTGGGGGGAAGCTTGTGGAACCAGCCTGCGAACATGAGGCTCAAGACCAGAGGAAACTACAGAGGTACTGACCTCGGCAACGACAGCCATCGGTGCAAAGTGTCTTCCTTTGTTGAGAATCCTGGGGGAAGTAGCTTTTCCATGAAACCAAACTGGGTGTACCTGCTGCAGTTGGTTTGAGCCAAGTTAAAAGTCTAATGGAGGAGGAAACAGCCCTGAGCTTGGTGGCAGCGTGTGATGGTCCCACACTGATGGACTAGTGGCCTCTAGTGAGGCATCCTCACCTGCCCCTGTGAAAGGGTCAGAGCCCCCACCACCCACGTGGCAGAACAATGAGCATCCTGCAAGATCGGCTGCTGCCAGGAACAGACTCCTTCCCTGGTCAGAGGCTCAAGGGAAGGGCATTGGCCTCATCCTGAAATAGAAGGTCCCTCCAGCTTGGGCCTGTTTTGGACGGGGAGGCAAATTGGAAGGCCCCTGATGGCTTTGGTGTTTGGTTTGAGGCTGTTTAAAAGAGTGTGCAGGTTGTTGGGTCAGTGTGAGGTGAGGGGCACAGGGGTGCTCAGGCTGGCCCCACTGGCTCCCACCTGGGTGACCTGGCCAGGGGTAGCGGGAGCCCTGACCGGCGGCTGCTCAGCCTCCTCCAGGCAAAGCCCCATGAGCACAACCGTGAGCTCACAGAACCTGAGACGGGGTGCCAGCCGGGGAGCCCACGGACTTGGATGGAGACACGGGCCCTGGGAGTGGATCTGCCTGGGTCTGCAGAGATGGACGAATCTGTGAGGGGAGCTGAGGACCCTGGCAGTAGGAAGAAGCAGGAGACGCCAAGGACGCCACCTCCAGTTCCACATGGGAGCCGCTACAGCTCCAGGACCCTCATCTGGCACCGGTGAGAGGACAGGCGTGCCGGCCGGCGGACAGAAGTGCTGTCCAGAGGGAAGCCCTGTATGCCAGCTGGTCCTTGGAAACGGGGACGACTGGTTCAGGGGAGGAGCCGTCTTTCGGCACATGGTGCTGGGACCTGGTCACTCACACACAGACAGCCCCCACCTAGAAGAGGTGAACTGATCACCAACACGGACCAGAGACGCGTCTAGAGAACAGCCCAAGAAACCCTTCCAGGAAAGGGGGAGTGAACCCTCAAGACCCTGCATCAGACAGAGATCCTGCAGGCGCTGGAAGAAGAGAAAAGGGATGGACTCAGCCTGTCATGGAGCAGGTGCCGCCTGTGACCCTGGGAGGGGAGTGTCCAGCCCACAGGGCACCTCACCATAGGGGAAGAGCAGGTGCCTCCTGTGACCCTGGGAGGGGCATGTCTGTCCTTCAATTTCTCTATCCCACTCTCCCTCCCTCTCCCCCCTCTCTCCCTCCCTCTCTCCCTCCCTCTCCCCCCTCTCTCCCCCCCTCTCTCCCTCCCTCCCCCTCTCTCCCTCCCTCTCTCTCCCTCCCTCCCCCTCCCTCTCCCCTCTTTCTCCCTCCCTCCCTCCCTCTCCCTCCCTCTCTCTCCCCCTCCCTCCCTCCCTCTCTCCCCCTCCCTCCCTCCCTCCCTCCCTCCCCCTCCCTCTCCCTCCCTCCCTCCCTCCCTCTCCCTCCCTCTCCCTCCCTCTCTCTCCCCCTCCCTCCCTCCCTCCCTCTCTCTCCCCCTCCCTCCCTCCCTCCCTCTCCCTCCCTCTCTCTCCCCCTCCCTTCCTCCCTCTCTCCCCCTCCCTCCCTCTCCCTCCCTCCCTCTCTCCCTCCCTCCCGCTCTCTCTCCCCCTCCCTCCCTCTCTTTTCCTCTCTCTCTCCCTCCCTCCCCCTCCCTCTCTCCCTCCCTCCCTCCCTCTCTCTCTCTCTCACACACACACACACACACACACACTGACACTTTGTCAGGCAGCCTATGGATGGGAGGAATGAGTTGAGCATGCTCCTGACCCCCACAAAACCTGGCCACCCAGGGTTCCCTGGACCCAGGCCCTGGCAGGCTGGGGAGAGGACAGGACCCTCCCTCCCTCAGGCTGCCTCCAGGCATTTCCAGTGGAGACTTTCTCACAGGGGCGGGAGGGGGATGCACCCACTGCCGGGTGGCTCTGCTGAGGGCTGCTCACTGCCATGGAAGCATCTGGTTCAGGCGGGATTCAGTGGCTGCCAGTGAACTGACCGGGTGTGCAGCCCTCCCCTGGGAGGTCCACTCTGGGTCACCCACGGCCCTGCAGCCCCAGCCAGGCCGGCTCCCTGTGCCAGGCTCCCTCTGCCAGGCTCCCCCTGCCCGGAGTCTCGCACGGGGGGCCTGGCAGGCGCCCTGTGCTCTCTGGTGACCATGGTGTTCCCACGTTCCTCGACGCCACTCCTTCCACGCCTGGATCACACTCCTCCGCCCGTGTGCCCTTTGCTTGTCTGTCTGCACCAAGGCCACCTCTGCTCCTGTGAGCAGGGCTGGCTGGAGCTGCGCAGCGGTGGGCAGAGGCTGCCCTGCTCCCGCGCTCAGGAGCAGCCCAGAGAAGAGGTCTGCAAGCCCCCGTCCCCCTCTGTTCCAGGGACCTCCGTCCCCCGTCCCCCTCTGTTCCAGGGACCTCCGGCCCCGTCCCCCTCTGTTCCAGGGACCTCCGTCCCCGTCCCCCTCTGTTCCAGGGACCTCCGGCCCCTCCCTGGTTCCACTTGGGCTGAGTGAGAGGAGCCAGACGCAGCCGTGCTGGGAGGAGTCCACAGACCTGCGGCGTTGCCAGGGTCTGGGGAGACTGTGGGGTGGGAGTGACTGCCACGGGGTTCTCTTCAGGTGGTGGAAGGCCCTGGACCCAGGAGGACATGGCAGGGCATGGGGAAGGCCCCTAGTGAATCGGGCTCTTTGACGTGGTGATTGCACATCCCGTGAATTTTACCCGAGCTTAAACCAGACTCCCTCGGGCTGCTTCCTTCTCTCTGAGTCCATCTGTCTTCTATCCTGGTGCCCCTCCTTGCTGTGAAGCCTGAGACGTGCTGACCTTTGCCCCCTTTCCCCCTGGGTGGGCACCTGCTGTTGCTTCCTCCTTGCTCTTGATGGAGTGGCCGGGTCAGCACGGGGCCCTGTGTCTGAGCTTCTCCTCAGTGGTCTGAGTTCATAGGCAGGGGCCTCAGCCTCCTTGGCCTGGTTCTAGAAAGTGCGCAGGTGGAGCTGGGGCCTTGCTATTCTGCAGAATCGTCCATGCCTCCTTCCTGACGTTCCTCAATAGGGACCTCCAGGATGTGCCCTCCAGTCTTCTTGCCCCGTTGCTCCTGCTTTCCACTTCTCTGTAACTTCGGGTTTCGCGTCAGGGAGATTTCCTCGATCCTAACATCTTCCTTCATTTGTTGATCAGCTGACCCCTCTCCACGGCTTGTTTCTTTTCTTTGTGAGAAGCTCTCTGTTCTTGTTTCACAAATACAGCTTTTCTTTTCATCCTAGAATAGAAGCCTCTCCCCTGGCTTCCCAACTTCTCTGGAGGAGAATACAGCCCCTTCCTGCCTGGAGGGTGCAAACCACCAGGTTCTGGGGCCCAAGCAGGAAGAGAGGGTGCAGCCCCTCATGCAGTAAGTCCCCCTCCCTCCCCTTCACCCCTCTGGACTTTGCTTTCAGGATAAATCTCCTGGGGCAGGGGTGGGTGTTCACGTTCTCTTCCCTGACTCTGAGGTTTTAGAGAAACATCTTTGCTTCTTCTGATTTATTCGGTTCACGGTAATTACAGCCAAATTTAGCCCTTGAACATTACCATACTTCTTCGATTCTCTAGAAGTGTGTGAAGCACTGGTTCACGATTCTGGCTCGGGGCCTGTTTGCAGAGGGCCTGGCACAGCCACAGCAGTGCGGCGTGGGCTAACTGAGTGGCACACAGTGGGTGTCTTCAAACGGCTGTGCCCTGGGTTTGGAAGGGTGCAGACTGGGCAGCCCTGTCCCCATGACCCAAGAGAGGGTTCAGCCACCCAGGCCAAGGCTGTGAATTGGGTGCTGGGGGTCCCGGGCTGTGCCCTCCAGAGCTGCATCCCGAGGGTGATCTCAGCTCCAGCCTGCAACTTGGGATGGGCCTGCAGGTCAGCAAGCACCCACAATGCAGTGGGGTCGTCAGGGGCCTCTGCAGTGTGTCAGGCTGGACCTTCAGGTGCAGGGCACCCTCCTCGGGGCTCATGGCAGCAGGTGCAGACACACTGTCTTCTGGCTCAGGCAGTGCCCCAGGTCTGGCTTTCCCTCTGCGTTGGCCTGAAGCGGGGCCAGTCGCTCTGCAGCGGGGACTGAGGCAACCACGGCTGTGTGGTGGTTCTGGGGCGGGACGGGCCCTCCAGGCCTGCCTCCTGAGCTGGGGCTATGTCCGCCTTTCCTTTGAGACAGGCTGGAGGGTGAGGGAAGCGCTGCCAGTTGGTGACACCTGCACGTCCTCCTGGCGCTCTCTCCAGAGGCCTTGCGCCAGAGCCACCCCACAGGCATCTGTACCAGGTGCACCACCTGCTGCTGGGAGTCCTCCGCACAGGTCCAGATGCGGGACGCGTCCTCTGCCCCTGGAACCTGCCAAGTGACAGGCCCTGGGCCCGAGGTCTCAGGACCAAAAGGCTGAAAGGAAAGTCACCTCCAGGTGCGGGCGTGGGGAGTGGAGGAGGCGGCGCGTCTTACCTCAGGGCTGGAGGGAGGGCTCCTCTCTCCTTTCAAGCCTCTGGTTCGCCTTTTCCTGTTTTGAGGACAGGGCTCAGTGCCCGGCTCTTTCTACTGTCCTTATTTTGGGAAACCTAACTACCGTCTCTGTGACCAGAAATGATTTTTTGACCTAAATACCACTCGCCGTCTTTGCTTCCCGCCGGCTGGTGTCTGCATCGAGCACGGAGGGCCATCTGTGCCAGGGCCCCTTGGGGACAGCTTGCTGGTGGCGCTCTGCCCTGGGCCTGCAGGCCGCTGCTCCCAGCGCGGCTGTTCTCACCCAGTCAGCACCCTGCATCAGCTGGGCTGCGGCTGGGCGTCCAGGCGGGACAGGTCAACCAGCTGGGGTCCTCCATGTGCTGCTTCGCTGGGTTTGCCTCAGTTCTGGGCCCTGCACAGCCCTCTAGGCCCTGCACTCCAGGGGAGCTCTGCTGTGTCCCCAGGTCCTGGGCCTCAACTCTGGCCTCTCGAGAGGTTCCTCGACCCCTGACTCTCCCCAAGGGCCTGGACCCCTGACAGGTGTAGCAGATGCCCTGAAGTGGGACTTCCTGTTGACAGAACTGCCATGGGTCCTCCTCTGTGACCTGCCTGGCCCCAGGCACACAATCCTGCACCGGCTTTGCTGTTCCTCTTCCTTTCTGGGTCCCTGCCCGCTGCTCCCGGGCCCTGAACACGAGCCCTCTGCCTGGCTGCACCTGGGCCTGGCACAGCCTGTGTCCTCGGGGGCCGAGTGCTCACAGGCTGGGGCCGGTAGACTGAGCTCAGCAAAACAGCAAACTCCGTGGGGTCTCCCTGCAGCCGCAAATGGAGTTGTACTTCCACACTGGGGGAGTCGCCAACACAGACCACCTCAAACCCTCTACCTGCTTTCCAGAGAGGTCTGCTAGGCTGTCGCTGTTGGGATGACCAGGGCGGGTTAGATGGCTGCTGCCTGGGCGAGAAGGCCAGCTCCACCTCCGTGTGCTGTGGGACAAAGTGCTCCTCGGTGCAGCCTCACGGAGGCAGCTCCGAGTGGGGCCCGGCCAGCAGCAGTGCCCACAGGGCAGAGCCAGTGTCTCCCGAGGCGCCTGATCTGCACTTCAGCAAGGACCCTGGCCTCTGCTCTTGATGGCTTGGAGAGCCCTGTGCCTCAGGTCCTGGGGTGGGTGACACTTCAGCGGGCCACACCGGCGGCACTCACATAGGGGACGCCTCTCGGACTCGTCCAGATTTTTTCAGGAAATAACACATACAGAGCTCAAAATCATCAAGCTGATCTTTCATGTCTTCCTAGCGCATTGGTCACAGGATTGTTTTGCAGGTCTGTGGCTCCTGTGGAAGCTGCTGCAGCAAGGGCTGCTGGCGGGAAAGGCAGGTTGGCGGTCACCCGGCTTCACCACCGTCCCCCTCTGGCTGTGTCTGGAAGGTGAGAGAGAGTAAGAGGAGTTCAGGGGGAAGGAAGAGAAGCACCGTCACCCTGGAGTGCGAGGAGCATGGGGGCGAGAGGCGCCACCCCAGCACAGCCTGGGAAAGCAGGCCTGTCCCGACACGCCGCCCACGGCCGCGGGACCGCCTGCCCAGAGGGGCAAGAGCAGGCTGCTGCCAGACTGAGGTCCGGCACTGGAGCTCCTGCGCTGGGAGTCCGCTCCCCAGGGAAGAGGACGCTAGGGAGGGGAATGGAAGAGCCTGCAGGCCCTTCCCGCCTGGCCGCTGTGGTTGGACTCACACGCAGCAGCAGACTGGAGGGCCTGGACGGGGGTGACCACACTTCACCAAGCTCATTGCTCTACTCCAGGACGTGGCTCACAGGCACGTGTGGACAGCAGGAGGTACCAGGTATCTGGGGAGGCCTTGTCACGAGGGACCCGACCACGCAGCCCAGAGATGGCCCACATCCAAGGGAGGTCGGAGTCCACACTCGGGGTCATCAGACAACCTCCCACTGCTGTTGAGCAAGACCAAGCAACCAGGACCAGATTATTCCCGGGCTGGAGACACAGCCGACATGGGCCAGAGCTTTCCAGACCCTGATGTTAGACAGTAGAGGTCAGGGGGCGAGCGGAGGGAAACCGGCCCTCATCTGGGGTTCTGCTGCAGGAAGGGGCTGAGGCAGGGCCTGTGAGCCCTGTGCTCGGTTGGGGTGAGGAGGGTGAGAGGTCAGCACAGTTGGAAGGGCCCCGCGAGTCTCCCTGGACCTGGCCCCAGTGCAGGGAGCAGAGGCCCAGGGAGAATCCCTGGTGCAGGGACCAGAAAACGTAGGCCTGAGCACAGGGTAGAGTTCATGGAAGGACTCCTGGAGGGAAAAATAGTGAGCTGTAAACAGATAAGCTAACAGAAAAGAAAACAGGAAGAAAGCACAGGAAAGCAGTTCTGTGGCCTCTGACAAATCCTAAAACCAGACCCAAGGGGATGGAGTGATTAAGCGTCCCAGGGCAGGGTCAAGAGTATATTCAGGATATGAGAACACCCAGCATCGGCCAGGTGAACCACAGCGTCTGCGTCCAATCAGGTCATCAGGTGGAGAAGTGGAGGAGGTGCCCGCCATGGGGAGCGGTCAGCACTGGGACCAGCCAGGACGGACCGAGACCTTGTGGATGCTGGCGCTAAGGCACGATTGCATTTAGCAGCTCAGAGCTGAGACGTGAAGACCAGGGTCAAACTTCCGGTGGTAATGAACCGTGTTGGAGATGAGCAGGGACTGGACGTCAGAGCCGGGCAGAAGGGAGACGAGCAGACCTGGGGCAGGGGCAGCTCCCAGCAGGCACAGCCAGCCAAGGACACGCAGTTAAGGCCCAGGGCTCTGCTAATGCTGGCAGCTTCCAGTAACCTGAGGCAGCAGGAGACCAGCCAGTCCACTGAGGAGTGGCATAGACAGAAGAGCCACTTGAGGAAGCAGTGGCCCAGAGTCTTCCACAACAGGTGAGAACTCAGAATCTACGAAGCTCTAGCGCAAGACACCTAGAGACAGTCCCCGGGGCCTGGGGGCCACGCTGCACAAAAGCAGCGAGAGTCCAACAACGGCACACAGAAGTTGGTGCTTGGGTGACGGGTTTCTCCCCAGGACCAAGAGCACTCTGCACCCAGGAAGACGCCCCTCACACCCGGCCATGCCAGGTCTCTTTCCCACAGGGGTCGCTGACGTGACCATCACTACCAGACTCACACTACGGAAACGCCACAGGAAGCCTCGCCTCCAGGAAGAGAGGCTGGGACCCAGCACATACAGGAGCCGGAGCCACGGCTGGGGGTGCCGACGGCCGCCACGGAGCACGTCTGAGGCCTTTCCCGACTGTCCAGTGGCCATTGGAGCAGCACTCTGTGCTGGTGGACGGGTGCGAGCCAGCTATGACACAACCGCACAGAGGCCAGAGCGATGTCAGAGGTGCCTAGGGCCCTGGCCATGCCACGGCAGGCCGTGTGGGCTGGAGAGAGATGACACGCAGCATCGGCCACCAGCAGAGTGCCAGACCGACGGGTGGAAGGTCACCTCCGCGGGCCCTGGAGAGTGTCTGGGAACCCAGGGACCTTCTAGAGCCCTGACTGGCACTGCGCCTCACTGTGTGTGGGGAAAAGGTAGAAGGTCCAGGACAAGCCGGTGGCCACTGTGACCAGTCCTGAGCTCCCGCAAGGAGCTCCTCTTCAGGAAGTACCACAAGTCCATGCAGGTCACTGGGGACACGAAGCTGAGCATTTGTACTACAAGACGACCCGATGGACTCTGTGCCCTTCTCCAGGACAGCATCCTTCAAAGGCTTCATGTGTGACAGACGAATATGCCCCTGGGAGCCAAGTCAGCCCCTGCCCAAGGGTCTCCAGGTGTGCCAATGAGTCCTGTAAACGTGGACCTCGAGGTAGACATTCTGGAAGATTCTGTCCTGCACAGAGGAAATGTGGGCTTTCCCAAGGTCTCCTGTGGAGACCACTCCCTCCTCCTCTCTGGGCCTCCCCAGAATAGGGTCCTGGCCTCACACTCAGTCCCTGCTCAGACCCGGGCCTGTGACCTTTGCCCATGCTGTGTGGCACACGTAGAGAATCGCCTGGTTTGCACTGTCCCTCCTGAGAACTGCCCTTGGGTGGTGGCCACCTGTGCTCTGTGGAGGTTGTCTGTGTCCAAGGACCCTGGCCACCGAGTGACACAGCCCGGCCTGGCTGCCTCTGCACTCTGTGGGGCCGGGGTGGGGTAGAGGCCTGAGGTCAGAAGGAGACAGGCCAGGCACAAGGACAAGCCTGCCTCGGGCTCAGAGCAGGTCTGCAGGTCAGCGGGTTGCCGGCTCCACGGTCCATGCCTGCCAGGAGCTGCCGCCAGAGCAGCCGTGGGGACCCAGGTTAGCCTGCAGCGCCACGATGGGCAGAGTACAGACCCACGCCCACCCCCACCAGGCTGGCCCTGCCAAAGCTCCCTGCCGCCTGATGCCACCTGCCCTGCTAGCAGCTCCGCGGGGGGTCCCTGCAGGTACCTACATGGTGTCCATGTCCACTGACACCAGCCACACTCATTTCCTAGTGCTGGCCCCCACCCACAAGGGCAGACACTTGGCCCAGGCCCAGAGTCCAGTTCTCAGGGCTTCCAACCAGGACGTGTGGGAGAGGCTCCTGAGGGCTTCACCTTGGGAGGCTGGACTTCAGGCACTGGTTGTCTGTCCTGTGTGGTCAGCACATGTCACCTCAGCACAAGCAGACAGTGTGGCCACAGTTCCGGGCACAGACAGCTGGGGACGTGGGTGTTCACATGTCCACAAGCATGGGAGGCACATCGTAGTCGAAAATGTCAAAGCTGTGCTCTCTCCCCACCCCCCACCACCACCTCCCCTCCAGCCAGCACCCCACTGCAGAGCCCCCCACCCACCACCACCTCCCCTCCAGCCAGCACCCCACTGCAGAGCCCCCACCACCACCACCTCCCCTCCAGCCAGCACCCCACTGCAGAGTCCCCCACCCACCACCACCTCCCCTCCAGCCAGCACCCCACTGCAGAGCCCCCACCACCACCACCTCCCCTCCAGCCAGCACCCCACTGCAGAGCCCCCCACCACCACCACCTCCCCTCCAGCCAGCGCCCCACTGCAGAGCCCCCCCCCCCCACCACCTCCCCTCCAGCCAGCGCCCCACTGCAGAGCCCCCCCCACCACCACCTCCCCTCCAGCCAGCGCCCCACTGCAGAGCCCCCCCCCACCACCACCTCCCCTCCAGCCAGCGCCCCACTGCAGAGCCCCCCCCACCACCACCTCCCCTCCAGCCAGCGCCCCACTGCAGAGCCCCCCCCACCACCACCTCCCCTCCAGCCAGCGCCCCACTGCAGAGCCCCCCACCACCACCACCTCCCCTCCAGCCAGCGCCCCACTGCAGAGCCCCCCCCCACCACCACCTCCCCTCCAGCCAGCGCCCCACTGCAGAGCCCCCCCCACCACCACCTCCCCTCCAGCCAGCGCCCCACTGCAGAGCCCCCCACCACCACCACAGCCTCCCCTCCAGCCAGCGCCCCACTGCAGAGCCCCCCACCACCACCACCTCCCCTCCAACCCAGTACCATCACCACCTGCACATGCAGCTGAGTCGGTGGCCAGGTGGGCTGTGCTGGCCTCCTGAGGGTGACATGCATGTGCAGCCCAGGGGCAGGGTCTGTCTGGGCCTGGTAGCCCCCTGCTCCTCTCAGGGCCCAGAGGTAACGCAGGGTGTGAATCAGCCCCAACTCTGTCCTGGCCCAGAGTCTGTGGCCAAGGCAGTGACCGACCAGGGAGCAGCTGGACAAGGACCAGCAGGCTCTGCTGCAGGGGAGGCTGGCCACAGGCTGTGGTCACAGAGGCCTCTGGAAGCCCGCAGGCCCTGAGCCCTCACCTCTGGAGCTGCTCCTGCTGGGCCCACCAGGCCAGGCGGGCACTCTGCAGCCTCTGGCTGGCGCCCACTGGCTGCCCCACCCTCTCCTGGGAGCAGCTCCTGGAAATCCACTGTGGTCTGCACATGGGCAAGTGTGTCCCCAAGGGCGCCTGTGCTGGGAGCCTGGTCCCCAGCCTGCTGAGGAGGTGGGGGAGGTCACGGGTGCTGCCCCAGGGAGGTCAGTGGGATCCTGGCTGGCTCTGGGGAACGGGCGGTCTTAAAGAGCAATATGGCCCTGGGCTCTCTGGCCTCCTGTGTGCACACGAGGTCTGTCTGAATCCTGTCGCTTGCTTGGGATGGGCCTGCGCTGGCCGGCAGCCACAGGACTCGCTCCTGAGCAAGCTCCCTGGGTGGACCTGCGCGGCGTGCGGAGCAGTTTTAGATGCAGAAGGTTGGAAACACGTTTGTTCATTCTTGTTACGATATTATGTCAGTTTTCTTTGTAAATAAACAGCTAAAATAAAGCTATTGCTTCTGTGTTGTGGTGTTTGTAACGGAGTCGCCAACAGACTCGGCAGCCCAGCAGTGGACACCCTCCTGCCCTCTCCCTGCCCCCGACTCCTGTTGATAATGTGGCTCTGAGCTGGCTGCTCAGCCATTTCTAAAAGCCTCTGCATGCATTATTCCACAGCCAAAGGTGGAGGCCGCCGGGAGACTGGGCCGTTTCCAGGGGCCCTTGCCATCTCCAGCTCAATCTTTCCCAAAATATGATCTTCTGACATGAAGCTGGTGTAGTTGGATGATTCATTATCGCATGGAGAGGCGTGTTCTTTTATTAAGATTCTGAGCACAGGCGAGAATCCGTTCATGCCCACGTGGGACTCTGTGTGAGCTGACCTCGGGAGAAGGAGGACACTGCCCCAGGGACAGTCCGCAGCCCTCTTGCTGTCACGCTTAACCTGACCACGTCCAGGTGCTGGGTCCTGCACATTCCGAGCCTCCAGCGTTATCAGTGGTTCTGCCCCACCGGCCCTGCCTCCTCCGTGGATTCGCCTGTGCTGTGTGCCAGCCCTGGTGCTGCACGGACTGGAAACCGGGCAGATGCAGGCAGGACCTGCGTGGAGGGGCAGCCGCCCTGCTCCTGGGCCCCCTGTGCCTTGGGAGCTCACGTGGCTTCTCTTCCTCGTTCGCTCCTCAGGCAGCCTTGCTCACTCCTGCATTTCCCAGCCAAGGAATTGGGGCCATGGAGGGTCACCAAGCCTGAGGACAGCTGGGAAGCCCAGGTGGCCACCTGCCCGGCTCCAGCCCCTGGGTGGGTCCAGGGCCTCAGGTCAGCACAAGTGGAGCTGGTGCCCTGCACAGTGGGACAGAGTGAGGGGCTCACCAGCTTGTGCTCACCCAGCATCCCAGGGGCTGCAACAACCCCCAGGCCAGCAGCATCTCTACAGTGGAGCGGGGAAGGACCCTTGGACCACTGTGCACTGGGAAGCCACTGACCTGAGCCCACTCTCTGGGGAGAACCCTTCTAGTTCTTCCTCCTATTTCCCCACCTTGAACCAGCCCATCCTGCAGCTGTCCTCTTCTGCAGCCACAGCCTAGGGAAGCCACTCTGAAGTGCATCCTCCCAGTGTGCTGGTGGCTATAGGAAGGACAGGATGTGCCTTGTTCCACAGACTCGGTGGAAAGTGACTCCAGCACAACTCCAGGCCAGCCTCTGTCCTGAGGCAACAACGACTTGGCTCTGACCAAGTACCGCACTCTCCCAAGGCGACTGCAAAGGCTCCCAGGTGTGGGTGGGAGACAGCACCCACCCACACCGAGGACACAGAAGCCTTGGACTCAGGGCAGGCAGGACCCCAAGGCCAGAGGCCTGCCTGGGGACACGGGGCTTTTCTGTGCACACCCTCCATGGCACCACAGCTGTAGGGCCCTGAAGACAGGATGGGGGTTTACAATCTGGGAGCCCCCAGTGCGGCTGAGCTAGGGGGTCATGGCCTCTCAGGAGGCTGTGTGCCGGGTACTGGGTGAGGATTTCAGGGTGGGCCACCCAGAGCCCCTCGGGACCTGCCTTCCTGTGGTCATCTTCTTAGGACCAGCACTGATAGCTCTGCCCTGGCCACCCAGTGAGGCCCACACTTGGGTCAGCGCAGCCTCCTGGCCCCCACGGGGGCTGTGGGTCAGCGCAGCCTCCTGGCCTCCCACGGGGCCTGTGGGTCAGCGCAGCCTCCTGGCCTCCCACGGGGGCTGCGGGTCAGCGCAGCCTCCTGGCCTCCCACGGGGCCTGTGGGTCAGCGCAGCCTCCTGGCCTCCCACGGGGCTGTGGGTCAGCACAGCCTCCTGGCCCCATGGGGCTGTGGGTCAGCACAGCCTCCTGGCCTCCCACGGGGCTGTGGGTCAGCGCAGCCTCCTGGCCCCAGGAGCTGTGTATGCCCCTAGGGTGGTGATGTCCTCGAGGTTGGCGGCCCCTTTCTGTGGGGAGTTGGCTGCAGCAGGAGTCTCCCCACAACCAAAGCTCTCCGGTGCAACCCCTGCCTGGTTTCTGGGGAGTGGTCTTGGCAGAGGAAGGGGCAGCGCCTGCTTGTCTGCATGCTCCCTGCTCAGGCCTAGTCTTCCTATTCGTTAGCGTGTGTCGTCAGCTTCTCGCTCTGTGACTAAGAGATCTGACCAGAACAATTATGGAGGAGGAAAGGTCTATCGGGGGCTCACGGTTTCAGAGGTCCACAGACAGCTGGCTCCATTCCTCGGGGCTGGAGGTGAGGCTGAACTCACGGCAGAGGAGAGTGGCAGAGGGACGCGGCTCACGTGGAGATCAGGAAGAGTGAGAGACTCCACTCGCCAGGTACAAACACGTACCCAGAGCCAGGCCCAAAGCCCCCTCCTCCAGCCACACCCGCCTGCCTGCAGCTCCTGCTCGGTCAATCCCATCAGGTGATCCGTTCACGGATTAGGCTCAGGTTCCCGTAACCCAGTCACGTCTCCTCTGAACCCTCCTCACTGTGCCACGCCTGAGCTTCTGGGGACGCCTCGCCTCCAAGCCAGGGCAGCATGTTGTCACTACAGGAACAGGACTTCCAAGCCCTCAACTCCTCTACACGGCGCAGGTGGAGGAGACAAGTTGTCTGCTGAGAGGACCCGTCCTTGTTCCATGCCCAGCTGGCTTCTGTGAGCGACACCTGGCAGTGGCGGCCTGTGTGTTCCCAAGGCCACCATGTGGCCGTCGCACCAGGGGGAGAGGAGCCAGGTCTGGGCTGCGGACCTTCGTGCAGATTCTGATGGAAATAAACTGTCAGTCCCAGTCACCGCCGAAGATCCTGGCCTCGGGCACGGAGGCTTTCCGTGGATGTTAAGGTTCCTGCAGAGAGAGGCTGAGAAGGGGCCCGGGGGCAGAGGGAGGAGCCCCTTGATGAGGGGCAGCGGGCGGGAGGCCGGCAGCGTGCAGACCTGGCTGAGGGGCCCCAGGGGTGGCGGCTGGCTCCTTCGGGCTGGAGAAAGAGCTTCGGGAAGCCCAAGGGTGCGGGGCTCCCTGGGGTCATGGGTGGAGAGCTGCCGGTCGAGTGGGCTGCAGCTTGAGGAGGGTTCGAGGCAGGAGGACTGACTTGCTGAGGAGAGAGCCCGCGTCGCGGAGCAGGGGCACCCGGAGCTGGCCCGCGTCCCTGCCCTCCAGCGCTGCACCAGGCTTCCAGGCCGCCTCTCCTGGAGCGCCCCCGAGGGAGCCACCATGTTCCTGTCCCCTGACTAAGGGCCTCTCTGCCCTGTGCTCCCAGTGGCTCAGCTCAGACCCTGCAGGCTCAGCAGAGCTTAGGCAGGGCACCTCCTGCACTCACGCCAGGGGCACGCGCTGCAGACCAGTCCATTCTCCACCCATGACCAGTCAGGGCCCGGGAGGACGTTGGCCATGAAGGGTCGAGTCGGCCACTTGGGGTGCTGGCCGTTCGGGGTGAAGCACTTAGAGGCAGCAGATGCGTGAGCAGACCTCTGACCTTCATGCCATTCTGCTCCCGTGGGTGAGACCGTCTCCCTGCACCAGAAGGAAAAGCCACGTCGAGGCCTCAGGGACCAGACATGGAGACCCAGGCAGCACGGCACAGGCCTGGGGCAGCTCCCGGGTCACTGAGCCAGGTCTTCTCCCGTCACGTTCTGCACCCAGACCTAAGTAGCCGACGCGGGCTGCTGCTGTGGGTCGTGTCCCCACGAGGGCTCCCGGCCACGCAGAACCTGTTAGGCCTCTCTCCAGCTTGTCTGTGGGTGCCCGTTTTGTTCTCGGGTCCAGGGCTGTGCTGAAGGTGGGGTTCTATCCTGTGCTGGCTCCTGAGCTTCCTCAGTTGCCCAGAATGGCTGGACAGGTCTAATGCAGGCCGGGTCTCCTCCATCAGCCTCACCTGCTGTGTGTGGACACGGGATGTGCCAGGCCAGGCAGCGCTGCCCCCAGGAGAGGACTCTGGACATGATGGAGCAGGAAGTAGCAGGCATTCGTCTTCCGCCCTGGCAAGAGTTGCGGGCTGTGATGGTCTGTGGTCACAGTTTCAGAGCTCTGGAGTCTGCCAGGGCTTGCGGGGTAAGTGGTGGCAGTTTGTTCTCCGAGTGCCTAGAAAGTAGCAGCCACCCCGAGCTGCAACTGTCCCAGCAGCATGCACAACGCTCACAGGTGGGGGCGGGGAGACCCTGCCACCCATGTGCCAGGGCTTTGCACTCTGGACACCTGGGTGCCACCAGCCGAGGCCATGATGGCCACCCCGTCCTGTGGCTGCAGACCCTCAACCTTCAGCAGAAGGGAGGCCCTTGGATCTGAAGGGCCGGAGTCCCCAGATGCCTTAAGTTGTCTCTCTTCCCCTTTTGGAGCCAGACACTGTGAAACAACTGCTCGTGTGGGGAAAGGCAGAGCCTGGGCAGGCGGAAGGAGTGCCCGGAAGGCGCCCAGGCTGAACCTCGGCAGAGAGGACCTACCGCAATTAAAAAACTGGCCAACCCTGGGTGAATGGGAGACTGATGTCCAGAGGGTCCACGGTATTGATTTAAATGTCATTTTCACTACAGAAAATCCCGGGCAAAACCCAAACAGCTCTGTATGGCCCAGTGGAAGAAAGAGAAGAAAGAAGCAGAGCCATCCGAGGGAGGTCCAGGGGGAAGGCCAGAGATGAGGACCCAACAAGATGGAACTCTCCGCACAAAGAGGAACCTTGAGGAGAAGCCAAAGAGAAAGTAAAATATGTGAGGTGAAAATCCACTAGAAAGACTACAGGGCAGGTCCCAGCAGGCAGTCAGGGCCTCCAAGGTTTGCAACAGAAGGCTGAGTTCAAGGACCAGAAGGAAGAGGAGACGGCAGAGCAGGGCAGAACTTCCGACCTGCAGGACCTCGAGATTGGACCAACCTGGGCCTGGGGGTGTCTCGGAAGGAACAGAGCAAGGGGGGCCAAGAGAAGGAGGAAGGAGGGAGGGCTGGGGTCTCCAAGAGTCTCAGTGAGTCTCAGGAAGGCGGACTCGAAGACCCGCCCCCGGGGCATTGCCAGGTGCTGGAGAGAGTCCGCCAAGGGAGCAAGTGAGCCCACTCCTACGGGGAACCTGAGGGACACCCGCGGATGCTCAGGGAACCCGCCTCTGGGCTCAGTACCCTGCGCGGGGAGAACTGCCCTTCCAAAGTGAAGGAGAGTCCTGCATTCCAAACAAAGGCTTGGGAATTGCTACTGCGATCTGCCTCCAGGAGCCCAGCAGGGGCGAACCACGGGGTACGGGCGGAACATGGGGCACGTGAAAGGCAGGAGCTCAGCGTGGTCAGGCTGCCCACACCCCGCCTGGGCTTTCCACGTGACGTGAGAGGCATGCACTTTACAGAGCATCCGTTTCTGTTCTGGGAGGGACACAGGCGCTCTGGAGACCTACGCTGAAGGGAGGGGCAGAGGGAAGGAGCTAAGCTGGGCGGTGGAGAGTGTGCTCAGCGGGTGCTGTGACTCCGCATGCTAAATGTGATCCCCATGGCAACCGCCAAGAAAATAGACCTAGGATCCGGCCAAGGAAGTGAGGAAGGAGTCTGAACACTTCGCTCCCAAAAGTCAACTGAGCACGCAGACCATCATGCAGGAAGCAGTCACAAAAGAGGAGGTAAGAAAACAGACAGCAAAGCACAGAACTGGCTCCTGCCCACGAGGGGTGGCTCAGGTCCAGGGGACCGGCCACCCTGTAGGAGACGGGCCAGCGGGTGAGCTCCTGGTCTGGCTGCATGCCGTCTCCTGGAAGTTCACTTTATACCACAGCCGGGCCACAGGAGACCAAGGAATGCCACACGAGGGGCGGAGTCGATCGGGGAGCAGACAGAAGCACTGCAACCTCTGCTCACCCACCAACAGACCAGGCGAGAAGGGAGGCAGGGGAGCCTTTCAGGGGCGGGAGGCGTTCCTACCCAGCCTCCTGAAGGGTCAGCCCTGCGGCAGCCAAGAGCACCATGCTCAGCCAGCTCCGGCAAGGGCCCCGCGGCATGGACAGAGCCTGGGTCTCAGAAACTCTGCCAAATGGACCTTAGAAAGGCGTTCTCCACCAGGAGGAATTTCACTCTGATGTTTAGAGATTCCTCGCAGAGTAAGAATTCACCAGACTTTCAGAAAGAAAAGAGGGTTCGCATATTGAAAGGCAAAACCAAGTGCCTGAAAACAAGCTGACTGCCTTGACCTGACCATCCTCCGCAAGGCTCAGAGGCTACAGGTGTTCCTGGAACCCGACAGCAAGGTAAAGCCCACACCTAACAAGCAAGTGCAAAGCGTCCGCGCGTTGGCTGAGCTCGCTGGGCAGCAGGGCCCTGCAAATTGCTCCCATGGGGGACGCAGTGTCCCCTGCAACCAGCAGGTCCACAATGTCTGCCACCTTTCAGAGAGCAGTGCTCTCACAGAGTCTCTCCAGAGACGTCGAGAGCAGCCCAGCAGAGCCGAGGGAAGTCACGTGGGGATTCTGCATGGTGCAGCTTGCCCGACCCCAGAACCAGCGAGCCAGTGCCAGGCAGGGCGCGCTCCAGGATCAAGTGCCTCCTGGACGGGTTATGGGGACGGGGAGGGGAACACGTCAGCCTCTGACACCTGGGCTGCGGAAGAGCGAGCCTAGGAGAAGCAGGGCCGGGAGTCCAGAGCGAGGGGGGGCAGCAGACCCTGAGGCAGGAGCTGGGCTAAGGTCCAGACGGCCTGTGCTGGGCCCAGGGCAAGGCAGGCTGAACTGAAGGGCCTCCTCCTTCTTCGAACTCCCCCGTCTACAACCTTCCAGAACCCAGGATGCATGGCTTCCAAGCAACTGCTCTGAGGCCCGGGGCAGAAGCCTGGGCCTGATCCTTCCTCAGTGCCTATCGGGACAAGCCTCCGGGCCCTTCTCTGGCTGCCTGTGTGTCCCCTGGGGTGCGTCCAGCAGAGAGTGGGCACAACTGCGGCCAGTCCTCACTACCTATCTGCAGAGACAAACTCAGACAAGACTAAGCAGAGGCTCCCATGGAGAAGAGCAGAGCTTCAGCCCCCTCCCAGGAGCTGGGCGGCCTGAAGTCACCGTGCACACGTCCAGCCCCGCTCCACGCCACTGTGGCACCACTTCCTTGATGGCCACACAGTGTCAACCTGCACATCTGGCCCCACTGCTTAGGCCTCCCCTGCACACGGGCCTCCCCCTGCACACAGGCCTCCCCTGCACACGGGCCTCCCCTGCACACAGGCCTCCCCTGCACGCGGGCCTCCCCTGCACGGGGGTCTCCCCCTGCACACAGGCCTCCCCTGCACACGGGCCTCCCCTGCACGGGGGTCTCCCCCTACACACATGCCTCCCCTGCACACGGGCCTCCCCCTGCACACAGGCCTCCCCTGCACACGGGCCTCCCCCTGCACACATGCCTCCCCTGCACACGGGCCTCCCCCTGCACACAGGCCTCCCCTCGACGAGGGCCTCCCCTGCACGTGGGCCTCCCCTGCACACGGGCCTCCCCCTGCACACAGGCCTCCCCTCGACGAGGGCCTCCCCTGCACGTGGGCCAGCCCCTGTCCTGGGAGACACCCCTTCTCAGGAGACCTGCCTGGCCAGTCAGTGCTGCTGTGGGCAACCACCCATGACCGCTGCTCTGGAGGGAGGACGGAGCCCCCCAGAACATCTTGGGAGAGGTGTGATCTGCGCTGCTCTCTTGTAAGCAAAACCCCACAGAGCCTCATTGCTCAGCCAGCTCCCGTCTCAGAGAAGAGCAAATCCCCACGGCGTGGCCAGAGCCTTGCTGCCCCTGAAGCCACCAGGTGGAAGCCAGGTGGGGCCCAAGGAGGCTGGGCTGCTGCTCAGGTACCTGGGCTCCTCAGGCTTCTGGGGTGGGACGGGGGCTGGGAGGAGCTCTGACCTCGAGGTTGTTGCTCCCCAGGACCCTCACCCAACACAGAAGGGCTGGTCCCCAGCTGGCACGTCCCCCAGAGCCACGCCAAGGGGCCTAGGTCCCCAGCGTGGGGACTTCCACCTCAGCTGCGCAGCGTGCTCCGGGCTCACGGCTCTGTCCCCTGGGTGCTGGGCGACCCTCAGAAGGGTCTCTCCAAGAACTCGTTGGCTCTCCTGCTCCAGCCCCTCGCTCCTGTCAGGTGGTCATTGGGGATGCACAGGGTCCACTGGGGACCAGCGGAGGAGGCGCAGGCCTGCATCAGCTGTGGGGACGAGGGCCACACTGTGGCTGTGAGGGGTGAGCCTGTGCCTCTGCCAAGCAAGAGGGTCCTCCTCTGAGGGTGCCTAGTGGGTGGAAGGGCTGCCTGGAACTTCAGACTCAGGATGGTCAGGGCGACATGGTGGCCTGTGCTGTGAATGGAGGGTGTCTGCTGACCACTGTCCACACCCTGGGTCCAGGGTTGCTGATGACCCTAGCCAGTCTGGGACAAGCCACCGTGTCTGCTGGCCCCTTTCACGGGCACCCTGGCCCATGAAAGGCCTTCGTCTCGGGTGGATTTGGGGGACAGCTAGCAGTCGCCCTGACTACACAGGTCCCAGGACTCCATCTTGCTAGTTGCTGTGGACTGTCCACTCACAAGGCCCTGCCCAGCCCTGGGCAGACAGGCCCATGCTCGGCCTTCCCGGGAAGCTTGGCTCTCAGACACAGCCTTACTCCACGGGGTCTTGCTGCTCTCCTGCAAGAGGTCAGAAGGGAGCTGGGCCGAGGAGGTCGAGGCGGCAGTTCTGGATGAAAGCGTGAGACCACGAAGCGAAAGCTGTGTTCCAGTCTCTACGTGGCGCTAGTTGCCGCCTTCCTGTGCGACGTCAGTAAAGTGGGGAGAAGGTTCTGCCTGGTCTCTCCCCAGGCACATGCACTGGAGAGCACTGGCCCGTGGAGACCCTCAGATGAGCAGCGTCCAGCTCTCAGTCCTGGGCATCTGTGAGGAGGGACCTTGGTTTCCCCTCCACGTTTTTACTGCACAGATGTTTATCAAGCAGAGGCAGAGTTGTGGTCAGAGGCAGCCTGTCCAGAAATGTGGGGAGGACCAAGGAGAGGTATAGGCTGGAGTTCGGGCAGCTCAGTGCTGAGCCCGGCCCTCCTCTGGGCGTCCACAGGGCTTGGCCCCTTTTGTCTCCCCTGGGCCTGGTGGAGGCTGAGGGATTCTGCCCTCATGGGGTCACGTGCAATTCTTCAAGTCCATAAACCCCAGGGCCACCAGAGCTGGACAGCAGCCCAGGAGTGGCCATGGCTGCCAGACCCCACAGATACCTCCCCCAGGTCCCACCCTAAGAGAGCAGGGCCCTCAGCCTGCACGGACCTGGCCCAGCCACGTCAGACACCATGCTGCTGACCCTCACAAGCAGGCCACAGGTGTCCATTGCATTCTGCCCAAAGTGCCATGGGAGTGCCCTGTCCCCATCTGACAGCCACGAAACCGGACAAGCCCGCGAAGCAGCAGTTCTCGAGACCCACATCCACTGAGGACACAATTGCAGAAAGATAGGCAGGACGAGGAGACCCCAGCTGTCCATTACAGCTACTGCAGGGCAGGGGCCTGAGGCAGGGTGGACACCAGTGTCCAGATGGGGTTGGGCACCTGGGGAGATGAGTGGCCTAGTTTGCAGGGCACCAGGTGCCAAGCAGAAGAGACGGGTGCAGAGAAGACGCTCCAGAGACGGGCAGGGGTCCTCCCAAACGTGTGGCTGGGGCTCGTGAGCACAGTGCAGCAGTAAAGCGGGGCAGCCAGAGCACCAGAGGGTAAGACCCTCTCCCAGGACCTGCCCCACCGCCCAAGAATCACACGTGACCCCATGAGGGCCCTGGGTCGCTGGGAGAATGCTCTTCAGGCCTGGCCTCCGTAGAGGGGAAGGACCCAGCACTCCCTGCTCCCACCTAACAAAGCTCGAAAGCAAGACAGAGGCACTAAACTATCAAAACCTAACTGCATTCCACAGCAGGGATCAAGGCAGGTTGTGACCAGCAGGCATCTCTCAGCCCCTGCACCCTAGACGCAGGACTCCTGCTCAGCAGTCCCAGCCCCCCCGCGTTGCCGTCCACAGAACGGTGGCTGGATTTCCTCTCGTTACTCTGCCACCTTGATACACTGCACCACTGGGGCAGCATTCACAATGCCTGGCGTCTAATAAAGGTGAGCAGGCCTGCAAAGAGCAGGTGAGCCGAGCACTGATGGACAGTGTCGTCATAGCAACACAGGCTGGCGTGGATGAGCATGTAGGGGCTGCTGGAAACCCTCCCCGCCAAAGACCACAAGAGCAACGGTACGAGCTCTCAGGAAGACCTTTTCAGACCGCTGCAGCTAACGGAACGCCTGAACAACCTGGGGAGTGTTCATTCATGAAAGACCACGGAATACTGATCATTACAATGAGCTTTTGAAATTTTGAGTTGCCCCATTCTGATGCCCTGTGTCCCCAGCTTGTCTCCACAGCAGCCTTGAGAGCTGACAGCCTCACACCTGGACAGGGGACCACAGGTTTGGTCCTGGCAGTGTCATACGGCCCACGTGGGAATTCCCTGGAAGGCCAGCTGCAAGGCTCTCCCTAACTACAATTCACCCAGAACCAACGGCGTTTCCCCAGGGTGTTTTTGGTAAAATAACCAGTGACAGTTGTTAACATTGCAGCTGCCAGAGGTGGCAAAGTTACAGGACCTACAAATAGCTGACCAAAGCACTTACGGAAAAGCAGGGGACTAAGATGTCCACGAGGGACCCTGAAAGGTTCTGGATCTTCCTGGGAAACCACAAGGCTGCACACATGCACGGGGCACTACTCATGCCCTGGGAAGACCTGAGAAAGTCCTGACCTTCACCTCCTGCTGATCTTGAGGTTCCTCATGAGCAGGAACTGAAGGCTGAGGCTGAGGGTCCGAGGCAGGCCCAGCACCACTCAGTTCCTCACCAGAGATGAGAAGACCTGTTGGTTCCAGGACGCAGAGAACATCTCTGTCCAGTGATTATCCAAGGACTAAGCTCACCAAACAACTTGGTGGCCACGCCTGACAAATTCCATAGACTCTGCAGTGTTTGTTCAAAGAAGTCACTAAACAAACAAGAAGTGACCTCTACGACAAGCAGAAATAGCAGCAAACCCTGGGGAGAATCCCAAGGTCGCAACATTAAAATATTCAAAATGTCTAATTTTCAATAAAAATTATGAAACATGAAAAGGAAACAGTGTGGTTCATACACAAGAAAAGAAGCAATTGATAGAAACTCTTCCTGAGGAAGATGTTGCGCTTACTGCTGGTGGTGGTGGGAGGCGGGTGGTGGGGCTCCTCAGCTCTCCTGTTCTCAAGGAAAACTCTCAGTCAAAACGTGGGAGCACATGCTGTGTATGGAGGTCCTGGAACGGGCAGCAAGCACCTCCTTGGGCCGCGAGAGCGGGAGCACCCAGCTTTCACCAGCCGACATGGAGCAGGCAGCCTGGACAACACCACAGGCTATCCAACCACAGGATAGGACACCAGAAAACCTGAGCAGGCTGTCCGGAGAGAGCGGGCTGTCCCGGATCTGGGTTTGGCCTGTTTCTACGTCCAGACTTGGTCTGGCTTTCTGGGAGGCCCTTGGGCTGGGGCCACCCCACGGTGACTAGCAGGCTGAGCTCTATGGTGGGGGGCTCTGCCAAGGAGGGAAGGTGGGGCTGAGCTGTGGCCTTCAGGCTGGAGGCCGCTCAGCACGGCGCGGGTTGGCAGGTTCCAGGGGACCGTCCCTCGCGGGGCCCTGGCCCACAGAAGCGTGGCGGTGCCCGTAGCCCCGCAGCCTTCAAACACTCCAGAGCACTTGATTCACAAAGACATTCTCAGTAAATGCTCAGTGGGTCCTGTGGGACGGGGCCGTCCTGACTAGAGGACGCACCGCCTCCTTCCTTTGAATGGAAGCGCTGGTCACGGGGTGTCCACCTCCATCTCTGACCGGCCGGCGAGGTACGGCACTCCAGAGCTGACCTCTGAGACCACAGGGGACGCCAGGTGTGAGTACTGCTGTGACGACACTTGCTGAATGGGGACCAAGGCTGTGGAGGCCCTTCACGTGGTGAGTGCAGACTCTTGAAGGTGACCAGCCAGGTCATAGGTCAGCCCCTCTCAGGGGCCCATGGCCGATGCTGGAGACATCTGTCTACGTCTCAGGAACATGGCGGGTGTTGGTGTCTCGCGCTTCTGTGAGCAGACTCCAGCTCTTGAAGACACAGCCCCAGGGCGCACGGCACCCCGGGGAGGAGAAAGTGAAGGCTGTTGGTCCATCGAGACCCTCGGTAGCAACGGCCAGCGACTCAGGCCTGAGGGGCGGCCCTGCGCTTGCCCTTCCGCGGGCTTTGTCAGCGACGTGCATCACCTCCAGACCCCGTTGGGCTTGGCGCGTCAGAGCAGGACTTGGGGGAGGGTGCGTGGTGCCAGGTCCACCATCCGACCCGCACCCACCGTCAGGGCTGCTCGTCACCAGACGTCCTTAACGATCTAGCAGATCACATGCAATAAACAAAATGCACACTGAACAGGAACCAGATGAAAACTGAACGCGAGGACAGATTTGGAGACAGAATGAACGCCGGCATTGTGTAGTTTGAGAAGAAACAAGTGCTGTAATTACCACTCACTGAAACGACAATCGCGCCCAGCAGCTCTGCTGGCTGCCACCACGGTGCCTGGTGCCCACGCGGCACAGGAAGCCCAGGGAGCCCTCCGAGGGCCAGCCTCACTGAGTCACCTGGCAGCGCAGGCAGCGTGGGTGGAGGCTGGTCTCTGCTGGAGTCTGTGCGTCGTGAGCCATGCAGGGGAGCAGGGCTCCGACCTGCCGTCGGCACCTCCTTCCCAGCCTACCTGCTCAGCCAGTGTTTGAGGCTGGCCTTGAGCGGGCCCTGGAGCCGGGAGGTGCAGCTGCGGTGTGCCCAGGAGGGACCTGGAGGCCGGCGGAGGAGGCTCTGGCCCTTGGGAAGAAGAGCAGGGCAGTGGGGCAGCATGAAGAGGTGGGGCTGCCTGAAGAGTGGCTCTCAGCAAATGCCCACTGGCTCGTCCACTTGTGAGGGGAGTGCACACACACAAGCGCTCGCCGTGGGAGTACGAGCAGGCCCGTTCTGCAAACGCAGACGCCAGTCGAACCCCAGTCAGGACAGGGCTGTCTCTCCCTGTAGCTTTCTGCTGCTCCCTTGTGGCAAACCTGCCTGCCCAGGGCCTGGCAGCCCAGGTCGACTGTGGCGCAGAGATGGTTCTGGACCCAGGGGCTGCAGACAGGAGAGGCTTCTAAGGGCCTTCTTCCTGGGAAAGGGTTTTCAAACAGCGGATGACCAGAAAGATGTGTGCCTGGGCTCTCCAACCTTGACCTTCTCTGTGACCCACAGCATGCGTGGTCACTGCTCGAAGGCCCGTTGTCAAAGGCGGTCAATCCTGCAGACCTGTCGGGGCTGAGCCCCTGTGGAGTGCACAGGAGGCCAAGGGAGGTGCCGGCTGAGCTCCCAGGCAGCATGGAACTGAGCTCCCTCTCCAAACCCTGGGTCCAGCTCAGCCTGCAAAACCCACAAGCCTGTCTCCATCCCCCTGGGCAAAGATGTCGGACCTGCCCGTAGGACAGCCACCTCGGCCACAGCCGTCACCCTCAGGCTCCTGGAGACCCGCCAGGCCGGGGTGGAGGCCTCTCTGCTGTCTGAGCTGCCTCAGGGACAAGTTCAGAACAAGGAAAGTCCTTTCATAGACTATCCCGACTGCTCTCGGACCCAAGAGGGGTCACTTGTCGTCAGAGACAGGACATCAGGGACACCTGGGTCACACCGCGAAGAGACCGTGTGGGGACTTGTGACGTCAGTGCTGAACTCCAGACCCTGGGGTACAGGGAGGTGGCTGCGACCGCAACCGGGAAAGCATTTAGAGGTCGGATCTCTTTGCTCTCTGGGGATGAGGACAGAAAAGCCTGCCGTGCCAGGAGCAGGCTGTGGAGACAGCCGTGACTGTGCGCTGCTTTCTAAGTGCTGAGACAGGCCCTGCTGCCGGGCCCCGCCCTGAGCTGGCCCCGGGGACTTCTGCCCCGGGGACAAGGGCCCCATGGGAACGCCTAGGTGTGACCTGAGAGGGGCGATTCTTTTGAGGGCCTCACCTGTTCATCACAGCAGTAACGTCTGCTAATATTAGAACTTTAAACCAGTCATTGATTTTGTAAATAAAGAACCTCTGGAGCTCAGGATGCATTTAATTATAAAGAAATGTCATCCTTGATCCACCTCAGAATTCAACTGGCCAAGAAAACTGTCACATGGTATGACTCCCCATCAAAGGACAGTTGGGAAACAGATGCCACCAGCAGCTGCCCAACTGAGTGCTGAGAACCAACTGCACTGAGTACCAAGTGCACTGAGTACCAGCTGTGATGAGTACTAACTTCTCCGAGTACTACCTGCACTGAGTACCAACTGAGCTGAGTACCTGCTGCGCAGGAGTGGATGCATGGGGCACGTGACTGCTGGAGAACTGACTGCTGAGGCTCTGGAGCCCTGGAGTCCACCCTCCTCCCCAGACTCCCTCTGGAGCCTCCTGTCTGCCACAGGCCACAACCAGGGAGAGGGGGTAAAGCTGGACCTGTGTGCTGGGTGGGCCTCTGCAGGGCTCAGACCTGGCGAGGAGGGAGTGCGGGCTCCTGCGGGATTCCCATCGGCCCTCCCGGCCTCAAAACAACCCAGAGGTAGGGAGGTGGATGTCTCCCCAGCCCACATTGCAGCTTGAGGGAGGGCGGAGCCAGGCTGAAACCCTCGGCTGGCCAGTTCTAGAGGGTTCCATCTTCCCACCTGACCTCCCTTTGCTTGTGGAATTACCCCATTTCCATGGGGTCACAGAAGTCAGACCCCAGGGGACACCTCAGCTTTGAAGGGATGGACCTGTCAAATTGGACTGAAACCCAATTTGCTGAAAAGAAAAATCCTGCCCCATGCAAGGGGATCCTGCTGAGGCTCTGGACCCCTGTCCACAGACCTAGTCACCAGAGCCCCTGGGCCAGGGCCTGTGGTCTGCCTTGTCTCCAGCAGGTACAAGGACATGTCCTAGAGGGGCAAAGTGGTGGACAGAGGCCCCTGCCCTCCTGAGCACTGTGGAGGGGGCAGTGAGGACTAGGACCCTCAGAGGGAGCCTCTGTCCTCCAGGGCCCGTGCTGGACGGAGGTCACAGGACTAGCACGTGCGGGCGGTCTCCTTGCCTGCACAGCCTTGGACAAATCTCTCCTACGATTTAGGTACCTGGACCTGGGGAGGGGGCTCTGAGTCAGAGTGTGGGGTCTCCAGTGTCCGCCTCTGCCCAATGAGGGGTTCTCAGTCAGAGACCCCCAAGGAGGTCTTGAAATGGAGGTGCTGGGTGCGCCGGCCTGGGTGCGCACTGCAGCTCCTGGTGGGACCCGCCAGGTGCGGCCTGGGGGTGGCCAGAAACCGCACCCCTCCCCGGCAAGCCCCCAGAGCAAAGCCACACCAGGAGCGGTGGTGGGGAGACAAGCTCGGAGCCCCACCCCGCGGCTCTCTCCTCCCAAGGAGCCCCGCCTGCATCCCACAGCATGATCACAACCAGAGAGTCGCTCTCGCCTCTGGGCACAGGCACAGGCCAGTCTCTCGGCAAGCCAGGTGCACTGTGTGACTCGCAGTCACGCCTGGTCCCACAGCAGAACTGCAGACTTACAGCCCTGTCGTCAGTACCCAAGCGCCCCATAATTTGGGAACCCAGTAGTTTTCTGCAGGGATCGTGTTTAGAACCAGAGACAAGTGCAGCATCCCAGTTCTAAGATAAATAAAAGCCAGATGCAACAAATGAGATCAGCGTCAGGTCTGGTAGGTAAGGGAGCCACCTTGGAGCTGCTGGCCTCTAAAATCAGCTGCTGTGTGGGCCCGGGGTCAGCCACTCTAGTCACCTCTTGGTGGCCAATAGTCTTCCCATGAAGATGGGCTTGCAGATCTCCAGAAGCATGGAGTCCACACCAGCCTTGCTGGGGCCAGGAAGGGTCCTCTGTTCACACAGACGCCAGCTGCAAGAGCAACTTGATAATCCCCACTGTCTGGGCAGCATGTGTATTGTCAGGACTTGTTGGTGCATGGGTTCTGGAAGAGCACAGCAGAGCCCCTAGACAGAAGCAGGGAAGCCAAGGGCAGCCTTGGCCAGGGAGTAGCAGGAGAGAAGCAGAGGTCTCAACAAAGGTTTTAACAAGTATGACCCAGGTCGTGGCCAAGGTTCCTGAAAACATGATGTTTTCACTGCGAAGGTTGCATAGGGCACGGCCTCCAGGGCCCGTCCCCACCTCCCGTCTGAGGCTCACCCTGTGAGGCTTGCTCGCCCGGCTGTGCAGGTGAGCTGGAAGAAGACACTCCTGGTTCCTAATGCTTCCACCAGGCTCCCCCTCAGGCCCTGCCTCCATTCGAATATCCCGGGACTAAGACATTTTGCACTGAACAGTGTTGAGAGATATTATCCCAAACATCTCGCACTGCAAGTGGGGGAGCAGCCGGAGGACGGTCAGCAGGCACACAGGCAGTGATGGACCCAAGTCCTACCTCCCTGACTGCCTGCCCAGGATGCCCCCACCTGGAGCCCTGACCCAGAGTTACCACAGAGCACCCTCCCCCTGACAGTCGACCTTCTGAGCAGCATAGGTGTGCAACCATAATCATCACCGCCACCATTATCATTGCCACCACCATCGCCACCCCCACAAACATCATGGGTGAATTGTGTAACTGTGACCTGAAAAATGCTGAGGTTAATAATAGAATGGAACAGAAAAGCATGATTTATTTTGTGAAGGCAACACGGAAAGACATTCTTTTCAACTCGGTTTTGCCATCAGTATGTGACTTATCTAAACCTACTTACTTCACCCCCATTGTGCTTAAAAGGGATCTGCATGAAGGCAGAGATGGGGCCTCACGCTCCCTCCACCCGAATCTTCCCAACAACTAAACAGCGAAGTCGCTTTGAGCCCACAGTTCTCACATTGTTTTAGGCAGAAGGACCTCGATATTCCTGCACAAAATCTCACCCAGAATCCAGGACATACATCATCAAAACAGCATCTCCGGTTGACCAAGGCCAGAGGCTCTGCAGCCCCTAAGCAGCGCCTCTGTCCTTGCTCAGCAGGGGACAAGCCCCTAGACATTTCAGTGATGTCACCACTAGTGAACTTGAACCACGGGCCCCAGAGGGAGACCCACATCCCACAGAAAAATACCTGTTAACACTTGTTGAGGCCAAACCTCCAAAGAAGATACTAAGAGGAGAACTCACAGTCGAGCCTCTCTCAGGGTTTCTGGGCTGGTCGCTGATGGGCTCTGGGCCCAGCCCTGCGGGCAGCACCCCGGAGTTCACAACCCGTACACGCTAGTGTGAGCCTGGGGCACAGCTCCTCTGAGCAGAAGGCAAAGGGCCACTGTCTCCCCAAGGGTGCTCAGACAGATGCCTGAGAAAGGGCCCTTGAGTGGGCACAGGAAGAGGCCACACGCCCCACGGTGACCAGCTCCTGAGAGGACACGGGAAGAGGCCACACGCCCCACGGGTGACCAGCCCCTGAGAGGACACGGGAAGGGGCCACACGCCCCACGGTGACCGGCTCCTGAGGGGACTTGGAAACTGGGCAGGTGGGTGCGGCAGACCCCACGGGTTGCAGAACCCCTAGATGCCCTAAAAATGCAGACAGACTCTGACAGTAAGACGTTGCTTCCTCCTTTTGTTTCCACAATAGTGTCAGCACCAGGAGCATCAGAGCCTTTCCAGGAAACACGTCCGCTGTTCGGCATCTTGGAGGAGAGGGGCAGGGATGGACGCCTGGCCACAGGGCGTGAGCCTCCGGGAGGAGGCAGGCCAGCGTCTGAGGTCTCCTCAGTGCGGCTGTTCCTGACTCAGAGCCCAGGGCCGGCTCTGTCCGTGGGCGAGGAATCCTTCATGAAGGACAGCTGGAGAGGGTTCAGGTCCCAGGCTGCACCTGGCCTTCAGGCCTCCTCTCCTGCAAGATGGGAGCCCAGTCACAAGAAACCCATGACCTGGAGCCTCCTGAGAGCAGCACCGCCCGGCCGAGGCCCGCGCTGGCCCCCGCTGCTCCGCGTGGGGCTTACTTCTGTTTGCACACAGGGCTTCTGTTCCACCCAGCGACTGGGGGTGTGGCGTGGGGTGGGGTCTGTCAGAGGGAACAGCAGGGTCTCTGGGTCAGCTCCCGCCGCTCGCCTGAGGGTCCCCACCCCAGGACCTTTGTCACCCCTGCACTGCCTCTGACTGGGGAGCCCCCAGACCCTGTGGAGGGCTGGGCTCACCCCCTCCTGCCCACACCTTGGGGGGTGGGGGTGGAAGATGCGTCCTCTGGGGTCTCTGGACCCGATGTTCTCACTCGGGCTGCTGCCCGCCAGCCAGTTGCCCGCTCCAGCTTGTGCACTCCGGGCCATCGATTCGGACAGCATGCTTGCAGCTCTGGCCAGCTGCTGGCTCCGTGCGCTGACCAATGGTCCAGGGATAGCCTCTTCCAAACCCCCTGGTCCACTCAGGTATCAACAGTGGACGTGACCGCAGCTCTGTGGGGCCTCTCTGCACAGCAGAGACGCAGACCCTGGGCCGAGTCCCGTTCAGATCACAGGCGACGATCACAATCATCGCAGCCCTGAGACCTCCGGGGCCAGGCACTGGCCTCTAGTTAAGAAGTGCACGGTCTCTCTGGGCGCGGCATCTGCAGCCAGTGTGGGCAGCGCCTCCTCTGTGGCCCGGCCAGGCTGGCCTTAGTGACTCCACAGGCACTGAGGGGCCTGTTGTGACCCCAGGCACTGCCTGGAGGGACAGGCTCAAGTCCACGGCACCCTGTCACAGCCTTAAGTCCCCACAGAGAGCCGATCTCCTGGCCAGCACAGGACACACTGCAAACCCGAGAAGAGCCGAGCCCTGGCCTTGTGCTGGAGTGTCCCTGCAGAGCAGCATCCGCCTGGGCACCTGAATCTCCACAGCTGCCTCTGCACAGCCGACCTCTGAGCTGGGAAGACTCGGGGCCAGGTCTGTCTCCTGCCCGCCCCCTACCCACAGCTCCAGCTGAGCCGGTAGGACCCCGGACGGTGAGGGTGACCCCAGGGTGCCCGCTGCCCCACCGGGTGGGTGCTCTCCAGGCTGGCCCCGCCCCAGGGAGGCGCAGGAAGCCGTGTGCGCCAGCCGCCTGCGGAACCTCCTGGAAGCTGGAGGGCCTCAGTCGCTCTCCCACCTGGCACGCACGGCTGACGGGCCTGAGGTGCTGCTTCTCCTCCTGCTCCATGGCTGCTCCATGGCTGCTCCCTCAGTGGTAGATCTCTCTTCAAAAGCTCTAAGAAAAGGCTCAGCAGGCGTCTGTCGGGAAGCTCTGCTGAGGCGCGTGTTCATACCTCCGAGCCCGTTCCCTCGGGGGCTGACCGGTCGGGTGCCTCTGCCACCGGCGGAGTGACCTTTCCAAGACATCTTTATCACACGAAGTGGCCAGGGGCCCATCTGCAGCTGCGTCCAGCGCAGGACGGCGGAGCCTGGCCAGTGAGGAGGACCGGGAGGGTCTGGCTGGGGCCTGGCCCCGCCCACAACTCCCTGCGCGTCACACCAGACCCGCGGGTGCCCCTGTGCCGCCTGCTACTGGGGAGGCGCCCAGGCTCAAGGCCAGCTGGACAAGGTAGCAGGACCCCGTCTCAAAAGTGAGTGAACAAACGTCTGACGGCTAGCGACACGAAAAGAGCAGGACCCAGCCGGGAGAGGCCGCCCTCCCCTGCCCCTCCCCTCCAGGGCCTTTCCCCGCCGGGACTATGATGCTGGAAGCCCGGGTCCCCGAGGCACAGACGGCTCCCAGGCTGCCTTCAGAGCAACACGGTGCCATTGTTCACTGGCCACCCCAGGGGAGCAGAGGGAGGAGGCAGAGCTGAAGTGACCCCGAGATGCCCACAGGAGGACGTCCGCCCCTGGGCGAGGGCCCACGGGCAGGAGTGTTTGCCTGTGAGACCCACCTGAGCACCTGCTGCCTCCCCAGCACGTGCATCCAGCTCAGGACACCAGGCTCTCTCACGGCACAGAGGGCGGCTTGAAGCAGGGCCCTGGCCAGCAGCAGGCTCCGTCCTCCGCCCCGGGGGTGGACCCACTCCAGAACTGCAGCTTCCCTGGTGACAGGGGAGTGTGAGTAAGATGGAGTGGATTCACCTCCCAGGACCTGCAGGCCGGGGCCAGCAGCTGGGCAGGTGCTGGAGCCAGCCCCCAGGAGGCAGCCTGACCGCCACACCAAGGTGGCCAGGACTGAAACTCCCGCAGTGTCCTCTCCGGCCTTCAGGAGGTCCGTCCTGCAGACATCACAGGACACACAGGACCCCCCACGGGGCTCCCGTCACCCAGGGAGCCACCTGTGGAGGCTGAGGCTGGGCCAGCTGGATGCTGCAGCTTGGGTGATGGGGGCTGCTCTGGGGGCCAGGGGCCTCCGCCCAGCCTCAGCCAGTGCCCAGGGCACCACACTGCCCGGCCCGGCCCCGTGGGTACCTGCAGCCCACCTGGTCCCGGGAGTTTCTGCGGGCAAGGTCGTCCCTACCCGGGAGGTGACTGTCTCTTACTCTGCTACAGCTACTGGACAGTCAGGATGGACCCACTGTCCTGCTGTCCTCAGCCTCAGGCTGCCTTGTGTGCCCGGTGTGCTGGGGACCCGAGTGAGCCCTTCAGGCCTGGGAACTGCTGGCCCTGGTTCCTGGCTGGCCGCGGGAGCGAGGGTGAGAGGACTGAGGCCTGACGGTCTCGGGGAGCTGTGAGTCGCGGGTGGGCCCGGAGCCCCCGCTTCTACCTTTTGTAGCAGAATTGCTGAAGGAGCAGAAATTCTGGGTCATACAGCAAGTGCGTGTTTAGGAAAGCCATGAAGCTGCTCTCCCAGGGGCCAAGCTGCCCAGGCGGAGGGCCTCCAGCCCCGGCGGGGACTCTGCTGGCTGTGCAGCCCTCTCCTTGCCGGTCAGTTTTGATTGACGAGTCTCTGAGCCCCCGAGGGCCGGCTGGTGCACTCCTGGGTGGTCCAGTCTAGTTTACAGGATTGTGGCCAGTCCCGTCGTCTGGGGTGAGTATGCGTGCAGGGTACACACTCGGGGGCTGTCCCTGTTCAGACGAGCCTTCGCTTTTTGTGAAGATTGATGAGATGCAGGTAGTGGGTTTTCCCTCTCTGTCCCCTTAGGTGTGAGCACACCTCCTGGGTTAGGCATCTTGGCTGACCCAGAGGTCGAGGGGTCTTCTTCCATATATTTTTATAAAGTCTCACACACCTAGCTTTAAGTCTGCGTCTCAGGCCCATTTGAGTTGATTTGCACCTGTGGTTAGGTCCTACCACGCGAATATCAAGCGTTCCAGCACCATTTTGAAAAGACTGTTCTTTCCCCAGTGAATTATCTTGGCATCTTTGTCCAAAGAAAAGCAACCCATCAGCGTGTGGCTGTGTCACAGCGAGGTGCCTGCGCCCACCTGCAGTCTGCCCTGGCTCCAGGTCCTGGCCCTCTGGAAAGCCTTGGACCAGCCTGTGGTCTCTCCACTCTTGTCCTTGTCTTCAAAGTCACTTTGGCTGTTCTAGGTTGTTTATATTTCCACAATTATTTTAAAACCACCTTGTCAATATCAACCAAAAACAAATCCCCACTGAGATTCTGAGTGAGATGGCATCGGGTTTATAGATCCCTTGAGGGTATTAGCTGCTAATCAAAACTGAATCTTCCAATCCATAAACACCACACAGCTCTCAGGTTACTGGGTCTGTGTTAATTTTTTTCAGCAAGTTCTGTAGTTTTCAGCAAAGAGATTTTGCACATCTTGTGTTATATTTGTTCCTACATATTTCCTAGGTTCAGAACTACTGATCATGAACATGGTTTTTGAGATTTCAATTTCCAAATGCTTGCTGGTAGCATATAAAATTGTTTGACCTAATAAATATGTATATATATTATATATATTATATTCTGCAATACTGCTAAACTTTTATTAATTCTGGAAGTTCTTTTACAAGTTGGCAATCACATTATCTGCAAATAGTGACAGCTTTAGTATTTTTTCCTGAACTTCCTCTGCTTATTTCTTTTCTTGCCTTATAGCAATGGCCAGGGCCTCCAGGTGACCGGGTAGAGGGAGTGGGGGCCCTTCCTCCTCCTGCCCGCAGGGCTTAATGCTGCGTCACGGTGGAACATTGACTCAACAATAGACGCCTTTTAAGGGACTAAGGAAATCCTTTGTAGTCCTCATTTTCTGGGAGGTTTTTGCTTCTGACCATCACTGGTCCTTGCATTTCCAATGACTTCCTATCTATTGAAGTATTTTTTCTCTTTTGTTCCCTTAATGTGGCAAATTAGTTTTTTATTTGTTTATTATTATTATTATTATCATTACTGTTATTATTATTCTTTGTACTAGGAATTGAACTCAGGGCACTTTACCACTGAGCCATATCCCCAACCCTTTTTAAATTCTGAATATTGAGACAGGATCTCTCTAAGTATCTCAGGGGCCTCACTAAGTTGTTGAGGCTGCCCTTGAACTTGCCAGCCTCCTGCTTCAGCCACCTGGACTGATGGGATTTTAGGCATATGCCACCACGCCCGGCCTACCTTGATTTTTTGAAAAATGTGAAACAGACTGCATTTCTGGGACAGCCCTTACTGAAACATGACATATTATTGGTTAATATTTTGTCAGGGATTTTTACATCTAAGCTTATGAAAAAATATTTATGAAATTTTCTTTCTTTTTAAAATAATGTCTATCAATTGTGTCAATTGACATTAAATCTCTGTTGGACTCATACAATAAGGTGGAAGGTGTTCTTTTCTCCTGGATTTTCTGGAAGAGTTTGTGTTAGAGTCTTGTTATTTATAAAATTCAATACTGAAACCATCTGGGCATGGGTTGTAGGTCTTTTTATTTCTGGTGTGATGGTTTTTGGCAAGGAGATTCCTGATAGATAAAGAACCATTTCATTTCGGGTCAATTAATTGATTTGCATTCCTTTTTTTTTGGTACCAGGAAGTGAACCCAGGGGCACTTAACCACTGAGCTACTTCCCCAGCCCTTTCTCTTTTTTTATTTTGAGACAGGGTCTCACTCAGTTGCTTAGGGCCTCACTAAGTTGCTGAGGCTGAATTTGAACTTTCGATCCTCCTACCTGGGCCTCCCAAGCTGCTGGGATCACAGACAGGTGCTGCTGCGCCTGGCTAGACCTGCACTTTCAAGGAGAGTGTTTGCTGCACTGGAGGGACGAGGTGCTCTGCGGGGGCTGCTCCACCCGCTCTTCCTGTCTCGGAGCCCTCTGTGGGGTCTTTGAGGCCCACCGGCTTCATCCCTGCACCACCGCTGGGTGTTGTCCCCCCACGACCTCCCCCTTGGCCTCTCTCTTTTCACGGATTTGGCGTTTGGCTTTGCAGGTCTTCACTATTGCTCTCCATTTCGTTGATTTCTGCTCCTCTGGACTATGTCCCTCCACTTTGCTTCGCTCTCCCTTCCTCTGTCTTGTGGTGCTGATCTGGCAGCTCTGTATTTTCTAATACAAACTCTAAACCACCTTTTAAAGTTTGTTTTCATTAGTCACACATGACAGTAGAATGCACTTTGAAACATCATGATTAGTGGAGTATGATTTTTCATTCTTCTGGTTGTACATGATGTAGAATCCCATCAGTCATATAGTCATACATGTACACAGGGTAATAGTGTCTGATTCACTCTACTATCTTTCCTACCCCCGTGTCCCCTCCCCTCCCTTCACTCCCCTCTACCTAAAGTGATTCTATTCTTCCCTAGCCCCCCACTTATTGTGAATTAGCATCCTCATATCAGAGAAAACATTCAGTTTTTGGTTTTGGGGGATTGACTTATTTTGCTTAGCATGATATTCTCCAGCTTCATTCATTTACAGGCAAATGCCATAATTTCATTCCTCTTTAAGGCTGAGTAATATTCCATTGTTAATGTATACCACATTATTTTTAGTCATTCATCCGTGGAAGGGCATCTAGGTTGGTTCCATAGTTTAGCTATTGTGAATGGAGCTGCTATAAACATTGATGTGGCTGCATCACTGTAGTATGCTGATTTTAAGTCCTTTGGGTATGAACCTAGGAGTGGGATAACTGGGTCAGATGGTGGTTCCATTCCAAGTTTTCTGAGGAATCTCCACACTGCTTTCCAGAGGGGCTGCATCAATTTGCAACTCCACCAGCAATGTACGAGTGTACCTTTTAACCCACGTCCTTGCTAACACCTATTGTTTCTTGTATTCTTGATAATTGCTATTCTGACTAGGGTGAGATGAAATCTTAAAAAGTTTTGATTTGTATTTCTCTAATTGCTAGAGATGTTGAACATTTTTTCATATGCTTGTTGATCGATTGCATTTCTTCTTCTGTGACGTGTCTGTTCCTTTGCCCATTTATTGATTGGGTTATTTTGTTTTTTGGTGTTAAGGTTTTGAGTTCCTTATATATCCTGGAGATTAGTGCTCTATCTGAGGTGTGTGTGGCAAAGATTTTCTCCCACTCTGTAGGCTCTCTCTTCACATTGTTGATTATTTCCTTTGCTGATGAAAAGCTTTTTAGTTTGAATTCATCCCTTTGATTGATTCTTAATTTTACTTTTTGCGCTTTGGGAGTCCTGTTAAGGAACTCAGATCCTAAGCCGACATGGTGAAGATTTGGGCCTACTTTTTCTTCTATTGGTGCAGGGTCTCTGATCTTGTGCCCAAGTTTTTGATCCACTTTGAGTTGAGTTTTGTGCAGGGTGAGAGCCAGAGGTTTAAATTTCATTTTGTTTCCATTTTTCCCGGCACTGTTTATTAAATAAGCTATCTCTTCTCCAGTGAATGTTTTTGGCACCTTTGTCTAGTATGAGATAACCATATTCATGTCTTTGTGTCTTCTATATGTATCATTGGTCAACATGTCTGTTTTGGTGCCAATACCATGCTGATTTTATTACCATAACTCTGTAATATAGTTTGAGTTCTGGCTTTGTGATGCCTCCTGCTTCACTCTTCTTGCTAAGGATTGCTTTGGCATTCCGGGTCTCTTATTTTTCCAAATGAATTTCATGATTGCTTTTCTTTCTCTGAAGAATGTCTTTGGGATTTTAATAGGAATTGCATTAAATCTGTGTAACACTTGGTAGTGTGGCCATTTTGACAGTGTTAATTCTGCTTCTCCAAGAGCAAGGGAGATTTTTCCATCTTCTAAGATCTTCGACTTCTTTCTTTAGTGTTCTGTAGTTCTCATTGTAGGGGTCTTTCACCTCTTTTGTTAGATTGATTCTCAAGTATTTTTTTTTTTTTGGAGGCTATTGTGAATGGGGTAGTTTTCCTAATGCTTTTGATTTATGGGTATTGGTTTTATATCCTGCTACTTTGTTCAAATCATTTATTAGTTCTAGAAGTTTTCTGGTGGAATTTTTTTTGGATCTTCTAAATATAGAATCACATCATCAGCAAATAGTGGTAGTTTGAGTTCTTCTTTTCCTATTCATATGCCTTTAATTTCTTTTGTCTAATTGCTCTGGCTAGAGTTTCAAGGACGATATCGAATACAAGTGGTGAAAGAGGGCATCCCTGTCTTGTTCCAGTTTTTAGAGGGAATACTTTCACTTTTTCTCCATTTAGAATGTTGGCCTTGGGTTTAGCACAGATAGCTTTTACAATGTTGAGGTATGTTCCTAATATCCCTAGTTTTTCTAGTGTTTTGAACATGAAGGGGTGCTATATTTTGTCAAATGCCTTTTCTGCATCTATTGAGGGAATCATCTGGGTCTTATCATTAAGTCTATTGATGTGATCAATTATGTTTATTGGTTTCCATATGTTGAGCCAAACTTGCATCCCTGGGATGAACCCCTCTTGATCGTGGTGCGCTATCTTTTAATATGAGATTTGTATGAGATTTGTCATGGTTTTATTGAGAATTTTTGCATCTATGTTCAACAGGGATATTGGTCTGAAGTTCTCTTTCCTTGATGTGTCTTTGTCTGGGTTTGGTATCAGGGTGATTCGAGCCTCATAGAATGAGTTTGGAAGGTTCCCTCCTTTTCTATATCGTGGAACAATCTGAGGAGTATGGTGTAGGTCCTTCTTTGAAGGCCTTGAGGAACTTGCTGCGAATCCCTCTGGCCCGTTTCTTGGTTGGTAGGCTTGTGCTAGAAGGCCTCTTCCTGTGGCTCTGTTACCTGCTCTTCGCTTACTTCAGTGGGTCATTTTCAGTATCATTTGGTCTTGAACATTTTATGATTTCCTTTTAGAGTTTTTGTTTAATTGGTGGGTTATTTAGAAGTGTGTTATATATTTCCAAACATCTGTGGTTTGCTGGGTGCTCTGGTCTCTAATTTGGTTTTGCTGTGGCCTGAGGACATATCCTCTGTGATCCGACGTTGGAGGGGACTCTGCAGTGCTGGGTATGAGTGCGGAGCTCCCTGCCAGGGACCACTGGCCAGGGCCTTGCTCTTCCCTGTCACGGTGGTCACTATGTCACAGCCAGGGACCACTGGTCAGGGCCTCGCTCATCCTGTAACAGTGGTCACTACATCCCAGCCAGGGACCACTGGCCAGGGCCTCGCTCTTCCCTGTCACAGTGGTCACTACGTCACATCTACACACACCAAACACCCAGAAGGGACACCTCGTTCTTGTTTGTACAGTTACATGTGTTTTGAGGAAATTAAGGGGAAGGTGGGTCGTTTTACTGGTGGAAGGTGGTCCTGTTCCCGTCCGCTCCGTCCTTCCACAGGCCGAGCGCCCTCGGGAGCCTCTGAGGCTCGGACGCAGCAGCCCTGTGGCCCTTCTGCAGGCAGCGCGGCTGGGGACGGACGCTCCGTCGTCCCCTCACCTAACCAGGCCTCATTTCATCTTCATTCTCGAAGAGCGTTCTGTCAATGCAGAGATCTGGACTAGCTGTTTCTCCAGGGTGTGGGGACGCTGTCCACTGTCGCCCGCAGAGCCGTCTGCTCTCAGGCCGTCCAGGCTGCTGGGACTCCAGCCACTTGCCAGGGGGTGTGCTGGTGTCCTCCCAGCGCCCTGAACCTGCGCTCTTGTCGCTTCTCCCCGTCAGGGCTCCATCTTTCCCCCGGACGGCTGTGCCACTGCTGTGTCCACTGCTGTGTCCACTGCTGTGTCCACTGCTGTGCCCACTGCTGTGTCCACTGCTGTGCCCCTGCTGTGCCACTGCTGTGCCACTGCTGTGCCCACTGCTGTGCCACTGCTGTGCCCACTGCTGTGTCCACTGCTGGGCCCACTGCTGTGTCCACTGCTGTGTCCACTGCTGGGCCAGGCCACCGCTCTTTCCAGGGCGTTGGTGGTGCTGGCAGAGGACTTTTCAGGGCATGGTGCTGGCAGAGGCTGGACATGCCGCTCTGGTCTGGCCGCCCCTCGGCCTCCCTTGGCGGCGACTGCCCTGGCCTCGGCGCGGCTCCCGCCCTGGCCGAGCTCCTGCAGGCCCTCCCTCACCATCTGCTGCTCCTGGGCTCCTCGCAGGGACTCGGGTGCTGTTTCCTGGTTCTCTAGGAAGCCGTGCTCTTCCGTCGTGCCTGGGCACCCGTGAGGTGCTGTAGACTCGGGTCCTGGCCTGCTTCTCCAAGGAAGGCCGATGCTGCTGTTTTGTAGCAACTACCTGGTTGGGACGCCGCCTCCGGAGGGGAGCTCGGGTTGGGTTCAGGACTGTCGGGCAGCCTGGCCTTGGCACGGCTGCCACCAGCCCCAGACGGGTGCAGACCAGCGGAGCACAACCCTCCTCTGGCTCTCCTTCCCAAGACTCTCACACCACATGTGCCACACGCAAGGCACCACACACGCGACATGCCACACGTTTACGTACAGAATACAGAACACACGTGCGCACGTGATGCACAGCGCACACCACACGTGCACACACACAAAGCACCACACACACGACATGCCACGTGTTTACATACAGAATACAGAACACACGTGCACACATGATGCACAGCGCACACCACACGTGCACACACACAAAGCACCACATGGTGCATACAACAGAACACAGCACACGTGCACACACGTAACACACTGCTCATGTGCATACCTGTGATACAGCACAATGTGCCACACACAACACACAGTGCACGTGCACACAGATAACACAGAGCAAACGTGCACACATGTGCACACACAGGCACACAACAGAACACAGAGCACATGTGTTATGCACCTCTGTCACACAATGCAGAACACACATATACACATCACACACAGCAGCACACACATACACATGCAGGTACACGTACCACACCACATTCACACACACACACACACTCGGGTCCCTGGTGGCCTGAGCCCTCCTGCCCCTCGTCCCCAGCAGCTGGCTCCCTCCCAGCCTCCTACCCCATGGGTCACGGCCACCGCGGCTGTCAGAAGACTCGGGTGTTGGTTGCGGTCCTGGTCCTGACCTCCCTGCAGTCTGCCCACATGACCCCACCTGGGCCCTCGGGTCCCGTCTGCACCTTGCCAGGGCTGAGCTGCCTGTCACTGGGAGCCTTCGAGCACTGCCCTGGCAGCTCGGAGTGGAGGCTGAGTCCTCGTGCCATGGTGTCCCCTCAGCTAGGCTTGTTTACTCATGGGTCGAGGCCACACAGAAGAGCACGGGCGCTCCTTGGGGTCAGCTGAGAGCTAAAGTCCTGTAATTGGCTTGAAGTGTCTGCTGCAGCCAGAGGAGTGAGAAAAGCTGCAGAAAGTGGAACAGGTCAGCCAGATGCCAGAACTCTGTGTGGACAAGAGCTGCCTCTGCTCTGCACCTGGTGACCAGAGACCTGCACTCCAGAGAGGCTGGGGATGCCCTCCTCTTGTGCTCCTGTGGAGAAGGCCAAAGAGACGTCCAGGCAAAAGCTCAAGCACAGAAGCCACAAGGACACCTTTGTCCAGAACAGCACTGATCCACGACAGGGTACAACTCACAGTGACACTGTGCCTTTAGGAGGGGAGAGGGCGGGGTGAGAGCCCTGGGAGCACAGGCAAAGAGCAGTCCTCAGGGAGCCCACCATGGACCCAGAGACCAGGGCCTCAGCCTAGGGAGCCCACCAGGACCCAGAGACCAGGGCCTCAGCCTAGGGAGCCCACCAGGGACCCAGAGACCAGGACCTCAGCCTAGGGAGCACACCAGGGACCCAGAGACCAGGGCCTCAGCCTAGGGAGCCCACCAGGACCCAGAGACCAGGACCTCAGCCTAGGGAGCCCACCAGGGACCCAGAGACCAGGGCCTCAGCTTAGGGAGCCCACCAGGACCCAGAGACCAGGGCCTCAGCCTAGGGAGCCCACCAGGGACCCAGAGACCAGGGCCTCAGCCTAGGGAGCCCACCAGGACCCAGAGACCAGGGCCTCAGCCTAGGGAGCCCACCATGGACCCAGAGACCAGGGCCTCAGCCTAGGGAGCCCACCAGGACCCAGAGACCAGGGCCTCAGCCTAGGGAGCCCACCAGGACCCAGAGACCAGGGCCTCAGCCTAGGGAGCCCACCAGGGACCCAGAGACCAGGACCTCAGCCTAGGGAGCACACCAGGGACCCAGAGACCAGGGCCTCAGCCTAGGGAGCCCACCAGGACCCAGAGACCAGGACCTCAGCCTAGGGAGCCCACCAGGGACCCAGAGACCAGGGCCTCAGCTTAGGGAGCCCACCAGGACCCAGAGACCAGGACCTCAGCCTAGGGAGCCCAACATGGACCCAGAGACCAGGGCCTCAGCCTAGGGAGCCCACCATGGACCCAGAGACCAGGGCCTCAGCCTAGGGACCCACCAGGGACCCAGAGACCAGGGCCTCAGCCTAGGGAGCCCACCAGGGACCCAGAGACCAGGGTTTCAGCCTAGGGAGCCCACCAGGACCCAGAGACCAGGGCTTCAGCCTAGGGAGCCCACCATGGACCCCGAGACCAGGGCCTCAGCCTAGGAAGCCCACCATGGACCCAGAGACCAGGGCTTCAGCCTAGGGAGCCCACCATGGACCCAGAGACCAGGCCTCAGCCTAGGGAGCCCACCATGGACCCAGAGACCAGGGTCTCAGCCTAGGGAGCCCACCAGGACCCAGAGACGAGGCATCAGCCTAGGGAGCCCACCAGGGACCCAGAGACCAGGGTCTCAGCCTAGGGAGCCCACCATGGACCCAGAGACCAGGACCTCAGCCTAGGGAGCACACCATGGACCAAGAGACCAGGCCTCAGCCTAGGGAGTCCTCCAGGGACCCAGAGACCAGGGCCTCAGCCTAGGGAGCCCACCAGGGACCCAGAGACCAGGGCCTCAGCCCTCAGGGAGCCCACCATGGACCCAACCCAGGGCATCAGCCCTCAGGGAGCCCACCAGGGACCCAGAGACCAGGACCTCAACCTCAGGGAGCCCACCATGGACCCAGAGACCAGGGCCTCAGCCTAGGGTGCCCACCAGGGACCCAACCCAGGGCATCAGCCCTCAGGGAGCCCACCAGGGACCCAGAGACCAGGACCTCAACCTCAGGGAGCCCACCATGGACCCAGAGACCAGGACCTCAACCTCAGGGACCCCACCATGGACCCAGAGACCAGGGCCTGAACCTAGGGAGCCCACCATGGACCCACAGACCAGGGCTTCAGCCAAGGGAGCCCACCAGGACCCAGAGACCAGGCCTCAGTCTAGGGAAGCCCACCATGGACCCAGAGACCAGGGCCTCAGCCTAGGGAGCCCACCAGGGACCCAGAAACCAGGGCCTCAGCCTAGGGAGCCCACCATGGACCCAACCCAGGGCATCAGCCCTCAGGGAGCCCACCAGGGACCCAGAGACCAGGACCTCAACCTCAGGGAGCCCACCATGGACCCAGAGACCAGGGCCTCAGCCTAGGGTGCCCACCATGGACCCAACCCAGGGCATCAGCCCTCAGGGAGCCCACCAGGGACCCAGAGACCAGGGCCTGAACCTAGGGAGCCCACCATGGACCCAGAGACCAGGGCTTCAGCCAAGGGAGCCCACCAGGGACCCAGAGACCAGGTTCTCAGCCTAGGGAGCCCACCAGGGACCCAGAGACCAGGGTCTCAGCCTAGGAAGCCCACCATGGACCCAGAGACCAGGGGCTCAGCCTCAGGGAGCCCACCAGGGACCCAGAGACCAGGGGCTCAGCCTCAGGGAGCCCACCAGGGACCCAGAGACCAGGGCCTCAGCCTAGGGAGCCCACCATGGACCCAACCCAGGACCTCAGCCCTCAGGGAGCCCACCATGGACCCAACCCAGGGCCTCAGCCCTCAGGGAGTCCACCATGGATCCAGAGACCAGGGCCTCAGAACTTAAGGAGTCCACCATGGGCTAAATCTCCTGGACCTCACTCCCTGTCATTGTGTTCAGGTGGAGGACCAGGACATGGGACAGGGCACTTGCACTCCACACTGAGAAGGGTCCTCCCCAGGCCCCCAGGAGGATGTGCCCCATACCAGGAGACTTGAGTCAGGCTTCGTCCTCCAGGATCTAGGGCGATTATAAGTTTGTGTTGTTCCAAGCCACCAAGTTTGAGGTAACTTATTCCGGAAGCCACAGAAAATTAATACATGTGGTCTATGTTAATTAAAAATCAATTAATTCCTGTTTTCTGGGGAGATGCTTTGAAACTAGGTGAGTTTCCAGTTCGTCAAGATCCTGCAGGCCAGATCACTGTCTGTGATCTGTGGAGGACTCTTGCCTGCATCAGTCACTGCTAGTCTGTTGCTGAACAGAGGCTTCCTGAGCTCAGCCGCTGGATTCCTCAGCGAGGCAGAGCCTCGCTCTGCTCAGTCCCGGGGTCTGCTGCTCTGTCGGTGGCCTTGTGGGGTCTGCTGAGCTCAGGGCCTGGGCAGCACTGCCCTGCTAGTAGAGTCCACTGCCCTAGAGGTGGCCAGAAAGTGCCTGTGGGCTAGTGCCCAGCACTGAGGTGAGGCCCCACTGCCTGAGCACAGGCTTGCTTTCTGGACCAGCAGCGTCTGGGTGCATCCTGAGCTCACCCTGGAGTTGCCACGTCCAAGCCCAGCTTCCCTTTGCTGGAGGACCCATCAGAAGCCAGGAAGGGGGCCAGTGTGTGGCACACCCCCAGGAGGGCTGTTCCTGGGCCCCTGGGTATGAGTCAGGAAGCACAGGTGAGAGTTGTGTGTGTGCACCTCCTGTGCATGTGTGTCTATATCTGAGTGTACACGTGTGTCTCTATCTGAGTGTGTGTATCTGAGTGTGTGCGTGTATGTCTGTATCTGAGTATGTCTGTATCTGAGAGGGCACATGTGTCTGTATCTGAGAGTGCATGTGTGTCTGTATCTGAGTGTGCATGTGTGTGTATCTGAGAGTGCATGTGTGTCTGTATCTGCGTGTGCATGTGTGTGTATCTGAGTGTGTGTGTCTGTATCTGCGTGTGCATGTGTGTGTATCTGAGTGTGCACATGTGTGTCTGTATCTAGGCGTGCATGTGTCTGTATCTGAGTGTGAGCATGTATGTCTGTATCTGAGTGTGTGTGTCTGTATCTGTGTGTGTATGTGTGTGTATCTGAGTGTGCACATGTGTGTCTGCGTCTAGGTGTGCATGTGTCTGTATCTGAGTGTGAGCATGTGTGTCTGTATCTGAGTGTGCATGTGTGTGTATCTGCGTGTGCATGTGTGTGTATCTGAGTGTGCACATGTGTGTCTGTATCTAGGCGTGCATGTGTCTGTATCTGAGTGTGAGCATGTATGTCTGTATCTGAGTGTGTGTGTCTGTATCTGCGTGTGCATGTGTGTGTATCTGAGTGTGCACGTGTCTCTGAGTTCGCATGTGTGTATGTGCTTACATCTCACATACATGTATCTATGCACACATGGAGCCTTTATGTGTGTGCATGTCTGTGCGTGTGTGCACCTGTGTTTGTCTATGTGCACGTGTGCACACATGCCTGTGCATCACACCTTGTGTGTGTGTTGCCTGTCCTCACGTCTGTATCTGTGTGATGTGTCTGTTCCTCTGCTGAGTCGTGCTGGGGTCCAGGGACGTTCCCTGCCTCTCCCACCCAGGGGACCTCAGCACTGCGCGCCTGGACGCTCTGGTGTCCTGCTGCTCCTGTGACCTGCGTCCTCAGGCTCCTCCCCAGGGCTCTCCCACACCTGCTTGTGGAAGTGGGCAGTTCCCCATGGTGCCTGCCACCCGAGTCTGCTCCTGGGCCCTGGCTGGCCACTCTGGTGGTCCAGGCGCTCTGTCCCCTCCAAGGGGCAAGTTCTAGGCTCAGTTTGGAAAGCAGTGCAGGAGGTTCTCCTGGACACAGCAGCCAGCCTCCACGAGTGTTTGGTGTAAGGCCAGGAGGCTGAGAGCACCACAGCCCTCCCCTCGCCAGAGGGCTGAGCCTGGGCGGCAGGCCGGAGTTCTCAGCCCTGCCTGTCTGGAGAGTGGAGAGGCGGGTCTGCTGACCTGGCTTTGGGGGACACAACCTCTCCAGACCTCAGACAGGAGGGAGAGCCAGAGAGAGAGGCCCGGGTCTGGGCAGAGCGCTGAGTGGTGCAGGAGAGGAAGGGAAGAGGCCACAGCCCCATGAGACGCTCAGGGAAGCGCAACAGCGGTACCGCTGGCCGTTGTGGTGCGACCTCCTTCGTCAAGTGAGGTGAGATATTAAACTGCGTTTCACTCAGGCGTGGCGGTCTCTGGTCAGGTGAGGCAGGGCACCCCTGCCCCAGCCCCTCCAGGCTGCTGCAGCAGAGTCAGCTCACAGGTCAGGCCCGGGGCAGGGGCAGGGGCAGGGGACTTGGCTGTGGCCACCAGGCACCCAGAGGGCCACAGCTCCAAGTATGACCCTTTGTCCTCTCTGGGCCCAGTGCTGACCCAAATAAACATCCGGTGCCCCGCTGGCTCCCACACTGCCTCTGCCCCTGGACTCAGCTTGCAAGGGCAGGTCCCACAGTCAGGGAGAGACAGGACTCTGGACTCTGGCCAGCACCCAGCGCTGCCCTCGGCCGGCTTGCCACGGGGAGGGGCAGGACACACGGACCAGCACAGCCCCTCCCCAGCTCCGCAGAGCCCTGCCTGGTTCAGCAAGCACTGTGGATAGTGCTGGTGGTTGGTCCCGTCTCTCCTGGGCGCGGCACCTGGGCACTGTGGGTGTCTCCTGGTAGGACCCCTGGTCCAGGGCCCGGCTCCAGGACCTGCTGCCGGCCTCACCTGCCTCCAGGCCACCTCGGCTCTGCTGGCCTCCTCCTTCTGCTTCTCCAGCCAGAGGACAGGCCTGCAGACCTGCTCTAGAAACACTCCCACCCGGCTCCCCCACCAGACCACCGGTGGGTGCCCAGACCCACTGGCCTTCTGAGCATGGAAACTTGAGTCTGAACTTGGCCCTGAGCTGTGTCTGAACCCTTCCTGTGGCACCCGCAGCGTTTTCCCGCATCACAGCCAAAACCAGGCCGAGGCAGAAGCCAAGCAGGGCCAGCTCCCTCCCAGGTGCCCCCCAAGGCCCCCGTGGCCACGGAGCCTGTGATGTAAGGTTGCTGGTGTGGCTTTAAATAGCTCTGCAGTGAGGCAATCGCCCTGCAGGAGGGAGGGGAGAGCACCTGACAAGCTGTATTTTTACAGGGATCTGTCCAGCCGCAGGGGGGGCTTACATAACTCAGGCGGGGACCTTCACCGAGTCTAAGGTGAATCCTCAAGAAGAGGAGGGGCAGGGCAGGGAAAGGAGGAGGAGGCAGCTCCAGCGGCCAGGCCAGCACAGACGGGAGCTGGGCCTGCCCCTGGCCACCCCTGGCGGCAGTCAGAGTGCGCTGTGGGTGAGGGTCACTTGGATGGCCACCCAACCAGAACAGCAGAGCACTTGGGTGGCCCATAATGCCACTGCTCACTGAGGTGGGCACCAGGCGAGGTCCCGCCAGCGGGGGCCCAGGGTGAGCCTGCAGCTCCCAGAGGTCAGCTCAGCTAAGGGAGGGGTCGTCCCCACCCGGGAGCCGGGAGCTCGGGGGGTGGAGCTGGGTGACCCCAGGACAGGCAGCCTCTTCCTCCAAGGGTGGGGACGTCCTTGGGCAGCAGTGGTCACATGGCATCGGCCTGTCCCGGGAGGCTGCGGAGCGCAGAGTTGGCCGCTGTGTGTGCCTGAGGGCGCCCAGCCCATCTGGGCAGCCTGCAGGGCCACCGCCTGATGGGGAGCCTGGTGCCCTGGGGCTGAGGCCCGCTTGCTACAGGTGGAAGGGCTCCTCTGCTCCTGCAGACGTGGGGAGGACGGGGGGCCAGCGTTTGGGCTTCTGCAGCAGAGAGCCCAGGCCTCGAACAGCAGTTGAAAGGGCCCGGCCGCCGGGAGGGAACCCAGGCAGAACGGGCTCAGTCACCACCGCGGATGCCCCGGCGCATCTCTGCATCCACAGAACCCACCCAATCTGAAGACCAGGGAGAGAGCGGTTTTTAAAATGCACACGGGGTAAAAATACAAGTGGCCTAAAGACATTTATCCCCAGTCCCAGAAGTAGGAAGACAGACCACGGAGCAAAAAGGTTTCAAAGAAAGAAGGGCTGAAGGTTTCCTCAGTTTCGTGGAAACATATTTACAAATCCCAGAAGCCCAGCACAGCCGAGAAGGAATAAATGTAAAGAAACCACACGGAAACACATCTCAGGCAAATTCCTGGAAACCACAGCAAGAACTCTGAAGCAGCCCAGGGCCCAGCAGGCAGCTTCAAAACCAAGACAAGCCGTGTCTTCAGACGGGACAGTGTTTAAGAATGTGTAACCAGAAACCCGCTCCCAGGACACAGCTCATCAGAGGCCAAAGAGGGTGGAGGGCGGTGGAGGGTGGGCGGGCGGATCTACGCAGCGACCAGGGCGCTACCGTGTCAGAGACAGCCAAGGACTATTGCTTTGTTCTCAGTTACTTAGAGTTGAAATGACAACATTATGCTTCGGAGTGTGTGATGCAAGCGGATCTAAAATACATAGAACAGGCAGGCGGAGCAGGGAGGTGGCCCGGAGCTGTTCTGCCGAAGGTGCTTACGGTTCTGGTGACCTGGTTCAATACGTAGGCTGAGCGTGAAAAGTTGAGGATTCACATCCTGAGTCTGAGAACGGTGGAAAGCCACCAGGGGAAATAAAATATATTCAATTAACCTTAAAGGAGACAGGAAAGAAGGAACCAAGAATAAAATAGAAAGAGGCAAAGGAAACAAAAAACAAAGTGGCAGACATAAATCCAACCACATCAGTAGTTAAGTGAAATGTAAATGAACTGAATCCCCCAACTAAAAGGCAGAGGTTGTCGTACTAGATTTGAAGACATTAAAAAAAAAAAAAACCCAGCATAATTTGCTACTTAGAGAAGATAATATTCTAAATAAAATGTGACATCATTTGAGAGAAAAATGATGAAAAAAGACAAAAATGCCAATAATAAAACACAAAACATCTGGTGTAAGTTAATATTAATTACTTATTAAATAACATCAAACAAACAGTTCAGACCAGGAGTACTACCAGAGACGAAGGACCAGTTCACGAGTAAGACATGAGAATCACAAATATGTATGCACCTAATAAAAGCACCTCAAAATAATAAAGTGATAATGAGAATTAAAAGGAGAAATAACAAATTTCAATCATAATTGGATATTTAAGCGCATCTCTTTTACTAATTCACAGAACAAGAAGACAAAGCAATAGGATAAAGCTCTAAGTGACCACCATTCATATTTACCTAATGTCATTTACGAAGCACCCCCTAGGACCAGAATACACATTCTTTCCGAGTGCACCTTGAGCCTTTGGCTAAACAGTTGATGCATTGAACCAAAGTCAAATCTCAATGTATTTCAAAATACATTGAACCACATGGTGTGTTCTCTGATCACAGGGGAATTGATTTAAAATTGAGGCTGTAGGATGTCTGCCGTGACCCACGCGTGCAGCATCAACAAAAGATTCTCGAGTAGGAGTGATGGGAGACAAAGAAAAACTGAGACAAAGAAGATAGGTATTTTCATGAAAAGGTGGGACCAGGTGTGACACTGCACTCTGATGGAGGAACAGTGACCCAGAACTAGCTCTGCGAGTTTATTATATAGGGTCTCCTAGTCAGGAAGTTAAATGATAGGGGCATTGTAAATTGTTCTAGGCTTGTCAGTTGCAGAGGCTTCTTTGTGCACTAAAAAGTTACAGAGCCAGAAACATTTTTTGCAGCTATCCTACGTTGCAATGCTAAGAACTTTCCGCTATTATCCTGCTGTACCTAGGACGCCCATTGTCCTGGATGTCTGATACTTGTTAGCACCAGAGCTGAGAGTCAAAGCTAACAACATCCTCGCTTTTGGCAAGAAATGTTTCCCGGGCTTCCTTTTTGCCAACACTGCAGGATCAGCCAATAACAGGGATAGGGTGGCGGGGGCAGAGGCTCACCCACTCTCCTCAGATGTCCAGGAAAGTCTCTTGCCCTGCTGCATATTTGGAAATTAAGTAGCACATTTCTGAATAGCCTGTGGGTCAAAAAAAAATTAATACGAGATAAAGGAAAAGAATAAATATTTCAAATTGATATAAACATACAACAAATTATCTTTTTCATTTCACTTGGATTGCTTTAAAGAACAAAACTTCAAGACTGATTTTATCAATCAAAATCCTCCAGAGAAACATAACCATCATAGAAGATAGATAGAAGATAGATGGATGGTTGATAGATGATTGATAGATAGATGATAGGTAAATATATGATAGATGATAGGTAGGTAGATAGATAGATAGATGATAGATGATAGGTAGATGACAGAAAGATAGATGATTGATAGATGATAGGTAGATAGATGGATAAAAGATGATACCTAAATGATAAATGGATGATAGACAGATGGTAGGTAGATAGATGGTAGGTAGGTGATAGATGATAGATAGATGGATAAGAGTTGATAGGTAGATGGATGAGAGATGGATGATAGGTAGATGATAGATGGGTGATAGATGGATGAGAGTGATAGGTAGATGGATGAGAGATGGATGATAGGTGACAGATGACAAGATAACAGATGAAAGTGGATAGATGAGAGAGAGACAGCGGACAGTTGAAAGACGGGTAGATGATTGACAGAAACGTGGGTCCCGCGGGGACTGGCTCCCTAATCATGGGGCAGAGCTGTCCCATGACCTGCCACTGCGGCTGGACAACCAGAAGAGCTGACTGGCGACTCCGCACAAGGCCCAAGGTCTGAGGACCCAGGCCAGTGCTGGAGGGCAGAGTCAGCCGCCCGGCCCCAGGGGCAGGGCTGGCGGGACGCCGGCCCCTCTGCAGGTCCTTCTGTTCAGGCCCCAGGAGACTGGGTGCTGCCCAGCCACCGGGCGAGGGCGGCTCTTCTTCCCTGAGGCCCCGGCTAACAGCCAGCCTCCTCCAGAAGCACTGCAGACAACTCGGGGACTGTGCTTTCTCCAGCTCTCTGGGCGCTGGTGGCCCAGGCACCACGGAGGTGACCAGGGTCAGTGACCCAAACTCCTGCAGCTGGAGTCGTGAAGCTGAGAGAGACTCAACGAGAATAAGCAGGACCAAGGAAGTAACGAAAACAAGGGCAGAAATCAGTATCACGGAAACCGGGGAAAGCAAGTCGAGAAGGTCTAAAGGTGGCCCTGTGAGGAGGACGGCCATCTTGACAGAGCCTGTAGGATGGACAGGTGAAGAGGAAGGGCGTCAATCACAGCCTCGGAAATGAGGGGAGGCCCAGAGACCCTCGGCCTCTGAGGGGAGGCAGGAAGCAGTGACACCTTACCCCGTAATGAAGGGAGGTGGGAGACTCCTGGAGAGGGCGCTCCGCCAAGCTGTCAGACTGGAGTGGACCAGCAGACCCAATGGGAGGGCCCTGGGGACACTGACCCTGTGGGAGGGCCTGGGCACACTGACCTTGCAGGATGACCCTGGACACACTGACCCCGAGGGACAGCCCTGGACAGACCGACTCCGAGGGATGGCCCTGGGGACACTGACCCCGAGGGACGGCCCTGGACACACCGACCCTGAGGGATGGTCCTGGGGACGCTGACCCCGAGGGATGGCCCTGGACACACCGACCCCAAGGGATGGCCCTGGGGACACCCACCCCGAGGGACAGCCCACTCTTGCTCTGCAAACACCAAGCCCAGAAACAAAGCAGACTGGGAAACGGTCCACACCCAAGACCAGGGTGGGCGATGAGTGGGACCCTTGGCCTAGAGCCCCGCGGAGGGAGAAGGCAGGGAGCACGCTGGGCGCAGCGCTTGGCCTCGCCTGACTGTGCTGGGCGCGGCGCTGTCGACTTCTGACCGGGGAGGAAACCCGCCCTCCCCGGGAAAGCACTCGGCATGAGGCCCTCAGGATCCCAAGACCAGGACACACGCACGCGCGTGACGCCAGCGGGGTCGCTGGAGGCAGCGTGGACTGGGTGAGCAGGACGGTGGTCTTCCCTGCAGTATCATGGCGGCTTCCGGGTATGTTTGAGATTGAATCACAACAGCAAGTGACAGAAACCCTTCTCAGACCTGCTGAGCAGCGATGCAGGAATCAGACCGGACACAAGATGAAACTATTCCAACGCTGTCATGAAGGGCCCGGGCCCGGGGAAAGGGCTGACTTTCTGAACTCTGTAGGAATGTGGCTACGTCACTTAGTTGTAGTGACTGTGCTGTCTGAAGTATGGCCTTGCAGGCTTGGTTCTTAGAAATGCAGCTCTTAGGGAGGTAAACTCAAGTCATCTTGAGTCCTGCTGCCTGTGGTGAAGGCCAGTTCGCGATAACACTTGCAGGTGTTTATTGTGAACTACTTATCATAAATTCCCTGGGCTTGGTCCTTGTCACGTAGGCCAAGAATTCAAACCCACCAACGTCGAAATGGTTAAGAAATGACGTCAAATCTCCTGTAAAAGCCCCACGTCACCCCAGCTCAGGGTCCAGAGCACCAGCTCCTCTGGCCTGCTGGCGTAGATAAAGCTGAGCTCTCCTGCCCTCCTGGGGGTGGGGCACGGCTTCCTTGACAGAACCAGAACCCCACAGTGCCCTGGCCCAGCGGCCTGCAGCCCTTCTGTGTGGCTCTGCACAGCGCAGCTCGGGGCCTGCCCACGCGCCCAGTTGCAGTGGGAAGGGAGCCGACTGCACCCTCTGGGCCTCCTGGCACAAGCTGGCCCCCGGCGAGAGCTGGGCTAAGGCTGAGCAGGGGCTGGCCTATGTATCCGCTGAATGGACAGCTGCTTTCTGTGTCCTTCCTTTGCTTAATCCCAAACAGCCTGTCCACAGCTGATTGGACCCTGACCCCATGCTGGGGAGGGTGTTATATGTGGAATAAGAAGACGGAGCAAGCGGAGTATTAAAACCAGGCGGGGTGCTGCAGGCCCAGCCTGAACTGGGGCTTCACTGCAAGGGTGACCCTCCAAGGGCAGCCAGCTGGCTCCCAGTGTGGGCTCAGGGGACAGCAGTGTCCCCTGGGCCGTAGGAGGCTCCCTCTCCCTCCCTGTGCTGCAAGCCTGGACCTTGGGGGCACTTTTCTGACACTCCCTTGCAGACCAGTCCCTTCGTACCAAAACCTCAGAACCAGCCGGACTGAGTGTGCAGCAGCCCGAGTCTGAGCTCCTTCAGGTCTGCCATCCCCAGGCGCGGAGTGGAATTCTGTGAAACACGCCCAGTCCTGACCCCAGGCCCAGCCAACGGGGCCAATTTGGAAAGAGGATCTTTGCAGACATAATGAAGTTGAGGGTCTCCAGGTGGGATCACCCTGGATTTCGGGTAGCCCTACATGCAGTGATGGAGTCCTCATGAGATAGGGGAAGAGATCTGAGACCCGGAGGGACACCCAGGGAGAAGCCATGTGGGCAGAGGCAGAGTTCAGGATGATTTATCTGCGAGCCAAGGAGCACGGAGCCCGGGGCTGGTGGCCGAGGAAGGGCCGGCCCCTGCAGCCCTTCAGACTCCTGGGCCAGATCTCTCCTGGCGAGAGAACCAGCCTGTGTGGTTTCAGCTGCCCCCCAAAGTCTGTCACTTGTTGCTGCAGCCCCAGGAAACCAGTTCCCATGGTCACCGGTCACCATTCCCCATGGCCACCCCTCATCCTGACACTCCAGGGCAGCTTCAGGGCAGGGTCAGCCCTGGGGCCACGGCACCCAGGCCTCCCACTCTCCTGCAGGGGCGGCGCAGCTTCTCCGTACCAGGGAGGAAGGGATGACCCGCGAGCAAGCCCGGCATCCGCGTGCAGAGCAGGTGACTCCCCGGGCAAATCAGGCTCAGAGTGGACTTTGAAGAGTAAGCTGAACAAAATTCACATTTATAGAACACATGACAAAAAGTCCCTCCGTTTCTCATTTTCAGTCAATCTGCTTTGTAAACACTTCTTTCAGTTTTCACTTTGGATACGGAGATCATTCAGATTTTAATTTCAATAGCTCAAAATACAAAGGCTGTTATTCTTGCCCCTTTTTTTTTTTCCCTTGGGAAAGTTTGGAAGCTCCTCACCAACAGAAAAATAAGCTTAATAAATAATGAGTACAGAGCAAATTACGAATGCTTAATTTTTCATGCTGCTATGAATATTCAGCAAATAATAGAAGGTTCCCTGAGATTTCAACAATAAGGCCACCGGGGAGCTGGGCTGGCCGGGCCCCTTCCCGTGACGCTCCTGATGCCACGTGTCTGAAACTAACGCAGGAGCTTCTTCATTTTCCAGTTCATTGAAGAGAGATTCGTACTCGTGACGCAGCTCCCTGCTTCCAGGGCACAGCTCCTCTCAAGGACACTGGCCAGTGAGCCTGCCCTGGCTCAGCTGTGACCGGGAGACCTGTGCCCAGGGCATGTACACATGGAGAAGCCCCCAGCTCGCCTGCTCACCCCGGCCCCACGTCCTCAGGAGGAGGTGAGAGGCCTTCGGGACAGGCGGAGTGGGGTCCCCCGGCACCCAGGGACGGTGGCTTTGGCCTGTGCAGAAACTTTGGCCCTCTGTCTCCTTTGGGTCTCTTCAGTCCCATGATCCTGCTGCTCCGACACCCGGGATGTCACCGGCTGGCGACGTCATCTTTCCTACCTTTTCAAGAAGATGAAAACTGAAAGCCCGTGCCCGCAGGAGTGGCAGGTGCCTTTCCCTCCCTCCCTGAGCGGCTCGGGGTGCCCGCTGCCGTGGTGGTTGGTGCTCGGCAGGCCATGTGCCAGGTGCCGGCAGCCGCCACCCCACCCCAGTCTGGACTTGCAGGGGGCTCTCCCTCTAAGGGAGCGTCTGGGGCTGGCCCGGGTGTGCCTGCAGGAGGTGGCCTTCCGTAGGGGCACCTGTCTGGAGACGGGCCTCCCTTGGGCCCCTCCTGCAGAGGAGCCCCAGACACCTCTCTGAAGAAGCAGGGCACAGGACCCAGGTGAGGACCAGGCCTTGAGACCAGGCGTGCAGCCAGGGAGCCCCTCCCCGCCCAGGGGTCGGACCCAGCTCCCGCCCCTGGGCACATGCTGTCCACACCCTTCTTCCTGCCCAGCCGCCACATCATGGGGGTGGGTGGCATGGACGTGGGCCTCAGTGCCACAGGCAGACTCGCAGCTTGCAAAACTCTGAGGAAAAGCCTGGAGGACTACAAAGCAGCCCCCGGGCTGACCGACCAAAGGTGCAGCCCGCTGGGGCCGGGAGGGTCCACTCCAGCCCCAGAGGGACAGGGGCAGTGGCCACAGAGCCGGAGAGCTCCCACGTGAGGCCAGCAGAGCCCCCACACCCCTCACCCATTCAGCCCACTCACAGGGGCCTGCCCTGCTGGGGTGCCCGGTCCTCGGAGCTTGGGTCAGCACACTCCTGACCACACCGCCACCCAGGGCCGCTGCTCACACGGCAACATCAGAGGTGCCCAGTCTTCCCCGGCCTAGGATGGCCAGACCTGGCCCTGAGGAAACACAAAGTTTCCTCAAGACCAAAGGGTGGCTCCCCTGGGAGGGACAAAGTCCCCTGCCCTTTGGGGTCTCCTCAGTGAACTCCCACCCTGAACTTGACTGACCCAAGCCTGCTGGGACAGGAGGACTGGGCCACCCTTTTCAGACCCCAATTGGGGTCATCCAGGAAGGAGACCCATGACGAGGAACTGTCCAGAGACAGAGCCCTGAAGAGCTGTGTCCAGCCGAGCAGCCAGGGGAGGCAGCACCAGGGCTGTGGGCCAGCTGCAATAGGACCCAGGCCACGTCCAGGCAGTGTCCACCCACACCTGGGTTCTGCAGGGGCATCCAGGTCATAGGGAGCACAGGGCACAGGGAAGGGGTGCAGTCCCCTCTGCAGCCCAGGCAGGCCCAGCCAGGACAGGCCGCGGCCAGTGCTGACGCAGGTGTTCCAGGGACCCCCAGGCACACTGTGACACGCCGATGACGCCAGCCCCGCTGCTCCCGAGAGGGACCCCAGCCCTGCCACCTGCCTGTGTGTTCACCACAGCCACCCTGTCCACACCCAGTGTGGCCTCCACGATGCCCGAGCCCCGCAGGAGGCATGGCCCAGCCCCACGGCTTCCAGGTTCCATGGCCCCCACCGCTGGCCGTCAGCTGGCCGTCACTCCCGGAGAGCACCCGGAAGTCAGGGACTGGCTCCGTGCAGGTCCCACGGTGCAGGTGCCAGCCGTGGCCAGACGCCGGGCTCGGGTGTCAGGAGATGCTGCGCGGGGGAGTGGGGAGGGGCAGGAGTGGCGTTCGCACATCTGTGGACTCGGGGACAGACACGGGCAAAGGACTCCCTCCCGACCACCGGTGGCGGGCTCCTGCAGCTCAGTCTGAGCCAGGGCGGACTCGAGAGTCCACTCCCCGGGCGCCTGCCAGGAGGGTCTCACCCACCCCTGCTGAGCCGCGTACGGACAGGCCAGAGCCCTGAGGGCCGGGAGGCGGCCTCCAGTGCTGCCCATCAGCCTCAGGACACACAGAATCAGCCGGCCCCTCTGGTGACTGCATTAGGCCGGCCTGGGCAGGCCCTCAGGGCCACTGCAGCCCCCACGGCTCCCAGCACAGCTGGCCTCAGAAGGCAGACGAAGCAGCCCACCAGGGCCCGAGGTGTGCCGGGGCTCAGGGGTGTGAGCATCTGATCCTCCGGGTCACTTCCCTCGCTCGGGAAGCGGGGCAGCGGGTGCCCAGGAGGGCAGGGCCCAACACAGCCGTCACGCCCACTGCCCAACAGCGAGGCCACAGCACACGGCCCAGTTTAGCCTCCAACTTCGTTGGGTAGAACTGTGGCATTTTTCTCTCGAATCAGTGCCTCTTGTCACAGCCGACTGATCCTGCGTCTCGACAGCTGCGTGCTGGGCTTGGTGCTCAGAGAATAACAGGAAGTGTCCTCATCAACCAGGCTGTTCCAGAGGGAGAGAGACGCCAAGAGAAAAGGGTACCTCAAAATAGCAGGGCCCACGCCTCCCCGGAGCGGTGGCAGAGGGGTAGGTGGAGGTGAGGACTCTCTCTTCCCGAAGCAAGAAGGGCAGCGGCCACAGACACTGTCAAGTCCAGTTCTTCAGAGCAATGAGTGGCCACACAGGCAGCCTCTGGCCAGGAGCCTCAGCGCCAGCGCTCACAGCTCTCCACATAGGTGGGTCTCCAGGCCGCGGCCTCGGACTCCAGTGGGTCCCTGACGCAGGGTGAAGACTCTCGGCCCTGGTGGTGGAGTCGGTGGCCTGAGCTTCTCATCTGGGGTGTGGAGGAGGGATCTGCAGCCCCGCAGGGACTCGGGGATCCCGAGCCCTCGAGTTGGGGTTCTGCATGCAGCTGTACCCTGCTTGCAGGCCGGCCCCTGGCTGCTGAAAGTGTCCAGGAGACACAGTGTGGAGGAGACAGGGTGATCTCCTCCCTGGCAGTAGAGGGCCTTCCGGGCTGAGGCATGTCCCCAACCAGCAGCTGCAGACATGGCTGCCCTGTGGCCACGTGGGTCCTGGTCCCTGGGACCAGGGGATCAGATCTCTGCGGAAGCCCAGGCCTGGACCAGCTATGCCCACCACTGCGGAAACTTCTTGAAGGACGCAAGGCCCCGTCCTCTGCTCAGACCAATTGGACGGCAGCGGGTGGCCACTTGGGACATCCAGATCACAGCTCCTTGGAATGGCTCTGGGAGGCAGGGCCCCACGGGCTGGCTGACCTGGGCCATGGGCCGCTCCTGACTGCACCAGCATGACCTTCTGGGGGCCTTGGTGCGGTCAGGAGCTCTGCACCCAGTCCCTGGCCCTGCTCCCCAATACACCCCTTTCCTAAAGGCATGTTCCTGCCTGGCACCTGGGGGAGGAGGGACGAGGTGGGGCGGAGGTTCCACAGACTTGTGGGATGGAGAGGTGGCTGCTCTTCACGGCACTGGCACTGTGGAGAGACTCTCCTAGCCCCCGTCAGCTCCTCATGCCTCCACAGGGCCCTCAAGTGGGCCTTGCCATGAGCTGGAGCCCCAGGCACACCCAAGGGAACTGCCATGGCATCTGGTGCTGGGCTGTGGACACACACCCGCCCAACCAAGCCCTGGGAGCCGCCCTGGGTGCCCCGCACAGCCCTGGCCTGCTCCCTGCCTGGCACGCTGGAGGCAGCAGGTGCCCTCTGGGCAGAGCTGCACTGGGAAGGGCCCATCCAGTCCTGGACATAAGCCCTGTCCTGGCAGGCAGGCTGCCCACATCTCTGGCCAGAAACGACCAGACCCAGGTGCCCACGGGGGCCAACTCAGGAACAGCTGTGCTCAAACCCCACAGTGAGTCAGACGGAAACTCAGCTCCTCCAGGGGACGGGGCTGGAACGGCAATGTCACCTCGCACACAACGGTGAGGGTCACAGGCGCCGTCGGGGGCTGGTGCACACCTGGTGCCCACCTCGTGCCCAGTCCAAGTTAGGCTTGGGACTCTGACCGGCAGGCTGGTGGAAGGGCCTCACTTTCCACAGGAAGCGTGTGGGGGACGTAGGGGACAGCATCACCCATGCCCTGGCAGACGCCTGGCCCCCAGCCTCTGACCTGCCCCTCCCAGGTCCCGGGTGCAGCCCCGCTGGCCCGCCCTCCACCGAGGGTGCGGTCTGAACTTGCCTGTGGCACTGACGTGCTTTCCTTACCTTCCTGTGCTGGCCCGGGATTGCTCCCTCTGCTGCCAGGCAGGGTGCGTGCCGCTTCCCTGGGCTCCGCCCCCCACGGCCTGGCCATGAGGGGAGTTTGCAGTCCTGCGTTCTGCTGGAAGGTTCTGGGCTCGCCTTGCTTTTCTCTGCAGCGTGTTGATTTCTCCAGCATGAACCGGGCGTGGTGCAGTCCACGTCCATTTGTCCCTGGCGTTGCCTGCTGCAGGACGCTCCTTGGTGGTGGGCTGCCGGCTCTAGCCCTGGGCTGCTGTGGGCTAGGGGCCCGTCTGTGCTCGCTCCCACGCAGACACACTTGGAATCCATGTGTGTCTGCTTCTCACACCCGAGGAAGGACGCTTGCTGTCCGGCCACGTGGGCCTGCCTCCGGGTGCCCAGGCCACGTGAGTGTGCCTCCGGGTGCCCGGGCCCTCGGGGAGGACCAGCCCCTCGTAGCACTGAGCCTTTCTACCCAGAGCGCGTGCTCGTCTTCCCCAGCCTCCTGGCCCTGGCTTCAGGGACATTCGTGGTTTTCCGTGGTTTCCGGTGGGTTCCCGCCTGGGCTTTGGTCTGTGGGTTTGCAAGTGGAGCCTGTTCTCCTGCGGTCGCCAGCCCTGCGAGTATTGCCCCGTCTACTCGGCGTCTGGCCCGCCTCCTGATCTGGTTTGTCCCGTGCTCCGGGTGTCCAGAGTGACTCCCAGGGGGAAGGGGTGCTGCCCCGCCGCTCAACAGGCTGTCCCACTGTTGGTCCGTCCCCTCCTGCCCTCCAAAGGCATCAGGTTGGCGTCGAGCACGGCCCCTCCTGACTGAGGCGGCTCTTGGGAAAGGCCCAGGCGCCCCTCGATGACTCAGGGTCTTGGATCAAGGCGGCTATGGATTCCGCCAAATGCCTTTTAGGCTCCTCTGGGATGATTTGTTTTCCCTCTACGCCAGTAATGAGCCGATTGAGGGCAGAGTGAACCTCAGAGTTGAACCGTGGACTCCTGGGATGACCCTCCTGACCGCACGCGGCTGTTCTGTGTGCTGACAGCCTCGACTGACGATGTTCTACTGAAGACTTTCACCCAGCAGGGTGGGTCTGTGGTTCTCACGTCCACGCCACCCCTGTCAGGTCGAGCCCTCTCCTCCGGGGCGCTGGGCTGGGCCTCCTTGTTCTCCTGCATCCCTCACGTGTTCCCTGTGAAGCGGGGCTGGTGTGCTGGGCCGGGGGCCGACCGACGTCCCTGTGTCGGCTGTGGAGACGGGCATGCTGGGCCCACCCCACCTGGGGTCCGCTCCTTCCCTGAGGGCCAGGAAGGCGCGGCTGCCAGGACCTCACACAAGCGTGTGCGGCGGCCGTGCCTTTTGGGCGGGTGCTGGTGCCCTCTGCCTTCCCAGTCGGGGGTCTGCTCACCGAGCTTGGGAGAGTGGTCTCCTCTTTCCTGCCTCTGGTAAGGGCTTCCTCGTGCCAATCTCAGGTTCTTCTCTGAGATGGGTGGCCATTAGGCCTGGCCTGTATCTCACCTGCTTCCTTGCCCTCGGGGCTCTTGGCAGTGATGCGAACCTGCTTTCTTCTCGCTAGGTGCGCTGTGAAACCTGAGCGCGACACTTCCGGTTTGGTTTCGTGCTGAGCCCGGGAGTTGAGGCGCAGCGTCTCTCCAGGTGGCTGTGCCTCCGTCTCTGGCTGGGCTGTCACTCTCTGACTGACCACCGACTCTTGCCTGCACTGGTTCTACTTTGGGGACTATGCTGAATGTCCACTCGAGGTGTGAGGGTCTCCAGGGCTCTCAGAACCGGAAGCTGCACTGGAGCCTGGTCAGCCCGTGCCTGGGGCAGGCTGGCGTCCACTGTTACTGCTGCTCCCACTTTCACAGTGATGATGCTGCTCCTCCCGTTTCTGACTTCAACCTTGTCTGACACCAGGACAAAGCCTCTGCCCACTGCCCCTGCCCCCTGCCCCCTGCCCCCTGCCCCCTGCCCCCTGCCCTCTGCCCCCTGCCCCCTGCCCTCTGCCCTATGCCTCCCTGTCTCGCGTTTCTCCTAGACTTGTTCCTACGTTTCTGTCTGAACTTTTGGAGTCACTTACCTCTGTCCTTTCCGTCTGCTTTGGCTCCAGCCGGGGGACCTTTGGCGCTTAGTGAGGCTACGCTGATCTTACTGCAGGCGCACGTTCACTTTTGTCTGTGCTTTACGTTTATTCATATTTTGTGCGCTTCTGTCTCTACTGGGCTTGTCTTTTTCTCCTGAGTGAATTGTGGCTTCTGCACCTGCCCTCCCTCCACGGGGAGGCGTCCTTCCCTCTGGTGTGGCCACCGAGCCACCGTCCCAACCCCAGAGCTCTTTTCTTTAAGTAAAGAAAAACCCAGAGTGAAATTGCTGCACTGCTGGATAATTGGAAGAAAAAGATTTTTTCAGAAAATCTCCATGAACAAAACGGGAACTGGGGAAGGGAGGCAGGAACGAGCTCTCCTCAGACCAGGCTGCGCACAGCTCCGCACTGAGGATCCGACAACCAGGCCCGGGCTGGGCTGCGGCTCGGTGGCGGGGCGCTTGCCTAGCACGTGTGACGCACTGCTAGGGTTCGAGCCTCGGCGCCTCATCAAAATGAATAGATAAAATAAAGGCATGGTGTCCACCTACAACTAAAAGTATTTTTAAAAAAAGAAAAGAAAAAGAAAACCAGGGCATGATGAAACTTCCAAAATTCAAGATTCATTCGAGGATGGTCCAGTAACTGCAGAACAGTCAGGAGGGCTGTGAAGACCCCGCACCCCGCCCCCAGCCCCACCTCCCACCGGGCAGCAGCCCCCTGGACAAGCCTTGGGGAACACTGGCCATCTGCAGCCACACGCTGACCCCCCCTCAGTCCACCCTGTGAGCACCCCCAGGGTGGGACACAAGTGTCCAGCCCCTGCTCTGCCTGGCTCGTGGCTTCCAACTTCCAAGCTCAGAGACTTGCTTTTGGCGAAGTGTCCACCCACCGGTGCCAGGGAAAGCTGCAGGTGGACAGGAAGGTCTTTAGGAGAACGTGGCAGGGAGGGAAGCCACCACGCCCCTCTTCTCCTGACCTGGGGAGGGAATCTGAACAGAGGCCTCGGTTGTCAGGGAGTGAGTCCGCACAGCATGGAGGAGATCCGCCCTGCAGCGGCCGGCCGCCCGCCCAGACTAGCGCTCCCCTGCTGGGCGCGAGCGGCCTGCATGGCACCTGGCCGCACCACCGTGGAGCGCGTGAGCACCAAGGTGTCCGACGCCCCTCTGTTGAGTCCTCCAAGCTCTCTCTGGAGTCAGTGAGCAGCTGCTGGGACGTTTGCAGCCCCAGGCTGAACACTGAAGCCACAGCGTGGATCCCTCACCAGAGGCCCCGGCCCGGGAAGCCCAGCACAGGGAGCAGCCGGGGCCCTGCTGTGTGACCACACTGACACTGACCACTGCCACCAGCGGAGGGGCTCACGTGGGGCTTCTGCTGGGGTCAGCTGACCCGGGACCTGCCGCCCTCTGGGAGGCTGTGAGGTGCACTCGCAGCTCCTCCAACACCATGGTCTCATGGCAAAGGCCCCGAGGCAGCCCAGCCCGACACTCAGGAGTCCAGGCTACACTTCTAGTGTGTGTCCCCCTGTCCACGCCAAGTCCTTGTTTAAATCTGCAAGATAACAAACAAACAAAAAAGCAAAGTGGACGCACCAACGCCGCCCGCAGCCAGGGCACAGGCAGAGCTGGGGCAGCACGGAGGGTTTGTTTAGGAGCGGAGCAGAGGGGGCCGGTCTGGAACTGCAGGGCCCCTGGGCTCTGAGGAGCTGCCCAGGCCCATGTGACTCCGGGCAGTGCCATCTGGACAGACCATCGCTTGAGCGGCTGCTGCTGACTTCAGGCAGCTCCGGCACCATGAGCACCGTGTGGCAGCAGAGCCGCGGTGCCTCTGGGGAAGGACGCGGGCCACCATGGCAACAGGCCACCATGTCCCCGGAGGGCGGGTCTCACGCGTCGTCAGAACGCTTCAGAGTGTGGCCTTGAGCCCCTCACTGCCTGGAAACAGGCCAAGTGAAGATCAGGAGAGGAGGAGGGAGGCCCGGATCTCGCTGCTGGTGGGGCTGCGCTCCAGGCGGAAGGCAGTGCAGGCGGGACGCTGCTGAGGACCAGTCACCCCCACAGCGGCGGTCTCACGGTGTGCCAGGAGAGCAGGAGGGGCGCTCCTGGGGGTGACAGCACGGCCCCCGCTGGCTGTCCATGCTGCCGCTCCAGTTCAGGGGTATACAACACATCCCAGGAGCCCGTGGGCAGCTGCACACATTGCCTGTACCTCAAAAGAGGCCCCACTAAGTCCAGAAGAGGAGCTGTGGCTCACAGTGCCCCGCCAGACACTGAATCAACATGGTGGACCAGAGCGCCTCCCGTCTGGACGCTGGTCACTTCCCCTCTCAGGAACTGGATGGCAGTGGCGAGGACAGCGCATTCAGGAGGCAGATCCAGGTGTGGACACGGTGGAGTGCCCGCTGATTCTCGAGGCCACTGCCTGCCTCTGTGGCTCCTTGCTCAGACCCCTGACACCACTGGCGCAGCCTGAGACGTGGTGTGCAAAGATGACCACACACAGGGCCTTCTTCCCCAGTGATGCCCGGCGTCCTGTGGGCACGGCAGGACCAGACGCCTCACACCCTCCACGCTCTCTCCCACCAAACTCCAGCTCCCCGAATCCTCCTCCCACCCTGCCCCCCCTGCCGAGGGACAGGACCTTCCCGTGGGCTCTGCGGCTGTGGCACAGGGGAACGTGCTGCAGTGACGTGGGCGGCACTTCCTGGCACACCATAGAGGCGACTGGACAGTGGAGAGGTGCCCAGGGAGGACACCAGCCTAACCCACCCGCAGGTGAGCAAGAGCACAGCCAGGGCCGACAGGGACCCAGGGTCTGAGCGAAACCCCGAGTTAGGCAGGCTGAGGATTTAACAGGACTTCAGATTTGGGAAACAAAAACCAACAGGATCCATAAATAAATCCAAAAGCTGATTCTTAGAAATAAAATAAAATGAACAGCAACAGAACAGAGAAACCATTAGCAAATCTAAACAAGACAAAGAATGAGAGAAGAGAAACACAGAACAAGAAATAATGATGAGAAAACAGCTCCGGGTACAGAGGAGATGAAATGCCCCGAAAGGAGGAAACGAAGGCTGCTCAGGGCTATCACCAAACGGGCTCAGGAGGAGCCGACCACGGGAACAGGGACCGCGGCCACAGCAGGTCTGCAGAGGAAGGACGGCTTCTCTCGGGCCTCTCGGGAGCTCCAGAGCTGCAGCCCAGAGAAGCAAGAAGGGGCTTCCTGTGGGTGTGCAGGGCCCGGACCAGAGCCTGGGTCTCCAAGTCACAGCCCCAGTGACGGGGACTCTGTAGCACTGGGACCAGAGCCTGGGTCTCCAAGTCACAGCACCAGTGACGGGGACTCTGCAGGGCCAGGACCAGAGCCTGGGTCTCCAAGTCACAGCCCCAGTGACGGGGGACTCTGTAGCACTGGGACCAGAGCCTGGGTCTCCAAGTCACAGCCCCAGTGACGGGGACTCTGTAGCACTGGGACCAGAGCCTGGGTCTCCAAGTCACAGCCCTAGTGACGGGGACTCTGCAGGGCCGGGACCAGAGCCTGGGTCTCCAAGTCACAGCCCAGTGACGGGGGACTCTGCAGGCAGGGACCAGAGCCTGGGTCTCCAAGTCACGCCCCAGTGACGGGGGACTCTGTAGCACTGGGACCAGAGCCTGGGTCTCCAAGTCACAGCCCCAGTGACGGGGACTCTGCAGGGCCAGGACCAGAGGCTGGGTCTCCAAGTCACAGCCCAGTGACGGGGACTCTGCAGGGCCGGGACCAGAGCCTGGGTCTCCAAGTCACAGCCCCAGTGACGGGGACTCTGCAGGGCCGGGACCAGAGCCTGGGTCTCCAAGTCACAGCCTCAGTGACGGGGGACTCTGCAGGGCCGGGACCAGAGCCTGGGTCTCCAAGTCACAGCCCCAGTGACGGGGGACTCTGCAGGGCTGGGACCAGAGCCTGGGTCTCCAAGTCACAGCCCCAGTGACGGGGACTCTGTAGCACTGGGACCAGAGCCTGGGTCTCCAAGTCACAGCCCCAGTGACGAGGACTCTGTAGCACTGGGACCAGAGCCTGGGTCTCCAAGTCACAGCCCCAGTGACGGGGGACTCTGTAGCACTGGGACCAGAGCCTGGGTCTCCAATCACAGCCCCAGTGACGGGGGACTCTGCAGGGCCGGGACCAGAGCCTGGGTCTCCAAGTCACAACCCCAGTGACGGGGGACTCTGTAGCACTGGGACCAGAGCCTGGGTCTCCAAGTCACAGCCCCAGTGACGGGGGACTCTGTAGCACTGGGACCAGAGCCTGGGTCTCCAAGTCACAGCACCAGTGACGGGGACTCTGCAGGGCCAGGACCAGAGCCTGGGTCTCCAAGTCACAGCCCCAGTGACGGGGGACTCTGTAGCACTGGTCCAGAGCCTGGGTCTCCAAGTCACAGCCCCAGTGACGGGGACTCTGTAGCACTGGGACCAGAGCCTGGGTCTCCAAGTCACAGCCCCAGTGACGGGGACTCTGCAGGGCCGGGACCAGAGCCTGGGTCTCCAAGTCACAGCCCCAGTGACGGGGACTCTGTAGCACTGGGACCAGAGCCTGGGTCTCCGAGTCACAACCCCAGTGACGGGGACTCTGCAGGGCTGGGACCAGAGCCTGGGTCTCCAAGTCACAGCCCAGTGACGGGGACTCTGTAGCACTGGGACCAGAGCCTGGGTCTCCGAGTCACAGCCCCAGTGACGGGGACTCTGCAGGGCTGGGACCAGAGCCTGGGTCTCCAAGTCACAGCCCCAGTGACGGGGACTCTGCAGGGCCAGGACCAGAGCCTGGGTCTCCAAGTCACAGCCCCAGTGACGGGGACTCTGCAGGGCTGGGACCAGAGTCTGGGTCTCCAAGTCACAGCCCCAGTGAGGGGGGACTCTGTAGCACTGGGACCAGAGCCTGGGTCTCCAAGTCACAGCCCCAGTGACGGGGGACTCTGTAGCACTGGGACCAGAGCCTGGGTCTCCAAGTCACAGCCCCAGTGACGGGGACTCTGTAGCACTGGGACCAGAGCCTGGGTCTCCAAGTCACAGCACCAGTGACGGGGACTCTGCAGGGCCAGGACCAGAGCCTGGGTCTCCAAGTCACAGCCCCAGTGACGGGGGACTCTGTAGCACTGGGACCAGAGCCTGGGTCTCCAAGTCACAGCCCAGTGACGGGGACTCTGTAGCACTGGGACCAGAGCCTGGGTCTCCAAGTCACAGCCCCAGTGATGGGGACTCTGCAGGGCCGGGACCAGAGCCTGGGTCTCCAAGTCACAGCCCCAGTGACGGGGACTCTGCAGGGCCGGGACCAGAGCCTGGGTCTCCAAGTCACAGCCCCAGTGACGGGGGACTCTGTAGCACTGGGACCAGAGCCTGGGTCTCCAAGTCACAGCCCCAGTGACGGGGACTCTGCAGGGCCGGGACCAGAGCCTGGGTCTCCAAGTCACAGCCCCAGTGACGGGGACTCTGTAGCACTGGGACCAGAGCCTGGGTCTCCGAGTCACAACCCCCAGTGACGGGGACTCTGCAGGGCTGGGACCAGAGCCTGGGTCTCCAAGTCACAGCCCAGTGACGGGGACTCTGTAGCACTGGGACCAGAGCCTGGGTCTCCAAGTCACAGCCCCAGTGACGGGGGACTCTGCAGGGCTGGGACCAGAGCCTGGGTCTCCAAGTCACAGCCCAGTGACGGGGGACTCTGTAGCACTGGGACCAGAGCCTGGGTCTCCAAGTCACAGCCCAGTGACGGGGACTCTGTAGCACTGGGACCAGAGCCTGGGTCTCCAAGTCACAGCCCAGTGACGGGGACTCTGTAGCACTGGGACCAGAGCCTGGGTCTCCGAGTCACAACCCCAGTGACGGGGACTCTGCAGGGCTGGGACCAGAGTCTGGGTCTCCAAGTCACAGCCCCAGTGAGGGGGGACTCTGTAGCACTGGGACCAGAGCCTGGGTCTCCAAGTCACAGCCCCAGTGACGGGGGACTCTGTAGCACTGGGACCAGAGCCTGGGTCTCCAAGTCACAGCCCCAGTGACGGGGGACTCTGTAGCACTGGGACCAGAGCCTGGGTCTCCAAGTCACAGCACCAGTGACGGGGACTCTGCAGGGCCAGGACCAGAGCCTGGGTCTCCAAGTCACAGCCCCAGTGACGGGGGACTCTGTAGCACTGGGACCAGAGCCTGGGTCTCCAAGTCACAGCCCCAGTGACGGGGACTCTGTAGCACTGGGACCAGAGCCTGGGTCTCCAAGTCACAGCCCCAGTGACGGGGACTCTGCAGGGCCGGGACCAGAGCCTGGGTCTCCAAGTCACAGCCCCAGTGACGGGGACTCTGCAGGGCCGGGACCAGAGCCTGGGTCTCCAAGTCACAGCCCCAGTGACGGGGGACTCTGCAGGGCTGGGACCAGAGCCTGGGTCTCCGAGTCACAGCCCCAGTGACGGGGACTCTGCAGGGCTGGGACCAGAGCCTGGGTCTCCGAGTCACAGCCCCAGTGACGGGGGACTCTGCAGGGCTGGGACCAGAGCCTGGGTCTCCGAGTCACAGCCCCAGTGACGGGGGACTCTGCAGGGCTGGGACCAGAGCCTGGGTCTCCAAGTCACAGCCCAGTGACGGGGACTCTGTAGCACTGGGACCAGAGCCTGGGTCTCCGAGTCACAGCCCCAGTGACGGGGGACTCTGCAGGGCTGGGACCAGAGCCTGGGTCTCCAAGTCACAGCCCCAGTGACGGGGACTCTGTAGCACTGGGACCAGAGCCTGGGTCTCCGAGCCATGGCCCAGTGACGGGGACTCTGCGTCTCCTCAGGGAGGAGAGGGTGCAGACCTCCATGGGCCAGTGAACGAGGGAGACGACTGGGCAGCAGGACTGCTGGGGCCGCTCCTGGCTGGCTGCTCTCCCCAGTGAGGGCCTCCCAACAGGGAGCCCCAGGGTTCAGGACCAGGAGGCCTGGCCAGGTCTACTCTGAGCAGAGGAGGGGACACAGAGAGCCTCTGCCTGGATCCTCGACTCTGCTTCAGCTCCTCAGGGTGACCCTCACACCACAGAGGGCTAGGGTGGGCCCTGACACAGATGTGCACACGCACGCATACACACACACACACACACACTGGGCCCCTGACACACAGATGTGGACACACACACACACACACACACACAAACACACGCACACACACTGGGCCCCTGACACACAGATGTGGACACACACACACACACACACACACAAACACACGCACACACACTGGGCCCCTGACACACAGATGTGAACACACACACACACACACACACACACACACTGGGCCCCTGACACACAGATGTGGACACACACACACACACACACACACACACACACACTGGGCCCCTGACACACAGATGTGGACACACACACACACACACACACACACACTGGGCCCCTGACACACAGATGTGGACACACACACACACACACAAACACACACACTGGGCCCCTGACACACAGATGTGGACACACACACACACACACAAACACACGCACACACACTGGGCCCCTGACACACAGATGTGAACACACACACACACACACACATACACTGGGCCCCTGACACACAGATGTGAACACACACACACACACACACACAGACACACTGGGCCCCTGACACACAGATGTGCACACATCCACATAGCGCGCACACACACACAAACACACGCACACACACTGGGCCCTGACACACAGATGTGCATACATCCACACAGCACACACACACACACACACACACACATACACACTGGGCCCCTGGCACACACATGTGAACACACATACACACAGCACACACACGTACACACACACATATACACACAACTGGGCCCTGACACACAGATGTGCACACACAGCACACACACATACACACACACACACACACACTAGGCCCCTGACACACAGATGTGCACACACACACTGGGCCCCTGACACACAGATGTGCACACACATCAACACAGCACACACACACACACACACACACACTGGGCCCTGACACACGCTCAGGCATGCACACACATGCATGCTGGGCCCCTGACACACATGCACCTGTGTACACATGTTCCTCACATACGTGCTTACATGCACATGCCCCCCACAAGCACACACATCCTCACGAGCACACACACGCATGCACACTTGTGTATCTACACATACCCAGTTACACACTGCACAAGCGCACACATGCACACACATGGCTGTTCAAACTAGGAGTGAGGACGTGGTCCAGTCCCCAGGCCCGGCAGACTGCCGAGGAGCTCGCACGAGGCTGTGAACTGTGCAGGCCCGAGGGCGAGCGTCCAGGTCCTTTGGTTAGGAGCCCTCGCTCACCAAGGAGGCAGCACCAAGCCTCAGCGAAGGTCAGCCCGGCCCCGCGAGAGGAAGCAAGTGGAGGCACACAGCGCCCCAGCAGGAGCCGCGCAGGGAGCCCAGAGCTCGCTCAGGCCCTACCTTGCAGTCCCGTGAAGGAGCCAGCAGTGTGTTTTGGTTTTGTGTTTTGTGTGTTTTTAACCAGACCAGATGACTCAGCATTTGCATAGAAATAAACATGCAAACACAGCCCCGAGGATGTGAGGAACAGAGACAGGCGGAGGCCGGCTTTGGCAGCAGATGTCGAAGCATATTGTAAGTCGGAGCGGCCAAGACCGCTTGCGCGGTCCCTGCGTGGACTGACGGGTGGAGACGCGGACCTGGGGGCACGGGCGCAGGGTGCGGAGCCGGGGCGCAGGCTCTCCACCACCCACACAGACTCCTGGGTCCTCAGGGACGAGCTCAGGGAAACGAAGCCAGAGGGGCTGGGCGGCAGCGAGGGGGCCGTGTGTCTGCGGCAGCACGTTTGCTGCGGGGACTCAGGCAGCCTGACCAACTCATCTACATGTAATCCAAACATTATGGCTGGAAAAAAATCAAAATAAGCCGAAAACAAGAAAACAAAAGTGAGGTATGAGAAACACTTGCGTTTCATGTCGCCAAGAGGCGATGTCGTCCCGCAAAGTGCCTGACGGGTCTGCCTACGATGATCCAGCGCTCAGCAGACACCGTCCAGTGGGGGCAGGATGAGCAACTGACCAAGGGGCGCCGCCACGGCCAGACAGATGTCTGCATTCCCGCCCAGCAAGCAGAGCCAAGCTGCGGCCACAGCGGAGGGGCGCCCACCTCAGCGGGTCACTCAGAACCTTCAGGGGGCCTCCCTGGTGGTTGTGGGGGCGCCCGGCTCTCCGCCAGGCTCTGCCCCTGCACAGGCGTGAAGACACAGCCAGTGGTCCTGGCCAGCGGAACACGAGCAACGCACCAGCTGCCCGGGAGGCCGCCACGCTGGGCGCCGGAGTCCTCCAGGGTGGACGCAGTCGGCAAGAACACCCACGCTGGCGTGAAGGCTATTTCGAGCTGAAGGCAACTGGGGGTCAGAGGTGCAGGGAGGGTCCCTCCCGTCCTGTTCAGCCTCCGGCAGGGCTTGGCGTCCCTGTGGCCTGCCTCCCAGGCTCCCGCACCGTGGGTCATGCTGGAGACGGGGCCCTGGCATCCTGGGGTCGCCCCGTCCCCTTACTGCCCCGCATGCTCGCCTGCCCGGCATCACTCCACACCTCAGGAACGAGTCGCTCTTTGGTCACTCGGCTGATGAACTCTCCGGTGCTCGAGGGCTTGTCCGCATTTCCCTTCCTCTCCTGAGAGACCCCTAGGTACACACCAAGATTAAAAGAGCAGCTTCGAGAAAACCGTGTCCCGTTCACCTGACTCTTCTCAGTTCATTTGCAAGGCTCTGCGGCAAGACCTCAGAGGGACGAAGATCCGTACCCTCCTACACGGATGGGGTGAGGAGGGGCCCAGGGGCTCCTGGGAGCGCATTCTGCCCCCCGGGACATTGGTAATGGGGTCACCTCTGGGAGGAGCCAGGGAGGCTGCTCAGGAGGCTGCTCAACAGACCGCAGCGCTCAGGGCAGCTCCCCAAAGACCTATCTGGCCCAGCATCAAGAGAGCTAGGCAGAGCCCTGGCGGGAAGCGGGCGCCACCATGACCACCAGCAAGGCCCCCTGAAGGTTCCCAGTGAAGGAGCGGACAGGCCTGTGGGAGAGGCAGGGAGAACAGAAGCAGCACGTCACCCGGCCGCTGCGCACACCAGAGGCTGCATGCAGGCTGTCTGAGGAGGCACAGAGCCCTGGGTGAGGCCACAGGCGGATAACAACCGGGGAGGCCAAGTTAAGGGAAGGTCCGATGGCCCCTGACCGGCTCTTGGTGTTCCAGACACGAGGTCGCCGCAGCCCTGGCCCCTGTGCTCCTCCCACCTGCTGGCACGGAGGGCAGCAGCCCTGGGGGTCTCTTTGGCTTCTCGAACATGGTCCTTGTCAAGCTGGGCTGACAAGTGCAGGGTCAGGGGCTGAGGTCAGCCGAAGAAGAAAGTCCAAGGAAACAGACCACGGAGAAACACAGGAGGAGGCAGAGGCGGGAATACACGCCTGGAGCGCTGGGGCGTGCCTCCCGGGAAGCTGGGAGCAGGACCCTGGCCTCTCGTGGCCTTTCAGGGAGCTGCAGGCCCAGGGTGCATTCCAAGGTCACCCCGTGGCAGGGCTGCCCCATGGGAAAGGCACAGACGGAGGGTGAAGGGCGCCTCTGCTGATCCTGCTCCAGTCCTGGGCGGACCCGTCGTCCCTGGAAACACCAGGCCTCAGCTCCTGGCTGCTGGACCCACGGGTGACCTTGGTCCTCAGGCTGCAGGGCCTTCTGCCCCCATGTTCTCTGTGGGTCTCCAGAACTTGGCCCCGAGCAGTGCTCATGATGTCCGGGATGTCCAGGGGCAAGAGGACTGTCCCACCTCCAGGGCCAGCAGGGGGCAGCATACGCTCTCATGGCCACAGGCACACACCCACTCCTCTCCCCAGCAGCGGCCCTCGACCTGCATGGCGGCGGGGTCCCACTGACTGTGCCCCGACTGTGCACTGACTGCACGTCACCCCTGCCCATCTGACCCCACAGAGAGGGTCCCAGGACCACCTGACCCAGCCAAGGCCTCCCCGGCAACGATGAGCCCAGGTGCAGACCATCTTCATAGCTGTCACCCGGTCCAACCCGCCCAGACTCCACCCTTGAACTCTTGTGCCTTTCCAAAGCGGACATCAGCTGTCCCCAGAGGAAGCCAGGTCAGGAGGACAGCTGGGTGGACAATGGCACAGGCCCCATGGGCCCTGCAACCACCAGGACCCAGAGCAGGGTGCAGGTTGGCCGCCAAAGGACATTGGCTTCCCAGGGATGGTGAGCTGGGGTGGAGCTGATGGTCAGGTGTGTGGGGTGGTGAGCTGGGTGGGCCTGATGGTCAGGTGTGTGGGGTAGTGAGCTGGGTGGACCTGATGGTCAGGTGTGTGGGGTGGTGAGCTGGGGTGGAGCCGATGGTCAGGTGTGTGGGGTGGTGAGCTGGGGTGGAGCTGATGGTCAGGTGTGTGGGGTGGTGAGCTGGGGTGGAGCTGATGGTCAGGTGTGTGGGGTGGTGAGCTGGGGTGGACCTGATGGTCAGGTGTGTGGGGTGGTGAGCTGGGGTGGACCTGATGGTCAGGTGTGTGGGGTGGTGAGCTGGGGTGGAGTCGATGGTCAGGTGTGTGGGGTGCTGAGCTGGGGTGGAGCTGATGGTCAGGTGTGTGGGGTGGTGCTGGGGTGGACCTGATGGTCAGGTGTGAGGGTTGGTGAGCTGGGGTGGACCTGATGGTCAGGTGTGTAGGGTGGTGAGCTGGGGTGGAGTCGATGGTCAGGTGTGTGAGGTGGTGAGCTGGGGTGGACCTGATGGTCAGGTGTGTAGGGTGGTGAGCTGGGGTGGACCTGATGGTCAGGTGTGTGGGGTGGTGAGCTGGGTGGAGTCAATGGTCAGGTGTGTGGGGTGGTGAGCTGGGGTGGAGCCGATGGTCAGGTGTGTGGGGTGGTGAGCTGGGGTGGAGCCGATGGTCAGGTGTGTACCAGGGTTAGCTAGGCCAGTGACCTATACAACTGACCATCAGCTCCACCCCAGCTCACCACCCCCTTTCTTCTCCTTGCCTGACCTTGGGAGCTAGGATTCTCGGTCCCTTGAAAGTGGACTCCCTCTTGGGCATCCAACCCAGCGGCTTTGGCTGCTGGCTTCCGTGCGTTGGAGGAGCTCTGTCGACGCGCTCTGCCCCTTCAAACTGCTCTGTGCTCCCTTAGAGAACAGTGAAGCCCCTCCTCTTTTCTGGTGGTGAAGGGGCAAATGCTGCTGCTCAGGGATCCCACCACTTTCTGGTTGAGGTGTTCTGGGTTCCTGTCCCCTGACGCCCTGGGCCTCGGGAGGTGGAAGGACCTTCACAGAGGCCACTGGCTCACCTGAGGGCATCAGGGCGAGTCCTGAGCTGACGACTCCTGCCTCATGAAAACGGGATGTGGACACGGGCAAGAGGAGTGGGCGCCCCCATCTGTGCACCCATGGAGAGGCCTCGGGGTCTAGCCTGGGAACCTAGCCACAGAGCACTCCCTGTGGTGAGGCAGTGTGAAGGTGAGAGAGGAACCTGCTCCTGTCCTGGGTCTCCTTGGGGACGGGGGTGTCTCTGGTTCCTCAGGTGGGCTCCTGGATGGGCTGGTCACCACAACCCCAAGTCAGGGTCGAGGCTAGAGCTTTGGGCACCCACTCTGGGGAAGCAGCGGGCTGCAGGGCATTGAGGCCTGTGCAGAAGACCGTGGGGCTCAGAGCTCCTCCCTGCTGGTGAGCTCCAAGTGCCAGGAGGGGGCACCCCAGGTCCACGGAGAGAAGCGCCGGCTGCCTCTGGGGGGAGGCCCAGCCACAGACAAGGCACCTGCCCCTTCCACACTTGCTTCTCGGGCAAGAAAGCCGGGCCTGGCCGACCTGAAACACCATGTGGCAAGAAGACAGCAGGGCATCAGGGTCTTGCTACTTGTGGCTGCCTTCCAACCAGAGCTTCCATGTTCGGAGCTCTAAGATTCAGAAAGCGTCCTGCCACGACGTCAGGGTGACGCCAGGGCGCGTTTCACCCGCCGGGCGCCTGGGGTGGAGAATCCCGGGGCACCAACACACACCACAGAGCCACCTGGGAAGCACCCGACCGCCGAGCTACAGGGATCCGCGCCTCTGCCTTCTGGAGGGCCACTGCTGCACACGGAGAGAAATATCTCTAGTTTCCAAAGCTGTATCAGGCAAAACGACCTTGTCAGACCCTGCCACAGACCACTCCTCAGACCCTGCCAGGGACCCGTCTCCCCAGGGCCTGTCACAGAGCATCCCCTCACCTCGGAATCACACGACCCAGACCTGCCCACTGGTGGCTTGCAGGCAGCAGGCCCTCAGGTCTGGTCTGCTCAGGGTGTTGGACCACCAAGGCGTGGCCATGTGGGGGTGAGCACGGCCTCACCCCCAGGGCAGCTGGGGCAGGGAAGCCCTGGGACCTCTCGGCGGATCCACACCCCTGGCTCTCAGGAGCGCCCAGGACAGAGCTTCTGGGTGGCGGGCAGGGCCTGCTGAACTGCTTCAAACCCTCCCTTTCCAGGGGTGGGCTGCATGTGCCCGCTTGCACCAGGCCCATCTGTGGCTTTAGCATGGGCTGCGGGCATGCGGTGGACCCTCTGCTCTGCTCTTCCCAGTGCTGCCCCTTGCGTCTCCACACGGATTTTGGAACTGGCTCCTGGGCGTCCTGAAGGATCGCTGCCGGCTTGAGCCTGGGGCCTAGCTGCTCTCGCGGTTTGGAGTGGCAGCACCCCCAGGCCCTGGTCTCCCAGCTCGGGACGGGCAAACCTCCCCAGAGGCCCCGCAGCTGGCGGGCTCCCCCTGGTCATTCCTGAGGAGCCTCGGGATGTCATTTTAAATGGTGCTTTTCTGTCCTGGATTGCTGCCGCTCAACGGCGCAGATGCACTGACAGCCACGATACCCACGTTACTGGCACTCTATCTGCTCTGAGCTAAGTTCACTTAGGCTGCAGTCTTTCTGCAGATTCTTGACACACAGTCTTGTTCGCAGCTAAAAGTCTTCAAACTTTTAAAGTGCTTGGATATCTTTTACTTTTAAAAAGGAGGCCCCTCCAGACCCAAAGGCCACCCATTCTGTACTCCCGTTAAGAACCAAACTCGCAGGTCTTCCTGCCTCCGCCTGGCTGGCTCTTCCATTCTCTGGGACTCCACCACCAGAGGGACCCTCCTCCCGGGTCCCCATGCTCTGCCCCCGTGAGCCCGCAGCTCCTACTCAGGCTGATCCTCTCTCGCCGGTCTGAGCCAGCTGCCGCCCCTTACGCAGGTCCTTCCCCGGGCTCTGGACGCAGTCCTGTGCCGGGGCGCCCACAGCCCTCACCTGCTGCTCTGGCCCAGGGGACTGCAGCACTGCCCCACCCGTCCCCTCTTCGCGCCTGGGCCAGGCGCGGCGCTCAGCTCCGACCTCTGCAGTGGTCTCGAGAGCGGGAGGCCACGCCCACCCCGCGCGGCCCCGCCCACCGCCCCGCGTCCCTCCGGGTGCTAGGCAACCGCCGGTCGGCAGGGCCGCCCGACTGACCACTGACTTTAGGTAGCTAGCGGCGCGGCATCATGGACCTGGTCATCACGCAGGAGCTGGCCCGCGCTGAGAGCCACCAAGGTGGGCTCGCCCCGGCCTCCAGGAAACCCGGGACCCCAGCCCTGAGAGGGGAGGACCCCGCCCCGGGAGGCCCCGACCCCGACCTTGCACCTGGAAAGTCCGGGAAAAGGCCCCCAGGAGGGGAAGACCCCCGACCCTGATCCCGGCCCAAGAGACCCCCGGACAGGCGCCCTGGAAGATGAAGGGCGTTGAGGGCTGCGTTGGGGCCGGAGTCCAGGGCTTCCTCCCTGTCCCAAGTAGTGGCTGCCCTTTCTCATCCCTGTCCCTGACTGCAGAGTCCAGGGCTTCCTCCCTGTCCCAAGTAGTGGCTGCCCTTTCTCATCCCTGTCCCTGACTGCGGAGTCCAGGGTTTCCTCCCTGTCCCAAGTAGTGGCTGCCTTTCTCATCCCTGTCCCTGACTGCGAAGCTGGGGAGGCTTCTGGGCAGCCTGTCCAGGGTTCCAGGGAACATGTCACCGCGTGTCACAGGGACAGGCTAGGGGACCACAGGCGGGCCTGGCCCGGGCTGTGCCTCTCCAGACCTCACCTTCCTCCGCTGACACTCTGCCCTGCAGACCAGGCGGCCCTGAAGCGAGCCTATGAGCTCATCAAGTCCGCCAACATGGGGAAGTCGGAGTTCGACCCGTTGGAGAGCTTCAGCCCCGACCTGTTCGTGCTGTGTGCAGAGCAGGCCCTCAAGGTGACTGGCTCCAGGGACCTGCGCCCCACCCCCAGCAGCGCAGGGGGTGGGGAGGGCTCTGGGCTCACAAGACGCAGAGGCTGGTGGGCGGTCCTGGGGGCGGAACCTCGCTGGGCCCGCCCTGATTGCCGGGTCTGCAGTCAAGGCTTTGCCACCCAAAGAGCGTCCTCTTGCAGATGGGGCAGCCAGAGGTGAGCGAGGACTGCATCCAGATGTACTTCAAGGTGAAGGGACCAGTCACCCAGTTTCTGGGCCGAGCGCACCTGTGCAGAGCCCAGCTGTGTGCCCCCAAGTCATCAGACAACCTGGTGAGAAGGCTGGTGCTGGGCAGGCTAGACCCTGCTGCGGGGCTTGAGCAGAGAGTGCGGGGCTTGAGCAGAATGGTGAAGTCCCCAAATTCGTTTTCACAGTGACATGCGATGCCCAGGGTTTTCTCAGGTCTCTGGTCATGTGTGTGACCCTTTGACCCCTGCGTGGTAGTGTTGTGGTCTTTCGCCTTCTGCCCCTGCAGCTGTCCCTGAGCTGGGCAAGGGGAGCTTGGGGAGGGCAGAGACCCAGCCAATGTGGCTTCCCGTCTTGCCAGGCCATTATGGGGAGAGGGTGTTCACAGAAGTGACCTGAACAGTGACCGGTTAGATTGAACTGAGCGTGCTTTACTTCATTTCAGGAGGAATTTGAAAATTGCGTAACTCAGTACATGAAGGCTATAAACTTTGCAAAAGGAGAGCCCAGGTAGGCAAGCTTCAACCCTGTTTCCAGTGGATGGTATGAAGACTACGGCCAGAGCTCCCTGCCTGACATGGCTTATTTGAACCGTGGGGTTTCCTCAGCACTCCTTGGGTGTCAGTGGATCCACGGTGGTGGGCACATCTTAGCAGGTGCAGCTGCTCTGTTCCTAGAAACCCCCACAGACCGCGCGATGTTCTGTAGTTTCCGTGATCCACACGGGTCCGGTCAGAGTATGATCTCTGTGGCCTCCCTCTGACAGGTGCCCTTGGCTGCTGAGGTCACCCTCTGTGTCCTCCCAGTGGGCTGACCATCTGTGTCCCTGGACACTTGAGTCCCCAGTTCCTACTCTGTCAGTGCTTTCTCATCACTAGTAAGGGTGGTTTTGAAACCTGAGCTTGCACACACTGGAATACTCACAGTAAGCGCGTCAGGGCCAAGCGGATTCCTGGGCATCTTCCAGGTCAGGCAGGAGGGCAGCACTTCCAGGAAGCCTTCCAAGCCCCTCCCTCCTTGCTCACTGGTATATTTCCTTGGGGTTGTTCAATTTGTGGAATGACTCAAAGAAAGGAGCCCTGTGCAAACTCACAAGCCATGGCTGGGGTTCACTGTGGGCCGAACCACGGCTCCCTCACAGCGGGGCTGCCAGCCTGCCCCAGGGATGGCTCTGCATCCTGGTGCTCCTGATGGACCACTGCCATCAGCTGGAGGCAGGGAGGCCTCTTCTCCCAGAAGAGCCCAGGGGAACCGTAGCCCCTCGTGTGCGCCCTGCTGCTCAGACTCCCTCTCCCGGCCACAGGTACTACTTCCTGGTGTACAACGCCTCTGTGCTGTACTGGCACATGGTGAGGCCATTCCTCAAGCCTGGATGCCACCAGTACGTGATCCCCAGCCTCTCCCAAATCGTCAGCGTGTTAAACCAGACGGAGGAAGAGGACAAGGAGTGGCGGGCAGAGCTGATGCTGTGAGTCAGGTGCCCAGGCCACCCCCCCCCTCCTGCTGTGACTGCCTCCCAGCCTGTGGGAACCCTGCTTTCCCTTCCACGGTCAGGACTGGGTCGGTGTCTCGTTAGGGTAGAAATCTGTGGGTGAGTTGCTGGGGGTGTTTCCGCAGAAAACAGAGAGGCGCGTGAGACTCAAAGTCGAGGCAATGTGGTCATGGATTCCAAGCCCTATTGTGGTGGATTCTTAGTGTGGGGGGGCCTTTGCACAAATACCTGAGCCAGAAGAGCCTGTGCATCCCACCAGGCAGGAGGGGCAGCACGGTGGGGACAGACAGGCACACGTCCTGGTCTGAGGAGCCATAGGGGCAGACGGTCAGCAAAGCCTGACCAGCACGCCAGCTGGACAGAAACAGGGTTTATCTGGGGTGACTGGGCAGTTGTGGCCTCAAGGGTCCCACCTGTGCTGATTGTGGAGATCCCCACTCAAGTCCAAGTCCAGTGCCTGTGGGTTAGCGGCTCCCACTTGGGGCCATTGGCGGAAACTTGAAAACAGTAAATACAGACAAGATCTTTCTTTTTATAATGTCATTTTAAAAAGGCCTAGGCAATTAAAATGCCAGGAGCTCCCAGCTCCCTTGTGAGGGTGACTGCTCTCTCTCCTGTGGCTCTTCCTGGTGAGCCTCAGCCGGGAGAGGGAGCTTGTGAGGGGCACAGCTGCGGGTGGCTGAGCCAGTCCCCAGGCACCTGCAGAAGCAACTTCCGGAGTTCAGTGCCCACACCTTCTGTGACCCAGGGAGCTTCTTGAGTGTTACCTGCAAGCTGGGAAAAAGGAGGAGGCGGCCAAGTTCTGCTCCACGGCAGCACCCTTCATAAAAGCCCGGGTGCCCCAGAAGTATCAGCAGATGTACTCGGTCATGGTAAGTTGACATAGTTAAACACAGGCCTCAGCAGTGATCTCCCTGAAATTCATCCTTCAGAGAACTGCCTAAAAGCCAGGAACGAGGCCATTAATTAGGGCATGGGAACCTAGGTGCACACCTGAGCCAAGCGAAGATGTGAGAAGCCGCCTTTCATCTGAGAGCAGACGTCCAGGCCCAGTATCCTTTTAAAACAAAACAGGATCTTTGCCTTCATTATTTCTCTTTAAATATTCCTTTGGTAACATCATAGAACTTTTTTAAGTTAACCAAAATTTTTTTTTTTTTTTTTTGTGGTGCTGGGGATCGAACCCAGGGCCTTGTGCATGCAAGGCATGCACTCTACTGACTGAGCTATCTCCCCAGCCCCAAAAATTTGTAAAGGTGCAAGTAATTACTTCAGGATTATGTCCCCACTGCAGTAATTTTTATATTATTCATTGGCTATTAATTTTCAGGTATAAGGATCACCTTAAGTTATACATGAAAAGCTATAAAACTTTTATGAGAAAATACATCTTAATTGATTTTACAGGAAGAATAAAATAGTAATATCTATGCACACCTCTGAATCGCTGCCTAATTACCTGCTTGGGTCCAAGCTAATATTCTGTCCCATCTTACGACAGGTTCGTCATGAATTAATGGACGAGCTTCAGTTAAAGATGGAAAGGAAACATTCCATTAGCCTGTCAGTGTCTTTCCACATTAACTCCCTCAAGGCGTGAGTAGTCCTGGGGCAGCAAAGGTGGGTTTCCCAGGGCTGCGCTCAGAAGCCGGCCCCTCTGGCGGGGAGCCCTGTGTCACGGGAGCTGGAGGAGGCGGAGCCCAGGGACGCCTGCGGAGGACAGTGGGGCCCAGGGTGTGCCCGGGAGTGCAGGGCAGAGGAGAGCGGCTCCCAAGGGAGGCTGGCCCCGTTCCGGGGAGGAGGAAGGGCCCTGGTTTCCATGCCGATGGTCTTCAGTGCAGTACTGCTCTGCTATGGCCGCCTGGGCAGGTTTTCTGGGGTGTTTTTTTCAGTGTCGTAGGAGAAATGACTCGCACAAGGTAGGAAAGATGGGGAGCGAGGACCTTTCTGGGGTGGTGGGGAGAGAGCAGGCGGGACATGTTGGGCCTGTGTCACGGGAACAGGTTCACAGACTTAACGTCTCCTTAGAATAACTTTAGCACAGCTGTGAGGATGTTCTTTCCTCTCGGATTTAACTCTAGAAAGCTGGATAAAAATGACTTACCAGAAGACGCCTGTTCGATTCTGAAGAGGGCCTACAGACAGTTAGGTCTGTACAACCTCCAGCGCTTTCCCGCAGTCAGAGAAGAAAAGTGAGTGCTGTGTTTCCAGTGCGTGGTCTCTGTGGTCTCCGTACAAGGTAGCAAGTACTGGAAAACGTGGAAAGATACCGAGCAAGCAGGCAGGAGCGCCTGCCAGCACAGCAGCGAGACGTGGTGCGTCTCCCCCTGGTCTTTCTTGAGGTTTGTGTTGTGCGCTTGGGATGTGTGACTTCACGTCCCACTCGGCAACATCAGAGTGACGCGGGGGGAGAACACGCGATCCACACACGCAGGGCACATCTTTCCTGAGCCCACCAGGGCTTTCTGGAACCTTCTGAGACGTGTCCAGGGACAACTCCCAGGAGAGGTGCTGAGCCTGGGCAGCCCTGGGGCTCTGGAAACTTCTCCCCACCAGGGGCAGGTGGCAGGGTCTGGCCTACCACCCCTGCAGTGGTTGGTGGCCTCCTGATTAGCTCTTTGAGCGTAAGGCAAGTGGGGTCCTGTTAACATGGGGCTGACAGTCCCAGCTGCCTGGTTCAATCTGCACGGGTCTCATCACCAGCACGCCTGGCTCTTCAGCCTGCCGGGGCCTTTGAGCCTCCTCCTTTGAGATCGTCCTGGGAGATCCCCCCTAACGTAGGGAGTGTCCTGGCCTTTGCTTGGAGCAATCCTCTGGGTGTTTTTGCAGTTTGCCACGTGAAGGTGTCGCTACGGTGTGTGGGCCTGTGTTCCCCAGGAGGGGGCGCCCAAGGCTCGGCCCACCCTGCAACTGTGTCTAGGTGGAGGAAGTTCTCTGAGGCGCGCTGAGTGAGGGTGGGACTGCGTCCATGACTGCTCCCCATAGGAAGAGGAACGTCCAGACGGCTCCGGCACATGGCCCTGGGGAACAGAGCCCGGGTCGTACTAGTGGTTGGTGGCTGTGTGACAAATGACCACCACTGCGACTTAAAAGAAGGCGCATTTGCCCTCTGGCTGTGCCCATGGGGCAGGAGTCCCGCTCAGCCAAGAGCAGGACGCTGGACACCTCGGGTCTTGGGGCCAGACAGAGGAGCAGGACACCCAGCCCACTGGTGCTAGCAGCTCTTAGTGCCCACGGACACGGGGCTGCAAGCCATTGCGTGGGAGGCAGCAAGGGAGAGTCAGCTAGAGCGCGGGGTCAGTGCTGTAGTCAGCGTGTTCCACGCTGCGACTAGAGGACCTGACCAGAACAATTTTAAGGAGAAAACATTTATTTGAGGGCTTGTGGTTTCAGAGGTCTTAGTCCACTGAAGGCTGTCTCCATTCCTGGACTTGAGGTGAGGCTGAACATCATGGCAGGAGAGGGTGGCAGAGGGAAGCAGCTCACAGTGATCAGGAAGCAGCTGGAAACTCCACTCTCCAGATAGAAAGTACATACCCAAAGCCGTGCCCCAATGCCCACCTCCTTCAGCCCACCCCACCTGGCCCCAGTTACCACTCAGTAATCCCTTCAGGGGAGTAATTCACTGGCTGGGCTGAGACTCTCACAACCCAGTCCTTTCTCCTCTGAACCTTTCTGCACTCTCTCACATGTGAGCTTTTGGGGACACCCCACCTCCAAACCAGAACTCAGTGTGCTGTACAGCCCAGCAAAGACATCAGGGTCATCAGGAGGGTGCGCTGGAGAGTCCTGTACAGCCCAGCAAAGACATCAGGGTCATCAGGAGGGTGCACTGGAGGCAGGACCAAGTCCTGCAGGCCCTGCTGCAGGAGGTGGGCAGAGCAGAGGGATGAAGTGCCCTCTGCAGGCCATTCGTACTGGGCCAGGTCTGCAGTGGCTCCTCAGGAGGAACCTGTGCACACGGACACAGGGACCCCTGTGGAGTGCATCCCAGGAAGGACGTCCACGGGGCCTTGGATGGTGTGGGCTGCCCCTTCCTGAGGGTCTCTCATGGTGCCCCCAGGAGGTTCTGGGGGTGGGGTCTGAGGCGCTGGGTGCTTTGTGCCATGCTGTCCGCCCCTTCCCCTACTCTGAAGTTGTTGGTCTTAAACATTTGTAGGCTTGCTTTCCCTTTGTTAATTTCCCGTTCATTTTGGGATGTTTTAAAAGTGGGGTACGAAGAGCCTGTGTCTGACTCCAGGAGCTTTTGGCGTTAAGGCGTGAACCCTCCACTTCCACGTCATCACCAATTGCCCCAGCTTCCTGCTCCCTCTTTTAATAATGTCTTTATGTACAAAAGCGTTGTACGTAAGATGAGAATGATTCAGGCTATTATTCCTGCCAGTCCTGGGTCAGACGCTGTTGGGGCCTTGGTGCTGGTGTTCCCAGCTGCTTCCCGGAGGCCCAGGACTGGTGCTCAGAGGGACTCGAAGGTGGCCTTGCTGTGGCCAGCCCTCCTCCTGTGCACCGGTGCCAGTGAGGAAGGGTCTCCTCCCCAGCATGGTCCTGGCCTGCTGCGTGTGGACTGCAGTGTAGCCAGACTGTGCCAGCTGTGGCCAGGGCAGGCTCCCTGGGGTCAGCCTGTGACCTGTGTCCTACTGCCGTCCTTGGGGGAGCTGTGCTGGGACTCACTCTCACCACCAGCACAGCCCTCGGGGTGTCGGTCCTTCCCTGCAGCTCAGGGAGCCACAAAGGCCTCTGGACACCCGGGGGACCTGCTGGGGCCTCCCCCTGGGCTTGCGTGCCTGCAGTTCTGGGCAGGGGGAATCCACTCTGTTCGTTCAGAACCAGTATGGCTATTGAAAACCAGTGGTTGACCCTTCACGGTTTTTCTGCCTGTGTGGCAGGAGCTCGAGGGGACGTAGGCTGGGGGTCAGGAGGCCAGGCCTTTGGAGGCCCTGTGCCTCAGCAGGGGAGAACGGGCTGTGCCTCCAGCAGTGCAGGCTGGAGAAGAAGCTGGTAACACGCCTTCCCAGGCCGAGTGTTATATTTACAGGTCATCCTGCAGTGTCCCCAGAAGGTAGAAGAGGGAGGACTTGTTCCCAGGGTCCCTGCTGGGGTGCTGCTGGCGTCCGTGGGCAGCCCACAGTGCCAGACGCAACACAGAGCAGCAGGTCCAGACGGTCGGCACGAGGCCCCTCTGCTCCCCTTCCTGACGGAAGCCTTGAACAAGGGCCAGCCTCCTCCAGAGCTGTGTGCTGTCCGTACTTTCCACAGATCCGGCAGCAGCCTGGGCTTACCAGGAAGACTGGGAGGGTGACCGCGGGCGCCCCTGGTGTCCTTGACCCTGGGAGGGAGGGCTCTGCTCCAGCAGCCCGGGCGTCCTCCTGGCAGCCCCCCCTCCACGCCTGCCCCTGGCCTGCCGTGCGGAGGTGACCGCACCTGAGGTGAGGCTGAGTGGGGAGCGTGTGACAGCAGGTGGCCTTGCTGCAGGGCTGCGCCTGACTGAAGACCTGGTAGAGGCTGCACTCGGCCGCTCCCCGTGGAGAGCAGCCCGGCCGCGGCAGGCTGGCCAGCCTCTGCAGGACTCACCGTCAGCTGTTTGTGTCTGTTGTTTTGTTCCTTATCTTGCTTGGACCCTGGCTCTGCGGGGACAGGGCTGGCCATCTACCTGACCATGGGCATACCCAGCCCCGTTTAACTGGTGCCCGTCTGTTTCTTTCCAGAATGCTTTTGCTTTTCGAATTAGCTCATTTCTCTCTGACCTTGAAATGCGAGGAGATCACCTCTGACTGCCTCTCGGACCTGAAGAAAATGGACAGCAAAGTGAGTGCAGTGGCTTCGAGGGGTCGCCGACGGGGTTGCTGCGCGGGGGGCCCAGGGTCCTACAGCCCTCACACTCTGACATGCCACGCACAACGCATCTCCATTCTGTCCCTGCCAGGGACCATCACAGAGGGTCATGGGAACATTTGTTCCCAACCCTTTTTCTGCGTTTAGAATTTTCCCAAGTAAGTTCACTGATGTAGATTCCAGAGAATTCTCACCACCGAGGTCCTTGGATACGTGTGACAACATTGCCCCCCAGGGGAAGTCTCAGAGTGTGCTCCCCACGTGGTGTCTGCCTCCAGCTGTGTGGGAGGCCTGTCTGCAGAGTGGGCGCATGTCCAGCCGCCCGAGAGTTCCTCCACGCAGGATGGACAAGGGAGAGGACAGCCCTGCAGGGGGGCTTCCTGCCGTCCTCCTGAGCTCAGGCTGCAGCCTGGTCCTGAGTTACCTTGAGTGAGACCCCCTTGGCCTCAGGAGTTTACCTGCAGCAGATGAAGGAAACACCCCCTTTAGCAAAGGGGAAGTTGGCCGTTCTCCTGGCTGCAGTGATCTGGAAATGGCTTTTGAAAAGGGGATAAGGCTTCCTGTGGACCTGACCGCTGGGTCCACCCGGGCAGGACCAGCCTGGAGGAGGGCCGTGAGCAGCTCAGCCTGGGATGCGCTGCTCTTGAAGTGCTTTGCCGAGTTCTCTTGTGGGCTCCATGCCTGTCTTCTGGATTTCCGTGCTGCAGGGGCCCAGACTCAGCATTGCCATCCACGCTGGGCACCCGAGCTCCACCCGCACCGACGAGGAGCCCTCCTGTGTCCTCAGAGCCTCTCAGAACTGGACCCCAGGCTTTGAGCACAGAGAGGTGAGATGCAGGGACAGCGTCTCTGGGGTCAGTTGCTGCAGAAGCCCAGGTGGCGACAGGGCAGCTCGCAGGTCCTGTGCCCGCAGGCGTGCTGCCCGGCCCTGGCTTCTCTCCCGGATCCCTGCTCCACCGCCCCAGCCAGGCTGTGCTGTGTCTGCAGAAGGACTGAAGGGTGGGAGCCGTTCCCATTCTCACCAGCCAGGAACCGAAGCTCGAGATCCTGAGGCTCAGAGGCATCTGTCTCAGCAGCGAAGGAGTTATCCCAGGCTGCTCACCGCGCTGGCCCTGCCTAGCAAAACTGGAACATGAAAATGAAGGAACAAACCTTTTCCTCATTAATGTGATTGAATACCAAGGACAAATCTCAAAGTCACAGGAATACAAAAGTCTACAGCACCCAATAAAGTAAAATTGACAATGTCTGGCATCCCGTAAAAGTTGCCAGGCACCCAAAAAGGAAAAGGAGGAGAAACACCAATCAAAAAAACTCAACCAAGAAACTTCACAGATTGGTTGACCCAGACGCTGAAACAGTTATAATTGTATTCCGGATGCTCAAGAAGATAAAAACTTTAAACTTTTAAGTTAAATAGGACCAAGGAAGATAATTCAAACTCCCAAACACAATCTCTAGAGCTGAAAAACTACTCTGTCTCAAATGAAGCTACACTGGATAGAGTTGAAACAGTTAGACATTTTAGAATAAAAGATGAGCAAACCTGAAGATTCTGCAAGGGACACTCCAGAGGGAAACTCAGGAAGGAGAGAGGTGGAGAAGAAAGTGTGGGTCATGTGCAGCTTCCTGCAGAGTGGTAAATATGCTGCAGATCCCTGAAGGGCAGCAACAAGGGCAGCAGGAGTGGACGGGCTAATGGGCAAAACTGCTGAATCTGATAATCTTCAAAAGGTAAGCGAAAGACATCATGTGTTGAGGAGCTCACGTCGACGGCAGCAGATTTTGTGCTGCAAGCAATGAAACTGGAAGTCAGACATCGCCTCTAAACTGGAAGTCAGAGATCGTCTCTACAGACAAAGAGAGGGTATTCACCCTGAAACCTGCACCCAGAAGAAAGGCACTCACCCTGAAACCTGCACCCAGAGGAAAGGCACTCACCCTGAAACCTGCACCCAGAGGAAAGGCACTCACCCTGAAACCTGCACCCAGAGGAAAGGCACTCACCCTGAAACCTGCACCCAGGGAACCTGCACCCAGGGAAAGGCACTCACCCTGAAACCTGCACCCAGAGGAAAGGCACTCACCCTGAAAACCTGCACCCAGAGGAAAGACATTCACCCCTGAAACCCTGCACCCAGGGAAAGGCACTCACCCTGAAACCTGCACCCAGGGAAAGAAACTCACCCTGAAACCTGCACCCAGGGAAAGGCATTCACCCTGAAACCTGCACCCAGGGAAAAGAACTCACCCTGAAACCTGCACCCAGAGGAAAGGCATTCACCCTGAAACCTGCACCCAGAGGAAAGGCACTCACCCTGAAACCTGCACCCAGAGGAAAGGCACTCACCCTGAAACCTGCACCCAGAGGAAAGGCACTCACCCTGAAAACCTGCACCCCAGAGGCACTCACCCTGAAACCTGCACCCAGGGAAAGGCACTCACCCTGAAACCTGCACCCAGAGGAAAGGCACTCACCCTGAAACCTGCACCCAGAGGAAAGACATTCACCCTGAAACCTGCACCAGGGAAAGGCACTCACCCTGAAACCTGCACCCAGAGGAAAGGCACTCACCCTGAACCTGCACCCAGAGGAAAGGCACTCACCCTGAAACCTGCACCCAGGGAAAGGCACTCACCCTGAAACCTGCACCCAGGGAAAGGCACTCACCCTGAAACCTGCACCCAGGGAAAATGTCTTCAACCAAAAGCAGAGATTCTTAAGATTTATTAAAATAACAGAAGCGGAAAGAGTTTGTCTGCCTCTTACAGAGACTAAAGGAAGTTCTTCAGTCGGCAAGAAGATGGTACCTGAAGGCTAGATGGGTCTATGCCGGACAAGGACAGGCGGGAGGGGAGCGGGCCGTCTGAGCAGGACAGCGTGGCTGTCCCATGGGGGTCTAGACCTGCCTGTGGCAGCCAGGCAGGGGGGGACTGTGCCGGCCAGAGTACCAGTGCTGCACACCCGGGGCCGACTCTGCAGAGCCCTGTGTGCACACACTTCCTGAGGCAGCCACCAGAAAGAGGCACAGCTGGGGACCCAGCAGTCGGGTGGAATGGAACCACAAAGGGCACTCGGTGGATTTCCCCAAGACAGAGAGAACGCAGAGTCAAGGAAAGGAGGGACAAGAAGGAATGCGTCCCCGGAAGCATTCCTTGTGAGTCATGTTAAGTGCGAATGGCCATATGCCCAGTTACAAGGCCAGTACTACCACCTGGGGAGAGCAGGTCCCGCCCATGCTGCTGCAGGAAGCCCACGTCCAGTGTGGGAGGCAGGCAGGCTCTGACCAGCACACGACACCTGTGGACGCTGGATGTCACCGTAAGTGGTGAGAAACTGCTGACCACAGAGAGAAAGGGGGACAGGAGACAGTCCTCCATGCTTACACACCCGTCACACCTGCAGCGTGAACGCAGGGGACTGACAGGCCTGTGGGGACAGACAGGCTTTGGTGCCACAATCCTGGCTGGGCTGGCCGAGTCCTCTTGGCAGTACACGCGCAGGCGAGTGCAGGTCAGGACTTTGCCTTTGGGAGCGTGCTCAGGTCCCGGTGCCTTGGCTGTCTGGTGGTCTCCTCTGCGGGCCTCCAGCGGGCACGCTGGTGGTGGTGTGAGAGGTCTCGAGGTTGGTGCACGAGGGGGCCTTCCCCAGGTTCCCTCAGGTGGCGCCGTTTCTTACAGGACCCTGGGAAGCTGATCGAGATCGAGTGTCTGGAGTGTGAACTCGAAGCCTCCAGACTTGAGAATAAAGTTAGAGTCTACCTCCGGACAGCTGTCGAGGTAAAGCCCGGGCCGGAGTCTCGGTGCCCGCGCTCCGACCTTCAGCCCCCGGGGAGAGCCGGGTTTGGGCCAGTGTGGAGGGCACCCGTGCTCACTGCCCTGGCTCTGCACCGGCACCCAGGTCAGGGGCTGCCCAGCTGTGCCTCACCTCCTCCCCGGGAGTGGGGAGGGCCCAGCCTCGCTGTCCAGTGTTGCGCCTGGATGTGCTGAGCTTCCAAAGCTGGTCTTCCTCCCTACACCAAGGTCTGGGACACACCAACCCTGGCAGGGTCCCCCGTGGCCCCAGGGCCCCCTTGTCCTCCCATGCAAGTTGGGGACTGGGACGTGACCTCCTAGACTCTGAGCTCATGTGGCCTACCTAGAGCTGCCACGTCCCCACGCGGGCTTGCCAGGCCACAGCTGTCCTGGAGGGGCAGAGCCCAGGGTGGGTCTTCAGAGAATGCGCTGCAGGGTCAGCAGAGGGCCCTGGGCACACCTCGCTGCCAGGCAGGCCTGGTTCCTTACCCTCTGCCTGTGCATCTGCCTGGCACAGTTGAGCTCCTTGAGGCACAAGGTCAACATTGGTCGACTGCCACATGCTGGGGACTGGCGTGTGGGCCAGCTGTGAGTGCCCACAGGTCACGGTGACTCAGGCGAGGCTGCACGTGTGGCCTGTGGCCTGCACAGCTGTGCCCCACACCCACCTAGGGGACCTCAGGGTGCAGCTTCCATTTGTGAGGCTCTGACTGGCTTTCTGCAGCCAGGACGGGGTCATGAGGCCACAGAGTGGACTCTGCCCTCAGCTCAGAGCAGGTGAGGGCATGGCCTCCGGGGACTGGAAGGCACAGGCTGGGGGACCTGGCCCAGCGGGGTCTGCGGAAGGCTCAGAGCTTCTGCTTACACCTGATCCCGCACCCCCGACCCCCTGGACCTCAGCCCTCCCACGCCGGCCCTCCCAGGTCGTGCCAGGATGGGCCTGGCAAGGGCCCCAGGCTCATGACCTTCACAGAATCACTCGCTGTCCCCCAGGCCCAGCTGAGCATTGTCAACAGGCTGGACGTGGTGCTGCAGCGTGCTGTCCGCCTGGGTGACCCCCGGGCCATCCATGTGGTGTGCACCACTCAGTGGAATGCCTGCCTGCCCCTGCTGCAGCGCAGCCTGCGGCACCACCTGCGGAAGCCACTGACCGCTGTGGCAGAGATCCTGGAGAAGGTGGACAGGTGGGCTGGGCTGGTCCTGGGACGTGGCCCCTGGTGGGTGGGGGTGGAGGCTCCTGCCTGGGCCTCATGGGGGGAGCTGTCTCTGGAGTGGGGCCAGGAGGAGCGCCTCCTTCCTGAGGCCTAGTGTCCATGGTATGAGTAGTGGACACTCTCCCCGTCCACCTTGTGTGAGTCAGCTTTTCTGTGGCTGTGACCAAAAGACCTGATGAGAGCATGGTTTCAGAGGTTCAGTCCACTGAAGGCCACTGCGCAGCTCTGGGCCGGAGCGGGGCAGATGGTCACGGTGGAAGAGTGGAGGAGGAAGGCCGCTCAGGAGAGCCAGGGAGCAGAGGGCGCTCTCACCAGGGCAGGCCAGGACCCGCCCCTGCATCCAGAGCCACCTGCAGAGTCACCAGCCAGGCCATCCACTTGGGTGGGTCCATCCACTGACCAGGTCAAGGCTCTCACTGCCCAGTCAGGTCACCTCTGAGCTTCCTTGCACTGTGTCACCCATGAGCTTTGGGGCCATCGCCTGCCTAGATTACAACACAGCTCCTGAGGACACTGTGGGGACCCGTGGAGGGACGCAGGTGGGGATCGGTCACTTGTGGGAAGGGGACTCGGACGCATCTCCTGGCAGCTGTGGCGATGGCAGGCACGTCCTGCTGCCCACACAGCCTGGGCGCGTCCGGGAGCGCCTCCTCCTCAAGCCGGGGCGTAGTCCCTCCTCAGAAGGCTGGCCATCGCTGGGTGTGCACTGCCTCTGCAGTGGACACTTTCACGCCCCTCAGGTCAGTGGGGAGTGTCTTTCACACGCTTGTGGACACTCGCTGGTCCCCTCATGACCAGCTGCACAAAACTCCTGTCTGCCAGGTTTATCGCCAGGGGATGAGCTGGAGGTGGTCTTAACCATCCCTGTCCAGAGATCGCGCCGCTCACAGTGCTCGCCTTCTGTGTTTGCTGGAGCCCACGGACAACGCCCCGGGCCCTGCCGCTTGTGTCCTGGGGAGGCCCTGTGCACTGCCGCCCAGCTGGAAGCCCAGGGGGAGGCTTCCCACCCTCGCCAGCATGCCTCTCAGACGGCAGATGGCTGAGTCTTGCTCTTCCGTCCGAACGTTGCTCTCCTTATTTCAGTTCTTTCTGGGGCTCTCTCGGAGCCTCAGGGGTGTGGATGGAGCCTGCCACAGCTCTGGGAGCCGAGGGCCTTCCTCTCCTCCTGCAGGGCCTGGCCGCCCTCGGGCTCGCTGGGCTCGCTGTCCCAGCTCCACTGCTGTCTGCTCTTCTGACCAGGTGATTTCCATGGCTGTCTCAGCCCCACGGGCTCCTTTCCCACCTCCCAGATCTGCTGCCTTGCCCCAGGAGCTGTCTTCGCTTGGTTCAGTTTCAGACTCAGCGCGTCCATGTTTTCAGTTCCGTTTCTCTTGTGAGATTCTTGACCGGTTCACATGCGTCCTGCTGCCCTCGAGTCTGGGTGTCTCCCGTGGTACCTGCTTTGCAGGGTGCGTTGCCGCCTGCGCCCTGCGTCGGGTTGCGTGCTTGTGTCCCGTGCAGGTTGGGGGCTTTCCGAGTCTGTAGGGAGCTCGGTGACATGGAGAGCTGTCACGCGTTGCTCTCTTTCTGGAAGAAGTGTGGGACTCTTGGCTGGCAGTTCGATTGTCATGGGGTCGTTTGGCATTTTGCCTGGGAGCGTCTCTGGAGGTCGCGGCGTCCCCAGGCCCATCCTGGTGGGGGTCGTCTGCACACACCTCCTCGAGGTTGGAGTCAGTTTTTGTTGGGGCAGGAGCATGGGAGGGCCTGGCCGCTCACCCGGCCTGCTGACTCGGCCTCCTCAGCTCCGGACCCTGCGGGTCCTTCTGCTCGGCCACCACCCTGCGGGGAGCTGGGCTGTCCTCCACACTTCCTGAGTTTTGCTCCCCTGGGTCGTGATCCTGTGCTGCCTGTTGTCTGTAAGCGCAAAAGGACGGGAAGCAGATCTCAGTGGATTCAGAAAGCCTCCATTCCTTCATGGACTCGGGCGCCGTTGCGACTCATTTTCCTGATGGGAAAGAGGCGGTCAGTTACAGAGGGCATTTTGGTTTTACAGGTACAGCAGTGATGTAACCAGGAAGCTGTGCACGTGCAGCTTTGCCGTCAGGGGCTAGTTGAACAGGGTGAACTTTCCTTTAGGAGGGTGGTTGTGAAAAGGCTCTGTTGTCTGGGGAGATAGGAGTTCAGATCCCAGGGATGCATCCTCGTGTCTTGCCCCTTGGTAGTTGCTGTGCTTCCATTTAGGACTGATGTGCCATGGGGGAAAGTCATGGTTTAGGGCGCTCCCAGGGCTGCTGGGACGTTGATCCTTGGCCACTTTCCCCTCCTCCTCCCAAGCCGCACTTCTGTCCATTTTTCTTCGGGGGCTATGTTGCAGGGGTATTATTTTCCATAACCCTTCAGCATCTGTCCCTAGAAACCACTGCCTCCTGTTCAACGTCTGTCCCTAGAAACCACTGCCTCCTGTGTTTGTGCCACTCGTGGGTGCTGTGGTGGCAGGTGGGCCCTCAGGGGTCACTTCGCCAGCTGGGAGCAGAAGTCCTGAAAACTACTGATCTGCAGGCCTTTCTGCTGCCTGCCCCACCGTGGAGGGTGTGGGCTCTCCACTGCCAAGTCTGCAACTGTGGTTCCTACATTTGTCCCCAGGGTGCCCCCTCTGCAGGACGCCTGGCCACCTTACCAGCCTCCTGAGCTGCCAGCTCTAGAGGAGTCCCCTGGGCAAGTGCTGCTCAGGGCCCCACCTCCTCACCCTCAGCACTGGCCACAGGGGAGGTGCTCGGCTCCCACTGTGCCTGCACCTGCAGGCAGCACCTGAGGACCCTGGTTCCCTGGCTGAAGCACAGCTTCGTCCTGACTGGGACAGGGTCCCTCCAGCCCTTCCCTTGGGGACATCATGGCGCCCTGGCTTCCGTGGGCTGCAGGGCCCCAGCCAACACCACGGGCTGTCTGCTGCTCTGCAGAGCCCCACAGCGTTCCTGTCTCTGAGGGGCCGTGTAGCAGGGCAGCTGTACTTCTGTCCTCAGGGAGAGCCCCAGGGGCCTCGCTCAGCAGTCTATTGAGTGTGTCAAGGCTGCACCTTGGGGCCATGGCTGAGGTGGCCCTCCCTGTGCTGTTGGTGGCAAGGCCTTTGCTCAGACCGAATGCCCGGCCCCACCTGGACCAGCTGCAGCACAGGACTTGGCAGGTGACTGGAGAGTGTCTAGAAGAACCTGCGCAAAGACCACGGACTGGGGCTGGGCCGGGGCTCAGTGGGAGTGCTCACCGAGCATGTGTGAGGCCCTGGGATCGCTTCTCACCACCGCATCTAAATAAATGAGTAAACAATAAAGGTCTGTCGACGTCTAAAAAATGTTAAAGACAGAACGACCGTGGACTGCAGGTTGGGGCCAGGACGGGCAGGGCTGACGTCCAGCACGTGGCGACGGCACGTGCCTCCACAGGAGGGGTCCCGGGTTTGTGCGCCACCTGTGCTTCCTCACAGCAGCCCCCGCAGGTGGCCCCGCTGCCCCTGCTGCTCCCCCAGGAGCCTGGGCCTGGCGGCTCTTGCCAGCTGGCTTGGAGGTCCCCCGTCTGCAGTGCTCACCCCTCTGCCCTTCCTGAGCCCTCGGGGTGAGGCTGAGTATGACTGGAAGGAGGCTGAGGAGCCAGGGTCCTGGGCGGTCATGCTGTTCCCTGCCCTGCGCTGAGCGTGGAACAAGCCTTGCATGCCTGCAGGGCAGCCCGCTGACACCCCTGACCATGGCCACCTCCTCCCCAGCCTCATGACTCTGCTCCGCTGCCAAGTGCACATGGAGATGGCAAATATCGAGGAGGATGAGGACCGGATGGAGCCTGCCATGGAGCACCTGCAGAAGGCCATGCAGCTGGATACCCTGGGCCTCTACCAGGACAGTCTCAAGATGGCCTTCTCTCGGCTGCACCTGTGCACCATGCTGTACCAGTCTCCTGAGCGCCCCGAGGACAGGGCCATCATGATCATCGAGCAGGTGCATGCATGGCCACCTGAGGGCTCCCAGGGGACCCAGGGCCAGGCAGACCCAGCGTGAACCCAGGCTGAGGTGCGGGGCGCCGGGAGGGAGCTGCCCAGGGCTCACCTGATGGCGGAGGGCCCTGGACAACCTGCTCGCCCTACCTGATCCTCTCCTTTGCAGGCACAGAGAGCCATCCCGAAGGACAGCGTGAGGAAGAGGCGGGCCCTGCTGGTGAACGCAGGCCTGGCCCTCGCCCCTGACACCTTCCAGATCGTACTGGACAGCGAGAACGAGGCCAAAGGTGAGCGCCTCTCTCCAGGCCGGGCCGGGGCAAGGAGAGGGCCCCAGAAGCCTGCACCCTGAACCTGCTGCTCCCCACTGCCCGTGACTGGCTGCCCAGTTCTCTCCATGCACGGAGGGGACTCCTCTGCTCTTCCCACCACAGCGAGGGCCACAGCCAGGGACTTCCAGGACAGATTGGCCTTCTCACCCTCTGGAGGCCAGGGTCCCAGAGGAGCTGTGTCGGGCTGGCCCTCTCCCTGGCTTGTGGGTGGTCTTCCTCTGCTGTCCCGACTGCCCCTCAGGCCTCTTCCTATGGGGCACGGTCAGGTGGAAGGGGCCCACCCAAGGCAGTGTTCCAGGATCCTGAGTTCCCAGTCGGGACACGGCCTCTGGTCCAACACCAGGATCGAGTGTGGGTCCTGGGCTGCCCCTCCACATTAGTGACCTTGCAGGTCAACCTGGGCTGACCCCACTCGCCTCAGCCCTGGACTTTGTCCCCAAGGAGGTCCAACCAGTGTATCTGATGGGGCACACAGTGAGCGGGCCTGGAGGGTCCTGGACGCCCTGTACCCCAGCTCCCCTGGAGCCAGCAGGCAGCCTAGCCTGGCTGGGCGGCCATGCTGTGCTCTGGAGGCTGACACCAGTCACATGGGGACTGGAGCTGGGAGTAGTGGTCTGAGTGGGGCCGGGAAAGTCCATGTGGTAGTTGGAGACGAGGGAGGGCGGGGTGGGTCAGCCTGGAGGGGTGCTGCTGCCCGCCGCTCTCCTCAGCCTCGTGGTTTCATGTCGCCCCAGGAGACTGAGGAGAGCGGCAGGTCTGTTGGTCTGTACGCATCCTACTGCCTTCCTGGCTCCCTGCACTTAGCACGACCTGCCGGAGGCCTGCCCGAGGGGCCCAGGCAGAGCCGGCTTCTGTAGGGCTTCTGCGTCGTCTGAGAAGGCAGGAGGCCAGCCCAGGGGAAGCACATCCCTGAGGACCCTGTCTCCTGCCCGGAGAGGCCAGTGCCCTCTGGGTCCCCAAAGCAGCTGCCCTGGGCAGCCCAGCCCTGGGCATGAAGCTGAGTTCTGGGTGTCCTTCCTTTATTTCTTGGGAAAGGAGCAGGGGCTCAGAACTTCCTACTTAGAACCAATAAAGCTGCTGGGTTTGGGGGACCATGGGTCTGCTGAGGGGCCAGGGTTGAGATCTGGGGCAGAGCCTGGTGCTTCTGATTGGAAGACTGACTGGTTGGCACAGTCACAAAGTGGGTGGCAAGCAGGGGACTGGCGGATTCCCTCTGCTACTCCATGCACGGCACGGTCAGCCCGACTGGCCTCTGTCAGAGCACAGCAACCTGCACTGGCTATGCCCAGACTCAGCCCCAGGGGCCCCGTGCTGCAGGGCAGGCACCACACCGTGCTGTTGTCACCAGTGTCCCCACTGAATGCAGGTGGCCATTCCTGTCACCCCCTCCCTCAGCACGTGATGTCAACCCCCACGTTTTGTTCTCTGCCTCAGTTTCCACTGGGAAAACCAGAGGTAGATTCACGTACCTCTTCGCAAAGGCCCGACATCACATGCTTAGTGTGGACAAGGCTGCCGGGCATCTGCGGCGTCTGGGAAATGAGAATGACCAGGAGAGGTGAGCAAGGAGCTAAAAGCAGAGCCCAGTAAGGAGGGCCTGTTGGGGCGGAAGACATGCTCCGGGAGGAGGTGCACCTGGGAGGAGGTGCTCCTGGGAGGAGGTGTACATTGGAGGAGGTGCACCTGGGAGGAGGTGGTTCTGGAAGGAGGTGCACCTGGGAGGAGGTGGTCCTGGGAGAAGGTGCACCTGGGAGGAGGTGGTTCTGGAAGGAGGTGCACCTGGGAGGAGGTGGTTCTGGGAGAAGGTGCACCTGGGAGGAGGTGGTCCTGGAAGGTTGTGCACCTGGGAGGAGGTGGTCCTGGGAGAAGGTGCACCTGGGAGGAGGTGGTTCTGGAAGGAGGTGCACCTGGGAGGAGGTGGTTCTGGGAGAAGGTGCACCTGGGAGGAGGTGGTCCTGGGAGAAGGTGCACCTGGGAGGAGGTGGTCCTGGAAGGTTGTGCACCTGGGAGGAGGTGCTCCTGGGAGAAGGTGCACCTGGGAGGAGGTGGTCCTGGAAGGAGGTGCACCTGGGAGGAGGTGCTCCTGGAAGGTTGTGCACCTGGGAGGAGGTGGTCCTGGAAGGTTGTGCACCTGGGAGGAGGTGCTCCTGGGAGGTTGTGCACCTGGGAGGAGGTGGTCCTGGAAGGTTGTGCACCTGGGAGGAGGTGCTCCTGGGAGGAGGTGGTCCTGGAAGGTTGTGCACCTGGGAGGAGGTGCTCCTGGGAGGAGGTGCACCTGGGAGGAGCTGCACCTGGGAGGAGCTGCACCTGGGAGGAGGTGGTCCTGGAAGGTTGTGCACCTGGGAGGAGGTGGTTCTGGGAGGATGCACACCTGGGAGGAGGTCGACCTGGGAGGAGGTGCACCTGGGAGGAGGTGGTCCTGGAAGGTTGTGCACCTGGGAGGAGGTGGTCCTGGAAGGTTGTGCACCTGGGAGGAGGTGCTCCTAGGAGGGCATGCACCTGGGAGGAGCTGCACCTGGGAGGAGCTGCACCTGGGAGGAGCTGCACCTGGAAGGTTGTGCACCTGGGAGGAGGTGCTCCTGGGAGGAGGTGTACCTTGGAGGAGGTGCACCTGGGAGGGCATGCACCTGGGAGGAGCTGCACCTGGGAGGGCATGCACCTGGAAGGATGTGCTCCTGGGACGACCTCCAGCTCTGCACATTGCAGGCGGGGTATGGGCAAGGCCTGGCCTTGTTGGTGAAAGGAACAGGCCATGACCCTTGTGTGTGTGGCCAGCAAGAGGCTCCCCTCTCCTCAGGGGACACATGGTGCAGCCATCAGGATTGTGTGACCAGACCATGGCATCAACCCAGGGAGGGCTGCCCCATGCTGGAATGGGGACCTGGGACCTGCACCTGACTCAGGGACAGCCCAGCCCTGACCCCTGGCCCTGACCACTGTCCACCTGTCCCCAGAGCGGTCCAGCTGCAGCAGTCCCAAAGCCCTGGAGCGTGGCTGTTCCTCAAGAGCAGTCCCCTGTGTCCTCTAACCTCGCCAGCTATGCCTGAACTGCATTTCCTCTGCTTGTGTCTTGGAGAGTAGAATCCAGATTTGGGCGGAGCTGGCCAAGGTCGCCAGGAAGCAGGGAGTGTGGGACGTGTGCCGGACAGCAAGCCGCTTCTGCCTGCTGTACGACAGCATGAAGGCCAAGAAGCCGTCGAGGCAGAAGCGAGGTGTGTACACTGGGTGCCCTGAACAGGGAGCCAGAGGCGAGGCCTGTCCCACCAGGGCCCCGGGTTGGGGGCTGCCTCCTGAAGAGGCCGTAGTACTGGGGCTGGTCAGTGTGCAGGTCCAGAGGAGTCCTCAAGTGGAGTGCAGCCTGCCCTCCTTGCCCTGGGTCCTGTGTGCACAGAAGCAGTGATGCTTGCCTCGGTACCCAACGTGTCCAGACGTTTTTCTTGTGATTATTCCCCGTACGGTGCAGAGGGACAGCCATTTTCTTCTTGCCCACCTTGTATGAGGTGCTCAGGTCAATCTAGGTGACCTAACATGCACAGGAGGAGGTGTGCAGGGCGTGGGCACAGACCATGCTGTTTACACGGGGATCCGGTGTCCTCAACCATGTCCCCATGGACACTGAGACAGGTCACGTGACAGCTCACAGTAGTTGTAATGGTAACAAAGTCACCAGTGACTGTCACCAACACCTCCTGTCGCTAGACATGGGTCTGACACACCCTCACCTTGAACCCCCACCCCTGCCTAGGGTGCCTGGGGGAGCTGAGGAGAGCCCCAGGCACAGGGCGCGGGGTCCTGAGCTGTTCCTCGCCCTCTGTCTGCTCCCAGGAAAGAAGAAGCGAAACACGGAAGGCTCTGTGCAGGACACCTGGGGCCCGCTGGAAGTGACGCTGCCGCATCGGTGGCCCCACGACCTGCTGCGGAAGCTCGCGGAGGTGGGGTTCATCAGTGCAGAGGTGCGTGCCCGGCTCCTGTGTGTCTGTGGGCTGCTGCAAGTGTGGGCGTCGGCTCGGGCATCTTGTTCACGCACTGCAGATCTTTATTGTAGGCCCGCATGGGCCCCCCAAACTGTGGGTCAGGGAGGGTCGATCGCCCCAGTCCTTGGAAGCTTTTCTAGGAGAAAGACGCAGATCAAAACGCATCTTGCTGTGTGTTGCTGCAAATTCCTGGTGAGAAGGGACTTCTGAATGGTGAGTCCAAAGGCACGTGGACACAGCAGGTTATGTCTTTCCGTTTGGGGCTTGTGTTTGGAGAGTACTTTGGAAGAATTTGAAGGAGGTGTCATCTCTGGCCTTGATCTGACCCCCTGCACGTGTGGGCGCTGAGATGCAGTGCCCGCCTGCTGGTCAGCAGGTAGATGCAGCCAGCTGGACCCAGGCCCACCTGTGGCCGGCATGCGCTCCTAGCCTGCGCCTGTGCCTGGGCGGGCAGCGAGGTCAGCATTCTCCAAGTTGGGGTCCCACAGTGTCAGGAGGCCCTCGCTGATCTGTTCAGTGAGTCTCTGGGTCCACAGCAAGGTTGCTGCTGCGCCCCCTGTGGGCACAGGCAGCTGTGACGGGGGGTTTACCCACCCAGGGCCAGCCCCACCTCTCCTGAAAGCCCCCTTTGCCCCGTGGGCTCAGCAGTCTGAGGAGATTGGTCAGCAGGAAGAAGCATCTGCTCTGCAGAGGGGCAGGGGTGCGGCCGTGCCCACACTAGCTCTTCTCTCCCCAGGTGTGTCTTTGCAGAGAGGTGACAGGCCTCCGGGCAGCTGGGGGTGGGCTTAGCCAGGAGTCTCCTCCTGCTTTTGGTTTTCAGAACCTGAGCTTAAAGGAGAGGTGCCTGGCTGTCCGTTCCCCAGGGCTGGGCCCGGCCTGCCTGTGATCCCTCCACCACACTCTCACAGGCCACCATCCACTTGCTGCGCATGGAAGGTGTGGAGCTGAATGACCAGGCTGTCCCCCCTGAGGACCTGAGCCAGCACCCAGCTGGATACGTGCCTGAGCCCCCAGAAACGAACCCAGAGTGGATCACATACAGGTGGGCAGCCACGCTGGCCCGGGTGCCGGCTGAGAGACCCTCGGCTCCCTTGGGGCTGTAGTGGGGACGTCCTCCCGAAAGACAAAGCATTCCCACTATCACACAAGAAGTCAGAGCATCAACAGGAGCCAGCACTGAGGAGGGCGCGCGCCGTCGGTGGGGTGGCCTGGCAGGAAGCGAGGCAGGAGAGCGCACGGCTGTGCCCCTGGCGCCTCTGCCTGGGCCCACCCCCAACTCTAGGGAGCCTCCTCACCGCTGGTCTGGTACGTGTGAGCTCCAGGGTCAGCAACGGGGGGGGGGGGGGGGGATAAGGGCGCCCGCCGTTTGTCTGCAGGGAAGTGGACTGAGCACCTGGCGCACAGAACCCCCGGAGAGACCCGCCCGTGGGGGAGCATGAAAGCAGCCAGGGGGCCGGGGGGCTGCCCACAGTGACTGTCCTGAGCTACTGTTCAATCTGAGACTTTCAAAGAGGGTGTGGTCGTGGCTGGGTACCCGACTCCGGCAGAGCTAGCCAGTGCTAGCCAGTGCTAGCCAGTGCCGAGGGAGAAGGAAGGCCTGTCTGTGGGCGACTGTCACATGGGAGGGGACACGGGTCCTCTCTAGCTCGGCTGGAGGGGCCACCCGCCAGCCTGGGCTGGTTTTGTGCAGCTCATAAGCTAAGAGTGTCTCTGACATTTTAAAGTTTGTAGAACAAAATAAAGAAAAACATGCAGCAGAATCTATATTAGCTCACACAGCCCCAAATACTCGACCTTGACAGAAAAATTCTTCCCTTTCCAGGCTGACGGGGTGGTCCCTCGGGCTCAGTGCTGAGTGACAGGGAGCTGCTCTGTGCTAAGCACAGCTCGGTGCCCTGGTGGGAGAGGGTGGGCACTCTGCAGAAGCGGGAGGAGGCCGGGGGCAAGGGTGGCTGCTGGGGTGGGCAGGGCCTCGGCCAGCAGCTCCTCCTCAGAGCAGGGCCGTGCCAGGGTCCAGTGGCCGAAGCGAGCTGGGCCACGGGCAGAGCAGGAGTTGGGTGAGAGGAGAGGGGTGCCGGGCCCCAGAGCCTCGGCTGCGAGGGGCGGGTACAGAGAGCTGCGGGGCTCAGCAAGGGCAGCGCCTTAGACCCAGGAGAGTGCCCAGCGCCTCCTGGGGAAAGACCGGCACGGGCAAAGCTCGCTGTGTGCCCCGCAGGACCTGGATCGAAGGCCTGTCCGAGTACGCCATGAGCAACTGGCTGCGCTCCGCGGAGATCGGGCTGGAGATCGGGGAGGCCTGGGTGGTGCAGAACGCCGCCGTCTACCTGCTGAACCACAACCACCACCTCATCGTGGCCGGGCGGCAGCGGGAGCTGCTGGACCCCCTGCTCCAGCTCCTGAACATCATCAAGGCCTCCGACCGCCTCGGGTGGGTGCGATGGCGGGTGCGGCGGGCAGACCCTGGGGGCTGTGGGGTCAGGCATGTCCGCTCTGGGGCCACGGGACCCACAGTGGCCATCAGGGGCCAGGACCTGCACTCTGAAGGCAGGAGGGCACCACGTACGCGCCGCCCCGGGTCTGGTTGTGTCTGCATCTCCACGTCCAGGTGCACGTGGACTCGAAAGACGGTTTTCCCAGGAAACTCCAAGTTTACCTAAGGTCGATTTGAACGTGTTCAAAAGCTGATCTGCTTTTTAGTCTGAATGGCAGGACCAGTTGTCTTACTCCAGATTCTGGTAGGAGTGGCATGAGTAAGGATGCAGCCACAGCACTGTGGCTCTTAGTGAGCACCTAGGCTACAGCCCGCAGGCTAGCAGATGGCTCGGAGAGAGGGGCAGCTGGAGCTAGCTGCCCACACACCCCTGCCCCGTGAGCATCCCTCAGGCTGATTCTCCATCTTGGCGTGTGGAGACCACTCTGTCCCACAAGCCCTACTTCTGTGATGTCTTCAGCTGCCTGTGGGAATCAGACTTGGACATCACCTCCTGGTCACCGTGGCCACACAGGCGGGGGTGCAGTGGCCTTTCTGCCCGGCCCTGGGGCACGGTGTCCCCCTCTGCAGGTGGGGCCCTGAGACCTGCCTCCCCTGAGCAGCAGGGACTCCATTCTCTGACCTCAGACCCTGAGCTTCCCCTGAGGACAGCAGGTGGCCTCCTTTCTGCTGAGTCCTGGCAGAGGAGTCTGTAAACTCGAGTGTTGCCATAGACCCCAGGAGCCCCTGCAGACCGAGAGCCTGGCCTCCTGGTGCTCACACACTGCTGCCGTCCAGGGACCCGGTCATGCTGGTGATGCTGTGCAACGCGCTGGCCAGAGGCCTGATCATCAGCTGGATCCCCACCCAGACGGTGGAGAAGGCAAAGAAAGTACTGCGACCAGCCACCGTGCACGCCCCTGCAGACCCAGGGGCGGCCTCTGAGATCCGAACAGCCGTGGAGGTACAGCCCCCAGGCCCAGGGCCAGCAGGGAGAGAAGGGCAGGGGTGTGGACTGCAGCCTGGATCCTTGAGGGGGAGAGGATGGGGTGGACAGTCACAGAGGCTGCTGCCCAGGCCCACCAGGCATCTGGCAGGTAGTGCTGGCCATGTGAACCAGGACCACATGAGGACAGGGACCCAGGCAGGGGCCCTGCTGTGGCTTCAGCAGGTGCCAGGGTGTGGCCGTTGGGCCAGGGAGGCAGTGGCTGCGGGAGGCCATGGCAGGCCTCTGGTCTTCATTCCCAGTGGGACCAGGGGCCTGCGGGGAGCAGGAGCTGGACTGGAGGAGGAGCCAGGAGGGCTGGAGTGGCCAGGGTCAGCTTGTCTCATGGACCCATGTGGCCTGACCAGGCACTAATGATGAGCCTGCAGCCAAAGCCCAAGAGATCATGGAACAAGACTGTCAAGGGGCAGGGGGATGTGGGATGTGGGGACGTGGGGACGTGGGGGACATGGGACGTGGGGGACGTGGGACGTGGGGATGTGGGGAACGTAGGGGATGTGGGGATGTGGGGACGTGGGGGACACGGGATGTGGGACGTGGGGAATGTGAGGACGTGGGGGACATGGGACGTGGGGGACGTGGGACGTGGGGATGTGGGAAACGTAGGGGATGTGGGACGTGGGGATGTGGGAGACGTGGGGACGCAGGGGATGAGGGACATGGGGATGTGGGGGACGTGGGGACGCAGGGGATGTGGGACGTGGGGAACGTGGGACATGGGGATGTGGGGGACGTGGGGACGCAGGGGATGTGGGACATGGGTTGTGGGGGACACGGGGTTGTGGGGGACACAGGAAGGTGGAGGCACGTGGGGACGAGGGTAGCCGTGGAGGCTGCATGCCTCTGCAGCCTGGAGGACCAGGATCCCTGCCTGGCTGGTGAGGGCACCTCTGTGGCGTTGCTCAGTGCTCGCAGTGGCTCTGAGCAGTGACCACACGCAGGGCTTAGCCTCCTGGGAGTGAGGAAACAGGCGCTCCGTGGGCGAGGGCGGGAGCTGCAGTGTCCGGACCAGCCCCCAAGCCCTGCCGTCACCGTGGGAAGATGCACAGTGGACCCTGGTCCCACGTGCAGGGTCCCTGCCCGCCCCATGCAGGCCCAGATCCAGCACCTGCCACCACAGTGGGCGACTCTGCCTGGCCTCACTCACTGAGGGTTTGGGTGCATTTCTGACCTGTGTCCTGGGCGACAGCCCCGAGCCGGGTGGTGGTGAGAGGAGGTGGACCCCACTGCAGAGGACTGCCCTCCGGGCGCCTTCTGGGTCTACCTGGAGCCCCAGCAGCTTGAGAAGTGGGCAGGAGCCGGTCAATGTGCGGGGGCCGCTCAGTGGGGGTGTCGAGCTCCGCACCTGGGCCGACTTGGGACAGAGGCCGCCTGCACTGCAGGTCTGCGAGTTTGCGCTGAACCAAACCAATGGGGGTGTGCCGGAGGAGGCGGTGCCCACCAGCGTGCAGCAGCAGCTCATCGCCACCTGGGTGAAGGCCAAGCAGCTGGCACAGCAGCAGATCGGGCCACGGCTAGGCACTGACGAGCAGGTGAGCCCAGTGGCTGCCACTGGCCAGGTGTGCGGCAAGTAGGCCCACGGGGGCCTGCAGGCGTCCTTCTCTGGAGTGTGGCCTGGGTCCTCCTCTGGGCCCCAGGCCGGACTGCAGTGGGTAGTACTGCCCCCCAGGAGGTCTGGAGGCTGTCTCCCCACTGAGACCACTGCCCCTGGCCACCCTCCCCGGGGCTTGAGCCTGGGACCTGGGGACACTGCCCACCCTCAGTGCCACTCATCCACAGACGGCCACCTCCTTGGCAGGTGTCAGGGACCCCCAGACTGGGGACACAACAGGCTGTGGGAGAACTGGGAGGCCAGAGCAGCCCTGCTCCTGCAGACAACCTGTGGAGCACGGGCAGCAGGAGGGAGCCAGGGAGGGGCCGGAGGGACATTTGGAGGAGCAGGAGTGAGGCCTTGGATGGGAGCCAGCGAGGGCCACGCAGCCAGGGCCACTGCTGGCCAGGCCCTTCAGCCTCCAGCTGCGGCCCGTCCCCCAGGGGTCAGACAGCGCTGGCCGTCACAGCCACAGCCCTGCGGTTACTCGGTGACTCGAGAAGCCTCCTGGAGACAGACCTCAGGACGCGCCTGAGGCAGTCACTCGACCTCATGGGCTGATGGTGGCCATGAGCTGTGTGGAGGGTTGAGTGCCCCGTCCTCCAGGCCCTCCAGCCATCGCTCACTGGCGCCTCAGGCTGATGGACACTCGGTGCCCTTCCTTTCCACAGAGTGCCAACGAGGACAGCAGCTCTGTGACCAGGGTCCTCGTGGCTCTGGAGATGTACTCCTGCAACGGGCTGGGCCTCATGGACTTCACCGTGCCGGCCCTGGCTCAGGTGGGTGTGCCACTGCATCCCAGAGGCCTGAAGCTGCTGTGCAGAGAGGGACAAGGAAGCCAGCCTCAGAGGGTCTTGCTGGGAGCAGAACTTGAGCCCACCCAACAGAACTCTGAGGCCCACTCCAAGCACATAGCTCCGGCCGCTGAGTGGAGTGTCGCTTTGTCTTCTCTGGATGCCTCTTGGTGTCCAGGCAGGCCCAAGCCCTCTGCGCAGGCAGAGGTATCTGTGGGGACAGACACAGTCCCAGACTGCAGCTGCCACGGGGGCAGTGCTGTGGCGGGCGTGGTGCCACAGTGCAGTGGTCTATGCCAGCCACAGAGGCATCTGGAACAGCTACACTAAGTGACCTAAGCCTGGCAAATGCTCGGTCTTGTTCACCTCAGAACCCAGTGACCTTGCAGGCTGGCAAGAGGTGCCCTGCCACGGGCCATGGCTGTGGGGGTCATCATCACCACGTGATGCCCCTCTCCCTCCCAAAGGTGGTGAAAATGGCCTCCGAGTGCACCTGGTCAGAGCCTCTGGTGGAGCTGCAGACACTGACCAGGCTGACCCACTTTGCCTATGCGGCCCATGACCATGAGCTCACCATGACCTGCTCTCAGATGGCCACACAGTTGGGCATCAAGTACCTGAGGATGTTGGGTCCGTAAGTATCCTCCACAACCATGCTCCAGGGTGACGAGACAGCAGGAGCCCCCACAAGCAGGGTGACCTGAGCAGGAGGAGTCCCCACAAGCAGGTGACGAGACAGCAGGAGCCCCCACAAGCAGGGTGACCTGAGCAGGAGGAGTCCCCACAAGCAGGTGACGTGACAGCAGGAGGAGTCCCCACAAGCAGGGTGACCTGAGCAGGAGGAGTCCCCACAAGCAGGTGACGTGACAGCAGGAGGAGTCCCCACAAGCAGGTGACGTGACAGCAGGAGGAGTCCCCACAAAGCAGGTGACCTGAGCAGGAGGAGTCCCCACAAGCAGGGTGACCTGAGCAGGAGGAGCCCCCACAAGCAGGTGACGAGACAGCAGGAGCCCCCACAAGCAGGGTGACCTGAGCAGGAGGAGTCCCCACAAGCAGGTGACGTGACAGCAGGAGGAGTCCCCACAAGCAGGGTGACCTGAGCAGGAGGAGTCCCCACAAGCAGGTGACGTGACAGCAGGAGGAGTCCCCACAAGCAGGTGACGTGACAGCAGGAGGAGTCCCCACAAAGCAGGTGACCTGAGCAGGAGGAGTCCCCACAAGCAGGGTGACCTGAGCAGGAGGAGTCCCCACAAGCAGGTGACGAGACAGCAGGAGCCCCCACAAGCAGGGTGACCTGAGCAGGAGGAGTCCCCACAAGCAGGTGACGTGACAGCAGGAGGAGTCCCCACAAGCAGGTGATGTAACAGCAGGAGGAGTCCCCACAAGCAGGTGACGTGACAGCAGGAGGAGTTCCCACAAGCAGGTGACGTGACAACAGGAGGAGTCCCCACAAGCAGGTGACGTGACAGCAGGAGGAGTCCCCACAAGCAGGGAACGTGACAGCAGGAGGAGTCCCCATAAGCAAGTGACGTGACAGCAGGAGGAGTCCCCACAAGCAGGTAACGTGACAGCAGGAGGAGTCCCCACAAGCAGGTGACGTGACAGCAGGAGGAGTCCCCACAAGCAGGTGACGTGACAGCAGGTGGAGTCCCCACAAGCAGGTGATGTGACAGCAGGAGGAGTCCCCACAAGCAGGGTGACGTGACAGCAGGAGGAGTCCCCAAAAGCAGGGTGACCTGAGCAGGAGGAGTCCCCACAAGCAGGTGACGTGACAGCAGGTGGAGTCCCCACAAGCAGGTGACGTGACAGCAGGAGGAGTCCCCACAAGCAGGTGACGTGACAGCAGGTGGAGTCCCCACAAGCAGGGTGACGTGACAGCAGGAGGAGTCCCCACAAGCAGGTGATGTGACAGCAGGAGGAGTCCCCACAAGCAGGTGACGTGACAGCAGGTGGAGTCCCAAAAAGCAGGGTGACCTGAGCAGGAGGAGTCCCCACAAGCAGGTGACGTGACAGCAGGTGGAGTCCCCACAAGCAGCTGACGTGACAGCAGGAGGAGTCCCCACAAGCAGGTGACGTGACAGCAGGTGGAGTCCCCACAAGCAGGTGACGTGACAGCAGGAGGAGTCCCCACAAGCAGGTGACGTGACAGCAGGAGGAGTCCCCACAAGCAGGGTGACGTGACAGCAGGAGGAGTCCCCACAAGCAGGTGACGTGACAGCAGGTGGAGTCCCCACAAGCAGGTGACGTGACAGCAGGAGGAGTCCCCACAAGCAGGGTGACCTGAGCAGGAGGAGTCCCCACAAGCAGGTGACGTGACAGCAGGAGAAGTCCCCACAAGCAGGTGACGTGACAGCAGGAGGAGTCCCCACAAGCAGGTGACGTGACAGCAGGAGGAGTCCCCACAAGCAGGTGACGTGACAGCAGGTGGAGTCCCCAAAAGCAGGGTGACCTGAGCAGGAGGAGTCCCCACAAGCAGGTGACGTGACAGCAGGTGGAGTCCCCACAAGCAGGTGACGTGACAGCAGGAGGAGTCCCCACAAGCAGGTGACGTGACAGCAGGTGGAGTCCCCACAAGCAGGTGATGTGACAGCAGGAGGAGTCCCCACAAGCAGGTGACGTGACAGCAGGAGGAGTCCCCACAAGCAGGGTGACGTGACAGCAGGAGGAGTCCCCACAAGCAGGTGACGTGACAGCAGGCGGAGTCCCCACAAGCAGGTGACGTGACAGCAGGAAGAGTCCCCACAAGCAGGGTGACCTGAGCAGGAGGAGTCCCCACAAGCAGGTGACGTGACAGCAGGAGGAGTCCCCACAAGCAGGTGACGTGACAGCAGGAGGAGTCCCCACAAGCAGGTGACGTGACAGCAGGTGGAGTCCCCACAAGCAGGGTGACGTGACAGCAGGAGGAGTCCCCACAAGCAGGTGATGTGACAGCAGGAGGAGTCCCCACAAGCAGGTGACGTGACAGCAGGAGGAGTCCCCACAAGCAGGGTGACCTGAGCAGGAGGAGTCCCCACAAGCAGGTGACGTGACAGCAGGTGGAGTCCCCACAAGCAGGTGACGTGACAGCAGGAGGAGTCCCCACAAGCACGTGACGTGACAGCAGGTGGAGTCCCAACAAGCAGGTGACGTGACAGCAGGAGGAGTCCCCACAAGCAGGTGACGTGACAGCAGGAGGAGTCCCCACAAGCAGGTGACGTGACAGCAGGAGGAGTCCCCACAAGCAGGTGACGTGACAGCAGGAGGAGTCCCCACAAGCAGGTGACGTGACAGCAGGTGGAGTCCCCACAAGCAGGTGACGTGACAGCAGGAGGAGTCCCCACAAGCAGGGTGACCTGAGCAGGAGGAGTCCCCACAAGCAGGTGACGTGACAGCAGGAGGAGTCCCCACAAGCAGGTGACGTGACAGCAGGAGGAGTCCCCACAAGCAGGTGATGTGACAGCAGGAGGAGTCCCCACAAGCAGGTGACGTGACAGCAGGTGGAGTCCCCAAAAGCAGGGTGACCTGAGCAGGAGGAGTCCCCACAAGCAGGTGACGTGACAGCAGGTGGAGTCCCCACAAGCAGGTGACGTGACAGCAGGAGGAGTCCCCACAAGCAGGTGACGTGACAGCAGGTGGAGTCCCCACAAGCAGGTGACGTGACAGCAGGAGGAGTCCCCACAAGCAGGTGACGTGACAGCAGGAGGAGTCCCCACAAGCAGGGTGACGTGACAGCAGGAGGAGTCCCCACAAGCAGGTGACGTGACAGCAGGTGGAGTCCCCACAAGCAGGTGACGTGACAGCAGGAAGAGTCCCCACAAGCAGGGTGACCTGAGCAGGAGGAGTCCCCACAAGCAGGTGACGTGACAGCAGGAGGAGTCCCCACAAGCAGGTGACGTGACAGCAGGAGGAGTCCCCACAAGCAGGTGACGTGACAGCAGGAGGAGTCCCCACAAGCAGGTGACGTGACAGCAGGAGGAGTCCCCACAAGCAGGGTGACCTGAGCAGGAGGAGTCCCCACAAGCAGGTGACGTGACAGCAGGAGGAGTCCCCACAAGCAGGTGACGTGACAGCAGGAGGAGTCCCCACAAGCAGGTGACGTGACAGCAGGAGGAGTCCCCACAAGCAGGTGACGTGACAGCAGGAGGAGTCCCCACAAGCAGGGTGACGTGACAGCAGGAGGAGTCCCCACAAGCAGGTGACGTGACAGCAGGAGGAGTCCCCACAAGCAGGTGACGTGACAGCAGGAGGAGTCCCCACAAGCAGGTGACGTGACAGCAGGAGGAGTCCCCACAAGCAGGGTGACGTGACAGCAGGAGGAGTCCCCACAAGCAGGGTGACGTGACAGCAGGAGGAGTCCCCACAAGCAGGTGACGTGACAGCAGGAGGAGTCCCCACAAGCAGGTGACGTGACAACAGGAGGAGTCCCCACAAGCAGGTGACGTGACAGCAGGTGGAGTCCCCAAAAGCAGGGTGACCTGAGCAGGAGGAGTCCCCACAAGCAGGTGACGTGACAGCAGGAGGAGTCCCCACAAGCAGGTGACGTGACAGCAGGAGGAGTCCCCACAAGCACGTGACGTGACAGCAGGTGGAGTCCCCACAAGCAGGTGACGTGACAGCAGGAGGAGTCCCCACAAGCACGTGATGTGACAGCAGGAGGAGTCCCCACAAGCAGGTGACGTGACAGCAGGAGGAGTCCCCACAAGCAGGTGACGTGACAGCAGGAGGAGTCCCCACAAGCAGGGTGACGTGACAGCAGGAGGAGTCCCCACAAGCAGGTGACGTGACAGCAGGAGGAGTCCCCACAAGCAGGTGACGTGACAGCAGGTGGAGTCCCCACAAGCAGGTGACGTGACAGCAGGAGGAGTCCCCACAAGCAGGTGACGTGACAGCAGGAGGAGTCCCCACAAGCAGGTGACGTGACAGCAGGTGGAGTCCCCACAAGCAGGTGACGTGACAGCAGGAGGAGTCCCCACAAGCAGGTGACGTGACAGCAGGAGGAGTCCCCACAAGCAGGTGATGTGACAGCAGGAGGAGTCCCCACAAGCAGGTGACGTGACAGCAGGTGGAGTCCCCAAAAGCAGGGTGACCTGAGCAGGAGGAGTCCCCACAAGCAGGTGACGTGACAGCAGGTGGAGTCCCCACAAGCAGGTGACGTGACAGCAGGAGGAGTCCCCACAAGCAGGTGACGTGACAGCAGGTGGAGTCCCCACAAGCAGGTGACGTGACAGCAGGAGGAGTCCCCACAGCAGGTGACGTGACAGCAGGAGGAGTCCCCACAAGCAGGGTGACGTGACAGCAGGAGGAGTCCCCACAAGCAGGTGACGTGACAGCAGGAGGAGTCCCCACAAGCAGGTGACGTGACAGCAGGAAGAGTCCCCACAAGCAGGGTGACCTGAGCAGGAGGAGTCCCCACAAGCAGGTGACGTGACAGCAGGAGGAGTCCCCACAAGCAGGTGACGTGACAGCAGGAGGAGTCCCCACAAGCAGGTGACGTGACAGCAGGAGGAGTCCCCACAAGCAGGTGACGTGACAGCAGGAGGAGTCCCCACAAGCAGGGTGACCTGAGCAGGAGGAGTCCCCACAAGCAGGTGACGTGACAGCAGGAGGAGTCCCCACTAGCAGGTGACGTGACAGCAGGAGGAGTCCCCACAAGCAGGTGACGTGACAGCAGGAGGAGTCCCCACAAGCAGGTGACGTGACAGCAGGAGGAGTCCCCACAAGCAGGGTGACGTGACAGCAGGGGGAGTCCCCACAAGCAGGTGACGTGACAGCAGGAGGAGCCCCCACAAGCAGGTGACGTGACAGCAGGAGGGGCCCCCACAAGCAGGTGACGTGACAGCAGGAGGAGTCCCCACAAGCAGGTGACGTGACAGCAGGAGGAGTCCCCACAAGCAGGGTGACGTGACAGCAGGAGGAGTCCCCACAAGCAGGTGACGTGACAGCAGGAGGAGTCCCCACAAGCAGGTGACGTGACAGCAGGAGGAGTCCCCACAAGCAGGTGACGTGAGCAGGTGTCAGGCTCGGGCCAGGGTGTGGCACCTGAGCATGTTGAGCTAGGGTGGCTGTGGTGACCTTGGTGGGCCTCCGTCGTCCTGCGGTTTCCAGCCGGGCCTGCCGCCTTGCACAGACAGCCTCCACCTGCTGTCCCCATGTCACTGAGACTTCAGCTTCTGTGCCTCTCACAGTGCTCAGTGTCAAGAGGGTTCCTCAGACCAGGCATGCTAGGGAAGGTGTGCAACCCACTGGCCATGGGCATGGTGGGCAGAGGGGGGCATCAGTCCAGACTGCCAGGACCTAGTGCCAGACCCGGAGGCCGTGGCTGCTGGGTGGCGCCTCATCCTTGCATCCTCACAGGCACAGGGCCTGCGACCCTCTGATCCCGCCCTGTTGCTCCACCCCTGTGTCCTCGAGGCCACTAACAGACCCGTGACCTGGCACCATGCCCTGGGGGTCATGTGGGTTTGGGGCACCATCTCCTGTGGCCAACAGAGATAGCCTAGTGAGAGTCACTCTGAATAGACCAGGATGCGCCAAGAAGTCAGGTCATGATGGAAGGGGCACAGGCGAACCATGACACCAGCCCTCCGTCTGCCCGCTCCCGCCTGGTCTCCCGCGGGCCCTGCCACACAGCCCTGGGCACCTCCGTTCACTGTGCAGCTTCCGTGTTCTGGTTTGGAATGGCAGTCACAGAGCGTGGCTGTCCCCTTCCTGAATGAGGGGTTCGTCAGAGTGCTGTACCCTCAGGGCCTTCCTGAGCCACGCCGAGCTGGAGGTGCCCTCTGTGGCTGGGCCCAGGAGAACCTCCCCGTGCCCATGTCCCTGGCCTGGGCCCAGCTGCCGGTCTCATCTTTCAGGTCCTCCTGGTGCTTGTGTGGTAGAGTCAGCTCGTGTGGGCAGGAGGTGGGCACCTGGCAGTGGCTGCACCCACCTGGCCGCATCCCCACAGGGTGGACTTGGGCAACGTGTGGTCTCGCTGACACCACAGCTCGGGGCCACGTCCACACACCCAGTGAAGATCTGGGAGTCAGCGAAGAAATGTGGCCTGCAGCTTCTGAAACCCAGGGCCTCCCCCATGCCCAGGCGCACAGACAGGACGGAACATGGTGACCAACAACGCTGTGACTGGCGTCCAGTGGAGGGCTGCTCTTCGTGGGCAGGTGTCCTGTTCCCATGCTCCAGAGGAGGAGACTGGGGCAGGCAGAGACTCTCACTCTCCTCTCGGGGCAGCGTCACAGAGATGTCACTGGATGGGACAGTGGGCTCTGAGAACCTGGGCGCCAGGACCTACCAAGGACTGTGCAAAGAGGGAGAGGTCAGAGACTAAGCTGCCGTCCACACTGGGACTTGGGCAGGTCAGGCGCGACCAGCGCTGGTGCCTCTGCGTGCCGGGCCTGGCGGGGTGCTCTAGCAGCTGCAGCGGGGAGAGGCTTGAAGCCGGAGGACTGGCTCTAAGTGGGCGGGGCTCGGGAGTTAGGATGAGCACCAGGTGGTCATGGCGAGGGATGGAGAAAGGCCGCCCTCCGCCCAGTTCTTGAGAGCCGACTGTTTAAAGCAGAATTCGCACTGCCTGCTGAGAGCCACAGACACAGGTGGAACGCGTGGGCGGCACAGCCCCAGGACGGCAAGAGGGCCCACGTGTCCGCCAGGCTGTCAGGTCGCACGTGCAGTGAGCCACTCTGAGTCGAGGGTCGCGTTGAGGCCCCTGTGCAACCCAGAGGTCTCGCCGAACACCCGCCAGAAGACGGTGAAGGACTCGGGAGGGCGGAGAAGGGCAGCGGCACAGAGGGCAGAGCGCAGAGCGGGCAGAGGGCAGCCTCCGCCCCTGACCTGCAGGAGCAGCGCCCCCCATCCCCTGGAAGGACGCGGCTCTCCCAGCACTGAGCGCTGGACACGGCCCCTCCAGCGCAGACCCGGTCGTCTCCGGCTTACGTACGCAGGCACGTCCCGGCCCAGGCGCACCGGGCAGAGGTTCCTCAGAGAAGTGCGGGTGGCGCTGGGGGCGCTGCAAGTCGCAGAAGCAAGAGCGCAGGCCACACGGTGGCAGCAGGGAGCTCAGCCGCCACTCGGGCACAGCAGGGAACTCAGGCAGGGCACAGGTGCAGGAACCGGCGGGGACCCGAGCCGTGCTTGCCTCCAGTGTTCCCAGCCTCAGCTTCCCTTCCAGACCCGGCTCCCACCACCTCTGGCTGCTCCTGCAGGTGCCTGGCCTCCAGGACCCTGGTCCCTGACGGCGTCTCCCCAGCGCCAGCGTGTTTGTCACAGAGTCAGCTCTGAGCTGAGTGGCGCTGAGGTCTCTGTAGAGTGTGGTCTGCAGGGGCCCAGGCCACAGGAAGTGCTCGGAGAACATCCTAGAAGCGCCTGCTGCTCTGGCGGCTCTGCGGGGGGCAAGCCCAGCCGAACTGGGTGCAGAGCGCACCACCGGAGGCAAGCGCTCCTCCTCCTGCCCCGCAGAGCCTGGCTGGACTGGCGTCCACTGCTGCACAGCAAGCGGCCCCCAGATCAGTTAGTGGCTCCTCAGCTCCGTGGCTGACGGGCTCAGCCAGTTGGTTCTGGTTCGGGGTCTCTCATGAAGTTGCTCAGGGTCAGCACACACCAGTCATGGAGAGACCGCTGACCAGGTATCCCCAGAGCTAACTCCCAGGCCCTCAGCGCTGCCTCCCATAGCCGGGTGTCCCTGGGGACGCTCTCTACCCGTGTCACTGTCCACCTCTCCATGTGTCCTGCCCCCTCGCAGGCTGAGCGGGACCAGCCACAGGTCGGTGCTCCAGCCAACAAGCAGAGGCCTCGTGAGGCCGAGTTGCTGGCCCCCATCAGCCCGCTGGGCACGTCCTCACAGCTGCCCAGGTTCTGGGAGGGTGGGGAGCTGCACACAGGGTGGGTGGAGATGGGCCCATCTTGGGGGCCACCGCAGAGGACCGCAGGAGAGACTGCTGCAGGTCCCCCCCTCCTCAAGCACTCTTGCCCCCAGGGTGGAGGCCCAGCTGGTGGCGGAGATGCTGTGCACAGCCACCTGCATCCAGGGACAGAGCATCATGGAGAACCTGAAGGGGCGGAAGCAGCTGCGGCTGGCAGCGGCCAAGGCCTTCATGGAGAGTGCCAGGTGTGCCGACGCAGCCTGGGGCACAGGAGGCCGCAGCGGCACTGACGCCCCAGGAGCCGCCTGGCAGTGTGGGGAGGACCGTGCCCACCCGTGGGGAGCCCAGGGATATCAGAGGCCACTGGCTGCCCTGGGTGGTCCTGGCCCAGGGAGGGTCTCTGAGCACCAGTGGCCAGAGGGCCCTGAGCAGCCTGAGCAAGGCCAGGCCCAGGCGGGTGCGTGAGAGAGGGGGTGGCCGGCCCAGCACTGCCCTGCTGTACAGGGAGGTGGCCTGGAGGCCTCGCTGTGGAGGGGCACCCGGGCAGTGGAGAGGCCCCCGGCGGAAGCAGTGCCGGGCGGGGGGAGCCGTGGCCAGCACCCACGCCTGCGCCTGCCCTTCCAGGTTTGGGGGCCTGGCGGGCAGCAGCGCCCTGGTGATGCTGGCTGCCCGGCACCACTGGAACACCTGGCTGCCGCTCCTGTCCTCGGCCGCCAACAGGAAGAAGGCCAGGGGGGCCGTCCAGAAGATCATCAGCATCATTAACAAGACGGAGAACAAGAAGCAGGTGTGCAGGGGCGGGGCTGAGGCCCCGGAGAGCGTGGCCAGGGCAGGGCCGCCAGCTCGGGGCCACCCTGAGCCTCTGCCCACGCCCACGCCTTTCCTCTTCTACAGCCCACTGCGTCCACCCTTCTTACCTGCTGCCGGTCGCACACAGGCTGTCCCAGCCCTGGTGGACACGGCCGCGGGCCTTCGCAGTGGCTGGGCCACTCCTCTCCCGGGGCGTGGCTTCCCCTCCTGCTGGTCCGCAGGGGAGGGCCGGGTTGTGGATCTGCTCTCCCCCCTGCTCTTCCTCTGCCACCCGACGCTCTTCCCGCCCTGCTTCCATCACACTCATTTCAGACAAGGACTCGCTTAGAGGTTTCACGTCAGTGCCAGACAGACTGCCAGGGGACGGGCTGTGTGCGCATGCTGCCGCGTGATCCTGTCTGTGGATGGAACGTGGGTACACGTGTGTGGTCCCCGCTGTGTGACGGTGTGGCCTTTGTAAAATATGTGTGGCCTGTCCTGTGTGTGGTGTGAGCTGTGTGTGTCCTTGTGTACTACTGCATGTGCCGTGTGTACTGTGTGTGCTGTGTGTGTGTGTGTGCTGTGTGTTGTGTGTACTGTGTGTGCTCTGTGTGCTATGTGTGCTGTGTGATGACTCTAGTTTGTGCTATATGTGCTGTGTGTGCTGTGTGTGCTTTGTGTGCTGTGTGATGACTCTAGTTTGTGCTGTATGTGCTGTGTGTGTGTGCTGTGTATACTGTGTGTACTGTGTGCTGTGTGTGTGCTGTGTGTACTGTGTGTGCTGTGTGCTGTGTGTGTGCTGTGTGATGACTCTGTGCTGTGTGTGCTGTGTATACTGTGTGTACTGTGTGCTGTGTGTGTGCTGTGTGTGCTGTGTGATGACTCTGTGCTGTGTGTGCTGTGTGTGCTGTGTGTGCTGTGTGATGACTCTAGTTTGTGCTGTATGTGCTGTGTGTGTGTGCTGTGTATACTGTGTGTACTGTGTGCTGTGTGTGTGCTGTGTGTGTGCTGTGTGTACCGTGTGTGCTGTGTGTGTGCTCTATGTACTGTGTGCTTTAATCATTTTTTTGCTGTGCAGAAGCTTTGTAATTTGATGACATTTATGGATTCTAGGTTTTAGTTCTTGAGCCTTAGGACTCTTGTTCAGGAAGTCAGTGACTGCATTAATATGTGGAGTGTTGGCCCTGTTTTCTTCTAAGAGCTGCAAAGAGTCTGGTCTGATTCTTGTGCCTTTGATCCACTCTGAGTTGACTTTTGTGCAGGGTGAGAGATGGGGATCTAATTTTGTTCTTCTACACATGGACATAAGTTTCCCAAGCACCACTGTGAAAATAACTCTTTTCTCCAACATATTCCTGGCGTCTTTGCCACGTATCCCATGGCTGAAAGTGCAAGGTCTTGTCTGCGTCTTCTCTTGGATGCGATGGTCTTTGTGTCTGTCTGGTGCTGGCACACGCGGTCCATGCTACCAGAGCTCTGCAGTGGAATCCAGAGAGGAAATCGTGCCGCCTCCAGGGCTGCTCTTCTTGCTTGGGATTGCTTTGGCGCTTCTGGGCCTCATCTTCCAGATGAATTTTAGAACTCTTTTTTCTACTTCTGTGAAGAATGCCATTGGCATTTTGATGGGTTTTGCATTGAATCCGTACCTTACTTTTGGTAATATGAACATTTTAACGACATTCATTCTGCCTATCCATGAACACGGGAGGTCTTTCTGTCTTCTAGGGCTTCCTCAATCTCTTTGGTCAGTGTTCTGTAGTTTTCATGGTAGCGATTTTTCACCTCCTTTGTTAGATTTATTCTCAAGTTGGATTATTTTTTTGAGGTTTTTGTAAATGGAATAGTTTTCCTAATTTCTTTTTCAGCAGATTCATCATTGGAGTATAGGAAAGCTGTGGATTTGTGAGTTTTGATCTTGCATCTGTGACTTTGCTGGATTTTTTAATCAACTTCCATCTTGGTGGAGTTTTGAGGTCTTCTGTAGGATCACGTCGTCAGCCAGCGAGACCCTCTGGCTCTTGATTTCCCATTGCATCCCTTCAGTCCCCTCCTTCTGCCTGGTTGCTCCGGCCAGAGTCCCAGGACTGTGCCCCGCAGGCCTGGGCCTGGGCCTCCCGAGGGGCACGCTGCACCCTCCAGCCCACGCGCCCTTCGCTTTCCCTGCAGGAGAAGGGACGCACGCTGCTCCTGCACCAGTGGCCCACGGCGGACTTCCAGAGCAGCAGGATGGGTGCTGAGGGCCATTTTCTCCCAGGTTGGTGGGTGCAGGACTTCCATGCCTGAGGTGAGGGGAGGAAAGGACTTGGGACCGTTGCGGTGTTCTGTGCCTTCAGAGCCCACACCCCCTGCATGAGACCTGGCCTCATGGCCACTGCGAGCAGTCTGCTCCTCAGCAGCTGCACAGTGACCCCAGGAGGCCTGGGCTGGGCTCCAGCCTTGCCCAGGGCCACACCCCTCGAGTCCAGGGCCAGCACAGGCCTCCAGGCTACTGTGGCAGATGAATCACATTTGCTATTAGATCACACTTTCTACCACACACATGTGGAGATCCACTTCTAAAGCAGGAAAAGAAACACCCTGACCTTGAAGTATCCGAACAGCACTCTAGGACTCCAGTCCAGTTTACAGAGCAAGAGATTATCTCCTAAATATAGTCCTCCCTGTCAATCAAGAGCCCTCACCTGGGCTAGGAAGGGGGTCCCAGCCTTGAGCACTGTAGAGACTATTCAGAGAGAAAATTGACTTAGATTTTTTAAAACGGTGGCTGCGTATAATGAGACGTGAGCTGGGTAGCAAGGCCCAACCACTGAGGCTGTCCGCGATGCTGCAGGCGGGGAGATGCGGAGGAGGCGTGGGGCAGGAAGCACCGGGCCTGAGTGGCACCTGGGAGGCAGGCGAGGCTGCTGCTCTCACGGAAACCAGGGTCTGGTGAACAGCCGACTAGAAAACGTCTCGGCAGAATCGGGCGTTGCAGACATCCGTGCCAGGGGTGCGCGTTTCCACAGACCAAAAAATCGGACCTCCTGAATAAGGAGGAAAGCAGAAAATTAAGAAGGAAAGTGTAGGAAATACTTTGCACCAACCTTGGCAGCCGAACTTTCAGATTCTGTGGTGCATAGTTGGAATGGCGTGGCCCAAGACCCAGGGGCCAGCAGAGCATGAAGATCGCAGTGGGCACTCCTGCCAGGGCCCTCTCTCAGCCATGCCCATGACCCAGGGCTTCTTGACCCAGGGCTCTGACTCTGGAGAAATTAAGAGAACCACCTCAAAAGGGGAAGGAAGCTCCATGCTCCCCACCGTGGCTGGGACCACTGTACGCTCGCCCGGAGTTGCCACGGCCCACCCTCAGCACCTGCAGCCTGCCCCACGCTGTGCTGGGTAGGGTGCTGGGAGAAAGGAGCTCTGCTTTTCTTATTGTGATAGTTTCTAAATGACGAGAAAAGTGCTGGGATTTCCAGAGAGAGACCAGCATGGAGGACTGTGCAGTAGGAGAAGCTCTAGTGCCAGAGTGGACTTGGCCTGGCTTGCTGTGGGTGCTGGCCGCTGCAGAAGCAGCTGCACCGGAGCCAGGGGGAGGAGGAGGGGCTGGACACCACGGAGGACACTGGAAGTGACAGGCTCCTCACCCAGACACCTAGCTTCCAGCCTGGAAGCTGGTCCTGCTCCGCCCAGAGCCCACAGAGGGTGGGCAGCTCCTAGGTCAGGGTGCTCCAGCCCACGCAGTCCCCCTGGGCCACTTCTGTGAGTAAGCGGAGATGCGGGGGGGGGGGGTCACAAATGCAGGCGCAAGCCTGGAGACAGGACCTCCGGCAGGGACGAGGGTACAGCCTGGCTCACACCGTGACGCCTGAGAAGCCCACATCCTGGAAATGTGACCCGAGTCCTGCATGCTGACCTTTCACGCACCCAAACTGCGGCACTTCTGTCAGAGCAAGATCCCCAAAACCCACAGGAGGGAGCAGCGGAGACCACCAGGGGACACGAGAATGGTTCCCTTGCGCTGAGGCACCTGGGCCAGTGACAGGCAGGGCCGCCCGGGCCCACCCCTCACATCAGCCCTGCAGGGACATGCTGGCCTTCCGCCCGTGCAGAAAGGCTCTGGATGGGGGGCTTGGATGCGGAGGGAGGTTCTAAGAGGTCAGAGGCCCGTGGCCAGGGTCAGCAAGCAACCACATGGCCTGTCCCCTCTGAGACCACTGCCCCTTCTGCCCAGGGGCTGAGGATGACCTCACGCTGCGCGCTGCCCTCTACGGCCTGCTCTTCCACAGCCACGCTGACCAGGACGACTGGGAGGGTGGCCTCAAGGTGCTGGACGAGGCTGTGCACGTGCTGCCTCGCACTGCCCACCGCCTGTGAGTGCCCGCACCCTGCTGCCCAGCACTGCCCTGCCTGAGGCCGCAGGCTCCCTCTGGCCTCCCGCCTGGGGCAGGAGCATGGACAGACTGAGCTCTGGCGGCCTGCGCAGGTTCAGGGTTTCCCCCCGGACTTCTCTCCTTTCTGTAGCTTGATTTTCAAACACATGGTCATCGTGAAAGCCAAACTTGGCCAGAATTTTACCATGGAAATCCAGAAGTTCAAGGACGAAAGCGAGGACTACCTGGCACGCATGTGGCACCGCCTGGCCCTGAACTCGAAGACCGTGTGCGGGGAGCTGACCTGCTACGAGAACGCCATCCAGGCACTGCAGGTCAGTCTTGGCCGGGGGCCGCGCAGAGAAGCCCCACAGTTGGGCTTGTGGGCCAGGCCCGTGCAGGGAGCCGCACTGCCTGAGGGTCCCCTTCTGCTGAGAGGCTGGCTGGCCCTCCAGGGGTCCTCTCCAGCCTGGAAGACTGCTGAGGCCCCAAGGGGAGAAGCCCAGTGTGCTGGGAGCCCTACAGCCACAGCCTGAGCTCCAGGTGCAACAGTCCAGGACCTGGGGGCCTGGGATTGGCACCCTCCCCCCCCAGAGGCTGCACCTGGCACTCCTTCAACAAGGGGAGAGGGGAGTGTGGGTGCTGGTCACTAAGTCAGTGCCTGTGATTCCCAAGGGAGGCCCATAAGGGACACACGTGAAGACCTAGTCAGGGGATTGAAGGTGTCCTGGGCCTGAGTTGAAAGGCCGGACCATTAGCAAGGGCCTTAAAAGGCTTTTCAGTTTCGTGGCTGTTTCTGGGACCTTGGGCACATCCCACCCTGAAAACTTCAGATTGCTGCTGGGTCCAGGGCATCCCTTAGTGAGGGGGTGGTGGGATGGTCAGGAGGCTACCCAGATCCAAACACAGTTCAGCCGCTGGTTGGGCGTGGCCCATCTGCAGCAGAGTGACCAGTGCAGAGCCAGGGCACTGCTACAAGTGGTGTGAGGAGGCGCTGGCCTTGCTTCTAGACACCAAGGGTGTTTTTCCCTTGCAATTCTCCTTCTGGACATCTTTGGGTAGAGAGAGGCAGAGGCCAGTCGAAGAGAGGCAGCTAAGGAAAGGGAAGCTGAAGGAGCCCAGAGCCAAGCTGCTTTGGGACCCATGAGCAGAAATTCTGGGAAGTTCCCTGTAAAATTGATGCCAGGCCAGACCTCCACCTGCAGGACCACACACACCTGCCCCTGGGATCTGAACCTCCCCTGTTCCTCCACCTGCAGGATCACACCCTCCTGCCCCTGGGATCTGCACCCTCAGCCTGCCCTCCACCTGCAGCACCACACACACCTGACCCTGGGATCTGCACCCTCAGCCTGTTCCTCCACCTGCAGGACCACACACACCTGCCCCTGGGATCTGAACCTCCCCTGTTCCTCCACCTGCAGGATCACACCCTCCTGCCCCTGGGATCTGCACCCTCAGCCTGTCCTCCACCTGCAGGATCACACCCTCCTGCCCCTGGGATCTGCACCCTCAGCCTGCCCTCCACCTGCAGCACCACACACACCTGACCCTGGGATCTGCACCCTCAGCCTGCCCTCCACCTGCAGCACCACACACACCTGCCCCTGGGATCTGCACCCTCAGCCTGCCCTCCACCTGCAGCACCACACACACCTGCCCCTGGGATCTGCACCCTCAGCCTGTTCCTCCACCTGCAGGACCACACACACCTGCCCCTGGGATCTGAACCTCCCCTGTTCCTCCACCTGCAGGATCACACCCTCCTGCCCCTGGGATCTGCACCCTCAGCCTGTCCTCCACCTGCAGGATCACACCCTCCTGCCCCTGGGATCTGCACCCTCAGCCTGCCCTCCACCTGCAGCACCACACACACCTGACCCTGGGATCTGCACCCTCAGCCTGTCCTCCACCTGCAGGATCACACCCTCCTGCCCCTGGGATCTGCACCCTCAGCCTGCCCTCCACCTGCAGCACCACACACACCTGACCCTGGGATCTGCACCCTCAGCCTGTCCTCCACCTGCAGGATCACACCCTCCTGCCCCTGGGATCTGCACCCTCAGCCTGCCCTCCACCTGCAGCACCACACACACCTGACCCTGGGATCTGCACCCTCAGCCTGCCCTCCACCTGCAGCACCACACACACCTGACCCTGGGATCTGCACCCTCAGCCTGCCCTCCACCTGCAGCACCACACACACCTGCCCCTGGGATCTGCACCCTCAGCCTGCCCTCCACCTGCAGCACCACACACACCTGACCCTGGGATCTGCACCCTCAGCCTGTCCTCCACCTGCAGCACCCCACACACCTGCCCCTGGGATCTGCACCCTCAGCCTGTTCCTCCACCTGCAGCACCACACACACCTGACCCTGGGATCTGCACCCTCAGCCTGTTCCTCCACCTGCAGCACCACACACACCTGACCCTGGGATCTGCACCCTCAGCCTGTCCTCCACCTGCAGCACCACAGACACCTGCCCCTGGTACTCTCTGTCACTCTGGCATCACACCCCTGTCCTCACCCCCTTTTTCCAGGCCATCTTAATCACCCTCACCCCATGTGAGCATGGTTCTTACCCAGTTGTTCTTCCACCTGGCTCACTCCAGTTTTTTCTCAGCTGCCCTCTGTGCTCCTGCGTTCACACCCCATGTCCTGGCCCGTGGCCTCCCACCTACTGCCCAGTCCGCCTGCCCCCAGCCTCATCCAGGGCCTGGAGCCCCTGCTTGGAGTGTTCTCCCAGACACTGCTCCCTGGCCGGCTCATGCCCTCTTGATGCGTCCTTTCTCTGGTGCCCCTGCCCCATCCCGAGAGCAGCACACCCCTGGAGGTCCCTGGCAAGGCACTGTGCGTCTGGGCTCTGCGCCCTAAGATGAGTACAGGCCTGGCTGGCAGACTCCCACAGGTGTTGTGGAATGAGTAAATGGGCACAGGCGTGTGCTCAGAAAATGCAGATCAGGGTAGCAGGACCCAAGGGCTACCATTGCTGGTGGCGTGTGTGATGTATGGGGCTGGGCCCCTAGAAGGCCACGGGTTCCTGGGAGCAGGGGTGAGCAGGCCCAGATGGCTGCTGTTGGCTGGAGCTCGAGCCAGGCAGAGCTGGTCCTGTGGGCCAGGCCAGGGCCTCCAGGGTGGAGGGGCGGGTGTGGGCCAGTGCAGTGCCAGGCCTTAGGCTGTGCACATCCTCCCGCCACCTCCTATCCACACTGGAGCCTGCAAACCAGTCTCAGTGGAAGTGGTCTGCATGGTGCCCACAGCAGAGTGGGCATCAGGTGGCCCTCATGGTGACTGTCCCAGGGTGTCAGGCAGGTCTTCTGGGCCCACTCCCTGCACGCTGGACCAGCCCTGTGGTGTCTCTAGCCTGATCCTCTGTCTCATCCCAAAGAAGCCCGAGAGCGCGTGGCAGAAGGTGGACTACATTGTGGAGTTCAGCCAGTGGCTGTACTACCAGCAGTTTCCTCTCGAGGACGTGGTCTCCCACCTCAACTGGGCAGTGGAGATCCTGATGGCCATGAAACCCCACAGAGATGACCCCGAGCCAGAGCCCAAGCTGGAGCCGGGGCCGCAGGGTGAGGGTGCCAAGCCCATCGCTTCCTCCCTGCCCGCCTCTCTGCAGGGCTGCGGGTCCTGGTGCCACCCCGTCTCGTCCCCACTCAGAGAACTTGGCTTCCTTATAAACAGCAAAGTGTGTGCCCAGTGCAGGTCAGCTGGGTGATATTCCCTGTGGGTGGGGAGGCCTGACCCCTCGGACCGTGCTCAGGAGAGGGGCCGGTGGCCTTGCCTCTCTGGATCACGTTGCAGACAGACGACCACATAGGCAGTGAGGTGAGAGCTTCCGCCCACCCAGTGCGTCAGGGAGCGGCACCTCTCCCTCAGGGTCTGGTCAGGCCCACGCTTCCCCCCGCCTGCCCGTGACACTGGGAGGGCTTTGGGTGAGGGAAGGTTTGCTGAGGCCAGAATCATCCAGGGCCTTACAAACCCCACTGCTCAGGTGCCAACCCAGGGACACCAGGGGACAGAGGTCCCTATGAGGAGTCCCACAGGTCACCCTGCAGGCCTGCATGACCCAGCCCAAGCAGAAGGAGGAGAACTAAGGCCCTAGATGCATGTGCAGGATCAGGTGCAGCCCACAGGCTCCCTGAAGCACTGGATGGTGCTGGCCTGGTCAGGGCCACTGGCCTAGTGGCCACAGGGCCTGAGACTGCTGTCAGAATGGACGGAGATCTCCTTAGAGACCCCAGGCCCTGGGGGAAGTGGCGAGGTGCTTGGGTCAGGACCACAAGGGAGGTCAGAGCTGCGGATACCTGAGGGAACTCAGTCCAGCCCAGGGACAGCTCAGCCGGGACTGCGGTGCTCAGCACTGTGGCGTGCAGAGGCAAAGGGGCAGACCTCGCCTGGACAGAGCATGTGCCTCCAGCAAGGGCCGCCTTGGCCCAAGGGCAGCCGGCCCCAGGCTGTGTCCGGCAGCAGGGCATGGCCTCGGCTGGCACGGGCCGGGTTCAGACTTGCACAAGCCAGGGGCCCAGACCCCACCCACCCCCAGGGCGATTCCACAGCCTGGAGCAGGCCCCAGGGCGGCAGGAACCCGCCAGGCACCGGGCCCAGGGGCCTCCCGCATCGCCCAGGCCCGGGCGGAAGGGCAGCACACTGGGAAGCAATTGGTTCTGAAGAGACCGCTCAGGGGGCCCCAGCCGAGGCCTGGTGGAGGGCAGGTTGCTGAGCAGGAGCCAGTGAGCAGGACGAGCAGTCCCCGGCCCACAGGCACCCCAAGTCTGGAGGTGCACTCAGCTGGGCACCCCATTTGCAGGGGACTGTGACTCCATTCAGACCCCAACCGAAGAAAACCCCTCAACCCAGGAGCCCATCTCCTGGGAGCAGCTGTGGAACGTGAAGCAGCTGGACGCGCTGGCCTGCGTGCACATCCTGCGGGCGCTGATGGGGACCCCCAGCTCTGCCCACCACCAGGATGACTGCCTCCTGGCCTACACCTTCCTCAGGCACATCCTGCAGGTGGGGCGGGGCCCGCGGCCCTGGGACCGCCCGTGGCCTGTTCGCTGCTTCCTTCGGGAAAGCCTTCCCGGCTCGGAGGGCAGACCCCACCCGGCCACCCAGGCGCTTCCCCGAGAACCACCCCCTGGCACCTCTCCGACCCCGGTGTGCTCCGTGTCCTCAGAGCTCTGGGAGGGAGGAACCGTGGCTGCCTCCAAACCGGCCCCTGCTTCCCAAACCCACCCCAGCTGAGCCCACCCACAGAGCAGCCGTCTTCCCATCAATATCTGTGGCTTCCAGAACCTTCTCTGACTCCACCCCCACCATGCAGGGCCTCCTTCTGTCCTCCACAGCTCCCTGTGGGGTCCCGGGGCAACTCTGTCTGGTCTCCCACCCTTGCTCCTGGGGACTGCCCGTGTGTGACGGTCCCAGGTCCTGTGGGCAGCGCCCACAGGACAAGCTGTCTTCTGAGAACAAGTGATCCCAGAGCCCCCAGCAGGGGAGGGACAAGGGGCACCTCTCAGCTGCCCGAGGGACCAGAGAGTTCACCTGTCCCCAGCTCTCCAGGTCCAGCCCCAGCAGGGCCGCGGCCGCCGTGCTCCAGCGCTGAAGGCCTGACTCACTCTGTGGAGGCACAGGCCTCCTTGAGGGCCAGCTGTGCCTTCCTTTGCTGGACACCCAAGTCCTATTGGCAGAGGTGCCTCTGTCCTGGCAGCCCTATCCGTCGAGAGTCCTGGGGAGCCACCATCGTCCCTCCCAGGCCTGGCCCGCAGGAGGCCTCTGGGGATGACCAAGGTCTGTCCACAGGAAGTGTCAGTGTGAGGATGTCCAGCTGCACCCAGCCGGGGACACCCCTGTGTGCTCTTGGGCTGTCACACAGCTGTTAGGGGCCCAACAGAGGCTCAGCCTGTGGCAGCTCCTGGCCTGACCACAGCCGAGTAACACCTCAGAGCCAGGAGCCCCGCTCTGGCCAGGTGCAGCAGGACGTGGGCCCAGCTCTGCTTCTAATGCTGCCAATTTGGGTTTTGTTTTTCCCCAGATGTCTTTGTTGACAGCAGGAAAATCGATTCTAGAAAATAGAATTCTAACAACAGCCAGTTCACATATATCATTATCTAAAAAAGAGAAGGAGAAAGGTAAAGAGAAGGAGAAGGAGAAGGTCAAGGAGGAGAAGGAGAAGGAGAAGGTCAAGGAGAAGGAGAAGGTCAAGGAGGAGAAGGAGAAGGCCAAGGACGGGAAACAGGTGAGGGTGCCTTCCACAGACACAGCCTCCCTGGAGGCAGAGGTGAGGCCCCACGGCCTCCCAGCCTCCCTGGTACTCAGGTTGGATCTGTGACCTCCTCTGTGCCGATTCCCTCTTCTGCACAATGGAGACTGACTTGCCTTGCGCAGGGTTGAGCAGCAACCCTGTGCCCTGGTGAGCCAGGTTAAACAGCAGCCTGGAGGTCCTGGGGGTGAGGACCAGGAGAAAAGCAGTGCTTCATGTAGGAAGCCGCTAGGGCACATGGGACCTTCTGTCCTAACATAGTGGCTCCTCCCTGTGCTGACACAGGTCTGAGACAGGAGCCTGCGGCCCGAAGCTCGCGGGCTCCAACCCCAGTTGCATGACCTGTGGCCGTAGAGCCTGGGCAGCCCAGCAGAACTGTGCTGTGCGCAGCAGAGACTCCTCAGTGTCACTGGGCAGTGAGGCCGGAAGCTGCCTTGTGCACAGAGTCAGAAGTGGCTTCGGTGTGGAAGCTGCAGAGGTGGAGGGCAGGCAAGGGCCAGTGTGCCCTGGGCATCAGGGTGGGCAGGGGCAGCCCCGCCCCCGCGCTGTGCGGAAGAGCAGCTTCCCGAGGTCACAGTCCCTGCGTCTGGGCGGGGACACATTTTTAGCTCCATTCTCTACTGTGAATCCCCGTTCTCTCCTGCCCAGTCTCAGACCTCGGCTCCTAGCAAGCCGCTTGAAGATCTGCCGGCCAGCATGGAAGAGTGGGCCTGCTACTCCTGCCCCGAGGAACTGCTGGCGGTGCTCAGGCAAGACAAGAGTGACTTGGCCGTGAACGCCACCACCATCCAAAAGCCGGTGAGCAGGCCTGAGGGCAGGGAGGCTTTGCCCGGGACAGTCTGCCTGCTGGCCGGGCAGCGCTCACGGAAGCCCTCCTCCCACACCCACCAGGACGCATGCCCAGACACCAGACACACCCAGGGGCTTTGGCCAGCCAGCCGTGTCAGCAGGAGCTCCTTCCTACCTCCTCTGCCCAGTCCACTCAGTGGCCAGGCAGCCCCTCTCCCTGCCACCTCCTCCTCCACCCCCCTCAGGGACCCTGGGATTGTATCCTGGACCCCTCCTGCTGGTCACACCTCACAACCTGTCGGGCTGTGTGGTCTCCCTGGTCCTGGAGGAGGACGTGTCTCTGGGCCCTAGTAGCCCACCTCATCCGCCCGACTTGGGCTCCAGGAATAGTCATGGATGCGTCACCTGCGGGCTGACTTCCTTCTGGGTCGTCTACGCTGCAGGTCACAGTGCAGAGCACCTGCACTGGGAGCAGATGTGGTCTGCAGGCCTCTCTCCTGCTGGTGGGCGCTGTGTAGGTCCAGTCCACAGCTGTGCAGCTGGGAGCATGCTTACCAGGGCCTCCGGGTTGGCACATCTGAAAGGCACACCTGCCTTCCAGAAAGTCTCCAGGGCATAGGAGTCCTCAGCAGTGGGGTGCCTCCGCCTGCCTCCAGCCTCCGCCGTGGCCAGAGCTCCGTGGCCAGGCCCTGCTCCTGGCACAGGCCACCTGGTGGCAGCAGCGTCTGTGCCGTGGAGAGTGGGTGCTTGGGCGCAGCGAGCTGGCCCTCCTCAGGTCAGCGTGCCTACCCTCCTTTCCCACCTGCAGCAGGCCGCCCTCTGCCCGGGCCTGGCCTCCCGCCCTCCATGGGGTCAGTTCATGGAAAGGCAAGTTGGTGACCTCCTCGGAGGCCAGGGCTGGAAGGGCTGCAGGCACCCGGCAGTGTCTACAGAAGCTGCTCCACACACGGTCTGCGTGCCAGACCTGCAGGGCCCCCACGCGCCTGGCTGCTGCCTGACGAGCACCTTCTCCAGAGCTGGCCAGTGCTGCCCCCGGCACGTCGCCAGCTTCCACACGCAGAGCATGAGACAGCTGTCCAGCTCAGTCCCACGTCACAGGACGCTCTGTTCTGCTGTCCACGTCAGGTTTTAGAGCAGCTGTGTGTTCACGAAGGACGCCTGCTTCTGCCAGGCCAGCAGTCGGCGGGGAGAACGGGACTCGAGTGCGGCCTCTGCGAATGGGCACAGGAGTGGTGTGCCCGGGAGGCCGCTGGCTGCTCCGGGGCCGTCGCCCCAGCTGGCTGCACGGGACAGAGGCAGAAGAGCGTCGTGGCTCCTCCCACGGGCCCGCTGGCCCTGCGTGCCGGGCACTGTGCTGGGCCCCAGCGGGAGGCTGCTGCTGCCCCGGCCCGTGACCACGCCAGCTTGCTGTTCCGTAGACGTACACTCTGTACTACCTGGACCGCCTGGTCACGGCCCTGCAGAGGATGTTCCTGCACGAGCTCACCATCCCCATCCTGCAGCTGGGGGCCCTCATCGCCAGCGTCGTGGTGGACAGCAAGAGCCTGGCAGACCTCTACCACCTTCGGTGGGTGTGCACGCCCTGCGCTCCCAGGGAGGAGGGGGCGCTGCAGCGGCCGAGGCGGGTGTGCCCAAAGCCGCTCGGAACCCACATTTTGAAATGTGACTGCTGAGGCTGGACGGCAGTCGAGACTCAAGCACAGCCATGGTGCTTTCCTCTAAGGAAGCGCACAGCAGGGTGAGGGCACTGCCCCTTGACCAGCAGGGGAGGGAGGACGGGGGACAGAGACAGGGGCAGCCGGAGGCCAAGCCAGGGCAATGTATGGGTTCTCCACACTCTCCTGCCAAGTTCACCAAGCCCCCAGGGCTTCCTGTCCCCACTGAATGCCCCCACCGACTGCCCCCACCGACCTCAGCCTGTGTGACTGGTCCCCTCTCCTATCCAACTGCCCCCAGACTTGCCTGCGTGTGCTGGGACCTGAGGCTGACCGCAGCGGCCACTCACCACGAGGCGGTGGTTGGGCAGGCATACATCGGCGACATGGAGCAGGCCAGGTGTGTGCTGTCCCCTCAGGCAGGACACTCGCTCCTGGGCGCCTATGCAGCCAAGGCCAGAGCTCACTGCAGAGAAGGGCCAGGTGGAGGCCAGGCAGCCTGGTGACCTGGAGGTCCTGTCAGGCAGCGCCTTCAGGGACAGCCTGGGGATGTGTGCACACAGGAGCCAGGTGGACACTCAGGAGGGACAACAGGAGAAAGGGACAGAGGGCCTGGGAGAGCCCCAGCTCAGGTGCCAGGCCTGTCACTCAGAGGTGCTGGAGGTCTGCAGAGCTCGGCTGTCCCACAGCTGGACCCTCAGGATCCAGAGGTCCCTTGGGAGTCAGTCTGTACTACAAAGCACTCCTTTGCTTGTGGGAGTGATATGTTTCCTCAAGCAAGTTAGAAAACAAAGGAGATAGGGTTACTGCTGCCCATCACTCTGTTATGCTGTCCACACCTTCCACTCTGCAGCCTGTGGTGAGCACTGTCCCTGTCCGACTTTTGCGTTCTCGAGTCACACAGTCCATTTGTCCTGTCCTCACTGGCCTCTAGAGCTGCCAAGCCTCCAGCAACGTGGGGGACATCCCAAGGTGGTTCTGGCTCAGCGACTCATGGCCCCCAGCTGATGGAGGTCGCAGCTGCTGAAGCCCCGGGCCTAGCCGACCTTCCTCTTGTGGGTTCACTGGCGAGTGCCTGCTGTATACGATTCCATCCAGGACTAAGGGTGGGCTGTGCGACAGGCAAGGTGTGTGCCCCACAGTGGGGCCCCGGGGGACTGCAGTCCAGGCGCAGGTGGTCAGGAGAGGCCTGGGGGTTGGGAAGTGTCCAAGGTGCTGAAGGAAAGGACCAGTGCAGGCCAAAGAGACTGGGCAGGCCTGGATGTGTGCACGACAGCTGGTCGGCTGTCCAGGGGACAGCTCTGGACGTGCCATGCCAGGGCTGGTGGTGAGGAGCAGGAGCCCCCAGGCGCTCCACGTGGGGCCCCCGGGGCATAGCCTCTCACGTGGGTGGCGGGGAGGTCTGCTTCAGGCACGTGGAGTCTGGGCCTCTAAAGCCAAGATGTTGAGGAGTTCCGTAGAGAAAACAGGCCCGAGACATGAATTTAGGAGCCGGATTGCTGCCAAATCCAAGGACACTTTCAGTCCCTCTGAAGTGTGGACGTCGGCTTCTTGTAGCCTTGCGAGCGTCTCTTTGGTGCTGATGACGGTGGCGTTGCCACTGGTCACTGCTTCGCCAGTTGCAGGAAGGAGATTGCATTGAGAAAGGAGAAAAACAAGGAGCCCGTGCTGGAAGAAAGCCTGCCGGTGGTGCTGGAGCCCGGGGCCCCCCGCCAGCCTGAGGAGGCCAAGCCGCTCGTAGCACAGGACAAGGTAGCCATTCCCGCCGCTGACCTGGCGCCGTACTGCCTGCGGTGGGCGCCAGCGAGCCAGAATTCAGTGAGGCGCTCACTGCTGGAACCCCTGTGCTGGGTTCAGGGACCCAGAGGCCTGGGGGAATATGACCCCTCCTGGAATTCCGCAGGTAACCACAGGCCATCACAGGCCACCATGGGCCCAGCAGCAGATGAGAGAAGTCAGGGAGGACGGACGCCCCTGGAGCAGAGCTCATCCTTGGGAAGCCCAAGGGAGCCCGCTGGCCTCTCAAGGCCCTGCCGTCTGACTAGCCAGCTCCCCCCTAGACCACCCGGCTGCCCCTAGAGCTTTGTCCAGGAGGGAAAGTAGCTTTCCAGACAGCAAGCTCTAGCGTGAAGAGCCCGGTCCCCAGGATGCCAGGCGGGGAGCACTCCTGGGAACCGGGGTCCGCACTCAAGACCCTGTAGGAAGGCACCCGTGCCCTGGGCTGCAGAGCCTCCCAGCCAGTGGTGGGCTTAGGTGGGCTGGAGGGGGAAAGTAAGAAGGGGCAGAGGTCCCGGGAGCTGGCGTTTGTCAGGGTGGACAGGTGGAGCCACAGCCGAGCACCTGGGCCCGGGTGGAGTCCTCAGCACCCCGAGCTCTGGTGCCGGAGCCCCAAAGCGTGGTCTTCATGCAGTTGTGGCATCACACTGTCCCCCCACACTGTCCCCCATGCCTCCTTGGCCAGGGTGGCTCACAGGGGGCATAGGCATCAGCCCGCAGTGTCTTACAGATTTTGAAGATGAATGAAGAGACCGGGAGGGGCCTGGATGGAACGTCCTACCCCCAGCTGTGGCTGCTCAAGGCCGAGGTCCTGCTGGAGATGAACCTGTACCAGCCGGCACGGCTGCTCCTGTCCGAGGCTTACCTGGCCTTCCAGGTAAGGAGCCCCCAGCCCATGGCCATCTGAGGAGCTCCCTCCACCTGCATAGGTGAGCTGCTCCTGTCTGGGAACCAGTGTGTGGAGGTCAGACAGGACACAGGAGTGTGTGGAGGTCAGGCAGGACACAGGCGTGTGTGTGGAGATCAGGAAGGACACAGGAGTGTGTGGAGGTCAGGCAGGACACAGGAGTGTGTGGAGGTCAGGCAGGACACAGGCGTGTGTGGAGGTCAGGCAGGACACAGGAGTGTGTGTGGAGGTCAGGCAGGACACAGGAGTGTGTGGAGGTCAGGCAGGACACAGGAGTGTGTGGAGGTCAGGCAGGACACAGGAGTGTGTGTGGAGGTCAGGCAGGACACAGGAGTGTGTGGAGGTCAGGCAGGACACAGGAGTGTGTGGAGGTCAGGCAGGACACAGGAGTGTGTGGAGGTCAGGCAGGGCACAGGTATGTGTGTGGAGGTCAGGCAGGACACAGGAGTGTGTGGAGGTCAGGCAGGACACAGGAGTGTGTGGAGGTCAGGCAGGACACAGGAGTGTGTGGAGGTCAGGCAGGACACAGGAGTGTGTGGAGGTCAGGCAGGACACAGGTCTGTGAGGAGGTCAGGCAGGACACAGGAGTGTGTGGAGGTCAGGCAGGACACAGGAGTGTTGGGGACAGGTGTGTTCATCTGCCTGTCTCTGTCCAAGTGACCGGTGGCTCCCCGTTTGCCCAGAACGGCCGCCCAGGCCAGGAGCCATGGCTTCCTGCCGTCTGTGATGTCCGACGCCCAGGCTGCCCCTCGGGCCTCCCCCTCCCTCCCAGCAGCACGTGCCTTTGTTGTGATCACAAATTGTCCTCCTTCCCCGGCTTTCACCCTGCTCTCTGCAGGCCACTGGGCACGAGGGCGAGGCTGTCCCTGCGCTGCCTGAGCTTTTCTGGGCGCTGAGGAATCTCCAGGCCTAAACTCAGCCCCTTCAGCCCAGGAAGGGGTGAAGCCCCGAGAACAGGAGGGTCAGGGCACAGTCTAGCAAGCACCCAGCAATCGCATGGGGCTGGCGTTCTGCTGCCCAGACAGCTCACCACACACCTCCTCTCCCAGGATTCTTCTGGTCCACACTCACGCCTGAATCTTGAGGGCCACAGGGTCCATCATGTTCCCAAACTATTGGAGTTAGAGCATTAGGTAGCCATGCATGGGAAGCAGGCCTAACGCGCCTCCATAGAAGGCTCCAGGCCTCAGGGCTCCGGCCTACACAGGGAGAGCCAAGAGCAGATGAAAGCCCTCAGCAGGGCCACCTCCAGCCCAGGCAGTGACCCCTCTGTCGGCAGGCAGGAGCCACCCTGGAAGGCACTGCGAGGAATGGGCCTTGGTCCTCAGCTTTGCAGGGCTGCAACAGTTCCCCAGCCCTTGAGCTGGGTTTCAACGCAGCCAGAGGTCCTACTCCAAGGGCCAACATGAGCTTTGTCTCCTCTGCCAGAGAAGCCCCGGGGCCAGAGAGTAGCCCCGGGGCCAGAGAGAATCCCCGGGGCCAGAGAGAAGCCCCGGGGCCAGAGAGAAGCCCCAGGGCCAAGCTCACCCGTGCCTTCTCTTTTGCACACTTCTCTGCCCCTAGGAGCTCGATGACCCCTGTGCAGAATCACAGTGCCTGCTGCTCCTAGCTCAGCTGGCCAACAAGGAGAAGAACCACGGACAAGCCAAGAGAATGATCGAGAGGGCCCAGCAGCTGGGCGGAAGTGAGGAGTTCTGGTACAACTTGACCCTGACTCTGGCCGATGCCATCTTGTCCTCGGAAGACCATGGGAAAGAAGTCGCGGTGAGGAGAAGGAGGGCGGTGTTCAGAGGAGGGCGCAGTCCCCCGGCCTGTGGGCAGGACAGTCACACGATGGCCCGCTATCCCCAGGTTTGCCGCCTATTTAAGAAGCTCATAGATGTCCTCAGCGTCCTCCAGAAAGAAAGGCCCAACCGAGTGCACATACTGGAGTTCATCACCACCGACCTGGAGGCCAGGTAGCAGCGCCTGTCCCAGGAGAGTGCTGGCCGCCTTCCTGCCGGTCAGCTTGCGCGTGTCCCTCAAGGCCACCGGGGCTCAGACAGCCTCAGCTCCCTGGCTCTGCTTGCCTGAGCCCCAGAGCTCCACCGCAGGGCTGCAGCCTGGCCCGGGGAGGCGCTGCGGGCAGAGCTCCCAGGGGCACCCTCCAGTCCGGAGGCAAGCTTCTCCCTGCTGGGGGAGCCGCTCTCGGGCTCACCAGTCGTTTGGGCTACTGGAGTCTCCCTCTTCCTCTGAGCGGAATTGCGGGCTGCACTTATGGGGTCTCTTCAAAGAAGCGGCGGCTTCTGGCTCACTCAGCGCAGCGGGGTGCTTCTCTCCGTGTTCCCTGCTTCTGCTCGCTCGCCGCGAACGGCTCTCTGCACAGGAGGAGCTGCCCATAGTGTCCTGGTGCATGTGTCCTGGGTCCCCCCGGCGGTGTCCCTTCAGTTTGGTCTGGGACATTTGGCATGGGTTTTTTTTTTCACTTCTGGGTGATTTAAGGGTATGTTTTTAGTTGCCAAACAGATACAATGTCTAGGGTGGGTCTGTTAGTCTCTCAACTTCATTGTCTGACCCAGGAATGTAACTGCAGGACTTCCAGGGTGTGAGAAAGGCTGCAGGTTTGACCCAGAGTCCCTGGGCAGACGCGGAGAGCAAGAGCATCTCCCCGGTCTGGGCTTTTGACTCTAGGCAGAAACCTCAAAGTCACAGTCCTCCAGAGGACTCTGTCCCTGCAGGCGCGTGAGCCCCCTCTGTCCCTGCAGGTAATGAGCCTCCTCTGTCACTGTAGTTTATGAGCCTCCTCTGTCTCTGCAGGTGATGAGCCCTTCTGTCCCTGTGCAATCATCCACCTGCTCTGCCCCTGCAGGTGCATGAGTCCCTTCTGTCCCTGCAGGTGATGAGCCTTCTCTGTCACTGAGGTGCATGAGCCTCCTCTGTCCCAACAGGAGCATCCACCTCCTCTCTCCCTGCAGGTGCATGAGCTTCCTCTGTCCCTGCAGGTGATGAGTCCCCTCTGTCCCTGCAGGTGATGAGGCCCCTCTGTCCCTGCAGGTGATGAGGCCCCTCTGTCCCTGCAGGTGATGAGCCCTCTCTGTCCCTGCAGGTGATGAGCCCTCTCTGTCCCTGCAGGTGATAAGCCTCCTCTGTCACTGTGGTGCATGAGCCTCCTCTGTCCCTACAGGAGCATCTACCTCCTCTCTCCCTGCAGATGCCTTCAGATCCAAATCACCCAGAACTCAGAGGAGAGCAAATTTCCTGACTGCCGGTTTTTGTTCAAGAAGATGGATGATCAACTGCTGGAAATTGAGGAAAACTTTGTTAATTGTGGTTACGAGGAGAACTGTGTCAATATAAAAGTAGAGCGTGCAAAGATACGGAGGTGAGGACCTTGCTCCAGAATCCACCTGTGGAGGAGCGCCCCAGGGCTTTGCCATGGGTTGAGGGGACAGTCGCTGCTCCGTCCTGAGCCTTCATCTGTCCCTGCCCCTCCCCCTGCAGTCCGTGGGTCTCTGGCAGCTCCTCCCACTGCCCCTGGCCAACCGGTCTGGACTACACTTTGCTGTCCTCACACTTTGCTGTCCTCCTGCCTCTGCCCACCCAGGTGGGACGCCCCTGGGGAACCCCCCACAGACTCAGTGTTCACACACCACAACCTGAGGTGCGAGTTCCCAGGGCAGGACCCCTCTTCTCCTGCAAGGCCTTGGGGAATGCCTCCACCCCCGGGGCCCTCCCACACCATGACCCTCCCACACGGTGCCCCTCCCACACGGTGCCCCTCCCACATGGTGCCCCTCCCACACAGTGCCCCTCCCACACCATGACCCTCCCACACGGTGCCCCTCCCACACGACGCCCCTCCCACACGGTGTCCCTCCCACACCATGACCCTCCCACACAGTGCCCCTCCCACACCGTGCCCTCCCACACAGTGCCCCTCCCACACAGCGCCCCTCCCACACAGCGCCCCCCCACACCGTGCCCTCCCACACAGTGCCCCTCCCACACCGTGCCCCTCCCACACAGTGCCCCTCCCACACAGTGCCCCTCCCACTCCGTGCCCTCCCACACAGTGCCCCTCCCACACAGTGCCCCGCCCACACCATGGCCCTCCCACACAGTGCCCCTCCCACACAGCAGCCCCTCCCACACCGTGCCCCTCCCACACAGCGCCCCTCCCACACGGCGCCCCTCCCACACAGCACCCCTCCCACACAGCGCCCCTCCCACACCGTGCCCCTCCCACACAGTGCCCCGCCGACACCATGGCCCTCCCACACAGTGCCCCTCCCACACCGTGCTCCTCACACACAGCAGCCCCTCCCACACCGTGCCCCTCCCACACGGCGCCCCTCCCACACAGCACCCCTCCCACACAGTGCCCCTCCCACACAGTGCCCCGCCCACACCATGGCCCTCCCACACAGTGCCCCTCCCACACCGTGCCCTCCCACACCGTGCCCCTCCCACACAGTGCCCCTCCCACACAGCGCCCCTCCCACACCGTGCCCTCCCACACCGTGCCCTCCCACACAGCGCCCCTCCCACACAGTGCCCCTCCCACACAGCGCCCCTCCCACACAGTGCCCCTCCCACTCCGTGCCCTCCCACACAGTGCCCCTCCCACACAGTGCCCCGCCCACACCATGGCCCTCCCACACAGTGCCCCTCCCACACCGTGCCCTCCCACACCGTGCCCCTCCCACACAGTGCCCCTCCCACACAGTGCCCCTCCCACACCGTGCCCCTCCCACACAGTGCCCCTCCCACACCGTGCCCCTCCCACACAGTGCCCCGCCCACACCATGGCCCTCCCACACAGTGCCCCTCCCACACACTGCTCCTCACACACAGCAGCCCCTCCCACACCGTGCCCCTCCCACACAGCACCCCTCCCACACAGCGCCCCTCCCACGCAGCAGCCCCTCCAACACTGCCCCTCCCACACTGTGCCCCGCCCACACAGCAACTCCTCCCACACAGTACCCCTCCCACACCATGCCCCTCCCACACAGCGCCCCTCCCACACAGCAGCCCCTCACCTGCAAGTCCAACCCAGCCATGTTCTGCCAGCAACATAGGGACTGGGGAGCTGGGGCCTGGACCAGCCCCTTGCTGGTGCTGTGGGACCTTCGCAGACTTCTCCTGGGCAGATCCCCTGGTTCATAAGCAGAGGGTCAGACTGCAAGCAGCATTGCTCAGCAGTTCAGGGTTGCTTTGAAATGTATTGAGAACAGCCTCACTGTGAGCGTCCGACCCCCGCGCTCCTCGTGCTAGCACAGTAAAGAGCAGATCACGCAGAGGTGAAGCATCGCACGCTCGCTGGTGGCAGTGACGTGTGAATTCCACATTCATGTCTTGTAAAGGTTTTGTGCCCAAAATGAGGCAGACAGAGATCAGAAAGTCACACACTACTTGGAAGCTTACGACTTGACCCAGAGAGCTGTGGCTGAAGAGGAAGAGCTGTTCCACAGGACCCGCGGTCTGCTGGCCCATCAAGAGGTGAGTGGCCCATCTCGCGCTCCACCGGCAGTCTGCGTGCTGGCCCAGGGCCTCCGCTCCAGCGGTGCGTTGAGCGAGGCGACCGGGTGTACGCTCTCTAGACACAGCCAGAACACAGGCGACCGCATGTGGCCTGCACTGTCAGAGCGCTGGGCGTTCACACGGCAAACAGCAGCGCGAGCCAGAGCCCGGGCCTGCCAGGGCCATGGCCTGCAGCCCTCGTGGGGACAGCTACCAGAGTCCAGGTGACAGCCCAGAGCCTGGGGGAAGCAGGCAGCAGCCTGGGGCATAGGGCAAGGGCAGAGAGGGGCTGCCCTGAGCAGTCGCAGGCCATGTAAGGAAGCAGAACCCTACGACCTGCCAGAAAGCACTCAGACCCAGAGACAGAGGGCGGAGGAAGCACCCCAGCGCGCTGACCCAAGGAAAGCTGAGTGGCTGTGCAGGTCAGAAAAGCGGGTCTCGGGGAAGCCGCCCTGCCACCCTGCCACCCTGCACGGGTCGAGGCAGGAGGACCTGTGTGCCTCACAGCAGAGCCCGCTGGGTTCATCCCAACATAATCAGAAGCACGTAAGGAGAATTGCTCCACCATTGCCCTCCTCCCTCCCCGGTCCCACCTCCACTCTCCTGGTCTTGCTTCTATTTAGTCATTGTTTTCTAAATCCGTGCTGTACAGCGAGGCATACAGTGGCGCTCACTGTGGTGTGCCTGCACAAGCATCCTCTGCTGGGTCTTGTCCTGCTTCCTCCTCCTCCCGTCGCTCCTCCCTCCCCACAAGCTCCCCCACTTCACTCTTCTCCCTGTTTTCATGAGACCCCCTCCTTTTGCATAAGTTCCTTTTCTCTCTCGCCTTTCCAGGCTGCTTATTTCACCTAGCATGATCTCCACTTCCATCCATTTGCCAGCAAATGCCCTGACTTTGTTCTTCATAGTTGACAGAACTCCATTGTGAATATGCACCACATTTTGTCGCACCACATTTTGTCACTCCACGTTGCGGGGCACTGGGGTTCCCTGACCTGCTGATCGTGAAGGGACAGTGTAGACGTGAGAGTGCAGGTGTCCCTATAGCGACTCCTGGACAAACACCAAGGGGGGATAGCTGGGTCATGTGCCTATTCCATTCCACATTTTTTGAGGAATCTCCATACTACTTTCCAAAGTGTTTGATTTTTGAAATAAATGAAGTAAAAACCGATTTTTAAAAATTACAATGGAGACAGAAACAAATCTACAATCGTGGTGAGAAATTTCAATTCCCTCTCAATTATTATGGAATGAGTGGAAGAAAATCAGCAAAGACTCGGGGGATCTGAATAGCCGATTGCATGCTCTGGTAGCTTCTTCTAGAATGCCCCGTCCCACGGCAGGGGTGGGCTCGTGCGTGGGAGCCTCTACAACACAGACCGTATCTGCATTCTGGACCTTAAGTCAGACAAAGCATATACTGGCTTCCCAACAGAATTAAAGTAGAACCCAGTAACAGAAAGATAGAACTGATGGATCCAAAGACGCGGGAAGCAGACCAGGGGTGCCAGGGCGTGCCAGGGGTTGTGGTGAGGAAGACGAAGCCACGGTCGATGGACCAGGCCCTTCCCAGGAGGGACGAACAGGCTTAGGGATTAGAGCTGAAGATCACCAGTGTTGTGACCCACCAAGTTCCCCTGGTTCTATGCTTTCAATGACTTACCTCAGTTCAAAAAACCAAAAACTACATATGTGGGAAGCCCCGAATAGCTGGAAATTAAAAAGCATAGGCCACAGGGCCATGGGACACAGGAAGGTGTTCTGACCTGGAGGAGGACACGCCACGCCCTGCCGAGGTGTGTCCTGCACAGTCCCGGGCGGGGCCTGGGGTCGCAGTACCAAACACCTGCAAAGAACAGGGAGAAGATCAAGACTCTCCACTGAAGAAGTGGACAAAGAGCAAACTTAACCCAAATGAGCAGAAGAATAGAAACCAAAGATCAGAGTGGAGGTCAGTGAATCAGAAGACAGAAAATGAAAGAGGAAGCCAAGAGAGCCAAAGCTGGTTCTGTGAACAGACGGTAAATCAATGAACTTCTGGTCAATTCGATCAGACAAAAAGAGAGGACCTAGGTAGCTAATATCAGAAGTGGATGAAGCAACATTGCCGCGGGCTCCACAGATGGTGAGAGGACAGGAAGGGACTGTCCTGAACTCGCCGCTCAGTGAGGAGGGCGAACCCTGGAAGCATGACCCACCAAAGCCCCCGGAAGGCGAGGTGAGGGACACTCTGAACCAAGGAATCCAGCTGCGAGGGAGAGCCCGCGCCTGGAGAGCAGCCGGCCCAGGGGCTTCACAGGTGAATTCTACCTCTAAAAGGACAAGAAAAATAATACCAGCTCTTCACAGATCTCTCTAGAAAGGTGAAAAAGAGGGCACACATCCAACTTTTCTATGAGACTGGTATTGCCCTGATTCCAAAATAAGACAACGACATGACAAACAAAGAACTATAGACCAGTACTTCTCATGAATATAAGTACAAAAATCCTGAACGAAAATTGAGAAAATTAAATCCAACAATATATAAGAAAGATGATACACTGTGACCAAGTTATGTCTATCTCAGGAACAATTTTACATTCAAAAAATCAATGTGGTTCACCATATTTTTGAACTGTGTCCACGTGACACAGGAGTATTGTTTGACAAAAAAAAACAACATCCACAAACAGAAAAGGGGAAGTTCCTCAACCCAAGGAAGGACATCTATTAACAGACTAGAGCTAAACTCATTCTTCTTGGCAAAAGACTGAGCGTTCACTTCCTCTACGAGGACTGATTCCAGGAAGTGTCGTCCTACCACCTTTCTCCAGCATCGCTCAGGAAAGTCTAGATGATGCAGTCAGAGATAGAAAGGATCAGCTGGGACAGGAAGAAGTTTGCAGATAACATGATCACATAGAAAGTTATTTGCACTGTACCAATAAACATTAAAGCTACTTGTAAAGCTGAATTAAAGCTCATGAACAAATTGAATTAAAACTAACAAAAGAGTTTAATCAGGTCACGAGATACAAGAACAATATGCAAAAATCAATTCTATATTTCTGTACACTAGGAACCATCAATCGGGTCATAAAAATCCAAAAACTGTATCATTCAGGGTAGCATAATAAATGAAATTTGACCCCCAAAATGTGAAAGTTTGCATCCTGAGGACTACAAAGCATTGTTGAGAGAAATTAAAAGACCTAAGTAAATGAAGAGCCACTCTTGTTCAAGGAGCAGAAGTCAACTGTCAAGCTGTCAGATCCTCCTGCGTTTAACTGCAGGACTTTTAATGGAAATAGAGGGATTCTAGATCTCATATGGGAAGGCAAAAGGCCTTACCCAACCAACACGACTTTGGAAGAGAACAGTATTAGACATCTAATGCTACTTGATTTCAAGTCCTATTATAGAGAATCGAGAGTGTGTTTTTAGTGCAAACGCAGGCAAACAGATCAATAGAGCAGAATCCGGAAGTAGGCGCGCACACAGGAGCCTGGTTCCCCGCAGGGGAGCTGCAGCACATGGTGCTGGGAAAACTGCTGGGCCCAGGGGCTACCTCCCACCCTGTACGACAGCTCAAAATGGTTGTAGTCCTAGCCAGAAGACCTGAAGCCGTGAAGCGTCCAAAGACCACAGGAAGCGCCTCTGTGACCTCAGATTTGGCAGACTTTTCTGGGTGGATGAGGAGTTACTAGGCATTGAACCCAGAGGCAGTTTACCACTCAGTCACACCCCCATTCCTTTTTAAATTTTTTTTGAGTCAGGGTCTCACTAAGTAGCTGAGAACCTCACTAAATTGCCAGCCTCAAATTCGCAACCCTTCAGTCTCAGCCTCCCGAGTTGCTGGGATTACAGTTGTACCTGCCCCGCTGCCCCGGCACCTGTAAGGGTGGTTGCCATTTCAAAGCCTGACTACCCCAAGTGTGGGCAGGAGTGTGAGGCTGGAGCCGCAAGCTGGGGAATGTGAGCCTAGGGCTGCTTTGGGAAGCTTCTGGAAGTCCTGAGAGGAGCGAGATTCAGGCCTCAGGGTGGCCCCACCCCAGGTAGGTCCTCCTTTCCCGATGCTCATGGCAGCTGGGTTCTACTAGCCCGCACAGCAGGGTCAGCCCACTCTGAAAGTGGCAAGCATGTGGCCACAGCGTGGAGAGACCCGGAACACACGAGAGGCCAGAGTGAAGGTGCCCGCCCGCCGTGTGAGCCCACGGCCAGACCTTGGGCTGTGCAGCTGCCGCTCACGGAGCCCCAGGGGGTGCTGGGAGGCGTGTGGCGGCCGGGGCCAGGGGCGGGAAGGGCGGGCGGGGCGTGTGCCGCACAGGCCTTGGGGTTCTCTCGGCACTGGTAAAAGGTGGGCTCGGGTGGCAGAGCCGGCCCACCCTGACGCCCGCGCCTGTGGCAGCTGCAGAACGTCAACACCCCTCTGATGAGGAAGCTGGCCCGGCTCAGGCTCGGCCTGGTGGAGGTGGCGCTGGACCTGCTGCAGCTCCTGTGGGAGGAGGGGCTGGCGCAGCTGGAGCAGCCGTCCCTGGAGAAGCTGCTGCAGAGCTACCTGCGGAGCACCAGCGAGGGCACGTCCATCGGCCTGGTGACCGCTGCAGTCCCACACCCTCTCCTGGGGCTGCCTGGGGGGGCCGCCCTCTGGGCCAGTCATACCCGGGTGCCCTTGGCTGCGGTGGGGACCCCTGCGCACCCTGCCTCAGCACCCCACGTGGCTGTGAGCTTCCAGCCTAGGGAAGAGCAATGTCGTGGGGTCCCGGGGCTCACCTGGCGAGCGAGCAGCGTGCTCCCGCACCACCCCACAGCTCTCCTCCGGGTCTTGGGACTGAGCCACAGCGCACTGTGCTCTCCTGAGTACCAGCAGCTGCAGCGAGGGCCGAGAGCCGTGCTGGAAAGACCTGCTGCAGGCGGGGGTGTGGCTCAGGGGCAGGGTGCTCGCCCAGCAGCGCATGGCCCTGGTTCCGTCCCAGCACCACAAAGGCGACAAAACAATGAATTGAATATGTGGAGTATTGGGAAGGAATGTATACCCTTCCATCTTATATTTGCTAAGATGCCATGAAACGTGAATCAAACCGATTTGACATGAATACAAATGAACCAGACAGTCCTGATTGAACTGGATGTACCAGGGAGCTCCCAGTAGACTCACAGACCTCCTTGGCCTCCCCACACCTAAGGAGGCCCCCACCCCACCTCCCAGGGCCGCCCTAGGGGCTGGCGGGCGGGTGGGCGGCCGTGGCAGGCCCTGGTCCTGACGATGCCCCTTGTCTCCCTGAAGCAATGCTTCACCCTGAAGCGGACCCTGGCCCACACGGCGCTGGCACAGCTGGAGAGCCTGCAGCCTCTGAGCGCAGGCTGTGTGGAGATCCGCGCGCAGCTCCTGGGCCTGGCCGGGAGGGCCCTGCACCTGCTGGCCATGCAGGCAGACCCCCTGCGCCCCTCCTCCTGCTGGGAGGAGGGCCTCTTGGTAGGTGCTCCTGCTTCTAACCCAGGCTGTGCGCCCGCTGCCACCTCTGCCTAAAGAGGACGGCGGGAGGCCTAGACGGCCGATCTCCACAGGGGCCTGGGGGTGGACCTCGGAGGGCCCGCCTGGCAGCTCCCCACCACGGTGGCCCTTGACTGGACGTGCACAGGTCACGGGGAGCTTCAGAAAGCCACCAGCCTCCTGGCCCCTCCGGCCGTCCTAACCGCAGCAGCATAAGCCACTGCCCAGCGCCCCTGCCCCCCACCCACACACCCTGGGAGCCAAACCAAAGCTCAGTGCACCCTGGCACCTCTGAGGTGTGTGAGGACTGCACGCCGCCAGGGTCGCCCTTCCCCAGGGCCCAGGCAACGCTGCTCCACAGGGCTGGTGCTTTGGTGGCATCAGCCAGCACACTCAGGACCCTCATCAGAGAGCCTCTGCAAGCCCGAGTGGCCACCCAGGGGACTGGGCACCCTGGGGACTGGGGTGGCGGCTCCTCCAGGAAGGCAACGGCCCAGGGACAGCAGGACCTCCCAGCGCCCGCGCCTTCAGCACACCTCCCCCACCCAGAGACGCAGCTGCACCCACCACGCTGTGTATAAGAGCAGTTCCTGGCGGGAGGCCAGGAGGCCTGGGTGGCCCTAGGCCAAGCCGACTGAGCTGGGGCCTCCACACCACCAGTGTCTGTGAGCATCTGCCAGTGGCTCTGGATCCCATGCGTGTGAAACCGAGTGCGAGTCTCATGGTGAGAGGGTGCTGGTCACCCTGGCCAGGAGAGGCCACTTCCAGAGTGCATCGGCCCACACGGGGCCACGAGGCCTCCCTGAAGGGTTCCTCTCCACCCCAGCCCGACCTCGCTGGCCTCTGCCTCAGCTCACCTGTTCCTTTCTCCTTAGACCTGGCTACTGGCTGGCCAGCTTCTTGAAACCAAGCCTAGGTCTGTCTTCCGGCTCTCTTCTCTTATTCCAGGGACATCTTCCTCCTCTGTTTTGGCCAAGTCTCAGAAGCCGGTGGGAGCGTTTAGCTCTCTGGGTCTGTTTAAGTGTGTTCAGACTCCACTGTGATTTCTTGCTGACGCTTGGGTGGTTCTGAGTGTGCTGTCTGATTTCAAAGCGATCTTGCTGTTCACAGGCCTCATCTGTTACTGACTTCTAGTCTGATGGGTGCTGGGACCCCAGTCCCCTGGGATTTGCTGAAGCTGTGTGACCCAGCGCTGGTGGGTTTGGTGGACATTCTGCTCACTTGGGCATCAGTCGGGCAGCACGCTCTGGCGGTCACCAGACCAAGGCCACCCGGGCCCCTGCACAGGCTCTGGCTTTCCATCTACCTGACCCCCAGCGACTGAGACACTGAAGCATTTCTCTAGGACTGTGGCCTGGGGACCCCACACACCCAGGGCTCCCCTCAGCCCAGTTCTGACTGCGGTCCCTCCACCTGCCCTTCCCTTCCCTTCCTTCTGCTTGCTTTCTGACCAGATTGAGCGCCCAGTTCAATGGCCCGGTGGGTGCCGGCTCCAGCTTGGTGCTGCAGTGCCAACGGGCTCTCGATGACTGGTCAGAAGTGACCCCAGGATGCCACTGTCCCAAGACCAGGGCTCCTGCTGCTTCCTTCCAGCACCCCCCGCCCCGCCCCCGCTGTCAACTGGAAATCAGCTCAGGCTCTCAGGCCCAAACCCTTCCGAGTCCACTAAACCCACCTGGCCAGATCATGGCCTGTAGCACCCCCTGGGGCCCATGTAGGTGGACTGAGCAGGAATTCACGGTGCCCTCTGACTCGCGCTGTGTGCTTTGTAGGTGGGCGCCAAGCTGAGCAGGCTCCGGTCTCTAGAGCAAGAAGCGGAGAACAAGAGTGCCAAGGCCTCCCTCAGGGACCTGCCAGCCTTCCGAGCCCCGGCCGAGGACAGCCGGAAGGGCGAGGAGCTGAAGGTACTTGCTGCTGCTGCCCCCCAGTGGCCTCTGCCGGCTCAGCCGCTGAGCCTGAACCCTTCCCACCTGCAGAGACGGATGGCGCTAGCCCAGAGGTACCTGGCCCAGACCTCCGAGGTGCTGCTGCAGTGCCTGCAGGTGGCCCTGGACAGGGGCCTCCTGGGCATCGCAGCCTCTGCCAGCCTGGAGATGGTGGAATGCATTGGCACCCTGGACCCTTTGGCCACCTGCCAGTTCCTGACTCTGTCTCAGGTACGGCTCTGCCCTGTGTGCCTGAGCTCAGGGTGAGGAGGGAGGCCCAAGCACCAGGGCCGCCCACTGGGCCATGACTGTGGGAATGGGCTCACTAGAGAGGAGAGCTGTGGGCCATGGCCTGGCCACGGCGCTGGAAGGAGGTGGGGCCGTGCTGTGAGCCCCAGTCCAGCCAAGGTTCCGCGGCTCAGAGTGAGCACAGGTTCCTGAGCTCACCCGTCCCCACAGTGGGCGAGCACAGGCACCAGCAGTGAGGCCAGTGTTCACGGAGGCCCAGCGCAGGGAGCAAGTGTGGCCAAGGGAGGCAGGGCTGTCCAGGGGCATGGCCACGCAGCCCCACCAGCCCTCCCTCCCTGGGACCACCACTGCACCCAGGCACCTTCCTGGTCTGTTGCAGACCACCCTCCCTCCCCGGGACCACCACTGCACCCGGGCACCTTCCTGGTCTGTTGCAGACCACCCTCCCTCCCCGGGACCACCACAGCACCCGGGCACCTTCCTGGTCTGTTGCAGAGCTGCTCGGCCTCCGAGATGATGCGGAGTGTCCTGTCCACAGCCACGGCTGACACCAGCAGCTCACAGCTGGCGGCTCTGCTGCAGCTCCAGCACCAGCTGAAGCTGCAAGACAAGACTTCCACCAGCCTGTTCACCAGCGTGGTGCAGAGGCTGGCCACCATCTCCAAGGTGAGACCACCACAGCACCCAGGCACCTTCCTGGCCTGTTGCAGACCACCCTCCCTCCCCAGGACCACCACTGCAGGCCCTGCTGACCTCCACTCCCATCTGCCCCAGGGCAGAGGAGCAGCTTTAGGTCACGCAGGCTCCTGTCCAGGTCCTGCTCGCCCCTTCCGGCTGTGCAGCTTGGGAGGCCGCTCTCCTTTCTGAGCCTTGTTGCCTTCTGTGCTTGTGGGACGGTGGCCCCTCACTCTGCAGGTGGCTGCAAGATTTGGGCCTGGGAAGACCTTCCTGAGGGTGCTCCGCCCGGGGTCTGAGGGCACCGCACTTCCTCTGACGCCTGCGGTGGCCTGTCCGAGGGGCACCAGCAGAGGGGGGTGGCAGCTGCCTTTCTTTCACTCGCACTGGCAGGTGAACCAGAGCGCTGAAAGGGAAAAGGTGAACTTCCACCCATCCTGAAAGCCAGAGGGGAGCACGTATCCCAGGCTCCTCCTCTCCTTTTCCTACTGACCGCTTCCTGGTCCCTCCATCAGGGCTTCTTAGGACACTTGGCACTGGATCTTTCTCCGTTGAGGGGTCAGGGCTGCCTCCTGTGCCCTGTAGGATGTTGGGCACTGTGCTTCCCCACCCCAGCGAGGACAGGGACATTCCCACCCCTGTCCCCACTGTGACTACATCTCTAGGTGTCACCAATGGGAGCCAATCTTCCTTCCAAGAACCAGTGCTTTAACCCCAAAATGGAAACTCAGTCTCTGTTGGTCTCAGGAGGGAGGACAGAGGAACAGAGGCTGGAGGTCTGAGGCTGGCCCAGTCCTGAAGGCAGGGAAAGTGTCCAACCCGGAGGCTAGACCTGGAGGAAGAGCTACGGGGACACACGCCACGTGGGAATGAGAACAAGTGCACAGACACCAAGGGACACACCAGGCAGGCAGTGTCCCCAACCAGCTGCTGCTGCCAGTTGGGCCCTGTGGCTGGGGACTAGGTGGTGCTCACCTCCTGAGGAAGGTGGGCGGTCTCTGCACCCAGTGTGGTCTCTCACCCAGTGCGGGGCTGAGCCCGGGCTGCCACCTGTGCTCTAACCTCCTCCTCTGAGCACAGCCTGGGCAGAGCTGCGGGAGTCGGGTCCAAGGCCAGTCAATGGCCACCACCCCCACAAAGCCAGAGCGTGGTCCTAGTGGTGGCAACAGCAAGAGCTAGCTAAGCTGGAATGGCAGCCAGAAAGGGAGAAGACTGTCCCTCCTCAGTCAGTCACTCAGTCCCTCGGTGACTGGGATGGACTCAGTAAAGAGTGTGGGCCAGGTGTGGACCTTGATGCAGCCACCAGGGTGGAGACCTACTGTGGGACCCACGGGCCATGAGACACCAGTGGTGTTCTGGGCTTCCTGGAGTTCACCCAACAACTTCCGGAAGGCAGTGACCCAGGACACTCAGTGGAGACCACAGGTACAAGCAGTGGCCCCATGAGCATCTACAGAGGCCACCACAAATCGAGTCAGATGCTCAGGTTTTAGGGAAATTGTGCCAGTCTCAGCTTGGACCTGAAGCTGGACTACAGATGGGAAATTGCGCAAAAGGAGAGGAGGCCAGGGGGACAGAGGTGGTGAGAGACGGGACTTTCAGAAGGCCAAGCACGTGCTCACTCTGCATCCTCGTGAGAGTGGACAGGTGCACGGGCTGGAGGTCAAGAGCCTTTGGTGCTGAGGAGCATGGTCTCCAGGACCCCAACCAACCCCAATCAACACAGGATGACACCAGAAAATCTCCCTGGGCACGTGAGAGCCAAGTACACAGAGACAGTCTTCAGGCAGCCAGAGTCCTGCACACAAATGTCCAAGAAGAGTTGCCGACCTTGAATATGAAGGTTCAAAATCAAGGCAAATAAGGGTATTTTTTTAGATTTAAAAAAAGGTAATTTCACACTTCATAACAAGAAAAGCTGAAAGGAGGAGGCTCAGGAGAGGGAATGTACCCCAGTCAGAACCAGAAACAGGTGAGAAAGGATGGAGACCAGGTAAGGGCGAAGTGCTGTGGCTAAAGTGGGAGATGCATAGCCAAGAAGAGCAGAGAGTCTGCGACGCTGGCCACCACCCTGCAAAGCCAGCACAGACAGCTGCTGTGCCCCGCAGGGGGGACAGGTCAGCACAAGAGAACAACAAGAGTGCTTCATCAGTCCAGAAGAAGGCAAGTAAGAAATGTGAGAGTTGGTCCCCGGAGACGGGGAAGAGCTCAATAGTAGAAACGAACCTGACATACAGGTAGTCACAATAGAAATTGAATAGACACTCAAGTCAGAGGCAGGATAGATTGGATAAGAGAAACAAAGCCAGGCACCGCCTGTCATCCAGCGCCGGGGAGGCCGAGCCAGGAGGGTTGCAAACTCAGGCCAGCCTGGGTAACTCAGCACGATCCTGTCGCAGAATAAAAAAGGGTTCAGGGTCTAACTCAGTGGTAGAGAATCCTAGGTTCAGTCTGATTTTAAGAAAAGAAAAAAGAGAGAAAGAAAATGTATCTGTACATTGTTTAAAATAGGCATTTTACATATAAGGACACAGAAATGTTGGGAGTAAAACACACAAATCCTGAAAACACTAATCAGATGAAAGCTAACAGATGTTGGATTGTGCATTACTGGCCCAGGGACCAACCCAACTTGGAGTTGCAAGTGCTGTGGTTCTGAAATACACCAAACATGGGCAGAAATAAAAGGAGTCATAGGCAAACCCACAGTCCTAGTGGAATACTTCACACTGTCTCAGTCGCTGGGGGTCAGGTAGATGGAAAGCCAGAGCCTGTGCAGGGGCCCGGGTGGCCTTGGTCTGGTGACCGCCAGAGCGTGCTGCCCGACTGATGCCCAAGTGAGCAGAATGTCCACCAAACCCACCAGCGCTGGGTCACACAGCTTTAGCAAATCCCAGGGGACTGGGGTCCCAGCACCCATCAGACTAGAAGTCAGTAACAGATGAGGCCTGTGAACAGCAAGATCGCCTTGAAATCAGACAGCACACTCAGAACCACCCAAGCGTCAGCAAGAAATCACAGTGGAGTCTGAACACACTTAAACAGACCCAGAGAACTAAACGCTCCCACCAGGCTTCTGAGACTTGGCCAAAACAGAGGAGGAAAGATGCCCCTGGAATAAGAGAAGAGAGCCAGAAGACAGACCTAGGCTTGGTTCCAAGAAGCTGGCCAGCCAGTAGCCAGGTCAACAGAGCAGGAAGGGAACAGGTGAGCTGAGGCAGAAGCAATGCATGCCTGTGGAGCAGAGGAAACCAACAGCTGCAGAACTGGCTCCTGAGAGGAGGACAGTAAGACTGGTAAACACAGACCCATTAAAGGAAAAGAACAGAAAACGTGCATTTCCAATATCAGCAACATAAAGACAAGGCACCAAGACCCTGCAGACACCAAAGGGATAAAGGGATATGTACCACCTCGCCCCAATACACTTGGAAACTGAACAAAATGGAACTGTTCCTAAAAAAAAATAATGCTCCAAAGTGAGATTAAAAATAGAAAATATTCTGACAGAAGAGCAAAAAATAGAACCCATGGTCAATATGATGGTGAGCCTAGAATACCATAAAGAAGCTATAGATTATCAGAATTAGCATGAAAAGCAACCAACTCTGTTAAACAGTACAAGGTATTAGTCTGCCAACATTCCTTGTGTTTTTATATGCCAGTTACAAACAAGTATAAAATGGAAATTGTGTAAATGGTACCATTCTTAGTAACATCAAAAACAAAAATGAAAAGTGAATACCTAGGGAAAAATGTAAGAATATACTCAGAATCTAGACAATGAAACCACAAACCCCATCAGAAGAAATGAAAGAAGCACTGGCAAATGGAGAGAGGTCCCATGTTCACGGATGAGGACAGATGAGAACATGGAGAGAGGTCCCACGTTCACGGATGAGGACAAATGAGAACATGGAGAGAGGTCCCACGTTCACGGATGAGGACAAATGAGAACATGGAGAGAGGTCCCATGTGCAGGGGTTGGAGGCTCAAAGTATTAAGCTGCCCTTCCTCTGTGTGGGCAAAGGACATCATTTTTTCCTTCATCTGCTGTCCTATCTTTGTTCCCCTGAGCTTTAGTCAGCAAGGATAACCCGACTGGCCATGTGTCACAAATACCCAACAGCTGAGCCACAGAGTTGCCACTCTTGCCCTCATGGTTTCCCCTTGTGGGGAGGCCGCAGCTGCCAGGTCCCACCTCTGGGAGGGTGGAGCTCCTTCCCTGGTGGGGGAAGTGATCGTGCTGTGCACTGAAGAGGAGGCTCCACGGGGCCGTGGAGTGGGACACGGAAGTCATGGGGAGCACTACTGGCTAGGTCCTTCCCTGCCTGGTGAAGGGCCTGCATCCCTTCTTAACAAGACGAACACTCAGTAGAAGGGAAGAAGGTACTCGCAGGCCCAGTTACATTTTTAATATGTTTGAGTTCATTAGTTTTCAAGGAAATGCAAAATTTAAAACCATATCAGATAGCAACAGACGCCCACCAGAATGGCTAAGTAAAAAGTGGGAGGCTAAGTAAAAAACGGGAGGCTGGCCTGTGGTGGTGGCCCTAGGTCAGGATGGAGCTGAGGGTGGCACCATAATCCCCCTGGAAAACGGGCAGGTCCACAGCAGCGGAGTGTCCTTGACCAGCAGCTCCCAGCAGTTCTGCTGGTTCCGGGCTCTACAGAAGTGCTTCGCGTGCTCCTGAGAACGCATGCTGGACTGCTCCTCACGGTGGCACTCATGGCGTCACAAAGGGACAGCTCCCAGACACCCAGGGCACTCACAGATGGGGCGGCAAAGAGGACTGACCCCCGAGGGTTGCTGAACGTGAACCAATGGACAAAGGGGCCAGAGGCGCGCAGAGAAGCCAGCCTGGGCCATCAGACGTCTGCTCACAAACCCCTGGGGAAGGGCCAGCCAGTGAGGCCAGCCAAACTGTCTGTTCACTGGCCATGGACATGGCCCTTGGGGAAAGAGCCACCGTGTCTTCAGGTGGGCTTTCTGTGGCATGACTGGGAACGTTTGGGCCTGAAGCTAAGCATTCACGGCGGGACTAGGGAGGGCTGCTCACACAGAGGACAGGCTGCCCAGCCCCTACCTGCCAGGGCTGCACATCTGTCACTGCAGGGAGAAGCCCACAGTATGCACAGAGTCTTTGTCACTCAGGACCCTCAGGGCGCAATGGCAGAAGCCACCCCTGACCACAGCCCAGGGCCCCACAGAGCCTCCCCAAGCTGGGCAAGGGAAGGCTCCTCCAGGGCATCAGGGACAACTGTGTGTCCACACATGCGCGTCTGGTGAGTCTGTGCGTCTGCACGTGCACGCGCCTGTGTGTGGTGCGGGAGGCAGGATGGAGGACAGGTTCTGGTGAGTACTCTGTGTGTGGTTTGGATGTTTGTGCAGATCCAGTTTCTCACAGCAACAAATGGACAGAACAGGACATTTTTAACTAGCCAGTGGCTTTTCCTGCTGCAGACCCCCTTGTGGTGGTGGTCATGAGTCATTCCCAGCAGGGGACCACTCCTGGGAAGGACTCCTAGACCAGTGCTGCAGGACCCCCACTGCTGCGGTCAATTCTCATGGAAAAGCCACGGAAACTGGCCCCAGGCCCTCAGCACGTCCATTGCTTCCCGTCTGTCACACAGGCCTGGCAGAACCTCAGTGTCACGGAGCAGCACTTCAACTTCCTGCATGAGATTCCGCCCACCTTCCGAGTCCTCTTTCTGCACCATTCACAAGACAGGTGAGGCCTTGTTCCTGTGGAGACGCCCCCTGGGGAGGTGTGGACCCAGCCAGGGCTGCCCACGTGCAGTAGAGGACATGGGTGCCCTTCTCTGAGGGGTCTTTCTGAGTGGGCCTAGATGTGAGGATCTGAGGTCACTGAGGAAGTGGAGCAGAGAGCTGGGCAGCTGGGCAGCCTGCTGGTCTGGACAGAGCCCCCCCAGTGGCAGGAGGACCAGTGTGACAGATTGACAGGCACCCAGGCACCGTTGCACCCCTCTGATGCCAGCCCTAGACCCAGCCTCTGCCTGCCACTCACACCTGGGGAGCGCACCTGGCGGGGTGTGTGGTTGCAGAATTGTCCCCATCTGGTTCCCCAGGACCCACGATACTTGACCCCCATCTCCTCTGGGGACTCACCTGTGCCCCTGTGTCCCCCCCAGAACCCGGCTGTATGGCGCTGCCTACGAGAGACCCAAGTCCCAGCCCACAGCCAAGGGGAAGGTGCAGGAAGTGGGCGGTGAGTGTGCATTGAAAGAGTGCTTCCCGGGACTGTGGGCGGGGGCCAGCCGGGCACTGCGGGCTGCAGACCTTCGAATTCCAGAGGTACCTGCCACCGGGTGCCCAATGGGGGAGGCCTGTGGAGACCAAGACATGCAAGGAGGAGGGGCCCAGGATTTCCACCGGCTCTGCTCTCCCTGCAGCACCCAAAGCCACCCACCACCTGTTGTCCCCTCTCCCCTGAGCACCCCAGCCTTGCCCCTTCTGCAGCCACCACTAGGAGGAAGCCCTCTGGGGACGGCAGCCTGGGCTAGGGCCTGCCAGGGACCCTTCCCAAGTACTTTTACAAACCTGCCTTCCTTGCACTCCCAGGGACTCTCCTTGCACTCCCAGGGACTCTCCTTGCACTCCCAGGGACTCTGCTCAGCCCAGGATGGGGACTGTGGGTGTGTCTGTGTCTCCACAGGCCACTGCAAGGTCATTCGAGTGACTGTGAGTCCAGCTGCCCTCTCAGACCTGTTGGCCAGTGCCCAGCAGTACCAGGAGCAGATCCAGGACCAGGTGTACAGTGAGGACACCACCCAGAACCCAGGCATGGTGAGGCCCCAGGTCAGAGATCCAGGGCCCCAGAGGTGGGACAGGCAGGCACTAGGCCAGAACCCAGGTGACTGAGGTCCCAGGTGGGAGTCTCAGGGCCCCAAGGTGGGATGAGCAGGCACTGGGCCAGAACCCAGGTGACTGAAGCCCCAGGTCAGAGAGCCAGGGACCCAGAGTAGGACGGGCAGACACTGGGCCAGAACCCAGTTAGCAGGGGTCAAGCTCTACCCAGGTTGTGTTGAGGGCTCTTTCTTGAATCCTGTGACCAAGTCTGACCCCTGAGGGAGGAGTCCCTGCTCTGGAGAACACAGTGTCACCTCACCTGGGCCTGTCCTCTCAGGTGGGACCCTCCTTGGTACCAACAGAGACTAGAGGGGAGCAGGGTGTCATGGTGGATTCAGAGTGGGGTGCTGGGGACCTGGGAGAGGTGAGGGTGTTGCAGGGCAGGGTCCACCCATGTACCTGAGCTGGGTCCCACGTCCACTGTGCCGTGTACAGAGGGGCAGGAGCTGGCCCCTCCCGTGGGTCTCCCCCTCATCTGACGGGGTGGGTGGGGCCCTGAGGCACCTCCTGATGGCAGGCTGTGGTTTGGGTCGAGGCAGGAGCCCGCCAGCCCGCCCGCTGAGGAGCGAGGCCCCAGCCCGCCGAGCATCAGCAGCCTCCTGGAACCCATGGAGCAGTACCTGAAGCCGCTCTTCCCCCTGCTCGGCCTCCCAGAGTCCAGGTGCCCGCGTGGCCTTCAGTGGCTGAGCACTCTTGGCTGCTTCCCCGGGTGGCACATGGCCAGGAGCAGGGCGGGGCGAGGCAGGCGCAGGCCTCCCCTGGGCAGGGCGTGCCAGCAGGGCACCGGGCGCACCCTCCCGGAAGGCCCAGGAGACGCTCTGGGGGCAGGAATGTGAGGTCCAGCAGAGACCGCCTGGAAGCCAGCACCAACCCCGGAACTCGCTGGAGTCCCACGGACAGGCTCGCGGAGGGCGTAGCCCAGATGGAGAGCTGCTCTCCTGGGATCTTGCTCTCCAGAGATCAGGTCGGATGCAGCGGCCCTGTGGAGCTTGCTGCCTCTGCAGAGGGGCACCGTGCCAGTCCACCTTCAGGGCAGCCCCTGGCATGTGGTGGGAGGCCTTGCCCCGCTGGGAGCCCCAACCTGGGTGTGGCAGGGAGAGCAATCTGGCCCCTCGGGTTTAATTTGGGAGGAAGTCGGGGGCTGGGGGGACGGGCACACTGCCAGGAGAACAGAGCTCTCCCAGCCCCGCTCTGCCCGCCCAGGAAGTCCTGCCCCCCGAGCCCGGCACCGGCAGCAGGGCCATGCTTCCATTCCCTCTGTGGTTTCATCTGGTTTTTAAGGCTGAATACGTAGCTTTGACTTTCAGAACCCAGATTCCCGTGGTTATGGCCGACCCAGGGAAGCCAAAGGGCAAAGAGAAGGAACGGAAAATGTCTATCTTGCAAGGTGCGTGGAGCCGGGGTGCAGGGGAGAAGGGCAGGCCCGGGACCACCAGGAGCTGGGTGCATCTGGAGGCAGGGCAGGCCTGTGGGCCATGGTGCAGGGAAGGGAAGGCAGGCTGGGGCTCACCCTCCTGTCAGGGAGGGTCGAGGTGAGTCAGGAACCCCACACAGCATCTGCTGGCCCCAGTTGGAGGTCCCCAGGGCCCTGGGTGCCCAGGGTGAGTGGACAGCCCCGGAAGGCTCTCTGCACAGTGTACTGGGAGGGGCACCACCAGCCCAAGAGCCTGACCTGGACGCTTGAGCAGCCGGCAGGTCCATTTGGCCATGGCAGCCTGAGTGAGGCTGCGGCAGGCCCCAGTGAGCGACAGGCCCGCTGACGCTCCTAGTGAGGATGGTGTGGTCCACCCGCCTGGAGAGCGCAGTGGGAGAGGCCCGTCCCCATCCTTGCCACACCCTGAGTGGCTCTGCTGGTCTGGGGCCCTGTCCCTATTTCACGCAGGCCCACTTGTTCCTCTGCCTGGGGAGCATCAGGCTGTGCTCACGACCTGGCCCTGCAGGTGTCCATTTGTCTGCTCATCTCTCTCCCACAAAGAATCACTGAGCAGAGAACAGGGGTGGCCACTGGCACTGCCAGAAAGACGCTCTGAGTCCCAGTGTCCTGAGAGCTGCCAACCGTGAGTGCATCAGACCTGCGGATGCAGGCCTGGGTGGCCAGCAGTGGGTGGCAGGCCCCTCACTCTTGGCTGGACCTCGGAGCTCCGCTCTGCAGGCCACTGCCGTGAGCTGAGCTTCTACTGGGGTTCCGGCTCTGAGATAGGAGGGGTCCTGCTCCGTTGCAAGCAAACCCGTCTTGGTTTTGGAAGTGAGAAGCATCCAGTGCAGTTTTTGGAAGTGAGAAGCATCCAGTGCAGTTTTTGGAAGTGAGAAGCATCCAGTGCAGTTTTGGGAAGTGAGAAGCATCCAGTGCAGTTTTTGGAAGTGAGAAGCATCCAGTGCAGTTTTGGGAAGTGAGAAGCATCCAGTGCAGTTTTTGGAAGTGAGAAGCATCCAGTGCAGTTTTGGGAAGTGAGAAGCATCCAGTGCAGTTTTGGGAAGTGAGAAGCATCCAGTGCAGTTTCAGTCGTCCCGCTCAAGAAGAGCAGGTGCTTCCTCAGGAGCCTGCGGGGACGCAGTCTCGGGTCACCAGCGTGATGCTGCCCTTCCTCCAAGGAGCCTCTAAAGGAGTGTTTGGGGGATCCCGAGGCAGGGAGCCATGCTCCCTGGTGCCACCACGATGGTGCTCTCTCCAGGCCCAAGCTGTGAGCACGGGCTTGCTGTCGGAACCGGGGCCGCCCGGGGCCTGGCCCTGCGCAGCCCTGTCTCTCTGCAAGCCGGGCTGAGGTCAGACTCCTTCCCCAGGCTCGGCTCTGCCCCACCAGGCCCGCAAGCTGGGACTTGGCGGGAGCTTGGCCGGGCTGCCCTTCCCAGGAGCCTCTGTCCTTTCCCCACCTACAGCTCAGCCCGAGGCCCCCAGCAGCGTGATCTTGGTGGCCGACCAGCACCTCCTAGAGCTGCCCCTGGAAGGACTCTCCGTGCTGCACGAGGGGGCGGCCTCCTCCGTGTCGCGGGACTTCTCCCTCCAGATGCTGTGCCATCGCCTCCACCGGGAGGAGGCAGGTGAGAGCCGCCAGGCACCGCTGCGTCGGGCAGGAAGGAAGAGTCCCAAGTGCTGTCCAGATCGGAGATTCGCACTCCGGCCACAAAGTGCCGGTCCCCGTGGCAACCTGGTCAAGGCATTGGCCGTCCGGGAGTTCGCAGAACAGCCAGGGCTCCGCTGCCTGAGCCGGGCCACGGGTGCCCACCCTGGGGGAGGGAGTGCTTTGCACACAGCCGCCACAAGCAGTGCTCGCCAGCCTTGTGATGAGGCCTGGCCTCGCTGGCGGCCGCTGCAGGGGCAGCCAGGGGGACAGCGTCAGGTTTGGAGGGGGAGAGTGGGGAGTCAGGATGCAGAGGTGCTGGCGCTGGCTGCACAGATCCTCCCGGTCTGTGAGGGTCTTCGCCTGTACCTGGGACAAGAGCCCCCTGGGCACACACGTCGCACTCCAGATAAGGAGACTCGGCTTTGCTTCCGTGCAGGCGACGTAGCAAGGACCAGATCTGCCCTTCCAACCGAACCAGATGGACCATGACAGAGGGAGGCCTGAGAGTCTCAGGCCAAAGCAAGGCCAGGACGACCAGGGAGAGCCCAGGGGTCCTGGGTGGGAGAGAGGGAGCTGGGCATCCAGGATACTAGGTACTGGAGTGGGGGCAGGAGACCAGGAGGAGAGGCTGCAGAGACCTGCAGAGGCCCCGTGGAGGCCCGCTGAGAGTGAGCAGTGCCTCAGTGCATGGAGACCCCAGGGGCAGGAGCAAGATCCCAGCAGCAGAAGTGAAGAAAGATGGGACACAGAGACGTCTAAGTTCTTCCCACTTAAAGATCTCTTAAAAACAAAAGAGCAGAAATTAATACTGACTGTGGGGGTTTTAACACGTACAATGTCTGACAAGAACAGAAGCGAAGCTCAGAGGGAGAAAATGGAATGTTCTGGAATGTTCTCATACCGTGCGAAAGTGCCGGGATGAACTTGAAGGTGACTCTGAGAAGTCGAAGCCCTCAAGCAGCCCCTAACGCAGATGAAAGCAGACACCCAAGGAGTTCACGCCGAGGGCCAGAGAGGCGGGAACAGCGAACACGCCCGGGCTCGGGTCCTTGCGCCCGGGGGAGAAGCACAAAGGCCACCGGGAGACTCCACTGAACTGAGAAGACCAACCACGCCAAGTGCCCCCAGGACAGCAGGAGCAGGGCCCACAGCCCACAGCCGCTGCCTGCAAGGAGGGTGGGTGGCAGAGCATCCAAGGAGAGCCCCACGCAGCCAGAGTAGCCAGGAAATGGGACCAGCTGCCAGGGCACCCTGCGGGGCAGGGCCTGCACCAAAAAGGGAGCTTGTCGTCGGGGCCCCCGGCAGGGCCTGAGGATGAGGGAAGTAAGCCGCTGCAAACTCCTCTCCCCGCCACTCCAGGAGCCTGCCTTCAGCAACGGGAAGCCGTGGGCTGGAGGGCCTGTCTTGGTTGGTTGGATCCGGCCCTGCACAGAGGGTGCAGGTTCAGGAGCAGCCCGCTGTGCCCAGCAAGCATGTGCCCTTTGTTCTGGTGGGTTAAACAGAAGACAAATAAGATGAATTGAAATCTGCAAGTAATGAAGAATTGGCCAGCATGTGGAGAGTCTGGAACCTTCACTCATCGCCAGTGGGAATACAAAAGGCCCAACCACTCTGGACAACAGTGGAATAGAAAAGTTTCTTAAAAAGTTAAACTTAGGCCAGGCACAATGGCACACACTTGTCATTCCAGTGACTCAGGAGGCTGAAGAAGGAGGATCCCAAGTTGGAGGCCAGCCTCATCAACTTAGTGAGACCCTGTCTCAAAATAAAAATAGAAAGACTGGGGCTGTAGCTCAGTGTAGAGACCCTGGGTTCTACCCCTAGTCCAGCGTGGCCTGCTGCGTGGCCCAGCCTCTGCACTCCCAGGAATCTACCTGGGGTTAGAAATCACAAGATCTGCATGAGAAAGGCAGAGTGGCTCTACAGCCTGGGAGGCAGGTCACAGTAGGGGCTGCTGAGCCCCCTCCTTGGTGGAGCTCCTAAGAAGTCAGGACAGGCCAGACCTCCACTGTGTCTGGGAGGCCCAGGGAGACCAAGGGAGCCAAGGGCCTGGCGGTAGAGAAGGGAAGACGGTGGCTATGGAGGCACACAGCCGTCCACACAGAGCCTCCAAAAGAATCGGCCAGTCACAAGGGCCGTGGAAAGGACATGGCTGCACGTCTCCCGCAGCGGGCTCTGTGCCCTGCGAGGGCCGGGCACCCTGGGCAGCCTGGTGAGCGTCTCCTGTGCTCTGCAGAGGCCCGGCCGGCGGGTCTGGAAGCCTTTGGAGACTGGTCCTTTCTCCAGGGCCTTTCCCAGCCCTGTGAGGCCTTGCCTTTGAGAAATCGTTGCTATTTCAGCTTCACAGAAACTAAAACCAGTTGTGCTCGCTGCTGTGTCGCAGCTGAGATGAAATTCAGCGCACAGTCGGCCGAAACCGGCTCGGGGGCTGCCTGCCGCGTGCTCGGGCACAGCCCTCCTCTTGTTGTCTCGACAGAAGGCAGCATGAGAAAGGAAGGCAGAAGCAGAGACTTCAAGAGGAAAAGCCCCGCAAAGAGGGGCATGAAGGTAGGCCGAGGCCGGGAGCAGAGGCCGGGGAGCGGAGGCCGGGAGCGGAGGCCGGGAAGCAGAGGCCGGGGCGCGGGCGGGCGGGGCGCGGTCCCGGGCACTGCCGCCTCTGCCGCCCGCGGCCCGCCCCTCTGACCCTGCGAGCATCTGTGGTTGCAGGGCATGCTCCGGGTCATCCCCCCAGACTGCACCACCATCGACGCAGACGGCTTCAAGTGTATCCTTTGACGGGCGCTCCTGGGCCTGAGACCCCGGCTGTGCTCCTGCTTGTCCTTGACTGAGACCCAGTCGTCGTAGACCCCTTCGATGAGGTCCAGAGCATCGGCGCCATGGGTGAGGGCTCCACAGGCCACCGGCGCTCCTCCAGCCCCTGGGAAACACCCCAGGTGGCCTCTGGAGACCTCTTGCTGCTCTGAACATCGCGATTCTCTGGACCGTGCGTGCGTGCGTGCGTGCGTGCGTGCGTGCGTGAATCCCCCTCTCTCTCTTGCTAGACTGGTGTCAGCAGCCTCTCCACAAGGGAGGGCAGGGCTGACCGTCCATCTGACCCCCAGGCAGGGAGGTGAGAGGGCGTGGGCCCGGCCCTGCAGCCCCAGGGACAAAGCCTGAGCCTTGTCTCCCTCCAATCCTCCCTGCAGAGATGGTGGCTCCTGTCTCCGTGACTCGGGACATTTTGGAAAGATTCCAAGAAACATACACTATGCGATGGTTGGGCCATCTGGGGAACCAGAACTTTCCAAGGTTGGGACTGGGGTTCCCAGCAGCCAGTCCCACTGGTCGAGGCGCTGCTGCACCCCACATCGCCCTTCTCTCCCTTCCTCTCTCGGGTCTGTCCTGCAAAGGCCTCAGGCATAGAGCTGGGGGCATGGGTGCCCACTTTACAAATGGGCCTGGAGCCCCAGGGTCACACCCCAGGATGGGGCCCAGCAGCATCCCTAGGTGACCTCAGGGTCCCACAAGGCTTGAGCCCCAAGGCCCATTCCTGGAGCAACCTGCAGGCAGGGAGCAAGCAGACCCCAGGCGGGTCTGCCCCGTGCCACAGGCCCCCTGCACGACTGTCGGTGGTGTGGATGGGGCAGAGAAGGTGGGAACCCTGGCCCACCTGTCCTCCAGGACCCGTGGGCTTGCCTGTTCAGGAAGCCCCTTCTAGCACTTTCCAGAGCCCACCCTGCCTGCTGAGGTGAGGGAGTCCAGGTGGGAGAAGCCACCGCGGACACTGGGAAAATGAAACCAGCTGGGCCCCGAGAGGACACCCTGCTCCAGGACGCGCCTGGGCGGCCTCCCCAGGCACTTGGTCACTCAGCGGCCCTTCTCGCCCACCCCTGCAGCCAGGCAGAGTGGGAGCAGGTGCTGGGCAGCTGCAAAGGCTTCTTCTTCTATGGGATGGAGAGCTTCCTGTCCCACGTATTAGCGGACAGACTGGCAGCCATGAACCTGCAGGGTGAGTGCCCTCCCCACCGCTGGACTCCTCCAGGACCCGCGGGCAGGCTGTGAACCCCCGGCAGGCCAGCAGGCCCTGCTCCTGGAGGAGCTGTGGGACAGCTGCTGGGCACGCCCACAGGTGGCCTTCAGGGACCCTCGTGCCCTCCCAGGACGCACTGGCCCATGTGTGGCCGCACAGCCGGCTCCTGGTGCTTGTCCCCCCACAGGGTGCCCAAGGCCACCCTTCCAGCCCCTGTGCCTCTGGGCCAGCACCGGGAGACGAGGATTCCTTGTCCCAGCAGGCCTCTCGGAGGGCCTGACTCCCTGTGCGGGTGCAGCAGAAACCCTGCACTCAGGCCTGGCGGAGGCAGCAGCCTCCCCGGGCACCTGCTGCCCTGAGCGGCCTCTCCCCCGCACAGCTGGACCTTCTGCCTGTGGGACAGTCCCCGAAGCCCTGCTCAGCCAGGCCTCAGGGGCAAGTGGGCGCTCGGCCCCTTTGCATCCAGGGGGTCCTGCAGCCACGCCCAGCTGCCCTTTTCAGTGGGCACACCTGGCCAGGGTGAGAGATCATCCTTCACGTACTAGGGCTGCCTCGCCTCCCAGACCCTCCGTGTCCCCAGACTTCAAAGCCCTCCAGTGGTGCAGACAGGCCATAGCACCTGTAGCTGGCCTCTCCTGTGGCCTGCTTGGCCAGGACCCATGGGAGAGCCCCAGGCAAGAGCTGGGTCCTCTCTGCACTAGTGCAGCCCATGCCCCCATCAGTGTGGAACTCTAGAAGCGCCCAGCACACCAGGAGGCTGACCCTGCTGCTGGGCAGGGAGCAGATGTAGTCAGTGGGGCTCAGAGGAGGCCTGTTGGATGGGAAGTCCAAGCCTCAGACTGATGGTCAGTGTCTCTGCCATCTCCCCGGTGCCTGGGCAGCACAGGCCAAGGCCGTGGCTGAGCTGGCCCTGCTGTGCCTGCAGAGTGCCAGATGATGGTCCTGCTGCACCTGACGCGGTCCTACGAGAGCCTGCGGCGGTACAGAGAGGTCTTGGAGAGCAAGAGGTGCCTGGTGTCCCTGCCCATGAGCAGGGCCTGGGAGGGGGACGCAGGTGTGCCCAGTGGTGGAGACGCCCACCGGCAAGTCCAGGCAGCAGGATGGACATTCCTGCACCCCACGTGGAAGGAACTCCCCGGAGCTCGAGGTTCCCGGGTCTGCTCCCTGCCTGTGCTGGCCGAGGCCCTGGGGATGGGGTGGAAGAGGCTGCTCCAGAGGCTGGGGCCTGACCGAGGCTTCAGGGCCTGCTGCAGTGGGCTGGAGGACAGAGGGGCTGCCGCCGGGAGGACGCCTGGCTCCAGCGTTTCCCCTTCTCACACTCTGGGGCAGGCAGGGTGGCTGAGTGCGAATCCCGCCCTCACCCACAGTGCCAGCTTCTGCTGTAGGTCCCACCCAGGGTTTGGCCACACAGAGAAATGCCATTTTTGTTAAACGGTGCTGAACTTGGTGGATGAAATGATTCCCAACATGCACAGCAGCAGCTGGTGTGGTCTGGGCTGGTCTCGGCTCAGCTGCATGAGCTGGGTCCCCACAGCACCTCGCAGCTGTCCTTGGAGAAGCCCGTCCAGACTGCGGTCCTGCTGAGCCTGGTGGGGGTCCAGACCATTGTGTCCAACCAGTGGCCGACAACGCTGCAGGACAACGCGCTGCGGGCCAACTTCCTGTGGGAGAGTGAGT